>NC_045559.1:161244287-161844287 GCF_009819795.1 Aythya fuligula | reverse complement strand
ATCCAGCCTCTGTGGAGTCTAGATACAACCGGATCCTATTCCAACCACAGACTTTACACCTAAAGGATTACATGCACAGTCAATCCTTTACATCACTTAGCTAAGATTACAAAGCTTCAGCATGCTTAGCAAATTAGTTTCAAAGTTTCAACAAGATAGCTATTAGTCACTTACTGAGTATCTGTCACAGGTAAGAAATCTCTTGACCTTAAGGAGCAAACTTGAGAGGCATCCCTGCTCCTGGGAAAAATCCTGGCACAGAGACCGCTGCAATCAAACTGAGCATGGGTACAAAGAGACCCATGAAGGAAAATCCAAGGAGAAAAATCCTGTACAAGAAGCTCTTTGGAAACTGTTGATCAAAATAAATTTGATGTCACAAGCTGTAGTTTCTTGTTTATTTTCACAACCACTTAGCCTGGTTTCAGCTGAGATAGCGTTAATTTTCTTCATAGTGGCTGGTAGGGTGCTGTGCTTTGGATTTAGGAGAAAAAAACGCTGATAACACACCATCCTTTTAGTTGTTGCAGAGCAGGGCTTACACAGAACCAAGGATTCCAGCTTCTCACGCTGCTCTGCCAGTGAGGGGCATGGGGGTGCACAAGGAGCTGAGAGGGGACACACACAGGACCGCTGACCCAAACTGGCCAAAGGGATATTCTATACTATTCATTCTATATTCATACTATTCATATTCTATACTATTCTATCTATTCATATTACAGCACACTCAGCAATAAAACTGGAGTAGTTGGCCAAGGAGGGTGGACACTGCTCAGGGACTGGCTGGGCACTGGTCAGTGGGCAGTGAGCAATCGCATAGTACATCACTTTTTTTTGTATGTATGTATATAATCATCATCATCATCATCATTTTCCCTTTCTTTTCTGTCCTATTACTGTCTTTATCTTAACTCATGAGTTTTACATTTTTGTTCTGATTCTCTTCCTCACCCCACTGTGGGGAAGTAAGTGAATGTCTGTGTGGTGTTTAGCTGCCTGCTGGGTTAAGCTGTAACAGTTCTTTTTATGCACAACATGGTAAGATAATGACAGATCTGACCAAAACATGCTAAAACAAGATTTGTTATAAGTATTATATTAGTTTAATAGTTGCTGGACAAAGTGTTGATTTATTTGTTCACAATGTTGTTTTATGTGCTTACAGGATTGCTTTTCTTAATTCCTTTATTGTTGTTTATCATCTCTGGGGGCTGGCCTAAGTTTCTTTATGATTTCGCCAGTTTGTATATAACATATGCTTATATTACTCTGACTGTGAACTTAATCTAGGATTTGTACTCAGCATGACCGGCATTTTTGCACTTCAGGAACTTTACCATGGAAACTATTACAAATTCACTCTTTACTCCAGATGAGTTAAAATAGTTTTGAAGATTTTGAATATTCTTGGGATGTTCAGACTAGCATGATCCTATTTCTACGTCTCCTGCATGTGTTTCCAGTTTTGTCTAAGGTTATAAAAACTGTTTAAAAATACCACCCAGAGATCTGACCTGAGGCAGGATGGTTATGGGTGGCAAGGTGTGTGAGAGGATACAGGCAGCTATCATTATTGTTACCTCCAATAGTTTTGGAATTCACCCCTGAACAAATGTGGAATCCTAAAAACCTGATAGAATTTTTAAAACGGTATGCCCCAATCCTGGCAATGCCAGAGACTTACAGCCTCCTGTACTGTGCTGGGGTCTGGCCTAAGCCTATCAAAGACTATTTAACACTATTCTTCATTCATAAGGAGGAAGAAAATGCCTCTGCATATGATCCAGCTCCAGTGATAGGCACTGCAGCTCATCCAATCTCTGTGACTGAACCAGAGAACAAACTTATGCCAGTATCAATCGCCCCTATATTCAAGAAGAAAGTCTTGAATATAGATGAGATGTCAGATGAGAGTCAGCTCATCTAGTAAGGGAAGAAACTCCTACTAAGAAGGGGAAGGGGGAAGAAGAGAATGAGACAGGCTAGTTTGAAGCAGGGTCATCATGAGAAGATGAGGAGGAAGAGGCAGAACACATAAACAAGGCAGTAACCACCTGATCCCTACCCCTGGGTGAGCTGCAAGATATGCAAAAAGATTTCAGTCATTGTCCAGGTGAGCACATTGTCACCTGGCTGCTCCAATGGTGGGACAACAGGGCCAGTATCCTGAAATTAGAGGGTGAGGAAGCCAATCAGCTAAGATCCTTCTTGAGAAGGGGGCATTGACAAAGTGATTGGAAATGGGGCACCAGCCCTCCGCCTCTGGAGGCGACTCCTGTCAGATGTGAAGGAAAAATATCCATTAGAGGAAGATGTATGACACCCAGGCAAGTGGACCACCATGGAGAGAGGTATACAGTACCTGAGGGAAATAGCCATGCTGGAAGTGATTTATGGTGACCTAGACAATGACCAGATATCCAAATATCCAGATGAAGACAAGTGCACACAACCCATGTGGCAGAAGTTTGTACAGAATGCACCATCCCCATTGGCAGTAATGACCTGGGAAGATGGAGAGGGACAATAAATGAAATAACTGGCCAACGCCACCAATATGAAGAAAGTCTGTCTTCATCCCTAAGGGCCTATGTCTCGACTGTGGAGAAACTGGATCAGCAGCTCAAAGAAAGAGAAAGTAAGTTTTCTCCTCCACCCATACAGACCAGAATCTCAAATATTAGGAGTAAGCACTTCTTTGTTCAAGAGAGAGGGCATAGAGGGTACACACTACATGACACCCTATGGCCCTAGAGGCACAGAGGTAAATTGCAAGGAAACACTATCACGCAAGGGAGTACTTCCAGGAAAATGGCTGCTCTAGTTTCCAGTGGGCAGATCTCCAAACAGAGTAGAAGGGCTGATCTTACTTCTGATCGTAATGAAGGAACATCTGATTCACAAGAAGTGAGTAATGAATTTGAATACAAAGACCAGGACTAGAGTTGCCCTGCCTCTGGCCAGGTGGAGGACAGGGATAACTGGGTTTATTGACTGAATGAATTTGATAGCCTTGCACATCAAACACACAGAAGTATAAGGCTTTATTGGACACCAGTGCACAGTGTATCCTAATGCCATCAAGCTATAGAGGTAGAACCCATTTTCATTTCTGGCATGATAAAAGGATCCCAACAGCTAACAACAGCTGCATTGTAGGCCGAAGTGAGCCTAACTGGGAACGAATGGCAAAAGCAATCTCGTTGTGACTGGCTCAGGGGCTCCATGCATCCTTGGCATAGACTACCTCAGGACAGGATATTTCAAGAATCAAAAAAGGTACTGCTGGGCTTTTGGCACAGATGCTTATGTATGGAGAAGATCAAACAGCTGTCTACCTTGCCCAGGCTCTCAGAAGACCCTTCTTTTGTTGGGTTGCTGAGGGTTGAAGAACAGCGGGTGCCAATCACTACCACAACTGTGCACCAGTGGCACTTGAAATGAGTTGCAAAATGTTTTACGAAAAAAAAAAAAAAAAAGTGTCAGAAACATACTACTGTCTCTTAATTTTACTATTTTGAAGTACAATACAAAATTGTATTGTAGAATTGTACAATTATGTTGTATCATATAATGTTTCAGTGATTTTCTTATCCATAAAGCAAATTTACAGTGTTATTCTTAATGATATGTGTACAGCTTTCCATAAGATCCATGCTGTTCCTGTTGCGCCCTGGTGTTCAACAGTATCCTTAAAATTAACTATTGCATGGAGTACTCTATCTTTTGTTTTAAGGAAAAAGACTTTATCTTGAGGCAATTTTTATTAAATGAAAGCTAATTCTGCTGAAAAATCAAATTGTTTTTAGAGGATATATTAAGCCAACAATCTTAGGTTATCTCTTACCATGTCTTATCTGGAACTTTTCAATGACCTTGGTAACTACTAAACTACAGATCTAGAATTACGATCATGGTGACCTCCTGAACACAGACTGGTAAATCATTATGTCATTGTCAGGATAACCCCATTGTCAGGATAAGCCCAAAGCAATTAGTTGGAAACCATGCACAGTTCATAGAATCATAGAATATCCCGAGTTGGAAGGGACCCATAAGGATCATTGAGTCCAACTCCTGGAACCACACAGGTCTACCCAAAATTTTAGACTATGTGACTAAGTGCACAGTCCAAATGCTACCTAAATTCAGACAGGCTTGGTGCAGTGACTAACTCACAGCTGTGAGAGTTAGGATCACTTGAGACACTTTCAGCTTATATATGAATCACTCAGAGGGTGGTGACGCACTGGAACAGGTTGCCCAGAGAGGTTGTGGACACCCCATTCCTGCAGGTGTTCAAGACCGGATTAGATGAGGTCCTGGGCAACCTGATCTAGTGGATGGCAACCCTGCCTATGGCAGAGGGGTTGGACCTAGATGATCTTTGAGGTCCGTTCCAACCCAAGCCCTGCTAAGATTCTATGAATCAAGCAGCATTCAAGTTTCCAGCACTGCACAGGATCAGCAGGTCAAAATGAAATATCAGAAGCACAGTTCTGTAAAATATATTCACTAAAGAAATTCTAATCTCCATACATTTCTATATAGAAAACATAAGCTTATGCTCTAACGTGTCAGGGTTACTTACAAAAGTGTTATTAGAGCCTCTTCAGTCAAATCTAAAGTACAGACATCTAAACAACAAAGGGAATGAGCTGCCTTATACACATACTGTAGGTTTCCACAGAAAAGGCACAACTCAAATCTCGGTGAAGAGCTCTAAGCATAGAGACCATATCTCAGTTGATAACTTTATGTCAGCTGCTGAATGGTAATTCATGTGGCTCTGACAGCTCAAGGGCTGTCCCAGAGGAGAACAGAAAATGATATTCTTTGTCACATTTATTGAAAAACAAACAAACAAACAAATTAAAAAATAAAATAAAATAAAATAAAATAAAATAAAATAAAATAAAATAAAATAAAATAAAATAAAATAAAATGCAACAGAAAGAAAAAGTTAACAATCAGATATTTACCCTAGCGTTCTTCTGCCCATAAGGGTGCCAAAAGCCCAGCTGAGCTTTACATAGCCTTGGTTAAATCATTTAATAATGTGGATATGAGATGACTTAGGCAACCGACTTTTAATCCAAGCTCAAAAAATAATTCTGGGCCTCATAACATTCTCTGAACAAAAAGAAAAAAAAAAAAAAAAAAACAAACATCATTCTGCTAAATATTCTATTAAATAAAGGTTGCGCTGTGAAAATACAGATATGAGAAAAGAGATCATGAGATAAATGTTACGTTCACTAGATACCAGCTAATATAATCCAAATCCACAAACCTCAACAAAACAGAGCCTCTCCTGGTAGGTTTTGCATGAGGTGGCATGTCCTTGTCCTACTGTATATTTTATCTCATAAGAGATACGTGTCTGCTATTTGGATCTGAGCTGAAATAAAAAGACTAGATTGAGCTGAGCTCTGTGTCACTTTGATGTGCATTATTCTAATTTAATACCCTTGTATTTGGAAGTAATAGAAAACCTAGTTACAACAATTTGTGTTCAATCATTTCTTCATGTTAATCCTCTTTCCACCATTTCCTTGAGAGAAATTCAAAATTACTAAAGCAGAATCAATTAACAGGAGAAAAGAAATCTTAGATTTACATTAGGGAAGAATTTCTGCACATAATTTATTACACTGAAAATGCAAAGTCTACCATTTCATAAAGGTGAAAAGGTAACCAGATTAAATGTTTAAATTGTATTGCATTTGTTGTATTTTTTCATTTGTATAAAATTAATGCTAAACTAGATCCTCTTGAGACTCTAGCAAGAGCCGTCTCTAAGTACTTCTGCTGAAATCAATCTAAAAATATTTAGCATTGTGTAAATCCTGTAATAGGAGAATGCATCTTTGTTAGATCTTGCCAATATTAAAGAGATTTATAAAAGTACAGCATGTTTGGTATAGTACATTCTTCCCACACATTATGATTATTATTAAGTTATTTGTAGATCAGAAACTTAATCTGTACAGTAAATAAAATGTGAGAGTTTATTGCAAAGTTCTGTGATTGCAACTGGATTTCTATGGCTACATTAAAAAGTATCACTGTTTAGAAGGACGCGCATGTGCTTCTGTGTATATTTATATTTATATGTATATAAATATATTTAAAAACTAAAGTGCTTCCTTCCCCTTAAAAAAACCTCTTTTTTTAGATATTTCAGAAATGGTTGCTTTAACACATTTCCAATGCATTTTCATTAATAATTTATTCCACCATCTTACAAACCCACTTCAAGTCACAAACAATAACAAGCACAGTTAGACTGCCTACAAATGTAGCTAGCCTCTTTTCAGTGACTTCCAAATACGTGGGGATTTAGTTCAATAAGGCAGTGCACCTGAATGACAAAAGAACTCAAGTGAACCAAACTGAAAATCACAACAGCTGTAGGCTTCAGAGCAGACAAAGTGCCTGTGTATTGTGGTACTGGGCTGTACTCAAACTAGACCAAAAGCAACACTTTACATTCAACTTTTTTTTTTTTTTTTCCACAAAAGTAGGACGCTGAACTTTTCTTGTTTGCATATTTTATTTGAGATTTAAGAAGGATTAGTTCTAACTGGTCCAACCATCTCTCTGTCTCAGTTTTTACTCCTTACTATTTTATGGTGCATGCATCTTTGCATCTTTGACATCTTTTTCTCTTACCAGTGCTACTCCCCAGCTAATTTGGACTCCACATATGAAGTCAGGTCTGGTTCTTATTCAGGAATGTCTAGTATCTTTGGCTTCAAATAGGATATCCTATAATTTTTCAAAAAGATAATTTTACTACTGCATACATTAACTTTGAGTTTGGCTCATGAATTATAATTGGTGAAAAGGGTATCAGGAATCTTGATTTTCAGTAAAATAATAATAATAAATATTATTATCATCTTGCAAAGAAGCAGTTTTTTAATTTTAGTCTAAAGTTTTCATTGAAGTTATGGGTACTTATCACAAGAAGACACACAAAAAAAAAGTGATAATGACAAAAGAATATCTGATGATTTTCTATGATGCTTGCTATTTGTTATTCAGTATCACAGTAAATAACAATATAAGCAGTGACAGTGAGAAAAATGGAATCCCTTAGGATCAGTCAGTTCAGAGTTGAGCTCTGCACCACTCTCCCATTGATGATCTCTTTGTTCCCTTTGCAGACACAGCTATTCTTTATACTGGTAAGCCCTTACCTCACAAATGATACAAATGATACATCCTTTTTACATATATGCTTATGTATGTATGTATGTCAATGATTTCTAGTCAAATTTGGAAAGGGAATAAACTGACCAGGCAGCCAATGCTGCCATGTCAGTTTAGTGTTTAGAGTCATTCTAGTTATATATACACATCATTATGTACACTTTTTGAACAGTTCCACAAACACAATCAGTTGCCTAATTCTGTTTCCCAAGCATTTAGGAAACTCTTCACTCTCAAAAAAATTATTATAACAAACACCTAATTACCAATTTTGATTGAAATCTGACTCTTTCCAGCTATATGTATTAATAAAATTATAACCAGGTTAAACAGATAATAATCGGTAACCCATTTTTAAATTTCACTGTAAATAATTTTGTATTAGAAATCCAACTGCAGGGATAACAATGCACCTCTACACTTTGTAGTGCATTTCATAGCATTACTCCATCATACTCCATTATGGTTCCTGTTTGGAACTGCACAACATAAATGTTATACACAGATGTTGGTACTTTCTAAGCTAAAAGCATGTTTCCTAGAAGTCTGGAGTTTTTGAGTTCTACAACATTGTATATAAGATGGTGCAGAAACATGAGGAAAGGAAAGGTTTGTAGGAAGGAAGCGCTATCTTGATTAACTTGTTCAGAAAGGTTTCAAGTTCTTAGGGTCTCCTTCAGTTCAGAAATTGTAGACTTCAGTGAAAAATATTAGATGAAAATTATACAGAATTCAACTAGAATGCCCGTTATATCATTGTATTGTGCGTCCATGGCAAGGTGCTGGCAGCTGGGGGCTCCTATATGAGGACGGGCTGGGGCTGCCTCAGGCTGGACACAGCTGCTTCCAGCCAGCTCCAATGGCCCCTCCTCAGGGCACAGCTGGGCCCAGCAGCCAAGGTGGTGGTGCCTCTAGGAACCCACCCACATGGATTTTTGCATTTTGGATGCAAAAAAGAACTGTGGTGGTTTAGTCAGTTGGGCAGCTGAACTCCACCACAACTGCTCTCTCACCTCCTCAAAAGGAAAGGGGGAGAAAATATGGTGGAAAGGGCTCAAGAGGTGAAATAAGGACAGGGAGATCACTCAGCAATTATCATCATGGGAAAAACAGACTCAGCATAGATTAATAAAATTTATTAGCTATTAATAAAAAGCTAGAGCTTTTTCCTTTTTTAGTATCTTAAATAGCCTCCACTTCCAGAAATGCTCTGATCACAAGCCTAGATATGAGGGTCTCCTCACAAAAGGTAAAGGGTAAAGCTGCATTGCTGTTCACAAATATATTGAGGGACCCAAAGTGGAAGGGATCAAGAAAGCCTGATGCAATATTTTCTAATAAAGGCATCAATTGTTTGACAGCCTGTGTGGGAGACCTAACTTTAAGGAAAATGAACACATTTCATTTATTAGGAGTAGGGAAACACCAATGCCTGTATGGCAGTAATATGCCATAAAAACTTGAAATGTGGACACCAATAAAATTAAAAGGCCATCAAACTGTTAAGCATCATCTTCTTTCTGTTTTAGGTTACCTGGAAGCTACTGGCCAAAAGTTGTTTCATGCTTTCATGGTATTCTTCTCCTGACATTTGAAACCAATCAATCTCCCTGCAATCTAGAAATACAGCTTGCACTACTGAAGTAGAAGATGGCCAGGCATTGTAGTACTAAGCAGCATTGGATTTATCCCTAAACTGAAAAACACTTTAAACAGCATATCCTGCTCATTTCTGTAAGAGTCACCTACTTCCATCTAATCAAAGGTTTAGAGAATGCAGTCCAATATTAAGGAAAGAATATGGGAAAGGTAGGTATGAGGTATAATAATTTATGACCAAAGTAATTAATTTTTACTTTCCACATCTTAGCAGATCAGTCTGGAAGAATATGGAGATCGAACCTCAAGTCAGTGGTTTTCAATACACATAAAAGCTGCACTCATTCTATAGCCTAGAAAAAAGTTTAAAGGAAACTCCATCAGTATGTTTCTGCATTTCAAAGTTAGGTTCATATATTTCTTGATTTATGTAAGGTGAGATGAGACAGTGTAAGACACTTTGGGAGGGTAGCTAACCAGAAAAACTTTTGCAAAGTATAGGACTCAATAACAACTAGCAACTTTATGAATTGAAAGTATTTTTGAAGGTAGGAGTGATTTACATTCATGGTGACAGCTTCTGTATCAAGTTTAGCCCAGTGGGAATTGAAACTGCTGAGATATTAAACCTTGAAAAAAGGGATATATAATGGTAAGGCTGACAGAACTTTAATTATAGCCAGTAGCAGTTTAAACATACTTAAATGTACTATGTTTTTATAAGGACATTATAAAAAACAAAGGGATAGAGGTCACAGATTAGATTGTGCTGAAGTAACCATTGGAACATCTAAGCCTTTAGGCCACTTCTTGGCTACTGTTGGCTGAGAGATAAAAAGTTGAGTACCTGAGATTCAAGGTAATATTATAAAAAAAGATGTCATGTTTTAAAAATTATTTCACTAACAATATTCACAAATATACATTTCCTCAGGAATACATAATTGGTAGTCTTTTGCCATATACAAACACACAAAAATACCAAAATAAGGATAAAAAATCTTCTTATTCACCCAGCTTTATGTGCAACCCAGACAGTACATTATCATACTAGCAGGAATATACAATGCCACTGAGAATCTGCTATCCTTTAGCTTTGTGATTTGCTCATTTATTTTCATAGCTCACACATTTTGAGGCTCAGTGTATAATATTGTTAAATGCTACATGTTCATATTAGCAAATAGCCTGCATATAAACATACTATTTATAATGAAAGAATTTAACACTATAGAAGGGAGTCAGACTGACATCCCTAGTAAATGAAATTGTCTGTGTATGTGTGTACAGAGCAGTACTGCTGCAGTGTTTCAATCTTGGCAATTAGTTTAGGACATGAGACCTAGAATCAGAAGCCAGCATATTTGTTTCCTGAAGAGGATATGGTGACCACAGAGGTCTTCATGAAAGGATTAATTTCAAAACTCAGATGGACTGAATCACCTTCTTGTTCTGAAGGAATCGAAGGACTTTAAAATTAGTTTCGGTGATATATAGAAAAATATATTCGGTGATTATACAGAAAAATCCAAGCTCCTCAAATAGGCACCACTGAGTCTTATAAATACACATTTATACTTTCTTATTATATTTAATCATTTAATGTAATGTAGTACAAGTAGTGGCTTGTCAATAGGTTCAGCTCTTCTACTTCAGCAAAGAATTACAAGACAGCTAGCTGCCTTCTGTGTGCATGTTACCTCTAAGTGGTTAGTTTATGGGAAGCCATTTTGAGATAGAAGATGTTCAAGCTTCACTCTGAGCTCTCAGAAGTCTAATAATTACCAAGATTTAGCATGCCTATCTTAACCCAGCAGAACTCCGCATGACACACAGGTCAGTTCTTTCACAGAAACTTGGTTGGATGAGATGATCTTGGAGGTCTTTTCCAACCTTCATGATTCTATGGTTCTATGACTTGGCTTCTATTTCTAGCCAAGACCAAGCCAAGAGTGAGTGACTTCCCAGCCACCTGCAGACTGGTTCATAGTGAAACTGCTAGTTGTAAAGTGATGCTATGTTGTAAATAGAGTGTAGTTAACAAAAATGTAAACAGTATTTTGTAAAAGAGAAGGTGCTCAGGCTGTTTGATACTCCAATTTCCAGTTATAAATATTTCCAATAGGTCAAAAGGCATTTTAGAGAAGAAAAATGTTCATCATGTTTCATAATATCTCTTTTACAAGCACTATTGAAATATTAAGCTAACAAGAAAGCACAGACCACATTTTGTCAAGTATTTCTAGGATGAATTGCTTGAGAATTTTGTACAGAAATAAAAAATAGATCTGCTCACAAACATTTGTGAAAATCCCAAAAGAGTACTCTGTAATCTAAAGACCTTTAGATAAGGCGTGCAAAGTCACCATGGATGTCCCTGTTTTGAGGAAAGCAGATTAAGGATTTCCTTAGATAAGCACCTTACCACTATCATGAACAGTGATTGATACCTATAAGTGAGTTGTTCCTGATATTAGCTAGCCTGCAAGTACATAGTTTCCTTACAGTCTCAAGCTCCACCTTTCCAACCAAAGTTATATCAGAACCAGTGCTCTTAAGAGTAGTTTTGATTTCAGTAAATAAATGCTTTCCCATAAAAATTAGTGCTTACAGATATTAAAATATTCTGTGTTAAGCAGTTTTAGTGCCTCTGCTTTCAAAGAGAGGAATGTTAACTGGAAAGATTGTGGTATTCACTCTTCCAGTTTATACTTAGGTTGTGTCTATTAATGTTTCTGATTAGAGATACTGAGTGTGTAATACAAAAAGCATAGAAATAATCAGACCAGGGATCTAATCACAGTTCTATTAACATTGCATCAAGGACCAATTCTTATTTCTTTATTCATTTGTTTATCCATTACTATTACCTTGGGATGGTTTAAAGACACTCATTTATCAACTATTGATACAAGCATAGATTACCAGTCCAATTTGAAGTCTTTGTGGTTTGACACTGTAAGTGTGGAGAGTAGAAGACAGATTTTCTTTGCTTTTGATTGCACTAACATTTCCAGTACCACCTAACTTCTGTCTTTCTCTGTTTATGGTTAGTCAGGCTGATTCACACTCCTGCTCTCTCTAGATCATACCATGAAAGTGCAAGGGTATGTTTACTGCATTTTGGCAAAAGGTGTGAGGTGAAAAGTGTGGGACTTTGTGCAGGGCTGTATCGCACTGCTGGGGGCAATGCTGGAGTGCTACTCATTTGTAAAAGCTGCCAAATGGAAGAGGGACAGGCATGGACAAGCACCACCAGTAAGACAAGAGGTCAATAAAAACCATAATATGCACATAAAACTTCAAAGGAAAATGTGTGTCATTTTGGGTGTACTTTAAGGTATCACACAGTTTAACCTTCACGTTTCAAAACACAAAGTCGGCCTCATCAGTTATGAAAGCAGTCAGTAACTGATTACGCTACTGCTACTGTATCTGCTACTACAATACTACGGAAGTTTCATATTTTTCAGCCAAAAATCCTCTGGAAACAGTACTGCAGTTAAAATACTAAAAAATCTTTTTTTTTTTTTTCTTTGAGTCACTTTGCATATATCAAGCGACATTTTATGGCACGCTGTTGTGCTGATGTAGATATAAGAAAAGCAGTAAGCATAATGTACAGGCCATGCAGAGTGATTTATTGAACTGGTTGGTGAAAAAAATAAGCAAAGGGCTAATCTGATTTATGATTCTAATTTTGTTTGATCACAGTATTATTTCCCTTTTTTGTAGTATGAAAATATTACTATGAACGATAAACTTCAAAGAATCATTACCTCTGGCATTTGTAAGTGTGCTCAAATTGAGTACTTAATTACAAAATCTCAAATGCATGTTTTCTACAATTTTTAACTTACTAAGGAAGAGCTGTTTGAATATCTGCCTCATAGAAATGAATGCAATATTCTAAGGCAGCAAGCAAAAATGTAAAATCAACTTCTCCTTTAAAACTATTAAAATTATTTGTCATGCACTTTTCAACCTTGTAAAATGTGATGATTCTAGAATACAGACAAATGTGTATTCTGCTCATGACAGATAAAACTTGCTGAGAGCTCACTTATGTCAGGTAACAATGTATTTTTCCTGCAAAATTCAATGCCATATATTAAGATTTGGTTGATAGTCGGCTGAATATGAGCCAGCAGTGTGCTCAGGTGGCCAAGAAGGCCAATGGCATCCTGGCTTGCATAAGAAACAGTGTGGCCAGCAGGGCTAGGGAGGTGATTGTCCCCCTGTACTCGGCTCTGGTGAGGCGACACCTCAAGTACTGTGTTCAGTTTTGGGCCCCTCGCTACAAGAAGGACATCAAGGTGCTTGAGCGAGTTCAGAGAAGGGCAACGAAGCTGGTGAGGGGCCTGGAGAACAAGTCCTACGAGGAGCGGCTGAGGGAGCTGGGCTTGTTCAGCCTGGAGAAAAGGAGGCTCAGGGGCAACCTTATTGCTCTCTACAGGTACCTTAAAGGAGGCTGTAGCGAGGTGGGGGTTCGTCTGTTCTCCCACGTGCCTGGTGACAGGACGAGGGGGAATGGGCTGAAGTTGCACCAGGGGAGTTTTAGGTTGGATCTTAGGAAGAACTTCTTTACCGAAAGGGTTTTTAGACAACAAGGGTTGAGGCGCACCTGGAGGACAAAGCAGTCATTGGTCCCAGCCAGCATGGGTTTGTGAAGGGTAGGTCCTGCCTAACTAACCTGATTTCCTTTTATGATAAGATCACCTGTATGGTGGACCAAGGGAAACCAGCTGATGTGATTTTTTTGGACTTCAGCAAGGCTTTTGACATGGTTTCCCATAGGATCCTACTGGACAAAATGTCCACCATACAGCTAAATAAAAACATCATACAATGGGTGAGCAATTGGCTAACGGGCAGGGCCCAAAGGGTTATGGTAAATGGGGCTGCGTCAGGCTGGTGGGCGGTCACCAGTGGGGTCCCTCAAGGCTCCATTTTAGGGCCGGTACTTTTCAATACTTTTCTAAACGATCTGGATGTAGGAATAGAAGGTATTTTGAGCAAGTTTGCTGATGACACCAAACTTGGAGGAGTTGTGGACTCGAATGAGGGTGGAAAGGCCTTGCAGAGGGATCTGGATAGGTTGGAGAGCTGGGCGATCACCAACCGCATGAAGTTCAATAAGAGCAAGTGCCGGGTCCTGCACCTGGGACAGGGAAACCCTGGCTGCACATACAGACTGGGCGATGAGACGCTGGAGAGCAGCCTAGAAGAGAGGGATCTGGGGGTCGTGGTAGACAGCAAGTTGAATATGAGCCAGCAGTGTGCCCTGGCAGCCAGGAGGGCCAACCGTGTCCTGGGGTGCATCAAGCACGGCATCGCTAGTAGGTCAAGGGAGGTGATTGTCCCGCTCTACTCTGCGCTGGTGCGGCCTCACCTCAAGTACTGTGTGCAGTTCTGGGCACCACAGTATAAAAAGGACATGAAACTGTTGGAGGGTGTCCAGAGGAGGGCTACGAAGATGGTGAAAGGCCTGGAGGGGAAGACGTATGAAGAACAGCTGAGGTCACTGGGCCTGTTCAGCCTGGAGAAGAGGAGGCTGAGGGGAGACCTCATCACAGTCTACAACTTCCTCGTAAGGGGGTGTCGAGAGGCAGGAGACCTTTTCTCCATTAACACCAGTGACAGGACACGCGGGAACGGGGTTAAGCTGAGGCAGGGGAAATTTAGGCTGGACGTCAGGAGGGGGTTCTTCACAGAGAGGGTGGTTGCACACTGGAACAGGCTCCCCAGGGAAGTGGTCACTGCACCGAGCCTGTCTGAATTTAAGAAGAGATTGGACTGTGCACTTAGTCACATGGTCTGAACTTTTGGGTAGACCTGTGCGGTGTCAAGAGTTGGACTTGATGATCCTTAAGGGTCCCTTCCAACTCAGGATATTCTATGATTCTATGATTCTATTGGAACAGGCTGCCCAGGGAAGCGGTGGAGTCACCATCCCTGGGGGTCTTTAAAAGACGTTTAGATGTAGAGCTTAGCGATATGGTTTAGTGGGGACTGTTAGTGTTAGGTCAGAGGTTGGACTCGATGATCTTGAGGTCTCTTCCAGCCTAGAAATTCTGTGATTCTGTGATTTTCTGGTTAAAACTCATGTACAATACTGATACTCTAAGGTAGAGACTAGGAAATAAACTGCACCACTATTAAAAACACAGATTTTGTAGTTTGATTATATGAGTGTCTGAAATTGCAACAAAAAAGCAATGGGTCGTATATTCCAAGATGTGCTTAGTTTGTATTTAAAATGTATTGGGTACATCTGTGATTATGTGTGCAATTCATGTTAAGCAGGATTAGACCTGCCATACTAAGCTTCCTGAAGCAAATAGCTCCCAAGAAATTTTCTCCCTCTAAACAGTTCCTCATTGCAGAATAAACATCAACTTCACCTTTTTATTTCTTCTTTTACATAACTGTGTATTTTAGTAAACATGATGATCTGCTATGGGATCCATATTTTTGACCCACAGCTATTAAATACCTCTGTTTGCAGTGAGTAATCAAACACTGCAAGACTACCCCACTGCATCTGTAATTGTATTTATAAATAGAGCAGATAGACTAAGTGAAGCAAAGGTTTGTCCTTTGCCACAATCGATCCTAGACCTATTGAAAGCAAGGGAACGTTTCCAGCTGTCTTCAGTGGACTTTGAATCAGGTCCAAAGTGGTCTTAAAGAAACTTTGGGTTACTACCCAGAGACCTTTGAGGAGTTCTGTCTTCCTTAAACCAATGAGATACTTCATTAATTTGTATCCTTATAAATGTTATATACACAATTAATGCCACTTTAAAAAAAAAAAAAAAAAAAAAAAGGAAAAGAAAAGAAAAAAAGAAACAAAGAAAAGGCAAAATATGAGAAGTGCTGCTAATTTTCAAAAACCATTCTCCTAGTGAAAGAAAAAAATTTGGTCTCCTTAGTGAGTTCAGCCTTGCCTCTGGGAAAACATTTTGCTTGTTCTTTCCCTTGCTCCAGCTTCACATATTTGGCTAAAGAGAAAATCAGGGTACAAACAGCTCCTACAGTTTTCCCTGGAAAGTGGAGAACCTATACTGAAATACAAGAAGACGGAGAAGGTTAAGAACAGAAGAAAGTATAAAAAGGAAAAGGTCAGGTAATTACTTTAGGTTGTGGAGGGGAGGGAGAGGCTGAGGGAATAAGCAGGGAATAACAAGGTAGAAAACTAATTATACATGTCCAGGAGATCCTGGAACCAGCAAGCACTGACAAGATCTCTTGAATGAGGTAAAACATCAAAAGCCACATAACTGAAAGCTAAAAGACAATCAGATTAAGTAATGTGTGTGGTTGACATGTTGGAGGGATGGGTTGCCATCCAGAGGGACCTAGACGGGTTTGAGAGGTCAACAAGGCCAAGTGCAAGGTCCTGCATCTGGGCTGGGGAAATCCCAAGCACAAATACAGGCTGGGCAGAGACTGGATGGAGAGCAGACCTGAGGAAAAGGACCTGGGGGTGTTGGTTGATGAGAAGCTCAACATCAGCCAGCAATGTGCACTTGCAGCTCAAAAAGTCAACTGTTTGCTGGGCTGCATCAAAAGAAGTGTGGCAGGTCGAGGGAGCAGGTGATTCTCCCCCTCTCCTCTGTTCTTGTAAGACACCACCTGGAGTGCTGTGTTCAGCTCTGGGGCCCCCAGCACAAGAAGGGCATGAAAGTATTAAAACAAATGCAGAGGAGGACCGCAAGGGGGAACAAAGCACCTGTCCTACATAAACAGGCTGAGAGAGCTGAGAATGTTCATCCTGGAGAAGAGAAGGTTCCAGCGAGTGGCCAAACAATACCTAAAGGGGGCTTTTAAAGAAGCTGCTGAGGGACTGTTTGTCAGAGAATGTGGTGGTAGGACAAGGAGTAATGGCTTTAAACTTAAAGAGAGTAGATTTAGATTAGATATCAGAAAGAAATTCTTGACTATGAGGGTGGTAAAACATTGGAACAGGTTGTCCAGAGAAGCTGTGGATGCCTTATCCCTGGAAGTGTTGAAGGCCAGGTTGCATGGGTCTTTGAGCAACCACAGGAGGTGTCCTTGCCCATGGTAGTGGGGGGTTGGAATCAGATGATATTCAAGGTCCCTTCCAGCCCAGGCCATTCTATGACTCTATGATTCTAATATGGTATCTAATAGGTTACAGGAAAGCTGTACTAAATATGAGTTAAATACCTGTAAGAAATTCAGAAACCCCAAATATTAGCAGGAGGAACAAGGAGAAAAATCACTTGTTATCAAAAATAATTTGGGGAATGTGTTTTGGTATGCATTGTATGTTGTCATTTTTTCTGATAAAATGCCCAAAAGATCACTTATACTCCTTTTTGGAAATTTAGTAAAATACATTCATCACCAGCACTCCTCTTGGTGTGTTAGGTCTAAAATATTGTGTATATCAAATAATATTAAAATGTATGTGCAAGTCACTGTTGTTGAGAGGCCATCTTTCCCCCTTGTCTCTGAAATGCTTGTAAAACACATATCACCGCAATGATCAATTTTAGGTTGTGACTGCATGAGCAATTAAACATGTACTGCTGCATAGGCAATTACTTCTGGCAAATGGGGGAGAAGAACAATAGATTGACCCTAGAAACTCCTTTACTGCTAAAGAAATCATGAAGTAAAACTGCACCTTCAGTGTCTTCTTTATCAGAAAGCTCTGATTTCAGGAAATGAATTGATGCTCAGACAAGACACAAGAATTTTTATCAACCTTATCTGTAAGTTATCGTATTTATTATACTAGAAATGAGGAAGAAGTCCTAGTGCTATAGGTCTAAAGAGAAAAGTTGTCATATAGAAATTGCATTTCTGCTCCCCCAGATTTTGAAACATGTTTTGGTTAGGCACATCTGAACTACAAGGATGACAGCTTACCTTTAAATATAGCGTACATTGTAAGTGCTCTGCTTGTCAGCAGCCAGTCTGTAGAGGAGGCTCGTAGGACCACCTCCTGCTTTTATAGGGGATTTTGATCAAGTTCCCTTCTAGGAGAGAGCAAGTTGCAGTGATTCAGTGGTTCAGGAATCACACTCTCAGTTTGCAGTGTTAATAGGAAGCAACTCAATTTAATATATTAGGTGTGCCACAGCAAAGTGGGGAACAGACTTCTATGGCCTCACTATGTTGTAATTCAAAAGCTAAACTACAAGTCTTGCAATAAACTATAGGTTTCTGTAATCATCCGACAGGTAGAATCAAATGTGGCTTTTCATACAGTCTTGATTGTCCTTTCTCAATGTTTTGAGAAACATGAATCTAGGAAAGATGGTAGAAAATCTCATTGTTTTAAAATTTATGGAATATGGACTGTCTTTTGAGAAGATGTCTCTTGTTTTAGCAGGCTGGAGGGGAAGCAGAGTTGAAAGGGAAACAGGGAAAAGACCAAGGACGAAGGGAATCAAAAAAAATAAATATCTACAGATGCAAAGTAGAATGATAGACCGAGAGCATCCAGAAAGGGATCATTTCTGACAAAAGGGTGCACATGATTAAAAAGGAAACTGGAAGATGCAGCAAACTTTGTTGATAAAAACAAAACTCATTATACTTGCTCATGCCGTCAGCAATTCTCTCCTTGATGCTGTGTGAACTAACATCCTCCTTTACAATTGCTCATTAAAATGGAAACTACTTTCTCATTCTTCAAGGCAGTGCAATATAATAAATGGTAACTATCTCTACTGATATCTTACTTACTAGATATAAAATACTCAGCTAATAAATGGTATTTTTTCTCCCTGAGCAGCAGCATATTGTTTGACTAACAGGATTGCTCTCTGGAAACTGGCGATCAAGAAGGTTGTATTCAGAGCTAGTGTCCTTCCCCTTTATTTCCTCTGTGGAGCTCAAATGCTAAAGGCTTCTTTAATACATTGTACATTTTCTGATTTTTTAAAATTTAAATATGCAATTTACAATTCTGTTTTTATGTTCCAATGTATTTCATAAAATTAATTATTCCTCAATCCTTTTTGAATTTTTCTATTTTGCATATCAAGTGTTTCTTACTGGAAAAAAAAAAAAAAAAAAAAAAAAAATCCTTGAATTTTGTTCCAATAAAAACAAAGAAATCCTTAATATTGACTGTTCATACCTTTGCACATTTCAAAGTACCACCTTCCCTCTCAGTGTCTGTTCAGCCTTCCTTTAGAATTTTGTTTTTTAAAATGTTAATGACTTCCTCTCCTAGGAGATGACTCTGTTTCTGAGCAAGTTTGTCAATCAGCATTATATTTGTATAGATACAGTATTAAACACCATACATTTACATGGCAAATACAAACTATATCTATCAGTCAGTCTAGAGAGTATTCAGCAATCGGTGCCTGTACTTTTCATGGCCTGAGGGAAAAATAAAAAAGAGATCTGTGAATATTCATCCAAATGCAAATCAGATTTTCAGATCACCCTTACTCATGAGCCATTTGTTTTTGCTTTCCTTGAACCTTAAAGCACTCAGGCAAATACACAAGAAATCGTATCCATCAAAATCTATACAAAGCCAGGTCTGACCTAATCCAGCATTGATAGTAGTCTGAATTCAAGGAGGTTGGACTAGATGATCTCTTGAGGTCCCTTCCAATCGATATTTTTCTGATTTCATAATTCTCTGATTCTGAAGCTAATTTCTACAAACTCAGGCATACACATTCACATGCACAAAAACAAACACTGATCTCTACCTTATATTCTATTCAATGATCAAAAACAACAGCAAATGAATGTGTGTAAGTAAATTATAGTTTCTCAGACCTGAATGTTCAGTTTGACTACAGTAAGTCAAGTTTGACCAACAACAATCTACCTAAAAAAGCTATTTCGTCAAAGCAATATTTTTCATGAATTTGTCAAGTTGAAGCAATAGCTGTGCTTGAGAGTATAGCAAAATTAATTCCTATATTGTAAGAGAATAAATCTATCCTCATCACTCGAGCAAAATTTGATGAAAGAGTAAGTTTTCACAGAAACATCAGACTGATTTGATAATGTCACTAGTACGATAAATTATTCACTAGATGTAAGAAATATAATAGTTTTTTTTTTCATCAAAATATTTGGTCATATCGGAAATTAGTAAAAAAATATATATATTTGGAAAATACAGGCAATTCAACAGATAGTAGTAAAAGGGTGTTTATTGGATTGCAAGGAGGTTGTTACTAGTCTTTCCTAAGAATTTGAGACCAAGTTTATTTAATGTTTTAATCTCTGAGTTAGGCAAGTAATACAGCCAAGTTCAAATGACATTTGCTGGTGACATGATGTTGCATTACACCATCAATAAAGAGCAATGTTCCAATTTTTTATACATACAGGTAGATGACTGGACATTGTAGTAAAGAAAATAGCTTAAACATTAATTGTACAAAGAGCAAAGTGATACACTGACAGGTGAATACCAAGAGTAGCTTAAACACCTAGAAATTTGTCATCTGAAAGTCACAAAAGTGAGAGACCTGTGTGCAGCAATAGCACATGGTATGAATACGTCCCTCTGTATGCTACCTACAGCACATTAAGTGAAGTATTCCTAATAGAAGTAGGGAAATATTCATGTCACTGTGCCAGGTGAAGTTTAGTTAATTGGTTTCAAGCCATCATTTGCAATTTTCCCTCAGTTTAATTTTAATGTAGCTTTAGAATTTCAGTTCACATAACAGAAATAAAAAAGTCTGTACAAGAGTAGGTAAGTATTCAGAATAATGATTTATAAATTGCATGTATTCATAATAAAACATTCAGTTTCTTCTGACAAAAACATACCATAAACTACAATCTGCCCTATGAAAACTGTATAAAATAAAATTTAAAATTAAATAAATAGATTAATATGCATGGGATTAGAAAAGTATTAAGATGGATTCCTAGTTGTAATTTTTGTCAAGAAAGTGAAGAACATTGTAACTGATCTTGTGTAACTGATCTTGGGACAAAATACACCTGGGAGATGATATGCATATTACAGACTAGGAAATGCATAATGTGCCTATGCTTTGTATGGAAAAGTTTCAAAGTTATACAGTACTAAGCAACAGTCTCTCTCTTACTATACGCTTGTGCACTGCTACAGAGTCATCTGTTGGAAAAGGCACAGAATGAGAAAGACCTGAAGACACCAGTCTGATTTTTTCTTATAAATATTTTCCCCAAATCATCTCAAGGTGGAATTCAGCATCTTGAGTTACCCATGGAATGTGCAACATCTACACAGTATTAACTGATAGAATAGATAGCCTGGAGACCAGGAAGGTACTCAGGACATCTGAAATGGCATTGTATTTAGGCCATCTATTTCCATCTATTTTTTAATGGAATATTAACAACAAGCATATACACAGATGCCTATCGTTATACACTCAAGGTTGGTCACTGGACATGAATTTCCAGCTGGTAAGTGGGATTGAATTGCCTAAACAGAGGCACCTACTGTCCATTTGGGCACTATGGACTATCTCATGTGGTCTTCGCCATGCCACCTGCAGTGGATTTACTGAAAGTCCTGCATCCAATGTGTGAGGTCAGTGCAGGTGTGTCTCATGATGCAAGTCAAAATGTATTACTGGCTGTGGGGTTATGAATCACACCTGGAGTAACTCTGCTGTCTGGAGAGACACCTGATGTATCTGCATTAGCGTGTAGTACAGTCCAAAGGGGAAAAGATTGAATGTTGAATTGATTGAACAGATGAATTTCTAGAATGAAACAGTTGATACTGTTCCCAACATTGTAATGATCCCAACATTATTACTGAAGATCTTGACCTTGGATTAGGTCTTCTGGTCCAGAGCCTGAAAACTCATTAGCATCTGGAGCAGACTAAGCACGTATCTAGAGTACATACATGTTTCAGTTGGAAAAGAAATCTAAGACATGCGCACTGAAAGAGCTCAGTGATAGGTGAGAGGAGGAGAAGAAAAAAAAAAAAAAAAAAAAAAAAGGAAGTGGGGGGCTGGGGGGCTGCAGGAAGATTTATTTCAGAAGGATGCTTATGCTCCCAAATAAAAATGCTATTGTAGACATTCTCATGGTCTAGCTCAAGTAGCAGAAAAGGTCTAATTGCAATAGCCAAGGGCTTTCTGTCTGCTAATTTGTTCCTTCCCTCCAGAGGCAAAAAAAAATAAATAAAAAAAAATCTTGTCCTTATGATGTTGAATTAACAAAAATGAGTTTTTTCATTAAAAGAATGCATTGCTATTTTCCTAGGGGAAAAAGGTGTCTTCAACCAGCATTAGCTATTTGCTATATTGCCCTACTCTGCAGTAGTGGAACTGAATCTTTCCTGGTAGCACAGCACTGAACTTCAATAGGGGAATCATCTGATCTTCTCTGATAAATGCTGTTCTCTACTGTGGTATATAGCTAAATTCTCCCTGCTCTTAATTAGCTGCACATATCTCATTAACGAGCTTTAAATCAAAGCCAGTCAGAAAGTGGCTACTGTCTCCTCTTGCAGGAGGGAATATTTCCTCCCTGTTACCCTTAGAGAATCACTAAACAATCAGCAAAGGAGATTTCAGAATAATGTGTCTCCTTGTCCCCTAAAGCTATGCAAATGATCTTTTTTATAACACTTTTCAATCTAATTGACACTTGTAATAAAATTCTGCCTGTACTGATCAATCTTACCTTAGAGTCATCCCACACCATCCCTTAAAGTAGTGCCCTTCAATTAAAACTTCCACAAGGCTGTGAAGACTGTAATAATCCACTTGTAAGGAGTGGGAGTTACTTGTTGCTCTGAGGATTTCATTAAAGATATTTAAGACTACATATTATAGGGCAACGGCTTTGTGAATCGAGCTTTGTGAGTTTATGAATTCCACTTGCTCTTTAATTATGGCCAGGAGCCCACTGCATGAACTCAATCAAAACCATCCCATGGTTTCAAACAGAATATATCTCTTTTCCATGTTTTCTGTAACTGGCATCTCCAACTATCTTTATTTGGTGCATTCTGCCACTGCACATCAATATAATGACAAAAACCACACATCATCAGTAAGCAAAATACTGTTTTAAGCAAATACTTCCAATCTCATCATTCCAGATTGATCACCAATTGAAAAGACCAATTAATTATTCTACAAAAGATGAATCACCACCAGCTACAGCTATTTTCAAGAAAACTGGTGAAACATTTGATGGAGCATTAGGAAGTCCTTCACATAAACAAAATAAACTTTATAAGAAATATAATAACATTATTTTTTATGCATAAACAAGATGTCTGCAAAAAAATAAAGCAGTTCTCCACATTGGTGACATAGCAGCCTATATTATAAAACAGCTTATATATGAAATGAACAGTCCTGAGTTCTGCTGGTCTCAGTCTCTGTGATCTCTTCCTAAAGGGAATCTAAGGGGATTTAAAATTGTTCCCTTTTACACTAGTACTGGTGGCACTGAACGGAGAATGACCATTGTTTTTCATCTAATACTTAAGACATTTTTATGTATTGTTGAAAAATGCAGTGTTGTTAAATAAACAAAGAAATTCAAGCGGTCTTATTTATTGTGAGAAACAGCAAAACAATATCATGTGATTGTCTATAATATAACTTACATATCAGAGGATTTAATATATTTTATTAACCATAAAGAGTGTGCTTTGGAATTGCATCTATTGAAAATTGCTGTTACCTTTGTCAGAACCATGAGAATCTCTATTATTGTTTTTTAACTCTGTGTGGATACATTTCTGATAACTACAATATTGTAATTTTCTGTTCTGACTTCAAACTGCTAATAAAGCATGCTACAGATAACAGTTGTAATTCATATTGCAGTATATTGTAAGTAAAAGCCATTTATGTGCAGCAAAGCTTAAATGATTAATTTACAATACACATTTATGTACCCACTTAGTAACTAAATACCTGCAAAATGAATTGACAGTACATTTCTGTCTAGCTTTAGTAGGATTTGTGCTGTTACTTCAGTGCAGAATGAAATAAAATGTATTGCCAAATCATCACAGGTTATTCATACTCATGAAGTTCTGCATGTTTGCTCAAACTGTAAATGCAATGTCTGGAAATTCTACCAGAAAAGTTTCTAAACCTATCAGACAAATCCATATAAAAAATGGCAATAGGAGATTATGAAGTAGTTACTCAGTTTATCTTTAATGCATCACTTCTTTTTTCTTTTCTTTTTTTTTTCTTTTTTTTCTTTTTGTTGAAATAGTAGTGTTGTTCAGCTCATGAAGTTAATTTGATTGAATCCACACATTAATTCCAAATTGGTATTAATTCCCAGTGTGGAGTAAGTGCTGTAATTCATAATCAATGTCTTATTTTGTATGAATTTACAAGAGTTATCAGGTGTATTTTATCCAAAGTCTTTTGTTTCCCATGCTAAATAAAAGGTGTTAGTTTATTAGAAAAGTTAGAAAGATTCAAAGAGAGAAAGCTACACTGCAAAATGCCATAAGACAGACCTTTGGGACCACAAATACAATTTGTGATTGACCTTAAACATCCATTCAGTTCAATGTAAAGACCTTCATTCGGTTTTGATGCATTTCAAACCTGGCATTTATTTCCTTCTTTCCTTATGCTAAGGTCCAATGAAAAAACTAAAAATGTTGGGAAGAATCAGAAAAAAATTCCCTCTAGACTCCTTTTTATTTCCCTAGTATTGTTTTTCCATTGTAAACAGTGTCATAGGTGTATAGGTCATACCGCAGAGGAAGAAAGGTCATGGTTTGTATTCCTTTAAAGCTTACAGGAGGCAATAACTTTCAGGTTAAGATGTTTTGCGTCTCTTTCTGAAATTCATTTGCATTTCTGGGGCACAGGATGGAACCTCTAAGTCAATTTACAACTGAATGGTTTGGTTACAGAAAGTGAGATTATTTAACTCACTTATACATGTTTAGCAAGAGAAGAGAGAGCTGTGTGCTTTTACATCTGGACAAGTCAGAAATAGGCAGATACTAGTGAATGGGTTTTGGGAAAACTCACTAAAACATAGACACCAATGGGAGATAAGAACAGATCCTGCCCTGCTACTGGCACTGTAAAGAGCAAGAACAAAGCTGACTATGGTCTTGGCTTACTCCCTATCTTGCAGTTGCCTTCACTTATAAACACACACACACAAAAACAACAAAGCAAATAAACAAAATGCTGGAAAGCATAAGCAAGTCAAAACTCTGCCCAAGCTTTTTCCTGCCTAATCATTTTGGAGTGTCAGATACAATGTATGAAGGAAGATTCTCACAGATGCTCAGTGCAGATGTGTGCATCAGGTCAATCTCCCTGGTAGAGAGCAGCATTTGTGTGGGTGTGAGTCGTTTTATCATAGGCCAGATACTGAAACTGTACCAGAATAATGGAACCCTTCAAATGCCTCTTTCTCTTTCCATCAGCTATAAAGAGAGCCTGCGGTGTCTGGCTCAGACATCGTCATCTACATTTTAGATATCTAAAATTAGATTAGATGAATCATGTCCTGTGAGTCTCAGAAAAGAACTGTCTAGCCTGTCCTCTATACATCCATCCCTGTGAGTGTATCTAAAGATCAGTCAGAGCCCATGTCATGGGCTGTGGTATTTCCTAGGCACTTGTTCAAAGTTTGTTATGCATGCTCAGTAATGCCTGTGTTGGGGAACAGGTGAACACTTCACCTTAAAGAGTTTATTTTATGAAGTTTAATCAGATTCTGTCTAATTTACTGGAATAGAACTGCACTGAGCATCAGAAAGCATCAATGATAGGGTTCTCTTTATGTTTATCTGGAGAATTTTCTCAGGCTGACTGATTTTTAACTAGGAATACCCCTCACCCATCAGGTTCCAGATGACTACAGGACAAGAATGACGGACATGGACACCTCTTTATTGTTCCCTCTGAATCTGATGGGTTTATAGAAAGGCTTATATTATTTAATAATGAGGATAAGGAGAAAAGTAAGAGAGAGAGAGAGAGAATACAGTTTGATAAGCAAAGTGAATTCTCTAAGGAGTACTGAGGTACTAAGTTGGACAAATATTCTATAATCAGCAGTTGAAGCAGGAGACATGATCTTATTTTCTGGGAAACCTCACTAAATTACAGATTTTGTGTAGAGGAAGGAACATCCTCCCTCCACCCTGAAAGGCATCTGCCCTTAGCTTTCTGCACTCCAGTGTTTGAAGGTGTCTTCTTGAGACATGTTCAGACTTTCCTTGAATGTGTCCATGCCTAAGAGTTACCTCCAGGCTGTTCCAACATAGGCCTACACCCACTGAGCTGATCTACAGAGTTGGTTTAGGTCCCTCTGTGGTCAGTTCAGAGGAATGGGCTCCTGACCTGACATCATTTAACTGGATTTCAGAAACATTACCTCCCCCTTTTAAACAAGTTACCTAGGCTTTCAGTCTTGGAGTTCTGAAATACTCTAAAGAGACCAGAAATACACTCTTAATGTTTGCAGCATGGTGGATAGGTCCCTAGTCCAGCCACTGAAGATGCCTCTTCACCTCCAACCCAATAACTTGTTCAACCTCTTTTATACTCAAACTTTGATACTAAGTCAGCATAACTAGCTCAACTGTCGTGACTAGTCAACAAATTAGAATGATTATAATTTTTTACTATTTTATAGATACATCAAAACAATGAAGAAGACAGCTCCAAATCTGTGCATTTTTATAGACATTAGCTTTGGTAAACGTATGCATTTTAAGTCAAAAGCTGCATAGGGCTGTAAACCGCCCCCCTGGAACTTCCTGTTCTTCCATACTTAATGAGAAGGCATAGACAGGATATTCCAGAGAGCTTCAGTGGCTGAATATCTTCCTGGAGACACTGAATGTTGCACTCATTTATTCCAGCCCTAAATTCAGCTCACATTTAGCTGAGCTGTTGCAGTCCTCAACAGTTTCTTGCCATTTTCGCCACCTACATTAGTGACATTTTCTAAAAGCATCTCCTCGCTAGCTAACACCAGTTCAGTTCCCCTGGGGCTAGCAATAATTTAAAATATATTTATCCACTTAGGAAGAGACAGATCAAAGAGCAGCTGGGTTAGAGAGGGGAAAAAGCGACAGCCAAGACTTGAGGGGATTCTTAGGTTTCAAAATAGAAGGGTTGCTTTTATACTTTTTTTGTTTTGTTTTTACATTATACATTTTTCTAGCATCTCCACAAATATGCTGATAGAACAAATGAATGCATTCTGTATGAAAAAATCTGTGACAGTTTGAAGGGCACAGGAATCTTCTGTTCCAAGATCTCTCTGTGGACACTGCCCAGAAGTGATGGGAATTCCTAGACTCCAAGTGCATACCACTTACATTAATTATTGAAATAAACTTCATATCAGGTTCAGCATTTTAAAATATATTTATTTGCACAGAAGAAGAAAGAAGTAGGATGCCTCCGATGCTTCTGCCATCTGCTCCTTTGAAAAGAAGACTCGTCTCCTTGTCTCCTGGCATAGATAATTTCTTATTTACAGAGCTGAAAAAAGAGCTCCAGAAGCCTATGTTAAACTCAGGACTTTGGAATCATAAAACAGTGTCTCAGTTTTATACTCCATTTTACAGTTTAGAAGTCTGCACCATGGATGTTCATTCTTGAAGATCAGGGTCCCAATCAGCTTAAGATGAAGATGATGTATTGAAAATGGCTTACTGGACTCTCTTTTCTGCTCACTTAATATTCCATCAAAAGCAGCTGAAATCTTGAAGTTGCTGCTTGTGCTATATTTAAAACATAGATTTAAAATCAATCTAAGAGCTAAAAGCACTCATTTTCTGATGTTCTAACTCCTCCTCTAAAGGTAGTTGTTACATATCTAACAGTCCGGAGTCTGGTGTCAGTCCAACAATCAGGAAATTGATTAATTCACCACCTACAAATTTTTCTATCATGTTTAAATCATAGGCTGACATCTTAAATAACAACAGGAATCTAGGTTCAAAAAGATAGTATCAGTAAGAAATTTATGATCAGGTTATCACCATGTAACTTAATAGTTCCTTCCCTTATTTTTTTTTCTCCAAATTAAATTTAAAGAAAATATCGGGACACTTATTTTCTGTCCAGTGGGAAACAATTTTCAGTAAAAAAATAATTCTCACCTATGCAGCCTCCAAAACCAGAACATAGTCACAGCAGACGTTTCTCTTAGCATCTGATTGACTTTGCTTTAAAATCTCTGAGATGAGAGATATCCCATCATGGAAAATATTTTTCACAGTGGAGCACATAGCAACCTTCCCAGAACCAAAAAGGGAGAACAGAGCTTGTGAAATGGGGGTTTGAAGAAGGTGAAGGAAATCTGTCTGCAAGGGCTCTTACCTCCAGTGTAAATGTCTACAAGCTAGTCACCTGATGTGTCCTTTATATACATGCCAAGCTTTTTTTTGTTCTTTAATGGCTAAGGTTCAGTCTATTCGGTGCCTTCCATAATGATGTTTGTCCCTTCAAAGCTGCTTTCAGACTTACGTGCTGAAGGCTATGCTCATGTTCAGCCTTCATCTCAAATTCCATTTTGATTCCCCGTTCTTTCTAAAGGCCTTCCAAATTAGTTTCCTTCCCACCTGCTACAAACTCTTCATGATATCTGAGAGGGATCAATGCAGCAGGATGTTCTGATGTCTGCAAATGAAACAGCAGCAATTGTTCCAAGTGTTCCTGCTCTCTTTGGTCATTACATGCTCAGTGTTTTGTCTTAGCATTTACAGCATCCTGACAATATTTTAGGTCAGTTCAAAATAATAGAATTAATTTATTTGTTGAATATTTCTCATGTAGAAACATCATCAATGTTTGTGAAGAACATGAATTGATTGTAAATCAACTTGGGAGTAACTGTGAACTAATTAGCACACGGTATTTTAACATAAATTGGATGGATGAAAAAGCCTATTCAATTAAACACCCGTTTGTTGAATGAGGTTTGTCTTACTTGATTAATGAGCCTGCAAAGCTAAATAACCGCCCAGATAACTGCTCTTTTATCTACTGAACCCTTTCTATTGAGACGTAAAGCAGATCTACAAATTCTGAGCTTTTCAGAACTATTGTCTGGTGATTTTGCATTAAATAGAGGAAATGTGTTAAATGTTTGGCAGTAACTTCCTCTGGTCCCTTTCATTTCTGATTGAATGATAGACATGCAGCTAAGGAGGAAATGTACTATCTTCAATTGAAATGGTCTTTTTTGTAGCAAACAGAATTCACCTACTTGTGCAAAGTACACTGCAAGCTTTCTTTTGGTGAAACTGGGGCAAAAACATCAACAGCTTGAGATGGAAGAATGAAAGATCTTTGTCAATGTATTGGATTTATATGACAACGTTTGGTAGAAGGGAGAGGCTGCTCTTAAGGAGACCCTCAATTCTGGTGAGGGTCCTGGAATATGGTGTTCAGTTTGGGGCCTCTCACTAAAAGAAGGACATTGAGGTGCTGGAGTGTGTCCAGAGAAGGGCAATGAAGCTGGTGATGGGTCTACAGAATAGGTCTTATAAGTAGTGGCTGAGGGAACTGCGGTTGCTTAGCTTGGGGAAAAGAAGGCTCAGTGGGGACCTTATCAGGGGTTGCTGTTGTGAGCAGAGCCCAGCAGCTGCCCCAGGTCAGATCAGAGCCAGCTACAGCTGGCCCCAAAAGGGACCTGCTGCTGGCCAGAGCTGAGCCACTGAGCAACACTGTTTTAGCCTCTGGCAGAGCAGATTTAAGAAAGGGAAGAAATGCGACGCAACAGTAGCTGGGAGAGAGTAGTGAGAAAATGTGAGAGAACCAGCCCTGCAGACCCTAAGGTCAGTGCAGAAGGAGGGCAGGAGGTGCTCCAGGCCCCAGAGCAGAATTTCCCCTGCGGCCCGTGGAGGAGCCCCCAGTGGAGCAGGTGGATGTGGCCTGGAGGAGGCTGTGGCCCATGGAGAGCCCCTGCAGGAGCAGGCCCCAGGCCGGAACTGCAGCCCACCCACGGGGGACCTGTGCTGGAGCAGTTTGCTCCTGGGGGATGGACCCCATGGTACGGAGCCGTGTGGGAGCAGTTCCTGAAGAGCTGCTGCCTGTGGGCAGCCCCCACAGCCTCATTTCGGGAAGGACGGCATCCTGTGGGAGGGATCCCACGTGGAGCAGGGGCAGAGAGTGATTGTGATGGAGCGGTGGAGACTGTGTTAGGGACTGACCACAGCCCCTATTCCCTGTTCCCCTGCACTGTTCGGGGGGAAGAGATGGAAGAGGGTGGGGGTGAGGGGGGAACATGTTTGTGGTTTGCTTTTAGTTTCTCACTTTTCTAGTTTGTTAGTATTAGGCAATAAATTACATATTTCTCCCTATGTTGGTTCTGTTTTGCCCGTGACAATAATTGTTGAGTCATCTCCCCATCCTTATCTCCGTCCTTGAGCCCTTTTCATTCTGTTTTCTTCCCCTCTTCCTTTGACCACTGGTCTAACACTTCATTGATAGCAAATGTGGAGAGAAAGGACATAAAACTCTGTGAAGAATGCCTTAAGAATTCAAAAAGAAAAAGGCAAAAAGCCTGTGGAGAACTAAATCTGTTTGCTAAGCTGCTGTGTCTGATATTGTGTAGTATTATAGTTCAGCAGCCTTTTATTTTAAATTCATAATTTGTTTACCTGTGATTTGTTTTCATCCCTGAGCATTGTAAATCGAGGATAGATTTTTTGATCACTGTAAAATTATTGCCGTGAAAAGGAGGCTATACCCTAATCTTACTCATACCTGTGCTACCTGAAGTCCCTTGACTCATACAGGTGAAACTATGCAGAAAATTTTGAGAGACCATGTAAGATCCAAAGTTTTTCAAATTTTCACAGGAAAATAGGACCTGATTTAGAAATGCGCTAGCAATAGTTAGAACTTTCTTCTAAAGAAAGGAATTGTGTATGATCAGTACCTCCTTTGAATGAAGTCACACCGAAGTCCTTCTCTCCTGTACTGCAACACCAACAAAGTAAAGTACTTTGTCCTCCATTTAATCTAATTAAGAAGTAGCATGAAAAAAGATCAATGAAATTGCATTGGCAGTCTGAGTATTTCAAGCAAGCAAATAAAAGTGTAAGAGTAGCATACAAATAATGAGGGGTTTTCTTATACACACACATGCACGCAAAAAGTGCTTTGTGCTTCCTTCATGGCTTTTAAGCTTTCAGCTCTAGTCTTTCATAAATTTCTTTGCAAACATAGTCAGTTCATTCTTTTTTTCTTTTTTTTTCTTTTTTTTTTTTTTTTTTGATAATGACCTAGCCTATTAGGAATTATCAAAAAAGAAATAGGTTTCGTACAGAATGAGCTATATGTTTAAATATAAATGTTTTGTTAAATGTATCTTCCATTTGAAGGTTTTCTCACTGCTGGCTGTTCAGAATATCTCCTGTGGGGGGGTTCATGAGTGCTTAGTAAATCATAAGGTTATGCTTGACCCTTCCTCTCTGGGTCACATTGGTTTGGGAAATACTTACTATGCACAAAGAAAAACTGCTTTTATCCTGTTTGCAGGGTAAGATTATAAAGGCAGTAGTTACTTGTTAATGTACACAGTACACGCTACATAGTAGAAGTGACGGGAGAGTGGGAATGAAGCTGGTGTATGTTCTCCCTTTCTGAGAACATACAGCCAGCTGAAACAAGAAGGCTTGAACTTCTCCAGATGAAAGAAAGTGTCTACTGTATAATATTTCATAAATTATTTCTTTTTGTGACTGCATTTTTAATATAAAAATCTTATTGTGTTCTCCTTCTGTTCAGTTTGGGAGTGAAACACATTTCTGAACAATTTCCAGGGGAATAATAGGAAAGTACCTAACTTGCATTTCCTCCAGATCATACAAAAGATTCCGAATATACTTTTGGGAGGCACAGTTTCAGAAAATGTGGAGTAGCTCCTTAACTGCAAGGAGAGGTCACTTGGAAATGAGGTATCATTTGCTTCTCACAGGGACCATCAGCCAAAATCCTGACACTTGCTCACAGCCTCTGGTAGGTAGTGGGAAAGAACAGGGTGTTCCTGCAGCACTGGATAAAGTGAAGAATTCAGTGCAAACATGATGTTTTGCTGCTTGGAGTGAAATGATGGTTTTCAGAGCCTGCTTCAGTGATAATGGACCCATGTCAAGAAGGGGTACCCTCTCCTGGCACAGCACCTCCAGTCTGTGGTTTTCATTTCTCCTTTCTATCCCCTCAGGGCCCCTGCATTTCCACCAGCAGCAAGTTGAAAGCTATTACATACAGACTCATTTTTAAAATATGAGCCGAGCAAAATCATCTCCGTGTACTGTTTTCCAGTTGCTCAGACTGAGGGATGGTGCCTTGTGTGAGAATCACAGTCTCTGTGATTGAAATTCAACCAAAGAAGTCCTCCTCTGACATTTTACTGTGCTAGAAATACGCTGAGACCTGATCTGCTTCTGCCTAAATATCTCTGCTGCCATCCCTGGTTCTGAGAACACCAGGTACTTTTTCCAGTGTGTGAATGGACTCACAGAAAGGGGGAAGAGGCCAAAAATCTGTGGCCTCTTACATCCCCCATTGCAAACAAAAGTTGTACTGGCAGAAGGAACTTGGAAAGTAACTGGAAGTCTTTGCCTTTCCTTCCGTGCTGCACTACTCATGTGGATTGGCTGCAAAGGAAAAACCTTGGGAAAGTATGTGAGGGAATGAGCAGAAGAGCATAAAGGTGTAGAGGACTTGCCAAGTGACATGATCCCCTGCTCCTGACAGTATACCACCCCCACATCCTGCTGGGACAAAACACTACCTCCTCTAAAACACCTTTCCCTCTGTGTCTGTGTCATCCAAAAAAGAAAGCCACTATTAGCAGAAAGGAAAACATGAGTGGAAGGATTCTGGAAATGTAGGAGATACCAAGCTATTTTGGCTGAGCTACAAGACACTAGGTAAGAACAGCACCACAAGGGAGAAGGTAAGCACAGTGAAAGAGGTGGCAATCTGCTCTTCCACAGACAGTAAGGAACCTCTTCAGGGATTCAAGTGAAGGGTTGGGAAATGGTGTAGTCTTTCTCTTTCAAATAACCTATTTGATGCCAATAAGCTTCTGGTGCAAACTCTAAGAGCCTGAAAGCAATGCTTAGAATGCAACAGTCCTTTAGTCTTGGGACAAAGAGGATCCTTGGTTGCCTCCAGCCATTAATGAGAAGTTTGGAAATTTTGCTTCTTACACATCTCTCTCCCAAGAGCAAAATTAACTTACACCTCTTTTTCACAGAGATAAAACAGCAAAAAATGTAAAAGATGAGTGATGCTGGGCTAGGGGAATAAGAAAAGGAAATGTTAAAAAATGATATCTTATTCCCAAAGAAACAATATGGGCTCAGCCAAGCAAAAAAATGTGCAAATACTACTCTTAATTCACTCCAGACAATTTACCATTTATAATATTTTATTTAGAGTTCATGGAATAACCAACTCAGCTGTAAACTGCTGCTATTTCTCTTGTGTAGTTGCTTATTGGAGGAGAAGAATGGGAAGGTGGGCAGGGGGTTGTAGAAATCTATTTTAAAATAATCTGGCACCCTAGAAGTTAACACTGAGGTGCTTCTGATAACAGTTACTTCTCATTTATGTATTTCATTCTTTTTAAAGGTGAAATGTATGATACTCAAATCTCAGAATTTCCTTTTATTTTTGCTTTTTCATCGTACTGCTTAAATATTAATTTATTTATGCAGTATAGAGAAATCTATACACACATGTATGTGTTGGAATAGGAGATCTGAGGGTAATTTACTAAAATGATGAAGTGACAGTTTCTTTAAGTCTTATTGACTTTCAGGGGAACTATATTTAAAGCTGGTCTTTTCAAGGAAATTGATGGCCAAAGTTTTCTGTGAGTTAATGAAAACAGTGCACATTAGTGTTAACAAATGTATGGCCAGTTATTCAGAAATAAGTTACCTTAAGCTGTGGCTTTGCAAAACACCAGCAAAAATGTAGTTCAACATTTTTTCTGAATTTGGCAAATAGCTGTGATACAAATAAACAGAAAAAATGAGGCAGTCAGTAAATAAATGATCAAGTGAGAAATTTTCATTTCAGAAATTTTCATGAAATATTTTGATTTCTTAATTTGAACCTTTTCAGTCAAAAATCTTTTCAAGTCTACCTGAAAGGAAATTTCTTGATTTTTTTTTTTTTAGCCTGAAGAGAAACAAAAAGCTTTTGTATTTCCTTGATTATATTTTTTAATTTGGTAGACTGAAATATCTGTCATTGACACTTATCCCATTAATTTTGCTGTGATTTCATTTTTTAAATCCCTTATCTTTTTCACAGTAGTTACACATCCTACATGAAAACTATAGTCAGTGCAACAACAGTTATTCCAAGTAATTATGCAAGTCTTTTTTCTCATGAAAAATGGCCCCATAGACATGAAAATTAAGTGTGGGCCCTTAACTTTCATTATGTACTTCTTAAAGTCTTTCAATTGATTTGGAGGTAAAACTAACTGAAACAGATCTCCTAAATCCTAACTACAATACCAAATTTCTTCCCATAAGCAAATCACTTGATTGCCCCTCTGACTCTTAACTGAGAGGATATAATGTGTGGCCTGGTAAGCTAATAACAAGCTGAGAATATATTTATTTTTATTCTTAATTATTGCTTTACTGTATTTGAAGGTGAAAGTTACACTACTAAATCATTTTGGTGTCTGGGCATAGTGGTAAAACCATTACAAAAAACAATCCAATATTTTTTTGTAGATAATAGTTAATAAAAGAAAAAAAAAAGTCTTCAGGAAAAGCTATAGGTTCCAATCATACTTCTAATGGAATTACTCGAGTGAGATCTGTGATGTTCTGATTATGTCAGTGAGCTTTCTCTACAATAAGTGTTTTCATTCTTCCCTTGAGATCTGAACTCTCAAAAAGGATGTATCATTAAGAGAATTCCCAAAGGCTAATTGCTAAGAATTTCAGGCTTCTTACAAAACATTTTTCTGTCTTATGTTTTGATTTCTGTATAGTTCCAATATATTCCAGTTGTCACAGAGATCGACATGTGAGTTACGCACCTCTTGCTCCATACCTACATAATGGAAGGTTTTATCCCTAATAATTTAGGCTCAATTTTTTTCTTTCTTTATGACTACATCTGGAAGAAATTATGCATGGATGTCATCAGCAGCCAACTGGCTGTGTGGAGATGGTCATCTATCAGAAGAGGGCTTTTACTCTCACTAGCTTCAAGCTACACATATCTGTTGTTCAAATCTTCCTTAAAAAATTGGAGGCCTCTATTATTGAGTAATTCTTCCCTGCATGTATTATCTTATGGTTGGAATACGTGGTAAAAGCTTTTTTTGTTGGGGAAGCTTTTTGTAGTGAGTTCCTGGTTTTATCCATTAGAGGCAGGGACATTGATGTGTATTTTAAAGCAAAGTATGAGAGAATCTCATCCAAAATACCATTCTAAGTCTTCTTTCAGTAGACTTTTTCCAATACTTTGACTTCGTGCACCCACTGAAAAAGACACAAAGTAGTATTAAACACACTAACACCTGGCTTTCACAGCTGATCCCATGGACTATGTTATCTAATAAAAATTATATTGGAATGGGTCTTACAGAGGTTATCTTGTCCATTGCATTTTTTTAATTAAAGGATAACTCTGTTGCCATTATTCCTTGAGCATTACTTTAACCTCCTTTGCAATGAGAAGTGTTTTATGATGTACACTACTATCCCAGTGCTTCAATATCCATTAGAAAGCTTCACCTGTTATCCAACAAGAAACTATTTTTACTAGTTTCACTGTATTCCTTCTTTTACTGTTCACATGAATGTGGGAAAAAAAAGTTTTTTTCTGTCTTCAAAAGGAAATTTATGTGTTTTGAAATTTATACCAAATTTTCCCTTGAGCTACTCTTCTTCAATCTAAACAAACCCTATTCTGAAAGTCAAAAAGCTGTCTAAATATCTCATCATTCTTCTAATTCACTGAACTTTCTCATTTAGTCTGTGTCTGCCTTGAAATACAGTACTCAGACCAGGACAAAGTTTACAGTGGAGACCCTGTCAAGGTTGTCAAGGACATACTCATGCATCTTAAAAGGTATGTTCCTATTGATATATCCCAGTTTGACATTTGCCTTTCTTAAAATGTGAAATTTTCAGGCATGCTTGATTTGTGATTAGTTATAAATCCTTGTGCTAAAAACAAACAAACAAACAAACAAGCAAGCAAACAGAAAAAAATAACTAGTTTTCTATATTTTGTATTTATACAGAATGTTGCTCTTTTTCATCAGTACCATTCTGACTTCTTAGCTTTTCCTAAGAACTATTACAGTCTTTTTTTTATGCAATAGAATTACATTTAGAGACCCATATACTGGGCTACCTTTGGATAAAATTTCTACTTCCCTTGACAAGTGCAATTGCAACGTGGGGAGTCCACGTGGTTATGTTAAACCATCACAAGCAAGAAGAGCATCACTGTCTCCTCGCTGCTCTAACTGCTCCCTTTGATACATGTATTGTGAGGAGCTCAGCTTGATGGCACATCATTCTCTGCTTTCAAACATGTTTTCAAAGGCCTGTTTTCACTGTAGCATCCTGGAAGAGACATGCTTCAGAGTTTTTGCAAAGAATTGTTGCAAGTATGGTCACTGTGAGAAAAGTCAGACTATTGCCTAATGTTAGTCATGTTAAAAGGGAATGCTGGATGAGCAAGGCTGCTGCTGAGCTTGTCCCTGCTCTCTTCATCTTTGATCTGATTCAGATGCATCAACTAAACCTTGCTGGTAATCTGGAAAGTAGTGAACATAGTTCACTATGCTTTACAGAGCAGTAAACAGGGAATGACAGAGCCTGCCTCTGTTGCACTTCATATCTGCTTTAACAGTGATATGTAGCTTTGGAGAAGCAGTTCCAGTATTGAAAACATTTAATTTCCCCACTGTTCTTCCTTCAGTTTCAACTCTGCATCACAGGGGTGAAAAGCTGTTCCTGATAATACCAAGTAGAGAAATGGAAAATAAAACTGGACAGATTTGGGGTTTAGCATCATTTTAAAAACTACAATGCATTCTGAACTAGTGAAAACGTTGAAGAAAATATTAAGTTCAGTTAATTTTTTTGTTTGTTTGCTTCAATTCTGAACACTGTAGAAGTTTTAAAGTTAAAAGAAAATCTTAGGATGTAAAAGCTTTCAAGTATGTGGAACTGCAACAATGCAAAAAATATTAACGTTCCCAAATCGTCTTTCATCTTCCTCACTCAAAATGCCTATCACAAAACTTTGCTTGTGTCTTGTAAAGTGAGAGTGTACAAAGAGTTAAACACAGTAAGAAGCAGAAATCTTTAGCAAATGGAAAAAGATGGGTCGACTTTTACTCCCCAAATAAGAGGATTGTTGAGTCCTTTGGGAAAATGACTAATGTAGAAGGAGCAAAAGACTCTCTTTCCTGGAATAACAAAAATACACATATATTTTAATCTCTGTTCTGGCTTTCATAATGCAAGTACATGCTTTTGACTCCGTGGTGCTGTCAGCAAAAATTAATTTTAAAAGTAGCACACATGAACGACTTCAGCCTTTGCCTTAATTTAGTTTTTCACTAAGAGCCGAGATAAGACGTAGCCGTGCTGAAAGAAGGATGGACGGCTGTACACTATATTGTAGGAGACGACAGTGCTAAATTAATCATGTTCTATCTGGAATTTGCAATTCTTTCAGAGATGCTCAAGACAATATAAAAAATTTAGTGGTAACAGTGAAAGTAGGCAGGAGGTTGTGAGGCAGAAAGCTTCAGAGGGCACTTTAAATGTGAAAGATGCATTACAGTTTCTCACACATGAACAAGATAGCATGCCTTACTAAAAATATAATAAATAAGGAGTGTATTCTGCCAGATGCAGCTGTGAAGGGAGCGCTCACCCAGTCAGATGTACCGAGCATGATTGACGCCCCCTTAGCTTTGCTGTGATATGACTAAATATGAAAATGAACAGCCTCAGAACAATGTTTGCGTTAAGAACAACATGTCATTCTGTTACTTTGAGAAGCCCAGCAAATATGCCAGAAGTTTTTCTTCATACTAGAGGAACCAGTCTGTTCCTCAGATGTAATTTCACTTTTCATTGGTTTTCCTGCTTTTCCTGTTTTCTTTCTTCTTTCTCTCTCTTTTTTTTTTTTTAATTATTATTATTTTTATCTTTACCACATTGTCCCATTGCTTACTCCTGCTACAAACACCAGTTGCAGAAGGTGAATGAAGGGTGACAGAAGTTATCCCATTAGTAGCTTACTGCTGATAGCCTGCTCTAATTTGAATAAATCCGGCTGCTGCAGGAGCAGGCAGACAGATGTGCAGGCCTTGTATTCTCAGGTACCACTGCCATCCCTGCAAAGGCTTTCAGCACACATGGGCTTTGCAGTCTTGCAAGACTCAATACTACAAAGGGGCTCTCCTCTTCCAGAAAGTGAAAAGTAAAAGAAACACTCCCCTTTAGGTTTTGCAATAAATAAATAGTGAGCTTTCTTCTCCTTGCAAACTTACCTGCCAGTGTCAGTGGATTACAACCAGGTGTTAAGAGTTGCTCTGAGGGATATCACAGTACTCAGAGGCTCTTAAGGGGACCCTCAGCTCTGGTGAGGCTGCACCTGGAATACTGTGTTCAGTTTTGGGCCCCTCACTAAAAGGATATTGAGGTGCTGGAGTATGTCCAGAGAAGGGCTGCGAAGCCAGTGAAGGGTCTAGAGAACAAGTCTTGTGAGGGAAGTGGGATTGTTTAGCTTGGAGAAAAGGAGGCTCAGGGGAGACCTTATCACTCTACAATTACCTCAAAGGAGTTTGTAGTGGGGTGGGGGTCTGTCCCTGCTCAGAACCACCAAGTGATAAGACAAGAGGAAGTGGCCTCCAGATGTGCCAGGGGAAGTTTAGGTTGGACATCAGGAAAAAATTATTCACTGAAAGGGTTGTGAAGTATTGGAACAAGCTGCTCAGGGAAGTAGTTGAGTCACCATCCCTGGAGGTATTCAGAAGATGTGTAGATGTGGTGCTTAAATGACATGGTTTAGGGGTAGATTTGGCAGTGCTAGGTTAATGGTTGGACTTGATGATCTTAGACACCTTTTACAACCTAAATGATTCCATGATTCAAAGCCTCCCCCTTTCTAAGGGAAGAAAAGATTGTTGGTGCCTTGATCTAGTGAACAAAAGTCCTTTCCCATCTGACTGAACTAATGATGTTTTTGTCTTAGAGCCTCTGCTGAGGATCAGTGTGGGCTTTTGACAGTAGCAAGGGACCTTTCACCATACCAGTATCTTTGCATTTGGGGATGCAGAAAAATGGGGAAGATACCAACCTTTCATAGTGTTATTACAGATTGTCCCAGCCTAGAAAATTCATGAAATAGAAAAGATGGTGGTAGTTTAAGAAAATTTTACTGCATTTTTTGACTTTGTTTTAAATGTCCTTCACACTATTATTTAATTTTCAAGTCTTTAAAAGACGTTTAGATGTAGAGCTTAGGGATATGGTTTAGTGGGGACTGTTAGTGTTAGGTCAGAGGTTGGACTCGATGATCTTGAGGTCTCTTCCAACCTAGAAATTCTGTGATTCTGTGTGATTCATACTATTGTTACAATTATGTTTATGACAGGTTTGTGTGCCAAGGTTTTGGTAGTGGGGTGGCTTCAGGGGTGGCCTCTGTGAGCAGAGCCCAGCAGCTGCCCCATGTCAGATCAGAGCCAGCTCTAACTGACTCCAAAAGGGACCCACTGCTGTCCAGAGACAAGTCAGGGAGTGACATTGCTTGGGTCTCTGGGGAGAGGTGTCTTCAGTCAAGGTTGAAAACTATTTAAGCCTTCAAAATTTGGGTTGGGACAGGAAAAACATTTATTTTTGGTGATGATTTTATGTTAGAGTGATACAGTAATTCTACTTCTGTATTGTACTGTGTTTCTATTATAGACAGGCTGGATGAGGAAAGACAGTCAACATTGGCCAGAGCTTTATCCAGAATGTGGAAAAGATTTCACTCAGAGCTGATGCATTCAAATTTGAAACATTCTGAAAACCTTGTTGCCTTTGGATCCCAAACACATTAAATAAATTAAATTAATTCAGCTGGTTCTGCAGTATTCTCACCCATTTGGAGAGCCTGTTCAGTGGTTCCAGTCACAGGGATATCCAAACATATGTTTCTAGTGGGACCTTCAAACTTTGTGTTGTGTTTCCTTGAGTGTTTAAATGACCATGATTTATCACTTCTGCCTAATAAGGAAAGAAATGACACTGATGGAGATTGTGTCATACTTCTATAAAAAATGGTCATAGAGAAATCACCACAAGACTGCCTCCCAGTCTGCTTTTTTGTGAGGTACCTGCTGTTCTGCAGGTACAATGCAGAGGAACCAGTGCCCTTAAAGCACCTTCTCCTTTTCACATCCCTTCCAATTCCTCCCTGCAAAACTTCTGTCATTACATGCCCAGTGCTTTAGCTTTTTTGGAGGCCAGCAGGGTGCCCCAGGAATCAATAGTGGGTCAAGTGTTGTTTCACATCTCCATTAGTGATCTGGATGATGCAGTAAAGTGCACTTTTTTTTCTCTCTCTCTTTTTTTTTTTTTTTTAAATTTGAATAGATTAATAACCAGTGAAAGGGGTAATATGCCCAAGGGTATACCTTGTGGAAAACTTCTCCAGTTGAATGAATAAAGCATAAGAGGGGTGCAGCAGCAAATAATTGAACTAGAAAAGAAATGAACTAGAGAGGTGTGAAAGTTAGTCTTGCTCTTGTTCTGTATACACATATATAAAATTGAACAATATAAAGTAATAGGCTGAATGCATGCAATGCAAAACTGCTTAAGGGCAGTTATTTATTTATTTATTTATTTAGAAATAAATGCCATTGTTTGGCATATTTGTGAGAACCTACTCGTCCTAGAGTATCATAAGGCCTAACAAAGACTTTAATCTTAAGAGAGAGAATTCAAGGTCCTGAATTTGTAAGTTGGCTTCACATGTAAATATCATATACTGTTGGCATGAAAGTTTTTATGACAATGTTAGATAAAATATGTTAGTGCATCTGACCCTTTCTATTATAGTTGTTCAGAACACTTTCCAGTAGTTTAATTTTTAGGCAGATACTATTCATGACCGATTTTCACCTGAAGAGTAAACATGTTTGTTTTGGAGATGTGAAGCAAAAGTGGAATAGCCTTGCTGACACACAGATATGTTCCAGCTTACTTCACCTGGGAATGGAGTTTAGCTGAGAACAATATTCAGCTGCAGTTGTTTGTAGAACTCATCAAAGGATGCCTTGCTCTTGTGATGGTGATAGTAATCCCATCTCGTGTCAGTTCCCATTGGCAGTGCAAACTTTCACTTACCGCGAGTGGCCTAGGTGATAGTAATTGTGTTTCTTAATTAGGAAATATTATATATGCAGACATATAATTTGGGCTGGAACTCTGTTCACGGCCACTGCATTTGCGCTACTGCCCCTCATATCCCCTTCTGTATGAGTGAACTCTCTAGTCTTGAGTTGGCACTGATTTGAGGTATGGGGGGAGCAGAGGGTCTTTGTGGTGACAGGAATAAAATTTTAGATTAAATTAAGCTTCCTTCCATTAAATAAAAGTACAATAATTCAATTTTATGCTACATAAAAACAACTAAAAAAAAAAAAAAAGAACACCACAAAGCTGATTTTAGGAGCTTAGGATCAAACAAGGACATGAAAAAGGTAGATTCACAGAGAAAGATTCTTTGTCCTTTTTTTTTGTGGTAACCTATTGATTAGGGCATGCATCCAGAGTGTGAGTGATCTGGACATCAGCTCCTTCTTGCATTAATATTTAATAGTTATACAAAAGGAAACAGCATCTTATGAGAAACTAAGAACCTGGTACCATTGCACCATCAAGACAGTCCCCAGGGAAATGGGAGACTGATAGTCAGATATCATCACACAGAAGAGTGAGTTGAATCTAGGGCTCCTATATCCTGGTATGTCCTAAATGTCAGGTCACACAGTAAAGGAGGCACATAATTTCTGCCAATATATCCTACAAATGTTCATCAGCTCTCCTCTACTCTTCACGCTTGCTTACTGCGAGGTAAACAGGTCAGAAGAGTGCTTGAAGACTGAGACTTACATGCCTAAAAGTAATTAATGAAAAATAATACACAAAGCCTTATAACATTGCCTTTGCCCTTGTCCGCACTGTTAAGCAGAGGTTTCAGAGGTATGAAGACGTATTATAACAAAAATAACACAATTGTGATTTAAATTAATATAATATGTGTCATGAGAAATGAAATCAGGAAATGCCAGTTGAAAAACTCTTATCTAAACTTGTTAAATAACTTTTTTTTTTTTTTTTTTTAAATTTACTGTTGTTTTAAGAAGCTAGAGAGGTCCTGTGCAAAATAACTAAAGGTAGTATGAATCTAGAATTTGGGTACCATTAATTCAGGGAATTATGACCACTCATCTTTCATATGTATAGTTGTATGTTTTTCATGCCATTTATTTAAATGTTCTCAGATATGTTTATTTTCCTTTTGTTGTTAAGCTTATAACAAATAGCATATACTTCTAGTTAGAATGTCTTTCTTTTTTATGCAGTATATCCCATTCTATATTATCAGGTAGGATTGTTAGAGAAAAATTAATGTACTTATTTTTACTCTTGCATGAAGGTAGATTAGATCAATCTATCTGGGGATACCCATATTAATCCTTTTCCTCCATTTCCTCAGAGTACATTGGACCCCTTTGCCAGCTTCTGACATAGTGGAGAGAGTTTTCAACAAGTAGGAGTGCTCTGCTCAGTGCCTAACTCAGAATTTGAGACAGGATGAACCTATCCTTTACTTAATTTTAAGGAACACGGAAAAGCAGTCTTCTGAAGTTAGTTGTTTCCACTCCACTGGAAGAGTTAGGTCCATTGATTCCTCAGAGGCAAGGAATCTCTCAAGGTCTTAAGAAACAGGAGATACTATTCAAATTTAGACAAATATAAAATTATATCCTTTGGGATCCTTTGAAAGCACCTCCATCCCTCCATTGACTTTACTGGGAAATTGTCTACTGTTGTAGGAATGTCATTCACATTGAGATGTAAGGTGAAGTGTCTGTATTAAACAAATTGTTTTCAATACTGTGTTTCAACAAATTACACAGGTAGAGCCTGGGATTCGTATACACACAAGCTCACCCCATAATAAATTTTGGTTTGTGTGCTGATAGACGGAGTCAAAGCAGTCTAAATTTTTCTACCAAAATACTCTTTTGGAGCAGACTATAGACATGAATGGAGATGGTATGAAAAAAAAAAAAAAAAAAAAAAAAAAAAAAAAAAAAAAAAAAAAACCACTTTACGTCAAGCATTCATCAAAATTACTTGCTACAAGTACCAAAACAGACTATGGAAATTTTTTTAAGAAATCCACCATGTAAATTCACTTTTTATGTATATTTCTGAGGTTAAAGGTTAGATACATAAAACAAAATATGTGTTCCATATATTTTCATTGTAGGATTGACCTGCAGTCCTTTATGGGACATTACAATAAGATATTCACTCCCCTATCTCTTCGAGTAGTAGGCATTCAAAAGACATTACAGAAAGCTCAGACAAAACAACATAAACATAATTCTTTAGGAAGTGCTGCTTTACCTGCAGCAAACCAATGCACACGGAGAAGTTTCTGATATTTGTATTCTGCTTTTTTTCCTAACATGGGTCAAATGGAAGTGAACTGGAAGGTATTCCAAAAACTGGGAATATGGAGGACAGGAGGTTACTTTTACACAAATATATACTTTATTTTGAACACAAGCTCAGAGGAGTGAACACCTCTCTTATTCTGATTGAGCTCCTAATTTATGAACTTAGAAATTTGAATCTTACAAGTACTTGTGTTCATGCCTGCTTAATTTTAAGCACAAGCAGTAGAGCCAAAATCTGACTACTGACACACCTGGAGTTCAGATTGCAGAACGTCTTTGTAGAGCTAGGCATTCTTGCTCACTGTGCCTTTTTAAGTGAGCCAGTATATAACGCTTGTGTCAAGGGGAGGACGTGGGGCACTGGCAGTAGCAAAGGCTGCAAGTAATAAAAAGCACTTTTCTAATTGGCTGCAATAATGTTTAAATTTTCTAATAAATAACATTCACGCACAACACAAATAAGCCCTGGGTGGAATGTTCCAATAGAGATATTTATTTGATACACTGAGCGGATTACATTTAGAGGGTTATACTGCACAGCAGGGAAATCACTCTATGCGGAGTGACAGGGCAATGGCCTTATAGCCATCCAGTCCCTTTTATAGCAAAGCACTTAGGCGTGTGAGTATTGATTTCAGTGGAGCAGCTTGAGCTTAGTATTATGGATGTGTATTGCTGAACTGGGTCACGGAGCAGTGCAGAAACTAAGCAACCTTTAGGAAAATATTTATGGGATCCAGGTGGGGTGTGATAAGCCCAAGTTCAAGCAAAAGAGGAACACTGATTGTTTGTTTCCTTGTTCTTAGTATTATTCCCATATATTATAGGTAAAACTGTCAGAAAGATTATATTTTAAATGTGCTAGTAGGAACTGCATTCTCCAGAAGCACAAATGTACTCTGTCACAAGAAACATATTCACGACAATTAATTCATTTTTTAATTAAGAGATTTCATACTATTTGGTACCTTAAGCCATGCAGCTGCTAGTGTTTACTGCATCTCTCTGTGTATGTGTGTTTGGCCCTTACTTCTGTCAAAATGTTCTCCTCTGAGTATTTCTTTTTTCTCCTGTTCTGTGTAGGGATGCATGAGGGAACAAGATGAAACCTGACTAATATTGTTTGGTAATATGGTTGTTTGCAGTTTATTTGTTCTCTGGTGGATTTTATTATAGCTGCTGAATTTTTACTCATTAGTTTAATGGTGGTTATTTTGCAGATTTCTTTTATCCTGTATTTTTTTTATTGAATCCTTATTCACAATACCACAGTGATTTGAATGTGCTCTTCATGATGCAAAATTTAATTAGATACTAACTAAGTAAGTGGCCCATTAAAATATTATTCAGATTGTTCAGGGAAATGTTTTGGTAAACATTTTCTTTGGAAGTTGACTTTTTGGTAAGGGAAATGGAAAAAGATAAATGAGTGTTACTGTTTATTTTGTCTCTCAGCATGCAAAGGGTGAGGCAGATCTCAATTACATCTCCATTTGCAGTGGGGGAAAGGACCTTGCCATTAGAGGAATCATAACATCCATTTATTATGCAGCTCAGGTCTAGACTGGCTATACTCTAGTCCATCAAAAAGTATTTTAGGGGAAAGATGCTCATAATGTAGCAGGGAGCTCCACTGCTTGAATGATGATGATGATGATGCACTGCAGTTGCTGAAGCCACATAATACACATTGCTGGAAAACATCCTCAGAAAGATTCGAGCTGGAAATAAAGATATACATTGTGTATATTTAAGTATGGCTCCATTCACTAACAAGAGAGGCTTTAATTATACATGGGTTTTCACAAACAAGTTAGTTCAGAGAGTGTTCAATTCACAAAGGTCTCTTTCTCTATACTCTGGGCTCCCAGTTCTAAGCAGTTTTGCAGCTATTGAAACAGCTGCACGATTTTTGATTTGGTCATGGATACTTTTAATGTGCACATAAAATGAAGAGGAGAGGGAGGGAACATCTCTCTGCCAGCTCCACACAGAAGAGTGAGCCAGCTTAGTGTCTGAAGAATATTGAATGGGTCTGTACTGACCTCATGGAGCTGAAAATCAGACCTCCCTAAATCACACGCACAGCTTTGATGACGAGCAGTTAGCCAAGTGGCAGCATATCCTTTGGTGGTGAGAGGGAGGGAGGGAGACTTGTTAAGTAGAGGGGTGAATAGGAAGAGAAAAGGTCAACTGTTAGAAGGATATGTGAACAGTATGCGAAGCAAAGGGACTAGAAGAAATGTCAGAAATAAGAAGGAAGAAAATTTCTTTCCCAAGACAGTGTAATGAAACCTTTAAGCCAGAGATCTGTGGTCAGAGGCTGTTCCCTCATCCCCCAGATAAACATTTTGCTTTATTACCAGAAGGCTTCTTTCTGCATTCAGGAATGCCCTGGTGCGAAGCATCAGCTGCTCTCTGCTGAGGTGTGGACATGGGGAAATATCATCAACATTTTGGTCATGGTGATCATGCAGACACAGAGTGTGGAAGCATTTATACCTAGGAAGCATGTCTAAACCAATGCTATGGATAATGAGAAAGTTAAATTAGAAGGCACAGCTCCAAAGTGGAAGACCACCAGCAGGAACTGCTATTCTTTGATGCTACTGTTCAGCAGATCAGTAATCCCACTGTGGGAAGAGGTCATCTGGGACTTGTACTGCTATGAAAAACAAGGTCTTAGGGGGATATAGCAGATGTGAGCCTTTTAGCATGGCTAGTGTTTTGCCTTTTTTTTTTTCTCTCTTTTTTTTTTTTTTCCTGAAGAAAATAAGGAAATTGCTAAAGAACATCTTACTGGACCAAAAAGTAAGCCAGATCCAAGTAGGGTGCAAAATGACCTGGGTGAGAAAGATAGCCATGTCCAGAAAAGATGAAACAGTCTTAAGATACTTTATAGCCAAGACTTTATACAAACCACTAACCTTCAGGTTTTCTGGCAGTTCCAAAACCAGGAAAATTTTCCATCAGTGGACTAGGCGATACCTCATTTGTTATGAATTTAAATCTTCAGGCTCACCTCTCATGTGAATTGTCTGTAGTGTTAGCATTTGCATTTGCATTGCAGCCTTTCTCCTCTGGGACAGGAGTAGGAACTCCTAGCTATATCTATAAACACTTAATTCAACACAATTTGAAAAAATTAGCACCTTGTCAAACATGGTTAAAATTGGATAATGTGTTTAAAATTATTGTGGTGAGAATGAGAAATACGTATGCTTACAAGTGTAAAAACATACACATACACAGATGATCACAGAACACCATCATGTGAGATACATATCCTTGGGAAAACAGGTAAATGATAACATTTCAGGCTGAAAAAAAAACAAACTTGTGTTTGTCTTGTGCTATTCTGAAAGTTTGAGAGTTTGAGTTTCAACAGTGTCAATAAGATTTTAATAAATCAGAAAATTTGTAAATTGACTGCTTCTTTTCAGGCTCTTTCCTTCAAAGCATTTGCAAGACTATCTTGGTATTGCCAGCTCTGGGGTTCTCAGATCCTTTCAAAGCTTCAGTGGAAAATGACATCTAAATCTGAAAAAATTGCCTCTCTGAAAAACATTTAAAAAAATAATAAAAAAGCAAACCCAAAATAACACCTATAAATTGAGCTTTTTTAGACACTTTTTCCACTCTCCTACACCTTGTTGTAGCAGTTGGAGTCTCTGGGGAATCAGGATGCCTTCCTGCCTTGGAGATTGCATGCAAGGGTGTGCTGCAATCTCCCTCCTTCCCTTACACAGATGGAAAAGATAGCATCCTTTCTGGAAACAGGATCTTCTCCATTTCCTTTCTTCACCTTTCCAGAAGTGTATGGATAAAAACATAGCATCTGTGGGAATTTGTGCCTGATCACCATAGGACTCATTGAAAATGTGTTAGAGAGATCCTAGAAACCATTCTTTCTGTGAGAGCCAGATGGGAAAGACAAAAAGGCATTGCAGGAGATGAAGGTGGAAGAAGGTGACTATTAAGCTCCTGTTATCCATCTGAGGCCTGCTCCCTCGCTCCTTCTCTCCCCCATGCAAAGACGTTCAGCCAACAGGCATTTTTAGCTTGCAAACAGAGAGCAGCAGTTTTCTCTTGTGTGTACTGTTTTAGGTTTCAGCAGTGCTTGAGCAGAGTCGCTTTTAAATGTTTATATTTTATTCAGAAAGCTTAATTGGCAGTTTTTCCTATCCTGCTGAAGCTATGGATAGGAAAAGTTAAAAACTGCTAGCAAATTACCACTGGCAAGTAATTTTTAAAGCATGAAGCAGCAAAAATTCTCTTTAGGAAAAAAAAAAAAAAAAAAAAAAAAAAAAAGCAGTTGAGAACCATGGTGAATGAGTAGTGAAGCTGTATTTTCATGGCACTCTTAACACAGCATTGTCAGAGACAAGGGATTCCTGACCTCATCTCCCTTTCATTCTACACAGTTTAACCACTCTGTTTATGCTTTGAAGACAAATAGAGTTATTTAGTGGTGCTAGAGATGGTCTCTATTGTGATGAGTGTTTTGGGCAGGTCTGCCCCAATATGGGCTTTTATATAAAGCATGTGTGATGCTGTAGATGAAATGTGTGAGATGTCTGCTCGTGTTTCATCAATGATTCAAACTCAGCTGTGGGATCCCAATTCCTTTCTTCTCCTCTCTTCCCCTTTTCCTAAATGCCTTGCAAAATTCCTCCTTGATGACACTGCATCCACAGTGTCTGGTATCTAGTGCTGCAAACGGCTGTTGCTTTGCCACACTTGCCTTTATGCTGAATTATGTAGTAGAAGTGCCTTCTTCTTTGAGCTGTGGATGTTTCTCTTGTGTTTTCACGGTGAAGCTATCTAGGTTATTCCCATTCCTCATGTTGAACTTAACCAAAGAGGTTTCAAGAAAGGGTTTCAAGAAAGGATCAAATGAGAAACTGGGGAGAATTCAAGGACGTTTCAGTCAGAACTGGGCCCTTTCATTGAGTGACTTGGTCAGGTGCATATCTGCAAAAAAACACAGAATTTATTGTATGCCTCTCAGCTTCTACCTGTCCCTACATAGTTTACCATTAAAATGGTGGTTGTGTGCCAAAGCTGTATGTTTTCAAGAGATGTTGGAGAGGTGGTTTCTCATGCAGTTTAGCAAAAGTCTCCTTCAGAAGCAGCTGCCACAGAAATTAGATAGGTCTCAGTTGAGTCTACCTTGCTCAGCTACCTGAGTAACTTGGGATCCTCTCATAAAATATACTCCTATTTAAGTCAATATATGCAATTGTTACTTCTATATTTTAGGTACTATATATATACACTATATCATATACTGAGATGAGTGGTAAGGGGATGGTTGTACCAGGTGATCTTGGGGGTCTTTTCCAACCTTGATTCTATGATACCAAAAAGTAATTTCAATGCTTGAACTCTTTTGATGCTTTCTGTTAACTCCCCTTCTAGAATTTCTTGTGAGAGATCAAGCTACTGCAGGAACACTAAAACCAAGGGGTTGATTTGGATACTAATCCAAAATGCAGGTCTTCGTGTTAAAAATCTTCTGAGTTATAGGGAAAGTCTTAAAGAGAAAAGAGAAAAGCATGAAACCACTTGCAAAACTGCCATGTGACATAAATATTTTCTTCTAACTACTTTTGATCTCAAAAGGTAGAGACATGGGAAACCTTTTATTAAATAAATAGGTGGGTAGTTTTCGTTGGAGTCAGAGATAAGTATGATGTTGGAATGTAGCCATTTTAGGTTGCAGAAAAGAGATATGGACATTGTAAGCTCGTATTAATGGTGCTCTATATACTTTAACATACTGCCACTTAGTGATAGGAATGCAGTATGGCAAGAAAAGCAACACTGCTTCCATGGAGTAGATACCTATTATAAATTACCTGATTTGTTTTCACACTGTTAGGTGTGTTGATGTGGGGGGAGGGAGTTTGTTTTCATTTGTGTTTGGTTTGTTTTTTTTTTCAGAAATGATCTTGTGACAATTTTTTGTTTCCAGTCATCAGAAGTTATAAGGCTGATACTAGTTGAAGTCAATATACCTCTTAGATCAAAGACTTGCGTATTTACACATTCTCTTTATCATTTCAGACATCTCTCTGTCATGCTTTGCCTTCAGCCTGATCCTTTTAAACTTATTTTATATTTAAAGCTGGTCATGGACCTAATGTGTGGAGAGAGGTTATCTGAATCTTGCTGAATACAATGAAAATTACCTTCAGAAACAGAGCAGAAAAATTGAGCTCTTACATTTTGTCTTGATCCTGTTTTGACTCCCAAGCTATATTCTCTGGATTTTATCCTGTGTGAATTTTCCAAGACTGTAAAAATTCCCTTGTAGGAGAGATTGAAACTGATGTAAGATGTCCTGTTTGACATTATTGTCCTGAGCATGAGATACAATGACTCACCTTGGTTTAGTCACAAAAAAAAAGTAAGATTCCCTGACTGTATTTTCATTATGAAAATACATGAAAAAATACATATGAAAAAATATATGAATATATGAAAAAATATATAAAATATATGAAATATATATAAAATATATATAATATATGAATATATGAAAATACATGAATATATGAAACAATATGAAAATTTAGGACTAACAGGGTCTTCCTGGTCTTTCAATCCAGTGCCATATCACCAAGAGTTACTAGGTAACTTACATTCTCTCTTCCATGAATTTGACAAGCTCCACATGAAAATTGTTCCTTTGGGGGCTTTGCAACCATTCTTCATGTTGGAAAGCTTAATTTTTTTCTGCTGTAATCCACAGAAGAAACTATTTTTTTTTCCCTCAGAAGTTGCCCCAATGCACTTCTAGAAGATGGTCTTAACTTGTTTTGGTCCTTGCTTTGGACTTTTAATTTCCTCTTTAAATGTGTACTTAGATCCAGTCTCATTTTCCCCTATATTATGATAGAAAAATGAAGATGAACACTCTTTACCTTGTCATTTACACAGAACAAGGACAGTTTTGGAAAGAGAAAATGCTGGTGGTATGTGTTATATTTATGTTGGCTCAGTGATGAATACAATGAAATAAGTATCAAATTTTGGGGCAAGTTAATCTATCTCTATAGTTTTAGAAATTATAGTAGTCCAAAGATCTCTCCTTCTGTGATTGCTTCATACCTTTCCATCGTTTACTGCAATAATTGCAAAAGCAAGTGGTAGAATGGGTTTTAACCTATATTTTATGGGTCACAAATGGGCTCTAAAAACACTGCAGTCTTGCAATTTCATCTAGAGATAATTATTCAGTAATGCCAGTAGTAAATTATTTGCTGCTCATATACTTCCTAATATTCACTACCTATTCCACCATTTTAAAGAGAAAGTACATTTGCTAGCACTTTGAAGAACTGTACACATAATGAGCAAACCATTACTGCTCCATCATTGACTGCTCAAAACAACCCTACCATTATAAGTGTTTGACTATAATCAGACATACCGCTGCCACTCCAGACCTAGAGTGACCTAGTCCTGGAGTTATTGACCTGCATGGAGTTGCCTCGTCATCCTTAACAGATCTCACTAGAATTGCTCTGAGTTCACATGTATGTAAGAGAGGTCAGAACCTGCCCAGAAGCCGGAAGTTTTTTGTTTGTTTGGTTGGTTGTTGTATCCTTAAAATCATTGGAATAGATAAATTTGACAATCACAATGTTCAACTTTTTTGAGAACCCTTTATCTGTGAAGGGAGACAGATCCCTGGAGAAGAAAACCATCATTATCATGAATACATTGTGTCCAGCTATTTCCACCAGGTCTTGTTAAGTGCTGAGGGTGCAAAATTGTACAGGTTTTACAATCTGGCACAGCTGGTAGCAGTATCTCATCTCGCTTCAGGCATCAGTAATGAACAGTGGAATCAGTCCCTCTTCAATCTCCCTTTTTGTCAGCAGTGAAAAACAGGAATGTTGTAAAGCATGCTTCTTCTGAACAGCTTTAAGCCTCTCCATTAGAGTGAAGGTAATCACATTCTGAATGTACCCATATGTGTCCATCAAGCACGCATGAAATTTCTGTTTCAGACAAACCTGTTCTGGTTCACTTTCTTCAGGTAACTCTTACCCAGTATGGTAAGAATTGATATAAAACTTTTCTGTTATAAAGTTGAAGTCAAAGACTGAGAGGCCATAAAATCATTTTAACACAGGCATAAAGGATTTAAACTTCTGTTTTCCAGGATAATATCGAATAAATAAATAAATAAATAAATAAATAAATAGATAGATAAATAGATAAATAAATAAATAAATAATGGGGGCTACCAACTTGCTTTTTTAGAGAACTTAATTCCTGTAGTGATGACTGGCATTAAACCATTTTACTGCAGAATGATCAACCACATCATCACCTATAATTTACATGCAGAGTAGATTGTGCATTTTATTTCTAATTAAATCTACATTCTATTTTCTTGTCCATTCCAGAGATGTCAAAACTACCTTTTCTGTTTTAAATTATAATTAATTCAGGCAACTCAGATTGTTTCCACATTACCACAGACCCAGCTACTGCTTGCAAAAGAGTTGTCCTATAGTCAAGTAAAATTACATGATAAAACTAATGGTAAATTAAATTAATCCAAAACACATCCTTTACCTCCAATGAACCATGATTGGAAAGAAAAATGCAGACAGCAGTTTCACTACTGATCCACTGTGCTAAAAGTTCTTCATAAAGTTGATAAGTTGGTTCTGCCACGGACAAAATATCTTAGAAGTAATCAACAAAAAAATGTTAGTGTAGTCTTGACTGTAGCCTTCGGTATGCAGTGAGTGAAGGTGTTCTGCAGAAGATTTTACAACGCCTTAGCATTTTTAGTAATAGCTTCCAAGCCACCTTTGTTTTCTTGTTAAGTCTAGCTGGTGATGCTTTGCATGTCTTTGCTTGAGGATCCAGAACCCTTCCAGAGGATAAAAGAATCCTCTAAAAATCCGATTATATTATGTAAATCCTCAAAAGAGAAAACATCAGTTTCAGTTCTGACTACCAGTAAAAACATCTGTCACACTAATAAAACTATAGCTGGTCCTCAAAATGCAGCTTACGGAGCTCCTTTCTACAGAAACCACTAAAAGTAGTTACCTGTTCAGTGTTTTGGGAGTGCACTTTGCATTATTGGAAAACCAAAGAAAAGGGGAGAAAAAATCTAAGGTGAATTTGTAGCAATATCACTTTTTTTTTTTATTATTTTTTTGGGGGGGGGGTGGGGGCGGGGTGAGGCTGGGTTAAATCACCATTTTTCACAAGACTCACTGCCCAAGTGGGTGCCCCTTACTAAAACTGCTGCTGGAGAACCTGTCAGATGGAGGGGACTTGTCAGAGCTGTGCTGGGTAGCTCACAAGGCACACTGGCACAGTATCTGTGTTAGCTAATGCCATCAGCTTCTCTTTCATGAGTATTTAAATCATCCCAAATTTTTTAAAAGACTTGTCATTGTTTCTCAAGTAGATAAAAGTCTCGTTGCATTTCAGGCTACTGCGGCTGCCTTCTTCATGAGTTAGGTGATGTTAAACACCACTAAAAATTGATAAAGAATCAAATCACTGCCTAATTTACAAGCTAACAGTCAACTGACACCACATTAAAGGGCTGATCAACCTTCAAAATTATTGCAGTGTGTTTATTTTTTTAGATCATTTTCTGTCTGAAATGTCAAGTGCAGTGATCCATCGGAACTGCAAATGTGGATGAACATACACAAGAATGTCATCCGCTTGGAGAAGAGTTGAAAGTAACACCGCTTGGAGAAGAGTTGAAAGTAACAGCACATGGATTCATTACAGAATTTATACCTGCTCTGCATAAAATTCATGAAGAACAATGTAACCATTCAGACTCTGTGCTGTTACTTAATTGGTTTAACTTCTGAGAAGGATATCCACCTATTAGCTGGCATTCAAGCATTCAGGAAAGACAGGATCATTGTATCTGCCCCCTCCAAACCCTCCTGATGCAGAAATTCATGAATCTGCGGCTACAGCCCTTTCTCACACATTTCTGATGTAAATCTGATGCTGCACATGGTGCAGCTACACTTTTTAAACAATGAGTCTAAAGTGTCCTTAAGCCACACTCAGACTTCATAAAAGGGTTGAACTTCTGCAGACAGAGGCATCTGTAAATAGGGTATATATACTCACCAGTTCTATGTATGGAGATAGAAAAGTAATGTACTTGGGAATATGCAGCCCAGCTCAAGGGTTCTGTAGAAAGAATCATTTATTGAGAATAGCAATGATGTTACTTGAGAATTTCCTCTGACTTTGTGAGGAATTTCTTGATAGTCTCTGTTACTGGCTTTATTGCAGAGGCTCATACTATAAGTACTAAACAGCTTAGCTGCTTGACCTCAAGTGATTGCTGAACTGTGCTCAAAGCTGGGAGAAAACGGAAATAAAATTGTACTGGAGTATAAAAGTGGAAGAGTGCAGTACTTAAAAGCCCTACCACAGCCAAAACTTTGAGTATGGACAACATCTGGAGAAGGCTGTATTTTACTGTCAGTGCAAACATTGGTTACCAAAAGAAGGAGAAAACAAGGAAGAGGGTGGTTTTATTTCTGAACCTTTTTATCTTTCCTTTTTTTTTTTTTTTTTTTTTTTTTAATAATTGTATATTAACTTGGGAAAAAATATTAATTATAAACTCATACTTGACATAGCCTGGTGTGTAATGAATTTATATATGTGACTGCATCTAAACTACAACTCTAGGTAGGGATTATTTTCCAGAGTTTAATGTCTTGGTACACTGTAGTTTCATTGAATGAAGTGGTGTAGAAATAATCCATAACGATGTCATCTATTTTATTTCACTAAAAATGGATCCTCTTTATCCCTGGTATCCCATTTAAACAGCGTACTGTTACAGACAATTTAGGGAATTTTAAAATAATATAATACAAAATACAGTTAATGTCTTTCAAGGTAATCTGAAAAACTGCATGATCAGTCACACAGACAACAGGTAGAGAATTCATTTTAATGAACACTTTTTTAAAAATCTTGCAGGCGGGAACAGAATGATGTGTAACAGAATGGCAGATACGAAATTCTGCTTTGGCAGTACTGAAAACATGTGTTCACCATCATTAAAACTTGTTATTAAATGTAGTTAATAGACTAGAAATGCAACATTGTTTATGTTATTAGTGCTACATAGAAAGCTTATAATACAGGTCTTATCAGCAAAGCACTTAAAGATCTGCTTAAATCCTTGTGAAATTAATAGGTGTCAAAATCCAGGCACAATGTTAAACATCAGCCTTTGTTGAACATCTATGGACTCAAATGTATGCCTTTTTGAGCGTGGGTATCAATGTGAACATTGTTTGAATTATTTTTTCAAGTCTTGTGATTATAGTACAGAACAACAGATTCAGTGGATGTATAGTTTTAATTCCAATGTGTTATCATCAATAGAATTTTACCAGAAGCAACAGTCTCGAGAGACATGTTTTTGGAGGCATCTCCAAATAAAGTTCTGTAATTAGTAACCATTTTGTCAAGTGTCTAGAATAACTGCTGTATCAACACTAGGCTAAAATGAAACAAAACAAACAACTGCAACAACAACAACATATAAACCCCTTTTCCTATAAATTTAGGGTTTAAAATTATAAATATTTTAAGCTTAAATTTGAGCTGTTGTCATTTGCTATGTTTCTAGTCTACAGTTTTTATACTGTATCAACTGAAGATACTGTACCAGCTGTCACCTCACTGTTACACTGTAATAATTTCTGATTTCAATACACTTCTATTTGTTGTTGCTTAAGGCTTAATGACTCTCTGAAACATTGCACTGAAAACTTGCATTCAGTACATTGTATAAATTAGCCCTCAAAACCTTCCCTCTTTGTCATATTTAATGGATGTATTCTCTCTTTCAAGGTTGACCCATGCAGCCCCACACCAAGTCTGTCTCTTTTCTCTTACTTCTTATACCCTCAATTTTGACATTTTTTGTTGAGTTACTGTAGTGTCCAATCCATTCATGGCTAGTTCTCTACTGATTTTGTAAAATGCTAATATTTTAATCACAATATCGCTGATGTACATCTGAATGCCATGCAGAAACCCAGCTGTCATCACAGTTCAGAACAACCCATGGTGAATTTCTGCTTTCAGTCAGATGAGCAACCCCACTCTTATACAATAAAATACGTTTTCCATAAATTTACAAGAATATCTGAAATTAACTTTTCTATTATACTTTCATTCTTTATTACTCATGTTTCGCCTCAGCTATTTTGCAGACGAAATCTCAGGCTAAATGGCCTACAGCGATCTAAGCTCAGCTTGTTGGTTTATTGTCATAATATTTTCACAGAATCACAGAATCACAGAATTTTCTAGGTTGGAAGAGACCTCAAGATCATCGAGTCCAACCTCTGACCTAACGCTAACAGTCCCCACTAAACCATTTCCCTAAGCTCTACATCTAAACGTCTTTTGAAGACTTCCAGGGATGGTGACTCCACCACTTCCCTGGGCAGCCTGTTCCAGTGCCTCACAACCCTTTCAGTGAAGAAGTCTTCCCTGCAGTTGTTCTTACATAGAATCTTTCTATAGAAAGATCCTATATATATATCTTATATCTTAAAGATCTTATGTTCTTATGTAGAATCTTTCATGTCAAAACAAAGCAACAAGTATTAATCATCAAAACCAAACCAAATCAAACCAGAAAAAAAAAAAAAAAGACACGAATGAACATTGTTTCTGTCCACATTTTCGTGTACATTTTCTCACTGTGAATAAAGAATTTTAAACAACTGAACAGAGATTTTTCCTGTTCTGCATTCAGACAATTCAACACTATTGAAATAAATCCATAGATGTGTAAGACCATGCAGGGAATGGCATTAGTCATTGCTTTAAATATATTTCTTATCTAGGTATGTGAGAAAAACAAAGTACTCACATGTACTGACATGTACAGACACATGGATGATTTTTGCTTTCAATTCTCTCAAATCAAGGAGGGATTAATTTCAAAAGAATCAGACTATTGAGAATTTAAATGCTTAAGAGTTATTGCCAGTTTTCCAGTATGCATAAATGCAGTTGTTTCTGATAGATCCCCTAAACTCTGAGAAATTATGGATACTGACCACTCAATAGGGGAAATTTAGGCATTTAATTTTGTTCATAAGGAAATATGGTAGTAGTAATAAGTTAGGAATGAGTTGTCACACAGTTGTCAATGGACTGCTGATTCAGACTTGCAGAACACTTTTTAAACTTCCATTGTTTTCAGCTTGTTGAAGTCTTTCCTCCTTTTTTTTTTTTTTTTTTACTTTTTCCTAACACAGAAGAAACAAACCCCAAAAACTTAAAGAGAAAAGAAAGTAAGAAACACTGCATTTATCATTTAATTTATAAAAACTTAAGTATAGTAGTGTGTTCTGCTCTGCTAATGCAACTTTATTCTTTGTCAGCCATGTTCCAAATTTTGTTCAGTTGGCCCAGGAATCACCAGGTTCTTTCTGAAAAGCCTTTTCTTGCCATGCTGCCTGCCCTGACAAAATTTGCTTCCTTCTTGAAATTTTGAAACATGTCAGAAATGGCGGAGATAAAACACAATGATTTTGAACCAGGTGATACACTCTTTCTGGAAACAGAGGAGAAACACACACTGAAGCTTTCTTGTAGTTCAAAGTCAATCATCCATGTGACATGGTTCTATTGGAAATTAGGCTTCATTAGTTCTGGTGCTCATGGTACTACTTGTTTTTAATTAAATTACTAAATGAGGGATTACGTGCAGAGACTACACTGATACTGTAATTGCTTCCAGTGATGAAATTCAAATTTCAAGCCATGAGCTTTTGTAATACAAATGGATCCTTTATTTAGCCAGATGTAGAGCTGCAGTCAGTTAAAAATAAGATAATAGTTTTATTCACAACAAAAGGACTGCTTTGACATTAACATGATTGTTCTGTGACATTTCAAACAAACATACATTTAAACATGCACTCATACCAATGCATGAGTTGTATAGAAATTAGAGCTAAACTTGACTAATACCAATGGCAGTTAGCTCTCTTCAGTTATAATCTGAGTTTATGAGTATACATCTGAGTTTATAAGTATACATTTTAACAGAGTCAGTTTTCGATGGTGGTAGGTATAAGCCACATGAGCACAAGTATTCTTACCTCTATCATAACAATGGCTATAGAATTTCAGTTCTACACTACCGCATCTTGTGCAGTAACTTAATTACAGCTCAGCATTTACCAGAGAGTTGCAGGAAGAAGATGCATCTTGCCCATTTAGGTCCTCAACGTGAAACACATGGAAAGGCAGGTTATTCCAAAACTCCGGGCTCAGAAGCAGAAAATGCTTGTGTGCAAGAGTGGGACACGGATATGTTGGAGTGTCCTTTTTCTTACTCCTTTACTAATGCCTTTCTTTCTGCCACATCTATATCCATATTTCATTTGGAAAAAATATCTGCCAACTTCCTTGGAATGTAAGAACATAAGAACTGCTTTCTTGAAGCTTGTAAAGTTCATTCAAGTTCAAAGGCATCTTCTGCCAAACAGGAAAGAAATAACACTGTCACCTATACTGCCTGTTTCTTTACAACATGCCAACAGCATTGCTCTGGCACTGCACATGGAAGGAAGGAGGGCTGTTGAAACAAACTGTGTATAACACATGCAGATCCCACTTACTGTAGTATTTGCATTAACCTCTGCTCATTTTCCTTGTATGTCAGTATCTTGATTCAGGTATAAGGCGTTTTTTATTATATAATACATTTTATTATTATTCTACCAACTTATTCCCCTAAAGGTCCCAGCGGTCTCCATTTCTACCATTTGACTATTAGCAGTGTTTCAAAGTAACCATTGGGTGCCTGTCCTTTTAGCATCTAATTACACTTTGTAAGAGCTTGATTACCAAAATGCATTAAACAATAATTAGATAAGGATAATTTACATCTAAACTATAAAGTTGAAAAGAACAATATAGCTAGTAATTGGCCTTGACCAAGGTAAATAATGTCCTCTTTTTTATTTACATTTGGTTTTCCCCATAAACTGCCTACTGGGTTGTATGGAAGTAAGAGGCTAGCAAAAATCTGAATCCCCATCCATCAGTATTAATCTCACACTTTACTGAGGCCCCATCCATTTATCTTTCCGACACAAATTAGAAATTCAAGAGTTTTAACAAATGAGCCTGCAAATGTAAACTTATTAGGCCATATATTTTTACTACACACTGTGCAGTGCCCTCCACAAAGCTGTCCCTTCAGAGAGTGTTTTCCTATTTTGTGTTATTGATGGCAGCTAACTAATCACATTTTTAATGTTGTCTTTGGGGAGGGCTGTTTGAGTGAATGTGGAAACTAAACTACCCAGAATAAATCTACCTTATTAAATGCTTGAAATTATGTGTCTTTTACAATAAAGAAACTCTCGAGCATTGTTACATTTGCTAACCTTCTTTTTGCAGAAATCAAAAGACTGGGATTAATTAAAATAATACATCAAAACAGGGTTTTGTACAGAATGTGTCTGCATGTGAGAGAAAGGCCAAGAAAAACTGGTTAATAGGTCTCTTCATCCCTGCTCGCTTTCTCCCCTATCAAAATATCATTTAAATTGCTTTTAAACTAACCTTTTTTTTAGCTAAATGTTGTAATTGTCAAGGGTCTCGGAAAATTTACTTGTGAGTCGATCAAAAAGCAAACCTTGAGACACAGCCCTCCTCCTGCACTCATCGCACAAGTTTGTCAAAGCTCCTGTGTGTCAGGGAGATTCCCCAAACAAAGTACTTCAGATTTTACAAAATTAAGTTATTTGATTGATAACCAATTCCTGAGAGTGTCTGTTAAGTGTCATATTCAGTTTCATATCTGTTTTTTTTGTTTGTTTGTTTTTGTTTTGTTTTGTTTTGTTTTCAGGAATAGTTGTTCAAATAAATGTCTTTAGATTTGTAAAATTATAAAGATGATGGCAAAGAAGGGACTGATCTGAATGGCATAGGCTTTTCTACAAGATCACATTTAAAACCTTTTAACATGCACAGATAAACATCTTTGACCAATTATATCCATCCATTATATCCATATATTTATCTTTCTTAATGTTTAACAAAATGATGTAATTACTTCAAGGATCTTTATTACTTTGCTAAAAGGTAGGCTAAATCATTTTAACCAATGATCAGTAGAAATGCTAATTGTCCTTTTATTGCTCCCTTCCCAGCAGCAAATACAAACATGGGCAGCGTCTAGATTCTCATTTTCAAAAATCAGGCATATTATCTCTTTTCAGTATCTGATAAAGGAAGGACAGCAGTTAGGTTGGAATAGGACCTTTCAGACTGCTCAAAGTAGTACATTACACTCGTGACATTTTCTGGTTTTCAGATATGTTAGAAATGAAACTTGAGAACTAAATATTGTATTCTTTCCTAAATGGAAGCGTGAGTTTTAAACCTAGTACCTTATAAAAAGAAAGAGTGGTAGCTTTGAAAACAAGGCCTGAGATGCCATTCATTTTGTGTTACATGTGTGACAGGACAGATGTCTACTTCTACACAAGTCACGAATCAAAATCATTTTCATATAGCGGTCACATTAGTTCCATGAAAATCTTTTTATCCTCCAGGCTAACTTGATACCAGCCCTAAGAGAAAAGAAGCTTTAGCACAGGACAAGAGTGAGCAGTATGACTTTTATTTCATTTTTCTTTATTCTTGCTCAAATATATTAGTTATGACAATAGACCAGTTAGTCATCACTTTTCTTAAGTAAACTTTAGATTCTACAGCGCTTATTAATTAATAAATTACTTGGGATTATTTTGTATCATCTGTATTTCCATATTAAACATATGGTTCTGCAGCTGTTGTCCCAAGCAAATTTACTACGTAGTCATCTTTTTTTTTAGCTAATTATTTGAAACTCTGTTTGAATATTTTTTTTAACACTAATATGTACCAACTGAGAATGCTAGAGATGCCACTATAGTAGAAAAATTATCTAGCAGAATTTCAGAGCAATGTGTATTCTGCCTCTACAATACAACATATATCCTATAAATAGCACTCTAATGCATATGAAATTACAGATACTGTTATGTTGTTGAAACCCTATGGCTTGTGCTATAGAGGAGGTCAGGCAGGATGATCATAATGGTCCCATTTGGCCTTACGATCTATGAATTTCCAAGAGTTATATGTATAGTTTAAGTGTACCCTCAGCATGAGTTTCCTTATTATTTAGCAGAAAGGGGGGAAAAGTAGCCTTATACACAGTTATAATGTAATACAGGGGGTCAACACACTTTTTACCCAGAGGATAAATGTTTTCTTTTTTATATGTATAAAAAGAGAAGACAATTGAACATCCCTTTCTTAACATATACCCACAGACTATGGACTATATGCATGTATATGTCTAACCTGCTAATCCTTTCTGTATGTGCTTATCCATCTGCATTTTGTATTTACCTATAATCAAGAGTTAAATTTATGGGAAGCAGGTCAGCTTTGTTTAATAGAACATATAGGAAAGGATGGAACAATTGTCTCTCTTACATGCTGATGAAGTCAGTTGCAATCTAAAGCAAAACAAAAAGCAAGTTAATGGAAGTTTGTTTATTCTAACATTCAACCTAAGAGACTGAGCTGAGGAAAAACCTTTATTTACCCAAGCAGACCTGGGAAAATGAGAAAATCCCCATGAATTACATGAAGGTACTTACAGAAGCAGGGGAGATTGTTTTTAATCAAACATCAATAGATATCTAGTTGAAGGATAAATGGAAAGTGTACATTTTATTAGAGCTGAGGGAATATAGCAAAACATTTTCCATTAATACTTGTTCAAAATTTTAAAACACATTTCTTGCCCTTGCTCTGTTGTATTTTTCTGACATACCTAGCAAAACATTTTATGGGTAAGTATATTGAAGAATACAGAACTTGAAGAAATTTTGCAGTATATTTTCTGAAATTATATATCAGGCATTTACAACAATGAATTATAAAATTTGAGGATATAGTAATAGAGTTTCCACGTTCCAATACTATTAAATCAGAAATAAAGCAAGAAATCGACATCTTGCATTCTTGTTGAAATCTGAGAAAAAGCACACAATAGAATAGTAACTTCATTTATCTGTAAGCATAGATCTTCCTATATAAGCATAGATCACACCAATATGGTGTGAGCCTAAATATTTAACTCAGTTCTACCAGCTTTACCATCTGTGAGATTTCCAGATCAAATCATTATATAGTAAGTAGATATAACATTTTATCAGTAGATATTAACCTCACTGTTGAAGAACAGTGTAACAAAGGAATTTTAATTACTCTCTTAATATGAATAAAATGGGTTTTGAAAACAGTACTTTCTTTCTTGAATAGATAAAACTTCTGCCTCTTTAGTCACTAAGATAGCTCAGGACATTTCAGCTACCAGGATGTATTCAAAAATTGGGAGGAGCTGGGTTAGATACACTATGAACCATCTTGTTGAAGGTTACTTAGAGTAATCTAAAAGTTGCAACAACAACAATATGGAAATCTGCTAGCCCTCTTTTTGGTCTGGGTCTTCCTACATTGATTGTAAGAGCTGCTACTTCATTGACATTCAGAATCAAATCTGTCGGCAATGTGGCTCTAGTTTGTCAAGTAGACAGGGAAGTTTCTTTGTTAGCTAATTTCTTGAATTTTCGTTGCTCTTCAGTTTGATGGTGTGGGCCTGACATACTAATGAACAGTCTCTTTCGAACACTTCTGACTCCATCTTTTCCAAAACCTTTATTTTGCAAATGTTATTTGTGTATTTAACATAATTCTTGAATAAACTTGAGAAAGAAAGCTGTTAGTGAGGAAGAACATAAAGTAGAGTGATGAGAAGGAAAGATGTGAAGAAGAAAATGATACTATTTTAGTAGTCACAAACATGTAAAATACATTGAGCACAGAGTATAGCATGAGTTATTTCTCCAGTTGCATTTTTAAGGACAGTAGAATTCATTGTTAAAAAATGGAAAAAGAACAAAATAATGAGGAAGTAAAGGACAGTGATCTCCAATACAGTGAGCTGTGAATGTTAATAACTTAAATTTCTTCTGTTAAATACATCAGACATCATCTGCCAAAGACCTTCCACAGTTCAGCCTGTTTAGCCTAGTAAAATGAAAGATGCAATGATATATGACAGCTGTTTATGAACGCATCATGGAAGTAAACATAGCAAAGGAACAAAAGCTATTTAAAACACAGGATAGTTAACCATAGTTAACCTGGATGTGAATAAGTCTAGGCTACAAATTAGATAGATCCTCATCATCAGAAAAATATTTGCATTTTTGTGCGATCATACCAGAGAAATAGATTAAAATATCCTGCAGTTTAAAGAGAGGACTCAATTGGTTTTTGAAAGGGATTATGCCACAACTACCACTGCTACCCTGTGAATAGTGCCTGACATGAGCGTCACTTCAAGGTCTTCCCCCCCTTCAACAGATGAAATTAAACATAAATGCATTTTAAGCAAAATGACCTAATACTTATTTTTAAACAATACTGCAGACATATGTTTAATTTGGTGACTAACCATTCTATTCATTCCAAAACAATTATTTTGACATTTTAGTTCAGCCAGGAGAAAATATCAAATATTTGTATACTTGTAAATACCAGCTTTTCTTATCAGGTTGCTTTTAGAGGCTTTCCCTGGTCTTTATGGATTTGCATCCACTATGTTCGTGTTACAGTCCAGCTTCTTAAATGTTGACAGTTATGGACATTCAGAGTATAACCAAGACGGACACAGAAGGGATGGATGACTTGGATATGTAGATATTTTTAAACTTTTTTTTTTTTTCATTTTTGTATAGATAATCACGTGGCTGAGCCTCCTTTACCCTCACAACAAAATAAATATAAATAAATATAAAGAAGGAACATGACTTTCAACTGCTTTAATTGGTGACCTTATGCTATATATTATAAGAAGCAACATGTAAATTATACAGGTAAGTTAAGAGGAGTTGTTTTGAAATAGAAGCATGGTAGCAGCTAAAAGTACATTTCAAAAGCTGTGTCAAAACCCAGAGTTTTGAAAAAAAAAAAAAAATCATAGTAATTTGAAGAGTACTTCATTCATGAGATTACACACTAGTTCAAAACCAGGTATTAATTTGAAATAAATACGGCACATCTGTAATAGGCTGCCACAAATTACCAGAAATAGCCAGAAATAAGAATGTGTTATCTGTTATTCCTTTTCAAGAAGAAAATCTTAAGTCTTCATTTTGAAATAATATAAATTCTTCCTATATCAAAAGCAAAGGCTTTTTCAGGGTTTATAGGAGGACAAGATAAAATAGCAAAATGCAAAGGCATGTACCAGTAATAGACTGCAAAATCAATTTAAGAAGTGCAACTGCAGTTGTCTTTCCCAGGTTTTTAATTATGTGTTTGTTTGCCATGGTGGCCTAATTTAGTCAAGTAGATGAGCCAACATTAAAAGCTGGTAGGAGAGGTAAGTAATCCCTAGGGTGGGCTGCTTGTGTAGAGAGTTTAAAAGCTACACGTACAGAAGCAGAAGCCAACACAAATTTGAGAAGGGGGTCCACATGATAAACGGTGAAAAGCCAGCAAATCAAATTTTTCACAATTAGTTGAACAACAACTGTGACAGGTTCAGCGCTTAGCATTTTCATTTGTGTGCTCAAATTTGGTTATCCGTCCTCTTTTATGCAAATGTGATGTGACAGGAGAAGCTGGGAGCACTCAAGCAGGCCGATCACTCACAACAGGAGCTAGGTCTGTACAGCTGAGAGGCCTGGATTAAATGGACTGAGTGCTGATGGATAAATGACATAAGCCCCGCTGAAAGCCTCATGAAGTGATTTAGAACTTCTTGAAGACGATGCCCAGAACATAAATTATATTTTTTCCTCAAATTTAAAAGTAGGAGAAAAAACACCAGCTTCTACCAGTAAATAACCGCGTTTATAATCTCACTAAATCCAACATAAGTTACAAAAACTATCTCTAATAATTGGTTACGCACCACCATCTAACTATATAACTCACTGCAGTGCCTAAAGACCCAAAGACCCCAAAAGCTGATTAAGCAATTAAAGCATTCACTTGACTTTGACAGATGGGAGCATGGCTGATGAAATACATGTACCAACACAGAAAATACTTTCACATTGTATGTGCAGGTGACTTGGAAACAAAAAATATCCAGTAAGAGGATTCTATCCTGCTGCAGAAGGTATAATAATCAAGGTGATGAATTGAACTAGAAAGCGTACTTACACGTGAAGGGCTAAAGAACAATTTAACCACCTATAGCTTCCCCTTGGTAGGTTTATAGTAAACTGCAATTCTGTAAGTAGGTTTTCCAGAAAAAAAGATCACAGCTTACTTCTTTGATTACAGCATTGCATTCCTTGCTAGGTTAATTTTCAAGATGGTTGATAATATTGGAGAGTTCAAGAGACCTCCAAACCTTACTAATGATAGGAAATGTTAAATATAAAGGCCTATTTGCATTTCAACTTTAAGACTTTACTCATTTTCTTTGATGAGATGATAAGGTTTCTTTCAACTCTTTATCTCACAACACCATCCATCATTTATTTTACACTTCCATTAAATCCAATAACTGCCATGGTCTATAAATTTCTGATAGCTAATTGCCATTTATTTGTACGCCAGCAACAGTACAAGCAATTCTGCTTTAAAAGTATCCCTTTTCTCTTTTAGATAATGACATTGCTAGGGAGGATGGATTCCTTGCAGAATAGTGTTGTTTATTGTCACTGAAGAACAGATCTTCTGCAAGACCTTGGTCTGCCAATGATCCCATTAGCTGCTACTGGTGGAAAAGCTTGGCTTTTAAATGTATTGCACATCTGAGACAACATCTGAATTACTAAAACAAACAAGTCCAGCATATATCATACACACTGGAACTTTATTGTCAGTACTTTTTTAAATTGCCACAGCAGAGAGCTGGATTAGCTATCCCAAGCCAGACACCACTTCCAGTAGTGAATGTTGCTGTCCTGTTTGAAGTGTGTATGAGAGCTGTTCCATGCCAATTGCCCTCAGCATTAGCAGAGAGTACCAGCCATGTTTAATTTACTAGTATTGATGTAGACTAAGAGGATGAGTACCAACATTGAGACCTGGAACAAGACACTGAAATAACCTACGTCTCCAGTGAGTTCTGCTAAAAGCAGAAGCTACAAAGACATGCTGAAATGTGATAATGCTGGATGGGCAACAGACTAAGCCCCAGCGTGACTGTATGACATCAAGGTATTTGGAAGTCACCACAGTCTACCATCTTGCAAAAGCTTCAGGCAATGTGCTGCAGGCAGGAACAGTTTGCCTTGCGAGAACATTGATCAACTTTTCTCACTGCTCGTTTAATTGTTGGGGTAGAAGTGCAAGTTGTAAGCGATCATTTGTCCTTTGTTCCATAAACCTTTGGTGTAAAGTTCAGAAGGACCTGAGAGTCCTTCCTCATTTAAAATTTCATTCAGTATCTTTGTGAACATAACAGAATTCATGCTCAGGATTCCTAACACACTGCCTTAACCACTAAAAATACTAAACAGAGGGGCTAGAGAAGGCTAGTCGTTTTTTGTTTGTACATTTGGGAGGAAATAAACTGTTGAGTTCTTCAAAAGACAATGCATACTTTAGCAAATAACACCATATATGACATTTGGGTACATTTTAGAAATTTATGTTACAGTAAGCTCTGAGATCTCTTTAAACTGATCACTGGATTCATGCAGATAAAAGAAAATTACTTTTCATTGTGATTTTTAGATTCCAATAAAGATGTAAGATTACAACCTACCTTTCCTTTCATAATAATATTTTCATTGTTTTCATCTTGATTTTTTTTTAATTACCTGACTTTAGAAAGCAATCATCAAAGCATACACAACTTCTCTCAGATAATGTTTGGTATGGCTCCTAAACCCTTATGTGTTCAAGATCACTTGCCAATCTTTTCAGAGGGAAGGGCAAGACAGGACCATTGATTCTTTGGACACTTGGAGAGGTATCTGAAAAGAGTCAGGCAGTGAAATGCTTTGCACAGCAAAAGTGTCCACTTCTAAAGGTTCAGTTGACACAAACTCCTGTTAATGTGATCCACACCTTCCAGCTTATTCTGCAGCTACGATGACCAAAGAGGACCCTGTACTCCTGCACTACATTATCGTTCATTTTTTCCATCTGAAATTATGATCTAACTGTTAAGTTGCTAATGCAACTGCTTCCTAACTTGCTTAATCAGGAAACAGGGTTAAACAGTTTAAATAACAGCAAAGATCTATTACTTGGCCTGCTTAAGGTAATAGATCTAATTTGGGCAAACAGGTTTGCTAGTCTTTCAAAACTGCAACTGTCTGACTGCACGACACACTCCATGGGGATATCACAGAATTGTAGGAGTTGGAAGGGACCTCAAGAGATCATTGGGTCCAACCCCCCTGTCAAAGCAGATTCCCTAGAGCATGCTGCCCAGGTAGACATTCAGATGGGCCTTGAGTATCTCCAGAGAAGGAGACTCCACAACCTCCCTGGGCAGCCTGTTCCAGTGCTCCATCACCATCACCGTGAAGAAGTTCTTTCACATGTTGGTGCAGAACTTCCTGTGCTCTATTTTTTGACCATTGTCCCTTGTCCTGTCCCCAGAAACCACTGAAAAGAGGTTGGCCAAATCCCTCTGTCTCACACACTTAAAATATTTGTAAACATTGATAAGATTCTCTATCCTCTTCTCAAGGCTGAACAAACCCAGGTCTCTCAGCCTTTCCTCATAGGGAAGATGCTCCAGGCCGCCGTATCATCTTTGTGGCCCTCTGCTGGACTCTTTCCAGGAGATCCCTGTCTTTCTTGTACCGGGGAGCCCAGAACTGGATGCAGTACTGAAGGTGAGGCCTGATCAGGGCAGCGTAGAGGGGGAGGATCACCTCCCTTGACCTTGCTCCTTTTAATGCGCGCCAGCAAAAAACAACGAATTCAGAGATCCCTAAGTCATTGAGAAGGAAATATCAAAGTGAAGTATATCTAAACTGTTAGGTATCTTGGATGTCATTTAACATTCCAGCTGAAAACCTCTCTGAAATCACAGCCCAGAAAAGCAGTATTTCTTTGCCCCATTTTATGGATTTGGTAGTATTTCCCTAGACTTTTATAGTCGTTTCTTCTGCAAGAAACTGGGCTGCCTCACAGGTGTGGCAGACAGCAGGTGGATTGCAAGAAAGAGAACATGCACATTATGGGTCATTTGGCCTGCTTCAGAACTTGAAACCTCAGCTTCCATCTGAGCAACTCTTTCTAGCAATACAATATTGGTAGTTTATTTTACCTGCACCCAAAAAGCTTTAACAAAAACAGCCTTGATGCTGTCTAACCTAATCACAAGTCTTATACATCATTGTACATCCTTGTCCTCACTCAGCTCTCTTCCCACCTGCTTGATTCCCTGACTAGCTCAGGTCCCTAAATGCCATCAGGATTGTCTGTGTTCCCTTCCAGCTTGTCTACGCAAGTCCATTTGTGGAAATGTTGACTTCCTGCTGCAGCCTGGCCTCAGGACAGTTTTACCCAGATGGAAATTTAGGAAGCAAAGTGCAGACATTGTGGCTCATTCCTTCAGCTCAGCTTTCCACTGTACCATGGTAAGAGGGAAGAGGAAGCAGCTCATAAGTATCTTGTGCTACTGCTTTAGCATAGTACTGACACAAGTCACACAGCATTTTACTCAAAACTAGTATAAAACCTGAAGTGTCTGACCAAATTCCTCCAAGGTTTCTTACAGTTCCTTTAGAAGCAATCCTTGATCCATCTGAGGGGCTGCCTTCCTCCTACCAGTGCCACTGAGGTATATACTGAAAGGAGTCAGTTACCACAGAGGAATCCCCATTTACATTGCCATGGAGGCTCCTTTTTACTGACTTCCAACTGGTTACAGAAGGTCATCTCAAATGCAGGGCAGTGCAGCTTCCAGTTGAGGAGCTCATCGTTGAACCACAGCATTGCCTCATATTTCTGAGGAGCCTCTGCAAGTGCAATGTTCCCAATGGCCCTTCTCAGCAATTACTCTTCCAATCTTTTGTTTGCTAAAAGCTTTGTTAAAAGCTTTATCCTGGATCCTGAAAATCAGGGGTAGAAAAGAGAAAAACAAGAATTGAAGCCAAACACATGCAATAGAGAGTAACACAGTGGCACTGCTTTTCTTTTATTATTTTTATTTTTTTTTCCCAATGGCAGTAGCTCAGGTTGAATCAAAACTGTGAGAAGAGCTCTACTCATCCCAGATGCTTACTCCCAACCCTAGCATCTGCCACCACAAATGTCTTTTCAGCCACATGGTGAGGTAGATTAGGAAGACAACTCAGTCATACTACCACATTTTTAAAAACTCAGCTCCTTGGACAATAATATTATCACACAAATACCTATGTCAAGTACAAAAGACAGGCAGAAGCAACCTGCCGGACTTTTCTTTAATGCTGGCATAGAAAAAGAGAGCATTTTGTGCAACTTAGTCCCAGCCATGAAAGAGTTACTTCAGCTCTATTCTAGAAAATGAGCTTTTGAAAAACACTATAAAGTTCAGTAGTGGGCAGAAATTATTTAACAAAAGAGATTCAAAAGCTAAAAGATAGCGTAGTGTTTGTTAATTCAGGGTGACTCCAGAGAGTAATTCATAAGCTTCTAAATTAATATTTTTAAGGAGGTCATAAAATGTGAACTTTAGTAACTGCTATAGCCAATCAAGATCCCATCAATCCTGCCTTAGACTACTAAAACACTAGCAATTACCTACTCAAATTACTTTAAAAGTTTAACAAAAGCTTATCTACACATAGTACGTAGCATGATTAACAGTCATCTTAATGGCATTGTAGTGAATGCTACTGGTTAATCTTTTTATTGCTTTAGATTCCATTTTCTGGAATTTATTCCTCCAATGCAAAGATTTCTCTTCAGCGTTTTCCTGGTACGCTCTCTTCAAAAAAAATCAGCATTTAGTATATGTGAAGGAATTAATGAATTTGAAGGGAAAGGCCATCACGAGAGTAAACACATCAGTTTTCCACTATATGTAGCATTACAGTAAATGAGGATGGAAAAGAAAAGGCACTTATTTTAAGCATATTTGAAAGGATTCTTAGAGAAAGTTCAACACAGAAACAGAAAAATAATTTTTAATGATTTTAATGTTAATGTTATCAAAACATAAATGGAGTGACTAAATATAAGTAATACTGTAGGAAGTTCACCAATACAAAATTGCAAATATGGACAGCATTAACCTGTTACAAGTTCAAGTGTAACAGTGACATGTTCTGTGATTTTTCATTATATATCAACAGGAAAAAAAATGTTCAATTTCACTCTGTTCTACTGTCAACATGCTTATATGATTTCTTATAGAAAAATAATTTTATAATTCAGGCCAGGAAGTAAATCTGCTAACCAGCAGTTCATATGTTAACCATCTCTCACCTTCTTCCACCACAAAGGTTCTTTGCTATTTTATCTCACATTTTTCATTAATACAATACCACCACACATAAATTTGGCTACATCCCAATGATACATTTAAGTACGCAATACACAGGCTGTTGGTTCTGGGAATGAAGGAGTCCGAGCTCTAAAACCAGAAAATGCACGTTTTTCAGATTCAAACAGGAATTTTGCAAACTGATAAAATTTTACCATAGCAGCAAAGCAAGAGAAGTAGCCTGAAGGACTACCAGGGGTCAGATGCTTGCATATTGGAAACAGATACTAAAAAATTATTGACTTCGCAATTTAAATGTAGGTAATTTTTTTTTTTTTTTTTTCTGAAAGATACTAAATAAAATATTCCTAGTCATAGCAGCAAAAAAAAAAAAACTCTCTGTAAAAAGATTACTCTCTCTGTAGAAAGATTAACCCATTTTAAAGGCAAACTAGCAGATAAGTAGTTATGGTTCCATATCCATCCCATTTAATCACTGGAATAATGTATGGAAGCAAGGTTTTTAGATATGAGCAGATAACATTTCCCATCACTGCAAGAATTAGTTTGAAAGATGGTCATGACTTCATTACTTAGGTATGGGAAGTCCACCTTTAAGGATATCTATAGTGCACAGTTCTATACGGCAAAGTTTTCTAAACCTGCTCACTTGCAGCCTACTTGGGTATTTCTTTTTCTGTGCTCTCAATAAAACTTGCATTTTAATCTTACAAAACTTTGCTTTATATGTGAATGTTATTGCACATGAGGAAGTTTTGAGAACTGCAGCAATGAGAAAGGTTAAGAATGTAGAACTTTGTAAACCAAATAAATAGTATGTTACCATTTTTCTCTGTTTTCTATGGTAAAATATTACTATGGAAAAATATAACTAAAAATTGTATCAAAATATATATGAACATAGTATGTCGCTCATAGTATACTTGCTGCCAAAGTGTTAGAAATATCCCATGGGAGATATATTATCTTAAAGGTTATCTAACACCTCTCTGAGAACAGCAGTGGGTCTATCAAATCTGCATCATCTATCAAATCTGAATGCAAATAGGGGATTGTGATGATTGAAACCAAAGTATTCTTTCAACAAGAATTTCTCCTCTGACAATCACTTCTGGTAAGCAAGGCTCCCATCTTTACATGGGCTCAAAGATACTGACTTAGAAGTTTTCCAGGACTTTGTAATGTATACTCTACAGGTGACGATCCAGCTGCCATCTTTTAAGAAAACTTAAGAAAAAATGCAGATGGTGATGTCCACATAGCTGAATTTGTGCGTTACTAAGAATGTAACAAAATTAGTGGTTTGTATTTTCTAGTACTGTGCTTATCACTGCAAGGGAAAAGAAAACACCGCATAATAATTCAAATGTGCATCCTGCATATCTTTGGCCTAAACGCAATTTCTATGCATAGGTGTTGCACATTCAGTATTCCAGGTGTAGAGATGCATGGGCAACAAGCAGCTTCCCAGTTCACCCAGGCATGACAGTGGAGTACCTAAGAACTCTCAGGATAAACATATCTCAGGATTCCATATCATAGGTGAAAAATTGCTTTGTGTAGTTGCACTGCACTAGTTGGTGGAGCTACAGTAGTAATTCTTTGACATTTTTAAGATGAGTCTACCATAAAACAAAGATAACTGGTTACAGTGGTGAAATTACTTCACATCATGGTAGACTAGTAATTTCTTTTGCTATTTGTATAAAATATGTAATCCCACCTGCCCTGCCCCACCCCTTTGTAACAATTAACTTCTCTGTTCACTTCAGATGCCTTACTCTAGATCATAAACCCCAAAGATTTTTATGAAAAGCTTTGACAAACAGAATGTAGCTACCCAAAGTTTTCTATAACTTCAGTTATAACCTATTAAAAACTAAATCAACTCCCAGAGAAGAACATATGCCTCTTGTAACACAGAAATGTGCCTCTGTTTTATCCAGATTTAAACACCTGGAGTCATATTTTATCATTGGTACCTAAATCCAAAGAGAGATACCTTGTTTCAGTTCACACAAATGGAATTTCTGCTGACATGGTACAGATGTATACAGGTTTCTGCAAGAAATGCAAATATTAGCATGAGAACTGAAACAGGAAACATATTATAGAAGTGCTGAAATGGGAGCAAATTACTTCGAGTTATTGTCAGTTTCACTTGTGTAGCCATAGTGCCCTCTAGCACTGAAAAGAGAAAATACAGCATGTTATCTCAAGGAAAAGAAAATCTACAAAAGCGGAACTGTCCTTTTTTGAGCAGACAAAGGACAGTTTGCAAACGTGAGAAAGAACATTTCCTCATGTTTAAAACAAGGTACTTTTAAGGGAAAGGACAGTCCTATCAGCTGTTATGCATCAGAGTCCTGCAGAGCTAAGAAGCTCTGTAAAATGTGAGTTCTTATACCCTAGAGGCATTTCTGCACTTCATAGATCTCACCTACACTGTATATGCATTAGCAACTTGCACATGATTTTGGCAAAAGTATACATATTTTTACATGCACAGATCAACATACATATTTGTGAAGTCTTTGTCTTCTCTACAAAGAGAAAACAATGTAGTGCAAACATCTTTATTGCACAGAAGTCCGTACAATTTGAGGAATGAATTATGACTTTTAAAACCTAAAAAAAAAACCAACTTTTTTAATTTCCCTAGAAATTTACTCTAAAGCATACTAAGTCTTCCGTCCATGTATTTCATGTCCATGTCATGGACAGAAGACTTAGTATGCCTTAGAGTAAAATAAAAATAAAAATTAAAAAAGATCTATTTAGCTACAGATCATTAGGAAAACTTTTCGGAGTAGTTTTCCTTTGCATTTAGAAAAACACTAAGCCTAAAAAGCAGAAATTATGCTGTAGTAACTGTGAAATAGTCATCTATACCATTCACATTTTGAGGCCTGTAAATAAAATTGTGCATTTCAAATAATCTCCATAGCTTATCATGAGGAATTGTAAATATTGGTTTGTTTTTTTCTTTCCTTTTTAAGGAAAGTATATGCTAGGTCATATGAAAATATCTTTTTTGAAGAAAATATTTACCCATCAAATTACTATCAAAAATCTTATATGAAACTCCAACATAGAAAATCGTGTGCACATTAGTTAAAAAAAATCTTGAACAAATTGTGTTCGTAACTTTGTAACTTTGAAGATGATTTTACCCTCTCTGCATGTGAAAGGCCAAAATAAAAGTACACAAGTCTACTGTAGATCTTTATATCTAAAGTGAGTTTTGAAGAGCACATGCCCCCATTTTTTTTTCACCCAGTTGCTGACAAAAACTAAAATCCAGTTCATCAACTACCATAGATAGATTTGTTAACTAATATTCCAGTCTGTGCCAGAGAAAGGTAAGAAACTGAGTTAGTCTACTGTGCTAACATGAATTCCTGGAATTTAAAATATGTAAATTCTATCATCAAAAACATTAAAAAATACCATGGGTCAGGTGAGATGATATTCAAAGATATCTACTGGTCTCAGCATTACAAGCTTACTGTAAGAAGAAAATTAATCTTCACTCATACGGACAAACAAAGAAGTATTAACACTCAGGTAAACTTCAGCAATAACACACGTAGGAGGAATTTACAAATAACGATCCATTAGGAAGAAAAAGAGAAAAAATCCTTATGTAGTATGTTCTTGAAATCCTTCTCATTTGCAATCTAAAGAGAATTAAAATAAAGACCAAAATCAGTCTATTTTTGTTACAAGTGTTTTTGACATCTACAGATTCAAAGCAGTTCAGAATGAAACACGCAAATACATTAAAATAAAAAATGAAAACTTTTTTTAAAACAACCAGTATTCAGATAACTGCGTGACAAGCACAGTAGGGGATTTACCACGGTCTACATGAGTCAACAAAAAAAAAGCAGTTCATTTTTAATTGAGAATCAGTTTACAACTATATTGGCTGAACAGAAAAACAGGTTTTTATTTTTCTTTGTGAAAACTTGATCAAGAATGCCTTTTTTGTATAATTTAACAGATTTATTGGAAATTAATCAAGATCTGTAATGTTAGTACAGTAAGAAACACCTCAGCTCAGGATAGAATGATAAAGAAACATCAAAATTATTCACTTTCATAATTAACTCCATTTCTTTTTTTTCACTAAAATGCCAAATTCCTGGTATTTGTTTCAGTTCTAGTCTTAATTTGTTAATTTTAACTTCATTTGTTAATTGCTGCAAAATTTAATCAGTGTAGGATTAAATCCAGCCATACCACCTTTAGTTGCAACATTTGAACAACGCTGAATTACAGTAAATTAGGTGCATCATTGAAAGTCTACGCCCCTTTATGTTACTTTATGTATTGGTACAAAAGTAGTGTAAGAGAGTTGGAAAAAAGCCCCTCCCCACATCTGTATTTGGTGACACAAACTAGGTTCAAGTTATCAGTTAAAATATATAGGGGACATAGGAAACTTCCATTTAGAATTACTGTGAGTCAAAAATTCTTGTGCATCTTTTGGTGTTCTTTTATGCTCATGAGACAACTGACAATTACAAATGTGCCCATTTCACCTAAAAAAAAAAATCCTGGATAATATTTTGGACTCATTGCCTAGTTAAAGAGGAGAGACTGTTTTCAGAGAGTCATTTAGAAAAGTAGCTTATTTTAAACGCCTGAAGTTGTATGAATACTTTTCAATGAGTGCTTTTTCTATTTAAGAAATGGACTTCCTGTGACTTGGTTGTAAAGTCAGTCATGCGCCTTCGTGCTTCAGTAGGAGATAACTTGTGTACTTCTTCTGTGCATATCCCAATTTGAAATAAGTGGTTTTTAAGAGACAAAAAATAACTACAACACAGCCTATACATAATGCTTGAAAGAGGCATTCTTGCTGTTTTACTGTTGACAGCCTGAATTACTGACTCCCATTACTTAACATTTCCTGTAATTTACCAAATGTGTCTCACTATTACATTATCGTTGAACTGCATATCAGATCACATCTTATTCAAGGACTTCACACGATCTAGTTGGAAAAGAAAATACCTTCTTAAACATTTACCTTTTTTTCCAAATAAATTTGGAAAGGCTTTCTGGGGAAAATGAGGGTAACCCATTCTTGGTGTTTCGGACTAGGAAAATCCATTTGCAGAACTGTTAAAAAGAATACAATGATTTAGCTAAGTACGCTGGAGACATACTTAAGAATGCATTCAGAAGGATCAGCTAAGTAAAGAAGGAAATGAAAATCAGCAGGATGCTTGGTTTGTTCGGTCAAACAAGGGAGGATGCAGCTCCATACAACAAGAGATTTAATTGAATGCTGAACTAATAAAGTTCTGACTGGACTGAATGGAAATGATAAGAGTTGGTTAAGTCAGTAGCAAAAAAAGGGAGAGCAAAGCTAGGCTAGGAATACAAGGTCAAATCAAGCCAAAAATAATTTAAAAAAATCAAGGAAATTATAAGGACAGAAGTACATACAGCATCAATTTATATTGCAACCAGGAAACCATTACTTTATGCTGAATGGCATCCAGTCAGATTAGTTTCAACTATAACAGGCATATAGGTTCGTTTTTAAAGTGGCGGTAAACCAAACTAATCTGATCCAGGTGGTTTTCAGTCATCCAAAATGACGTAAGATAACAGCAGGGAATAAAATACGACAGCAAGACGTTCTCTGACATCTTTCTCTGGTGGAGTTCGTGTACGGAAGGTGCTGAAGACTTTTTCCCCTTACAGGTAGACCAGGTTGCAAACAATTATTAAGAAAGCAATCTTCCATGCATGCTGAATTGAAGGCAAGCAAGGAAACAAGGAATAATCATCTTAAAAGTACATGATATAGCAATTTTGTATGTTTCATAAGCATCCATCTAAAGAATACACTAATATTTATCATTAGCTTGTGCTAGGATTTAGTGCCAGTGAAAAGGCAGGTTTGAGCAGAAAAGCACACCACACAACAGCCTTAAGGCAGCATGCACTGTTTGTGATTTTGTTTTTTTTTTTTTTTTTTTTTTTTCCAGGCTGTACCTGTTCTGCAAGACAACACACTAAAAACTTCCACCTTCTGGACTGTCAATCTGGCAGCCTTCAAATGCACTAAATTATTTAAAAAGAAAAGTAGAAAAGCTTGTATTTAATTCAGTGAACTAGAAGTGCTCATGGGATAAAAAGGTTCTTAAAATATTTTATTTTGCCTTGAATTCAGTGTAAAAGGAAATCAATTTCCCAAATACAATTAATTATGGCAAGATTTAGAACTTACTTTAACAAGCATGGCAGTCAATTGTGATATTTCAATGTGAAACTAAGCCTGTATAAAAGTTTTAAGTGCGTATTTTTTCAAACATGCACACAGGAACACAGAAAAAAGAGCCAGGCTTCAGGCCTCAAAAAACCCTCAAACAACTGAAAAGCAGAGGACAAAGTCTACTCTTCTGTCTAGGACACTGCTATTTCTACTTTCCTCTGCTTGTATTATGGAATTAAGAAAAAAAAGAAAAGGAGGGAGGGATGTGGGAAAGGAGAGAAGTTCAGGAGAGCAGCTCTCTCTTCTCCCAATAGGCAAAACACAAGGACTATAGAAAATATACTGTTAAATGATGTACTATCCCTCTGCATCTAATTGATAGATGTGATAGTGGTATTACACAGCACTCATTAATGAGCTGATAAAAAAAATAACTATTATTTAATAAAGGGCTTTAAAAAAAAAAATACAACAGCAGAATGCCACTGAAGGGAAAAAGAAACAAGTCCTTTAATGTGAAGAGCTAGGAGTTCCCCTTCCTAAGTAAAGGAGAAACTTCAGTACTCACACAACAAAATGCCCTGTTACAGCTATTTAAGTATTTCTGCAGAGTAGGAATTCTACTTACATTTTATGTATGTACATTTTCACATAATGAAAACAAACTACAGTATGAACGTAGTATCTGCCAAATACTACTTTTGAAATAGAAAAAAAAATAATTCTAGAAATCAAAGAATAAAAAAATGCATTAATGTGCGTGGTCAGAATTGTCAGTTAATACCTACCAAATATTCTGCTTCTCCTAGTGTGTAAATTACATTCCAGTAGCACATATTTTTGTGGGACCAAGTTTTCTTCTATAATTGTACAGCGCAGAGGTAGAAAATAAATTCCTAACTGTTGAATCATTGACTTAAACCATTTTTAAAATTCAGAAAACACCCAAAAGCTTTTAGGTGATAGAGTATACTTGTGTATTAAATGAAACTTCATTTTGAGATTTTTTTTTTATATCCAACAGTATTTTGAGGTGACAGTGATTATAGCTCCTTTTGTGAATATGGGGGTGGGGTTGCCATTTGGAATGGTCTTTTTTCTTTTCTTTTTTTTTTCTTTTTTCTTTTTTTTTTTTTCATTCTGAAGGACCATTGCCTCAGCTTTTTTGGTTATTGCTTTTTTTTCTTTTTTTCTTTTTTTTTTTTTTTTGAAGACCATTCCATTTATTTATTTTTTAACATCTTAAAGTCATAAGGACTTATATGCAAAGCAGTCATACACTTTATCATTAAAACCCATAGGTAAAATACGTACACAAATCCAACAAAAGGCTAGTACATAGTAAAGCCTAAGCATACTACTATGCAATATTATGAATACATAACTTTAGAGACTTCAGTTTAGTACTGTTATCTATTCATTTCTGAAAACATTCACAAAGATTTTAAATGCAAATTTTCGTTCCGTATCTGGAATAGAACAAAAATTATCTATGTTATAACAACTTTTGGTCATTTGTGCTTGACCAATTTGGTAAATTACAAAGAACCCAAAGAATTCTGTAACTTTCTGTAGAACTATGTAATAAAAACATTGCATATGTTCCTAATATGATGTCTTTAGCAATCATTTACTGAAATGTAACTCAAACATCAATCTCTCAAAACGTGTAACTGATCAGCTGCTTTTTAGCCTATATCCGAATTCAACTTCATCACAAAACCCCTTTTAATACAAAGATGCAGAAGTACATTAGGTAATACTAATGCAACACAGGTGCAGTTCTAGCATTGTCACTGATGAGTTGAATCATCTTCTCCATGAACGAGACTCATTGTCCTCCTCCTCTTCATCATCATCTTGAAGCAGCGAGTCATCCACCAAAGACTCTTCCTGAAACTTCAAGAGAAAAATGTGATAACCTCTGTTACGTCAGAAAGTGTAAGAGATCAAAAGGCAACGTACAATCCTCTGCAAAGATTTAAGAACAAGCAAATTCATTTTTAATAGTTAAATGGTAATGCTTTCAAAAAAGTATACTGTATATGTGTGTATTTAATATGCACATATTAATATATGGCAAACGCAACTTGTTTTTTTCTTTTACTGGACCTCAAAATGACATCATAATTCAATAGATATTCTGATTCCTTAGCATGTCATCCACACCAAGGCTTTAACATTCTGATGGAACTTGAGATGCTATACTGAAAACTAATGTTAGGTTTTCGAAGTTAATATTAACTATTCCTCTTTTAATCCCAGAGCTTAATCTACCTGTGCTTTAGTATAAAAAAAAAAAAAAATGAATATGGAATATTTTAATTTTGACAGCTTTAAGAAAATGCATTTTAAATCATAGCTCTGTCTGCATCTTGTCTCAATATACACTTCTGTACTGTAAGCTGAAATAAAACATTGCTTTCTGAGTACTCAAGTCTCCTCTTCTGGTGTACAGATGTCCAGCAGACTAAAATATGATAGCACTGCTGAAAAGGAGAGCTCTCTCTCAAGTAAAAAGCAACAACATCAAAAAACACATCAAGGTCTTTCTTCAAAGTCTTAAGCCTCTTTATGATAGTATTCCTTAGGTGAATTAAACTTATCAATAGAGTTTAGACAGAAAAAAATGAAACCTTTTTCATGTGTGTACCATAGTGGCTATAAAACAAAGTTACATAAATAGCACAATCAATTGTAAGCACATGGAAACTTGAGATGTCTCATACATAAAAGGAATACAAGACTGAAATTGAGGCGACTGATTACAGAAACCTCCACAGCCCTGATTCAATCCTGCATAAGTTAAAAATTTGAATGATAAAATTACATAAAAATTATTTTATGCAATTGGTTGAACTTCTGCAAATGAACATGAAGTTCTTGAACCTGTCCATCCAAGACCTGGGATTCCTAACACTATACTTCAATACTAACTTAACCAAATGCTAGAAGCAATACGCAGTGCACACAAAGAATAACATTTAAATACAAAATTTCCTGAAGATTGCTGAAAGGAAATCCATCATACAAAGAAATTTTGTGAATGTCAGGGGGTCTAATTCAGCTGTAGAGAATTCAAATAAAATCCAATCTAATGAAATGAGGAAGATAGGGGAGCTATGTACACTTGATTTGTTTTGAAAATGGAAAGTGATGAGAGGCAAGTAGAGGTAAGCATGTTAAATGAGTAATCTGTAAACACTGGGCCAAGTAAAAATCCAGCAATATCACCAATAAAAATATAGATAAAGTAAGATTTTTATATTATACATTTGGTATTGCAAAGACCTCAGCAAGCACACAAAGGCAATGAGTAGCCTGGTAGCCTGGATCAAATCCCTGTGCACTTTCTACAATACTTAGCTAATAACTGACTACAAAAACATTCCAGAGAGAGAGAAAATCAGCTAAGAAAAAAAAAAACAGAACTCAAGAAATGTGTTAGAGGAAAAAATCAAAAAATACTAGAAGATTTGCAATAAAGGTCAACATTTAAACCATGAAATTATTTCTTAATAGCTACCTCCCAAAAAAATCATTACCTCAATTTTAACTTACATCTTGAAAATTTGGTGTGTTTTGGATGGGTCAATCAACTTAGGAGTTACAAAGAACAGCCCCATGCAGTCTTTTCCCTAAATTTTATTTCCACACCTCATGACTCCTGTTAAGGAGTACAACCATCACCTAAAATAGATGTATCCCACTACTACAAACACTTCAAGAGTAGTCAAGACAAGAGAATGTACATGTAAATCTGCCCTTTCCCTCTGCCAGGCCAGCCAATGCATTTAACTTGTTACCATCTTCATTCCCTTCCAATTTTCTTACAACCCAAAGGTTCCCTTCCACACTCAGTATCTTCAGCTAGGGTTTAAATCTAAATCTCATGATAGATCACATGCCAATCAGTCTGTACTTTCCTTTCTTTACCCTGTTAAGTATTTGTATATCTTTGCATGCCCTTTCTTTCATTATGTAAAATGACAAAGTCTTAAAATGAAGGAGTTGCTCAATGAGACCTGCCACTACGGTAGGCTCCTTACAGTAACAAACATTGCTTCAGAAGCAATACATCCCTGATGGGAAAGTGACAATGTATCTAAGAACCTCTGAACATTACTCAGCATAGCCTGTTGTTCACTCACAGCTCATTACTACTTGACAATGTATGAGGCTTGTATATAGAAGAAGAACAACATTTATTAAGTCAGAATACACAAATGCTTGAACTGAACACTCAGTGGTGAAAGTAGACAACTCTACCTGTCTTTCACACGGTAAAAATAAACTGGCATTTTTAGAGACAGAAAGAAGACAAACTACATTTCTTCAGGAAAACAAAAATGAATGAAAATGAAAAAATGAAAACTGAATGATAAACAAACGTAAAAAGACTAACTGAGTTTGGTTATATCAAAACAATCTTGTGAAGATGCTTTTATGGTAGGTCCACCAAAATATCATAGGAAAAGACATAAATGAATACAGCTCCAAGTAACTCAAGTATACTTCAGCTCTTCTATGGCAGTCATTTATAATTGGCAGTAAATAAATTAGAAAAAAAGCTGCTTGACTTTTTCCTCAAGTGACACTTCCCTCCCCCCCCCCCCCCCCCCCCAATAATTCACAAATGTATGTAAATTTGAACGTAAGTTACACATACCAAAAAATGCAGCCCAACAATTACTGTATTAACCTAGTTATTTGGACAAAGCTTTAGTATCTTTTCTTGCACCACAATGAAGACTGACACTCAGCAGGGGTTACTTTAGATGTCTAAATGAAGTTAGCAGATTATCTAAATTACTACTTCACCGGCATCCTACAAGATATCTCTCACTATAAAGGAAAGTTAGATTCTGAGCTATGATCCTCTAAGAAATTAGTGCTTAGAGATGGTACAAATAACTATGTTTTAGACAAGATTTTTGGTTATTTCTCATGCAAATTTGAACCCAGATCTTTCAGTTTCTAGATACACCCCCTAGAAATGAAACATTCCTGCAATTAGAAGTGAAGTATTTGGACTGTCAATAGCCTAGAAAACAAGAAAAAAATTGATAGATTACTCCACTATCTGATATTAATACATGAGTCAGGTTCAAGAAACATGAATGAACGGATCATTTTCTTTTGAATCAAAAATATTTCATCTTAAGAAATAAAAAGGAAAAAAAAAAAAGCTTACTTCTTCTTCATCGGGTTCAGCTTCTTCTGTTTCAACAGCTGACATACTAGCAACAGGCTTGTTCCATGCCAACTTCAGCTCCTGTCCTTTAAACCGAGATCCATGAATCGCAGCCTAAAACAAGTTTAAACATCTTAGTTAAATATTTCCTCATCAAGGGAAATACTAACTTCGCTAATACTTAAATCCCAGACGTAAGCCAATAGTCTGGTCTGCTTTTTCTGAAGAAAATCCAAGTTTTAGTATGTCCATATTGGATCACTGTTAATAGTTTAAAACAAAACAACTTATTAATTTGCACGTCCTTTCAGTTAAATGATCAAAACATATTCAGAACAAAATTGACCTTGAAAATCAAGCATCATTTGGTGATGTAACATACTGAACCCAACTTGTTTTTTTTAAAACTACCCTGATGTGTTCTTCACCTGTCAAAGACTGACACAAAACTGTTAACGCGTTATTTACTGGAAGAAATAAGGCATTCCACAAACACAAATGATTTAACATTAAAACAAACAAACAAACAACACCTCTGTGATTACAACTTAATCTACTGGAAAATGTTCCACTTCCTGTAAAGCCTTTGTAATTGAAATGTAAAAATTTTTTAACTTATGGGATATTCATGCCGTTTTAAGTACCAGATGCATTAAGTGGCTGCTTTGGAAATAGTATGTTCAAATTAAAGTAACATGAACTAGCATAAATCAGCGTTAGCAACATTCCGAAATAACCGTCACAGTCACAAAAGATTTATAGTACAATCTGAAAGCACAGCATAATGTGAAATGTAGAAACAATTACATGTTCAATGACATCTGAACATGAATTGTGTGATATTAAAGTCCCCAGGTATAAATTTTAAATCTGTACATATAAATTTATGATAAATTTAAAAGATTCTATGCCTATTAAAATGCAGCTCAGGAGCTTTTCGTCCATGGTCTCATCACAATGTCACACAACTGGAATTTTTAGAACTACTTATACGTGACATTTAGGTCCAGAAACAACTTGTAATCGTTGGAAGAAATTACTACTACATAAAAATGCAACATTTTACAACAGGGAATCCTCCTCTTACTTCCAGGCTAGAACATGTACAGTCATAAAGCTTAAGCCTTTTTTCATTTAAGAAGGTAAAATATTAGCTGCATTTACTTCACAATTGGTCACAGCAGATGCTTCTAGTAACTACATCCTCTATTTACAACTTCTTCAATTACTGATGTCTGCTGCACTAATAAACACAAATTCCAGTGAAAATGTTTAATATATAAGAATATCAAGAAAAATATAGACTTTACTGTATTTGACCTAGCATAGTTTTCATACAATTTTCATTTCAAAACGAAGGTGCAATTAGACAGTTACAAGAAGATGAGAAGTTTTAATGCTAACTGGACTGTGGGCATACAACACATCAATAAAGAATTTTAATCCAATTAAAAACCTGGGATAAAACTTGAAAACTTCATCTATTGGACTTGAAAACAATGGAAGAAAAACACGCTGTTTTTCAAATGCAGTGAAACTTATCATAGAAGAGTAACAAATGTACACAATGTTAACTTGAACTATTCCATCTACCATGTCTCCCCTCTCCTCTATAAATACCTTTCTGCATCCTCTGCACTATCCTCCTTTTCACACACTGCATATATAAAAATTTCTTCACTTCATAATATAAAATCATATGTAAGAAACTTCTGTGTTTGCTTCCAAAGCTACTGTTCTCTGTTTTTTGGGGAAAGAAATTTAACTAAGGCTGAAATTACTCTCCAGGCCAATTTTTCAGCAGTTCTAACAGTAAGACCTGTATTTTGCTGATAAATAACATCTGTTAATTTCCTTTGGATCATAGTCCATCTGAGAGAAGAAGAGACGTTATTTGGACAGTACATAAAAACAGGTAATTGTCCTAGGTCACCTATTTTTAAGTGTAAGCTACTTTCAATAATTGAGAGTATTTTTTTATATAATACCTATAATATTTCTTATATAAGCTACAACTATAACATTAAGTAATACGAAGGTGCAAAATCAAGTATCAAATGTTAGGAAGCACCAAAATTAAAAATTTCAACCATAACTCAGTCCACTTGTGAGTATACTAATTATTACAGCTTTTATCTGTGTTCATGTATTTCTTATTCTCCACAAAACTTCTGTTCACTGTTGAAATACAGTTGTACAGTACTGTTTTTTTCTCCTTACCAGTCATTATATACTATGCACACTAATTACACTTTCCTTTTTGCAGAATAATTACCATCTCTGTACAGATAGCACTCAACACTGTTACATATAAAATTTTCACAAACCGTATTTCTATATTTCTTTGGAAGACTGATCAAACTATTTCTCAAAATAATGCATCAAATTATTTCTCAAAATTTCTCATCAATTTATTATTACATTATTTTTCATCAAATTATTATATGCTGTACCATATATATATCATATATATCATAATCATTATGATACTGTAAGTGTTCAGAACTACTGCACCCCATTGGCTTTATTTGCATTGTAAATGTATTTCTGTCAATCAGGTCACTGGTCTCTCAAGATAAAGCATACAGAAAGAGAAGAGTCTGGCCATGTATGAAAATTCTGTTCAAGTAATCTCCACAAGATGAACTTTGTGCAAAAATATAAACTTTGTTCAAAATAAAAATATAAAATGAAATCTTTCTATACAACCATACCGTAAATATGAATCCATTCTTTTTCTTTCGGGAAGCCCTATTACTTTCAGGATACTCCTTCCCAACAGTGATGCAAGGATTTTAAAGAAAACAAAATCATTTGCAGAACAACTCTGTTTGGTATTTTGCACAGGTTCATATACTGCACTATTTACTGAGTAAGGCAGAACTGCAGCTGAACCAAACACATGAAGTCCTAATGATCTGTATGCAATGATTCTGAATTACAACATACTTCAATGCTGGATTTTAGTTTCTACGAGTTACTTCTATAATTCTATACTTATATAATTTCATAAAGAAATTAAAAAAAAAAATGAAAATATCATTGTATAAGATTACTTTTACATTACCCTAAATTTTCAGGCAAATGTATGAAAACAAACACCAAACAGATTCCAACAATACCAAAGAAAACGCATAGGCTCAGTCTGCAGGATGTCAATGAACCTACAGAATACTGTGAGGTCTTCAGGTGAAAACAGTGCAGTATCCATGCAAAAACAACTGGTAATTAAACAAAGACAAACCAGGACATCTAGCTATGAATTCCCACACTTGTCTTGATCTCTCTTTCACATCATGTATTTTTCCCTTGTTTATTTAAAGCATCTTCATTTCATAAGAATTTCAGTAACATGCTGTTTTGACAGATTTGTTTAATCTGGAATTAAGACTTCTGTGTCAGACTTCTTTTAAAACCCTTCTGAGTAATTAACTACATTAAATTTAATCAATTATAGAAATATAAAGCAGTTGAATGTTGAGGAGTATTTTCAACAAAGAACTATACTCACAGCTTCAGCTTCTGCTCTCGTCTTAAAGGTAATCACCGCGTGGAGAGAAGAGTCATCTATCTGGCAATCTTCAATTTCACCATATTGCTTTTAATATGAAAAAGAAAAAAAAATGGTAAAATAGTCCTCCTCCTCTATCCTCCCCCTCTAAAAATGACGTCCTAAATGAAAGGCCCTCAAAAAGCATATAGAATAGTGTACCCCTTCACAGCCTCAATGCCAGTCTGAGGGCTTTGCAAGAAATATTGTTGTGTTTTTTTTTCCATTTCGAAAACACAAAGTACGGTAGTCTTTGGATTTCCTGACTGTAAATATACAGGAATGAAGTAAAATTACAACAGAAGAAAGAAGTTCTTCTGCTTCAATAATTCTCTCTTGATCAGAAAGTTCACATCTTGAGATTACTCCCTAAGTCTATTATGATACAGTTCTACAAAAAGATTTAATAGATACAGAAGAGGTAGCAAGTTTCCAATTTAGCTCGATTTCAGCATCTTAAGATCCTGCCCCATACATTCCTGCAAGGGTCTCTAAGTTTTTTTTAATTTTGAAGTTGGGTATTGTAAGGTATTCTTCTTTTTACCCCCAAAATTTATAAAATCTTTGTTTAAATGTTCAGTCTGTCATTAGGAAGTTGTATATCTACATATGTAGATATATATAGATCGTGGAAACACAAGACCTAAAAAAAATAATACAGTAGTGCTGGTAGGTTACTTTTCTTAACTCTTGTTCTTTTCAAAAGCTGCTTACACAGCTGCCAGACAGGAAATATTAAGTGCAATGACTGAAGTAGAATTTACCAGACTTAGTGGGTCTTCAATTTCTATCTTCAAAGACAACCACTGAAATTAAATATTGGAAAACAAACAAACAAAAGAAAACACCAAGGTGGTGTGTGTTTGCTAGGGAAGGAGGGTGACAGGACTTACTTGTTATTTATGTAAACGCTGATATTCTCAGTATTCATCCCTCAAAATAAACTAATATTACTTTAAGCTTTTTTTTTTTTTAATGACAGATAAAGGGGTTTTATTTCTTTCTGTCCAACTATCAATTTATTATACTTGCATAAAAATACTGCTGAAATTCTGATTTTATTTTTAAATCGTGAACTTTTAAATCATGAATCTATATCATATTATAGATTCAGTCCTAAATAAAATTTCCAGATGAATTAAGTAAAGAAAAAAAAAGTCATTGGAAAAAAGAATGTTATCCAAAGAACAGAAGAAGTGAAATTACAACATACCGCAAAATGAGGAAGAAGATCTTCTCTATCACTTTCTGTAAATGCAGAGATTTCTAATGCCCTAGGTCGATGATCCACAACCGCATGCACAGGAACTCCTCTGCCTCTACCCCGTCCACGTATTCCTCTACCTCTGCTACGTGATGCACCCCGACCTCTTGCATGAACCCCTCTACCACGAACTGAAGAAAGAATCCCTCGTTTGGCAGCCTAAGATATTTATACATAACATGGTGATTTATAAAAATTCATAATCTAAATGTTTAGACAAAAATACCAAACACGTTCACAGAGCAGCTTACAGGTTTTAAAATAAGATGTTTACAGAAATATTACTTTTTAGTAACAGATCAAAAACAGGACAGCAACAGAAAAAAGAACAAAGCATTCAAAAAAAAAAAAAAAAAAAAAAAGATGTCAGAAGAAACCTCATCTGTGATGACAATTCCTCGAAGGAGGTCAGACTGTAGTGTAACATCTGAAATTTCTCGATGCGGGGACTAACAATTTTCTTTTAATTCAAAAACAGGACTATCATTCTGACAAGAAAATATGGAGCATAGTAGGTTTTGGTTACAGGACTGTGAGGTATGAAAGAGAGGACCTACTAAGAACCTCCAAGTACAAAGCATTCTCTAAAAATTTGGGTCTACATAGTCACTAATTTCCATTCCTGCAACATCTGTGCTTCCATTTTTAAAGAACAGGTATGCATTCTCTAGAAGTCAAAAGGTTGGTGACAGTATCTCCATCAACCATTTAAAAAATAAGTTGCAAATAATATTCTACAGTGTTTGTTTACAACTCAACCACTAATAACACTATTTGAATACATGCCAACAGTATCATCCATGAGGAGATAATTTTCTTTATTAATGAAATCATTCAGAACACCTAAGAAATATTACTCACCATCAGAATAAATACTGGTAACTTCTGCTTGTGTTATTTCTCTACTCAGTTGGCTTAGCTTATTAACAAACCTATTTTCACAAGTACCAAAGCTGCATAACAACTTACTTTTGAAGTAAGATTTTAGGGCAACCTAGCTGTATATACGTATATACATGCAGTGTTCATATGTAGTTACACATAAAACATGACAAAACCTCATTAAGAGGGATTTAAGCAACACAGTAGCCTGCTTCAGAGTAAAAAAAAAAAAAAAAAAAAAAAAGTAGGAGCATCATGCAACTAAGTAGCTACTACAAAATCATATATTCAAGACAGTACAATATAACACCATATAACCTCCAATAGTATTCTGAGATCCTTAGAATAAGACACAAAGAATCTTGCATTGCCTTCCAAATTTTTGTAAAGTGATTCCTTTAACAAAAAGTGTATTTCTGTACATAGAACACATTTTGAGATATTGTCATTGTTTTGCTAAGTTCATCTTTCCTTCAAACTAATGCTGTAATAACACTGCTTTCTGACACTTTGGTCTTTTTGGTTATTAAGAGGATGTTGAGATTCAAGAAGAAAAGAACAAGCTGTGTCTTTTATTCTTTTGTAAAAAAAACACAGCACCACCTATAGACAATATATTTAATGCTCCATATTCTCAAGGAAGCACTCCTACCATAAATCTGTAAAATACCATGTCATGTTAAAGTTACAGAATTTAAATAAATTAGAGATCAAAATTAAAGATAATACTATTTCTCTGGTCAAGGAGAGCTCAGAAACTTATTATGTATTATTGCTAACTGTCTGCATCTATAATTGGAGCTTAATATTGCACTGAAGAAAAAGTTTGATACAACACACAAGCTAAGAAATATATTTTCATTAAAAGTTATTTGCTACAAATAAGAGACAAACATACTTCCAGCTGCAGTTCTGTGTATTTCCGTCTTAATTCAGTAACTTCCTCCCCAGCTTGCATCTTCTTGTATAAATCCAGTTCAGTATCTAGTAACTCTTTCTGCATCTAAGAAATTGTTACATCAAATTATTAGTTCCACAGTTTACATTCACTTGTGAGGAAACAATTTTCTGATGAAACTCAAGAATCTATTGCTACACTCCTATCAGCAGGCTATTTCAGAAATATACAGTGACTTAAGGATTGGCCAGTGCTGGCCTTCAGGTGAGGTAGAAGTCTGCCACAGCACTTCTAACTGGAAAAAAAAAATCCTAGAAACTCTAAGGAAAGAGAATTTGAAAACTACATGTAGTGGGATTTAAAATTTAGCCAAGTTGTGGCTTATTAATTTAGATCATAGCTGTAACTTCAGAGGTATACTGCTTAAAATGCTAGGTTTCCACTTTAAAAAAAATAAGCCAAGCACAAGCTTAGGAGCGTCTTGGCAAGATAAAATTTCAACATATAGTATTATGTTACTGAGCTTGGTGATGTCAAAGCCATCTAGTCTACTGCACAAAGCCAAAGCCAATAGAATTTGTTCTAAACTACAGATACACAAAATAGAAAATGCAAAATTAAATGATAGTGATGATGAGATAAAAAGGGATTCTACAAAAAAAAAAAGCAGTAGATTTATGAATGAACACACAATCTATAATCAGTAATGACAAAAAGCTTCTAAGATTACCACAAGCACGAATGGTAGTTCTGTTCAGACCACAGTAGAAAAAAGCACAGTGAAAAGATCTCTGATAACAAAAAGCTGGACTCTGATATATCCAGAATTGCCCTCCAGCACATGGTACCTTAGAAAGAATTATTTAAAAGTTCAAAAATATCTATGAAACTGAAAGGTGTCTCTGAATCCAAATTTAGAGGTGTTCACAGTAACCACAGAGGTGCAGGACATGGTACAGGTGCAGGAAAGAGCTTTTACGTGACTGTGAAAATTTTATTTCAAGTTCCAAACTGGAAAGGTTTTTTCTTTTCCTGTTTTGTTTTGTTTTTTAATGGAAAAAGCAGCAGCCAAATGTTCTAATGACATCACAAATGAAGGAGAAAATTATAGATGACTATGAAATAGTTTTACATTTACACCCGTTGATTCAAAACCACAGCATGTAATGTATTCAAAGGCTGGTTGTCAAGAGATGAAGGTTTCGCAGTTGTGACAGTTGGAAACCAAGTATCACCACTGAATGATAAAGAAGGGGGTTTTTTGTTTCTTTGTTTTTTTCCTGGAAGCTTTAAAAGAAAAAAAGCTGGATTATTCAACTGGCAACTTCAACCTGAACCCCTTTCATCCCCATTTTTCACCATCTAGAGCAACCACAAAAAATCATCTCCTGTATAATGGTTTTCAAAGTTTTCAAAACTGGAAACTGTTTCTCTCCAATCCCACTGCGTGTTGCTAAATAAATGACATGACAAAACAATCACTTCTGAAACTTCTTAATGACCAGTAATTAAACTCACAAAGTAGCCAGTGACCCTGGTGTCATAATGTCTCTAAACTTTTGAGGTTTCTTTTTAGTTCTCTTAATGAAGACTCCTCTTTTTATAGAGCTGTGCCTGGTCTCAAGAAGATAATGCCTCCTTCAAGACATAGCAGGAGGCAGCAAATGTTTCTACACTCAGGAGAAGGGGATTTTGTAATCTACATGAACTGCAACACACAAAAATATGTAAAGATAATGACACGTTCGCATGGGCCTCACATACAGAACTATTCCTGCAAGTTTGCAGGGGCTTCTGAGCTGCCTAGGATTTAACAGCTAATAAAATGCAAGAGAACCTTGTGCAAAGCCTTTCAGAAAATTGCCAAAGTAATAAATTTTAACTGAAGAATGCTCTTAATTACTCACTTTCACAAAATTCAGATGTTTTTTCTCTCTTTCAAATGTTAACAAAACAATGCTCATTGTTAATACACAATCTCCCTGAGAAGAAAGCTATCAATAACATCAACTCTTCTACAGTCTAGATGTTTTGACCATTATAAACTGTTTCTTCACTTTTCATATTACAAAATAGAAAAAAAAAAAACAAAAACAAACACCTGAAGAACTGCTTAAAAACTCTAATTAAAGTTAGTGTATCATCTCACTTTTACTAACTAAAAATTAAAATCACATGAGAAACTGATGGACCAGGTTACCAACTGAAGAGTGATGTGGACTGAAGTGATCCCAAGATCAACATACAGGGTTGAAGAGGGAAAACCTCAAGCTTGCACATATTAGAACATAAGTAAAGGAAGGCCTACAGAACAGTATTGTAGGGCAAGACCTCATTACTTTTTTGGGAAATCAGTGCTTCTCTAAAGATCCCGTACACTGATATACATGACAGGAAACAAAGAGGAGGAATTAGATGTCTGCACAGTTCCAAGGCTACAATCTTACAGAGACTACAGAAGCATTGCAGTGTAACTCACACAACTGGAGTGCTGCAGTGGATGGATACTGGCTCTTCAGGAAGGCCAGGCCTGGGAGAAGCAGGAGCTACCCTCTGTGTGTGAGGGAAGTGTGAATGCATGTAGCTCCGCCCAGGGGCAGATGATAAGCCAGCTAGAAATTCATCAGATGGCAGACCAACGTGGGTGACACTGCAGTGGGCGTCTACTACATGCCATCTTATGAAGTAGAAGTAGTAAATGAGGCATTTTTTAGGCAAGTGGAAGCCACCTCATGGTCCTAGCTAGCAGCTGCAAGGGCAGGTTGATTTTAAAGAATCATATCCCCCGCTTTCCAAAACATGCGGGAAATAAACAGCAGGAGGCCTGCATTAATGCCTAAGGAACTCCTAACAAAAATCTAAAAACATAGTGTAGGACAGGTGGAAGTAGGCTCAGACCACACAGATGCAATACAGACAGACTGCCTAAGCATGCAGGTACGATTCTGGAAAGCCAAAGCCCACCTGGTAAGGAACAAAAAAAGCTTCCGTAGGTCTATCAGCAACAACACAAAGACTATGCTATGAAAAATGAAGACCCACTACCAAATGTGGAAGGGGACTTGTAACAAAAGACATGAGAACAGCCAAGGTACTCAATGTCACCTTCTCCTCAAGTCTTTACTCGTAAGACTTATCTTTGTTAAAAGAGATTCAAGTTAGCAAACATTTAAGCTAACTGGACATATACAAATCCCTGAGACCTTATAGATGCGACGGTTAGTACCGAGGGAGCTCACTGATGTCACTGCAAGGCCAATCTTAATTATCTTTGAAAGGTCCTGGCATTTGGGGGCGGTTCCTCAGAACTGAGAAAATGCAAATGTCACTCTGACCTTCAAGTAGGGCAAGAAAGATCTAGCAAGTACATACTGGTCAGTCTCATCACAATACCTGAGAGGATAATGGAGCAAATAATCTGGGAAACCATTCCCAAGCATACTAAGAACAAGAAAGTGACTGGGGAAAAAAATCAAAAGCAACTTTGAAAATATTGCCAATTCCTAGGACTTTTATGACTCAAATTCACTCTACAAGAAGTTAACTTCTTTCATCTAAGACCTCTAAGAATTATTTTCTCATCAGAAAGCATCAATTCTCTCTGAAAATATCAGAAAAATCTCTTCTATAATTTAAGAAAAAGTTAAGTTTAAATAGCAGTGTCTGAATACTGGTGTTACTACCTCTTGTTCCCCCTCTAAAACAGAGTTATTCCACTGCAACTGTAGTCATTCTAAGAGGCATACACCAACTCCCAGTAATCACACACTATGTCCATCTTCAGGATACAAATGCACTGCTTCCAACTTTTTCCTGACTGACAAACAAGAAAAGAAGTTACAGTGAGTACATACAGGTCATTTCAGTACTACCTTTTTCCCACACCTGTACATCACTGTAATTTATTCTGCATGTACTTTTAATGCCTGTATTTCTAAGCAAAATTAAGCCTTAGAAATGTTCTGTCAAAATGAAAACTAATGATCTGTTTAAACTAAATCCGGGTTGTAACGTTGCACCAGCTTTTTACAATAGAATCCCAAACTTTAGTAGAGATGATTAAGCATTCAGAAGATTTAAGAACTGAATGAAAACAGCAAGAAAAGATCAAGTGTTTTTGTTGGCGGCTGAAAAATACACTGCATAAAAATCTAGCCCTTTATTGTTATGTACTTCCTCATTCAATAAAGCAAGAAAAGCTTGTAATACGTTTAAAATGCCTCTTAAAAATTCCTTAAAAATTTATTATTTCTCAAAGTCTCGCTGAACTCTTAATTATGTTGTCATCTGTTTAGGAACATATACTTCCACAAAAAGAGTAATACCGGATTTAAAAAAGGTAATGTAATTGCATATTTAAGTAGAGTCAAGAAACAGGTTATAGCAATATATTAACAGAAAGTATAGCACAGAAGAGAAACTCCTCTCAACAGGTTCAGCCCAAATACAGATAGCTAAATCAAAGGAAAACCAACCAGTATAATCTTCTATCTAAATCATTTTGCAAACATTTCAATTTCTGTGATGTAAAAAGAACAAACAAAAAATATGTACCAGTTCAGTAGTCAACTAGCTTCATGAAGCAGTCAATTTGGGTATTTAACCTGACCAGTGGATATCTGTGTTGCACAATGATAATCCTTTTGCATAAGAAATACTATTTTCGCTGTTTCTATTAACAATGTATGAAAGGAACAGACTAAAAAGACTGAATAAGGCAAAAGACAATCATAGGATTTCTCTTTTGGTATCTTCCAGATCATCACAGAATCATAGAGGTCTTTTCCAACCTAAATGATTCTAAGATCATCTAGTTCTAGCACTGCCAAGTACACCACCAATCCATGTATTGCTTCATGACATCTACAAGTTTCTTCAATACCTCCCCAGGCAGTGACTCAACTACCTCCCTGGGCAGTCTGTTCCAATACTGCATAACCCTTTCACTGAAGAAGTTTTTTCTAATATCCAACCTAAACCTTCCCTGATGCAACTAAAGGCCATCTCCTCTTGTCTTATTACTTGGTGCTTGGGAGAGGAGACCAGTCTCCACCCCGCTATCGCCTCCTACAGTATCTGGGTAGCAGTGGGTAAAACTTCTACACAACGGCACTGTTTTTATATTCACTATGCTCCTTTAAAGGGAGAGCAAAAACAATCCCATTTCATAGAAGACTTCAAAATTAAAACAGCATACTTCTAAATACCTCTGATGTGGCTGCATATTTTCATTCTGGGTGCCGTAAACACGTACATTCTTTTTATTAGAAAGCTGACCAAAACTTGAGTACCTGAGTCTTAGTTTTCATGCTTTTTAGAGGAGTCCCTCCTCCTGACGATACACCCTTTAATTCATCCTTTAACTTGGTAATGCTATTAGTCAGTATTTCCAGTGTTTTCATGATTTCTGCTTTATCTTCTGATTTCATGGCTTTATTTTTCTCCAGCTTCGAAATCAGCATCTGTCCAATTAAAAAAAAAATATTAAACTACACTTACAGATCTGTTTTCCAGTACTCACCACAGCTCATGGAAAAACATAATTTTGCATTACCCTTGCTGTGATCTTCAAAACTCAATAAAAAAGGCATTTAACAGCTTATATTCAGATATTTTAATCTCTGGTTAATTAATTTGCTAATGAACATCTAGCATCTCTATTTTATTTGGACAGATAAGTTGAACATATTGAAATTATTCCAATATTTGTATTCAACCTAAATGACATTTTGTCCTTTTTCCCCTCTCAAGCTTGAGTGCACTCATGAGTACTTTTCAGTATCAATTTCTCTTGCTCTTGCCAAGTATAGAACTCTCTGACTTGCACTTGTTCACCAAAAGCACATATTTTGCACCTCAAGTTTTTTAATTTCAACTAGAAAAAAGCATCCAAATTGTAGATGCTCGGAGTTTAAGTGGACTAACATGGCAAGTTTGATTTAAACTCTAAACTTAAAAAAAAGAGCATGTTTACTCTTGAATCAGCATTAGCACATTACTTTAAGTCAGTTTGGTAGCTCATGCCAACAAATTCTGAAATATTTTCAAGTGAACTGAGTTTTACAACTGAACTGCTGGCCTTGTACAGTGCTAATGGTTTACCTTTTGTGTTTCAATGTGCTTCTCCAAGATTTCTTGCTTCTTTTTTCTCACGTCTTGTTGAAGTCGCAACGCTTCCTAAAAACATTTCAAAAATTACAGAAAGTTTGTAGATTTTGAAAAACAATTTCAGAAGAATAATACACCATATCTGATAACTATAAAATAGTAACTTACAATATAAGGAAAAAACTAGTGAACTCAAAGTACTGATAGGAAATACTTAAATTTATGCTTTGAAAATCAAAGCATCATTACCTCATTCACTAATTCGGTTATCTTTATTTGCATATGTGCTGGAAAGACCTCATTAGTTACGTAAAACAATCTTTGCACAACTCCACCGAAAGTTGAAAGGCAAAATAACACACTACCACCACAAGAGGTAAAGCATACAATATTTTAGACTTACTAAGATGGTATCTTGAAAGCTACTGTAAATCAAGTCCATCAATTAAACACACTCTCCAGTATAGCTCCAGGCCAAAAAAAAAAAAAAAAAGTTCTATTTTCTAAAATTAAAATGTTACCCACAGAAAATCATCTCTTTTATGTCTGCTAAGAACAGAATCTTGGCATTCCAATAAGCAAATCATAATCAACTGAAACTGATTAATTTGTTACATATTGCACTCAGAAGGAAATGTAGGAGGAGATGGCCACAGCTGCTGCACTCAGCTCTTCCTAATAATGTTTCTAAAGAGAAAGCAATTGCTCTCAGATACAGAATGTAAAAGGTCTTAGGCACCGGGATAGTTGCAGAAAACAATAAAGAGCTTTAATAGTAACATATTTAACAGGATAAAAGTGGCAGAAGATGATTTTGATTGCCAATCAACTTGTATCAGACTGCAAGTCAATTACCATATACAAAGTGTAAAGGCACAAAAGCCATAAAAAAAGAAATAGTAGTAAGGTTTGTACATGTCTTTCCAAATACTGGCAAATTCTGATGCGTGAAATGTTAGGTTTGCAATATAATGTGCAATTGTTTTTTCACAGGGAAAGGAAAGATAAGACATGGGGATGAACGCTAAGAAAAACTAGGGTGACAAGAAGGAAGAAGGGAATGAGTCCCACAAAACCATGTTTTTCCACAAGTGCTAGCATATCATAATTTCTGAAGACAAGAAAAGAGCACAAGAGCGCAAGAGAAATGAACCAATCACTTAGCATGTCTTCAGTGTTTTCTCTCAAAAAAAACAGGTGTTACGATGAGTCATTAATTTCATTCCAGGTTTTTCAGCATTTCATAAACACTCAATTTCTTATCTTGAAAGGTAAAAGCTCTAATTCTGAAAAACATGTTTTGGGGGACAAACATGAAATAAAATCCCCAAATTAGAAGTGATTTCTAATCACTTTCTGATCACAGTCTGGACCAATGCCACAACTGACATGCAGCCACAATCTGTTATTTCAAATTATATCAGACATTAGATATAGAAGTTGACCAACAGGCTTAGTAGTATAATGGTTATACTACTCTCAATGCTTACATCTGAACCTAAATTAATATTCAACTCTTAATTTGTGATTTGAAGCCAGTGAGATAAATGTTGTCCTATATTTAGTTTTTAGGAAGGTTAAGAATAAACCTTAAAAAAAGGAGCTTTACTGGGCACTTTGAAAATTCTAAGCAAGCTATACTACCAGTAAGTGACCTGTTGAAGGCCAAACACATTTTTGTTGCACTTCCTCTTCAAAATGAGAAATTCTAGTACTATGCAGAAACAAAAATGGATGCAAGAGAACTACAGTTTGGAAACAATAAAATGCAGTCATACAGTTCTCAGCTCTATCTGATGAAGAAACAATACTCGTCACTGCAAGTACAAAGTACACTGAGGAAAAAAGGCCAGTTTAATGAGAACTAAGGCCAGTTCCATCTGATAAGGTGTAAGAGAGAAGAGCAGTGACTATACTAAACTGCCTTGTCACTCACAACAGACAATTCATGCCTCAACATGGAGACTCTGTTTCCAGGAAAAAGTGCTTCACACTTTGAACCACTAAAGAGCTTTACGTCTGCTTACACTGCCTGAACATGCACTGAAATAATAATAAAACAAATACTGAATTTTATTGTCCTTTGAAAAAAAGTTATAGTAAATTTTATCTTGTAGCTAGTTTCATCTATGCTCTTGAGATAAGTATATATATTGCACTATCTCTAGTGGTCACAAATTCCCAATCTAGGTCCATTTTAGAAAGAAGCATATTTAATTTACCTGTTTTTTCTTCTGTGCTTCATTAGAGTCTAGCACGGAAGTGGAAACAACAGGCAAAGATTTCTGTGCTGCCTTCAAAGCAGCAGGGTTGTACACAGTTTTTGTCAAGCCAGTAGAAGTGGATAAAACCTATAGAAGGAAATCATTTTATTTTTTTTTTGCCAGTGAACTTCAGTGCTTTTTTTTTCTTCAAAAAAAAAACATGACTGCTTAAAAAATGTATGTCTTTTCTTTTGTCTGTTTTGACGGTATGAATATAAAAATTTGGCATAACAATTTTATTTGGAGTTGCTGAAGTTAAACAACTTTTAAAGAGGCAGCATCACATCAAATATGTAAGAATTATAAACATCAGATTATAAATCCTTTCCATTGAGATTTCATATATATTTCCATGCTTAAAATATGTAAAATTTAAGGTATTTGAACATAATTAAGGAAACAGAAGACTGTGATTTGCCCAAGAATAACTCAAGTTTTTCTTTTTTATTTTGAAGTTTAAAATACAATTTTCCATAGCTGCACAAATTTTCTAGGCAAAATTTCAACATAATTGTAGAAACTAAGGTCCAATGTAGACAAAATAGTTCCTTTTCATATGCAGCTTGTGCAAAATACAGCTTGCACAACCAACAAGACGTAAGAGGTGTAGGCAATCGCTGAACATCATACAGGAAAGGAAAAGACTCCTATGTCTCTCTTTCCTATGTTTCTAAGGAGATACAGATATTTCTCCATGACCGAGAGCATAGTTGCCTGCTATACAACCTCTCTAACATCTCTGCAATACCTGAGAACTTGGAATGTTCTGTTTCTTATCACAATACTTGAAGTACACTTTGGTCACATCAGTATTGAAAAACCCATGACTAACTGCTGGAGATGATATTGCCATGATCTTGCCTGCCTTGTTAGCAAGTCACAACAATTATGCGTTTGGTATCATCTCTGGGAGTTAAAAAATAGTTTATATACACGGAAAATTAAAAGATGCATGCAGAGTCTACTGGTCACCATGCACTCCATAAAATAAGACACAACGCCCAACAACAGGAGAAAAAAAGGGACAGCCACAAAACTTTAGAAAGACAGAAAAGATCAAAAGATCAGAAGAACACTTCATATAAAAGATCTGCACTTCATTGTGCTATTGATACTATTTTTTCCCCACAGATATTTTCCAGAGTAGGCAGTGCAGATGGAAAAAACAAAAAATTCAAAGCATGTTATGGGGTATTATAAAAGCTGATATAAAATTCTCTAAGCAGGCCATCAAAAAGGAGATGGAGTAATTGTATTTATTTATTAACTTACTGAAGCACGTCAATGTATGCACATCCCTGTAGTTCCTTTTACAAAGTAGCTTTAAGACAGGCCACGTCACAAAGAGAGGACTGAGTAAAGAACAAATATACTGACACATCCCTTTCGCCCTGAAATTTCCTCATGTCTGAATGAACCACACTTACTCATCTCAAATAATAAGGAGAGATGCTACAACAGATGTACCTGCATTAACTAATACAGAAGAGCAAGAAGCAACACACTATCGGTCTTGTAAGTCTTTTAATGCTATTCAAGAGTGAACAGTGAAACTTTTCACAAGTTCATGAACTGTAAGTCCCTATCCAGATCTGAAAAGGCATTATGATGACTGTTTCATCTCCATTTCCTCCTGCTCTTTGGGAGGCAAACCAACCTACTTTCTTACTGGAAAGTTCTTGCCATTGCCTGTACTTAGTCAGAAGTAGAAAAACATCTAGGAAATATCTACGCTTTTGACAGCTGTAAATCTAATTTAAATCTAATCTAATTTCTAATGGACATAGAGCACTATCAGAGCAAACTAAGCAAAGCATTGCCTTGCAAAGGGAGAAGTGTTAGGTCAAAACAAGTTTCAGAACCCTAATAAAAACACCAAAGGAAACTGCTGCTCACAAACTATCCACTGAGCAGTCCAGCAGCTTATCAAAATCAGTCTGTACTGTAAGACAACACAGTGGAAAAACCTTTTATAGCATGAATTTGCTCTTTGTAGAAAGGTGTTTCAGCATAACTCAGCTGTTGCAGAAGGAAAGTATTCCCACTTCAACTGAAGCAGACTTCCTATTTCTAAAGTAGACATTTAATATACATATAATACTATGTATCCCTGAACTACATTTTATGTATTTTAATAATTTAGGGCAACAAGAATGCAATAGAACATAGCCAGGAAGCCACAATAACTATATTTAGGCAGACTGTTTGGCTTGGAAATGAGTCGAAGAGACATCTGCATTTAAAACTCAACAGTAAATAATTACTTTTGTGTGCAAAGGATAGCACTGTAACTTTGCAATGAGTTTCACTATCAGCAGTAATGGATGCACTGTCAGATAGAGGAAAATGCACTCTATCATTAATTTCAGTCAAAGCCAATTCAGAATAGAAAAGGTATATAACTAGGCAGACAAATCTTGTTACTGGGTAAAACTTGCTGCCTTTCCACAAAAAGTTGTCTCGAATGTTACAAATACCAAGGAAGACCATGACCTAAGGTGCTAAACAGATTGAAAATATGCCTTATAAACTTTAGTAGTAAAGTACTGAACTTCATCAACAACTGTAATGAAAATTTCTACTACTGGAAAAAATATGTAACTCTTAACTACCATTCAGATACACCTCCCCCAGCTTACCTCTTAGTCCTTTCTGGTTAATTTTCACTTTCATCTTTTCATAAGTACTACAAAATTTTAAGACCAATTAAGAAAACAAATGTTTACAGCATCACCTTTTAAGGGACACAAAAGCCTAAAAGCTTCTTGGAGATTTTTTGTGTGTGTGTGTATTTTTTTGCTATGTTTTTTTTTTTTTTTTTTTTAAATAAAGACTTTAAAAAGATTCATATCTAGTACTAACATATATATGTATTTTTGAAATGAATTTTGGCATTGTTCTAACAACTTAGGATCCTAGAACATTTCTAATTATTTTCATGACTGAAAAATGGAATCTATCACATTAAAACAAAAAACACAGAATAGCAGCTTCTCTCCTAGCATGTTTTACTCTTGCTGTAATCATATAGCCATCAGCTAATCAGAGTTTCTATATACTATACTCCATAAAACTAACCTTTAACAAATGACTGTATTCATTTCTTGTGAAACAAACTGAATATTGACACAAGGGGTTTTGTAATAGAAATAATTCTTACCTTCTCAGTTGCAGGAGTAACTGGCTTTGACACAAAACCCAGTCTGTCCTTCACAGATAATTTAGTCACATTCTAAGAAAACAAACAAAATTAACTTTCAGGTATGTTTAACATTACGAATACAGTAACTTATGGTTTCCTGTATAATTCCAAATGTTAGGGATTAAAAAAAAAAAAAAGATTGGCATAACAAAATCATAGATTACTGAGCAACATTAAAAGGAAAACAATATCAAAGCTGTTGAAAAATGAATTTTATATATATAGGACTTCAACAGCTAATATGCTCCTATGTGATTTAAATGTATTAAAGAAATGTATTACAGCCAACTATGGAATCACAAATTATGTTGTTGCATTTTTTTTATTATTATTTTTTTAAAGAAACCCACAACATGCTAATAGATTATTTCCAAGACAGGCCCTTTTAAATACACTTCACTTTTTGAGTTCTGCAAGCTGCTATTTACAGGCATCATTTGCAGGAAGCTGTGGTTTGAATTTAAAATCAGAAATTCAAACCTTTAGAATTTAAAAGGTGAAGCCTTCCTTCTCAGAAGGAAAACTAAAGTAGTGACACTGTTATTTATGAGAAGATACTTCCAACACAATCAAAATTTAAAGGCTATTTCGTATGTGAGTAACATGACAGATTTTGTCATGATTTGGATTGACATTACAACTATCTTCTTCCTTAAGGGTGATGTATGCATACTGAAAACATTTTCAGATGCTGACCATTAGTTTAAAACAGGTTAAGATGTTTAACATATATGAAATTTTAAAAGGGTAACATTTAGTTTTTTAGTAGACTTACTTTGAAATCTGAAAATTGACTTTTAGCATAACATTAATGAAACATTTTTAGAGTCTTTTGTTTTTTGAACTAAGTAAAAAGTTATGATAAAAAGAATTTTAAAAAGACGTATCATTGCACTTAGGAAAAACTGCAATATCAGAACACCACTCAGTCAAATTAGATGCACTTAAAAGCAGTAAATATTTATTTGCACTGTATGATTAACTATAATTGATACATTTTTTGGCATGTATTTATACACTATGGAACCTAATACAGAAAGAAAATTCTTTTTTTTTTTGGCAGATCATACATACCTGAGTGACTTCTGTATTGGCACTCTGTGCTTCTGTAGGTTCAATGTTACTTGCGGGTACTGGACCTAATCGCTCCTTGACTGATTGTTTCACTACCGGCAAGCTAGGTTGCTGAACTAAGGGTTGTATTACCTGTAACACCCCCCACCCCAAGAAAAGCACATTGTAATATTAATAACAAAAGCCTACTACATATACAGTTCAGAAAATACATGATATTCCTGTAAAGGCATTTAGATTTACACTTTCTAATCATTCAATAGCTTCTCGCCTGACTGCAAAAATAAACACGTCATGAGACTTAGGATGTTACTTTGACTGTGAAGTGCATACAGCTGTAACATTTATTTGGCACGTGCAGCTCACAGATCAAACAGTCTTGGATCTGATTCCATTAATTGCATCTAATTAGACTATCTTAATTTCCATCCAAAACTGAACTGAATAAAAACCGGCATCTGTGATTCCTTTCACAAATCAATCTTTCATCAAACACCTAGAGAATGGCAGAACACAAACTTGTATCATAAAGATTCTCATTTTTTACTCTGATATATCCCTTTTCATCTCTTATGCATTTAACTTGCACAAAAGAGAAAAAGAAGGAAGAATATGGAGACATGCACTAGTGGGACTGAGGAATCAGAAAACAGCAGCTAATCTTCAAAACTACCATTGATATACACTGACAGCTAACACTGTCTTTTTTTTTTTTTGACAAAAACTCTACTTAAGCAAAAACAAAACAAAACAAAACAAAAACAACTTATGCGTCTAAGTTTCTAAGCAAACTTGACATTGTATTTATGGAAAAAAAAAATCACAAAAGTGGAAGAAACCCTCAAGAAGTCACCTAATCTGTTCCTCCATTCCAGAAGTCAGCTATACATAAAGCATTTGCAGTACTATAAAATACTATAGTGCTATAAATGAAATACTATAAAAACTATAAAATTGAAATACTATAAAATGTAGTATAGTACTTGAAGCACTGTAATTGTAGCTATAACAATAAATATTAATTTAAATAAAAAGGAAAGTAAATATTCACACCCCCTAGAGGCTTAAGAACTAAAAATACCTGTTTACTCATTCAACAGTTTGATAATTTTTGTACTTAAGGGTAGAAGAAAATGAAAGCATTACATTTAAAACTTTAATCTCCTGTTCAAATTTTGTTACTGACCACTTGCCCCCATAGTAAACTTCAAGTTGTAGTTTCCTGACATGAGACAAAAGGTTGTTCTTTGTGAAACAGGAACCTTTAATACTGTCACCTGACCTTGGGAGGAATTCAATCTCAAACTACTCAAGTTTACATATCAAAGGTGGTATGCTGTGAAACTAACAACAGAAATAAAATCCCTAAGACTATTTAACATGTTCTGCAAAATCACAAATACAAAGATCTGGTATCTGGTTGTAAATACACAGTTAATACTCCCAGGTGGATAGCATAATAGTCAAATAAACCAATGGCAATAACTATTCAAGCTATCCTACTCAAGAGAGGCGATGTCTGTATTCCTGCAAATCACATACTCCACTGCCCTCTTCTGGCTGATCTGATGTAAATCAAGCTTAGAAAATAATGTCAAGTACTGCAGGTTCAGATCGGGGATACTTATAAATTTGAATCCAAAATCAAACCAAAGGGATGGTAACAGGATAGTTAGAGAGGTGGGTGTCTTCACCTACAAAAATGGAGTTTTAGTAAGCAGAATACAAAAGAAGGAGACAAATGAAACTGTTACCTAAAATGCCCTACAGCAGGATTGATCTGGAAAACTGGGTCATTTTTCTCAATGATGATGACATACACCATCAAGAAAAGGGAAGGATTTAAAAACCTGGAGCAACAGTTGAAAGAATCCTCCAATACTGGTTATTATATCAGCACATATAAATACAAGAATATTTCTTCTACAAAGTCTTTGTCATGTTTTCTAAGTATAGAATGTTCCACAGTGACAACAAATCTAATCAGGGAGGATACATAGGTATTTAGAGGGAACTGCTATGCCGGAAGCTAACTGATAAAAACTCTCTATCCAATAACCTACATGACTTGGGAGAATCCAAGCATCTTTTTGTGTTTCAGTGGAACCAGGAGGCCTGCTAAGAAATCCAATTTAGCTTGTTACAGTCTATGAACTTAAGCTCCGTAACAGTAGTTACTGTTGCATATTCTTAAAAATTTTCCAATGATACTCCTACTATGCACTTGACAACTACCAACAGGTGCTCCAAAAATGTAAAATGTCCCCTTCTGTTCCCCCAAAATTAGGGTAATGTAGGCTCTTCCTCTTATACTGGAATTTGGACTTCCTCTCCCTCTATACATATGTGTGTGTGTGTGTTTATGCATATAAACATATTTATCTTTGGATAAAGCCAACTCTGCTGCAATCTTCTATAGCAGTATGCAAGCCCAGTAGGAAAGGAAAAAGACAGTTAGAAAAAGCAGCACCTTTTGGAAGAAAATGGAGATCATCTTTCAAGAAAATGTCCATAAACACATATAACTGTCTTATGGTCACCAGAAGGAAAAAAAAAAAAAAAAAGTAGTTAAAGCAAAATAGAAGTTATTCAAGCAGATGGTAGCATCAAGATAATAGAGCGTAATTCCCCAGAAGTCAGAGAAGTACTTTCATTTAGTATCTTCGGTCCTACCATGCTATCAACTCTTGAACCTTGTACATGAAGTAAAAAAAATCTACAATTACGGAGTAACTTTTGGAAAGGAACGACATCAAATATTCCCTATTTCAAAAATATTTAACTTACTTTCCATAAATATTTAAAAGCAATGTTTAAAAGAACGTATTTTACATAAAGCTCTAGATAGAACAGACTTAGATCCTCTACCTTCTGTGTGGTAGTTTGTATTTGTGGTGCACTGCCTTCTCGATGCCAATAAACTTTGATAAAGCGATTATTTAATACTGCTTCTGTACTCGATATAGCTTTCTTTGCTTCTTCATGTGTGGCAAACTGAATAAGGGCACCTTCTGGATCACCTTGATATGCAACCTAAGATTTAAAACAAAAACAGAACTCACTCTATGTAGGATTTTCATCTGTGTCACAGCTACTACAAAACCAACAGTTTCAGAACCTTATGATTTAAAACCGGTACGGATCAGTAGATGAGTATTTCCCATTCATGATTCTGTTTGAAAAGCCTGGTGTCAAGAAGCAACCTTGAGATTAAGTTAATCAACTTTAATAGCTAAAAACCACTGAAGTAAAATTCCTGAACAGCAAAACAGGATTTCTAATTGCAAATATGTGTAGCTCTTCGAAACACAAGAGGAAGCATCACTGAAATAAAGGCAACTACTGTAAAAAAATACAGGAGTTGATTAATAAATTCCCTATCTAATATCAGAGCTAAATAACAAAGTTCATTTTGGTTTTCCTCCTTTGGATACGAACATGTTATCTTAGAAATCTTCAAAGAACAAAATTACACCTTTTGGAAGATAAACACAGTTTATAATCTCTGTCCTGTCATGTCTCTCCCCCTCTTCTCACTCCTTTCTTAATGGCTTAAGAAACATTTAAGAGCAATTAAGATAAATCTCAATTCCCTCACTGTTTAGATGGCAACAGAACATTCATTCTCTACTGTGTCAGTGCACAAGAAATACTCCATAACATCTCTTCATTCCATCTCCCAGGGCAAACAGGAAAGCATACATGAAAACACTAGTATCTGGAATTTTTTGTTGCTGATAATGAAACACGATGAAAAATCAGGCTGAGTAACTTAGATGCTAGGTACGAAATATTGACATTGCACACAGCCTTCAATATGTAATACATCAATCGAGCTTAACTTAGTTTAACTTAGCTCTTTGCATCTCTTTTGTACCTTTCTCTAATTGTTTGCTTATTTCAGTTTATAAATAACTGTTTTTAAAAAAGTGGGTCACTCAGATGTACTAGGAAGTAAGCGTAAGGGATAAACCACCACTATTACGGAACTGGTAAGTAATCATATAAATGGGGACTGTTTTCTAGATGAGAAACAATTTTCTGTATTTACAATTCACCTCAAAAAAAACAGAGGGTTTATAACACAAGATCCAGAGATGTGGAAAGGTCAGAAGAAAAAAAAAAAATCAACAATTTTAAATGTTTTAAATAAATTATTGAAAAATCTCATCTATTTTTTACAAAATCTAATCAAGGACTGAAACATTGAATTTCTGCTTCTTCAAACAATTTAATTGAAAATAAGGGATCATGTTTAAGAAACAGGTTAGGAAAACAGTAAGAGGAGTTTCAGGAAACCAATTGCAAGGCACGTCACATTCTTTTAGTAATTACCTCCAGTATTAAGCCAAAACCTACTTGCCTTCTCTTTGTTATGTCTTACCTGCAAGTTGACTAAGTTTCCAAATTTACTGAAGTGCTCATTAAGTTTGCTGATATTGTTAAGTTCTGGTGGAACTTTCCTCAATTCAAGTTTTGTATTTTCATTTCCAAATTGCATTTTCTTCTGGAAACCTGGACTGTTTGTTCTGTTAAAATTTTGCCTGCAACAAATGAAAAACAAGCCAGAAATCCATAGCAAGCTAGCAAACAAAGTTAAATTTTATTCTCACAGACAGGATTGTGTGTATCACACAGAAAGATTGGCAGACAAAAAAAAAAAAGCATACATTTTTAGGGAAGTGTTGAAGAGGAGTGTGACACACAGGCACCATACCTACAGTTTCACCCACCCATACTCTCACCATACCTCAAAGCATAAATCTCTAAGATAACTGACAGAGCATAAATCTCTAAAACAATCTGCTTGTGTAGAAAAAGTTCTCAACTTAATCACCCCACCAACATCTCAAGTACCTACTATTTCAAAGCAGTCCCAGTAGTGTCTTAAAATCCCTTCCAACTTTTTGTCACCCCAGGTATATCCGGACACTAAGCAACACACTCCACATTTTATGCCAGTAACACAACTGGCAACTGGATCAAAACTGGTGACAATAAAATTAAAAACTAATCCAGTCAACCCTAATAAGTATCACAATGCAGGTCATTGTTTCTTAGTTAATTTCAGCTTTCCATGACTGGATCACAGTATCATCCAAAGCAACTCTAGCTATCTCTAATACAGCCTTTGAGTCACCTCTATATTATGCTTTATTTCAATACAGTCAGCTTAGTCATACTTTAACTTGCTTGCAATTTATATACTTCTCAGATCAGAGAAAAGAGCTCAACTGAACTGCAACCTTTAAGCCAACCTTGTGTTAATGATCACTCACTTGTCAAACCAAGTCTTCTTTGTAGGAACTCCACCATCCCCTGCACCAATTGTTCTTTTCCTGGATTCAGCATCTACCACTATTCTCATACTGCTTTTATTAGGAGGTTTTTCTGTAAACAGATGAAAAAGTTCTATGTTAATTTTTGCATTTTCTGTGCATTTGACTGCAACACATTATTCTGCTCACAAGGAATTTGCACTTAAAAATATAACTGTTTATTCTGAAATGACCACCTTCTTCAATCAAACTGGATCAAATTTTGAATGCAGACTTCTCTGCTTAATCTTAACTATCAACAAATGCTGTGATCAATAAAAACACCTAATAGCTTTCATTTTGTCACAGTAACATCATACAAAAGGAAAACAAAAGAAGTGTGACAGAAGGCTTCTGCCTCCAAGTGACTACACTCATTCATTCACAAAGTCACATGGAATATTCTGAAGTTCACACCATTTTTGCTAACACTTCCATTGTACCATTAAATGGCACACACAAAAATGCTAATGATAGGAAAGGTATGGTGCTCCAGAGCACTGACACCCAGGAGCAAGACAGAGGGGAGGAAGGGAAGGCACTGTCTCTTGTTGAAGAACAGAATCATACTGCTGAAGAACAGAAACATACTCCTTATGGAAAACACATCAGCAAAAACATAAGATTAAATGCAGCTACGTACCAATTCAAGTAAACCCACAGTCAAAAAAAACAAACAACTATTTTTATTTCTCTTCTCATTTTGTATACTGCTACTTCTCAGGGCTACGGGAACTATGAGGTTAAGATTCCTTCCGTGTAACAGTGTGATACAAGATAAAAATGACTGTCTCCTCTCCATAGGAAAAAAAAAACAAAAAAAAACAAAAAAAACCACCTCTAAGATTGCTAGAAAAACATCAACTATTTCTATATGGGAGATGCATAAAGTGATCAGTTACTGCACCAAAGTGCATAATTTGTAGAATTTTCTGGTAAAAGATTTCGTTTTACCTGCAAAAATACACAAACAGATGAAGAATAAACATAATTCCCTGCTCAATAAAACTTTTAATGCCAAAAGATTTTCAAAAATTCAACGATCTCCAGTATTACATTCTCTGAAAAGTTTCTCAGTTTACATTGATGTAAGAAATGAAGCTAAACGAAGTAAATATAGCTTTGAGAGCATACCTCTGGGTGGCAAATCCATATCACCTGATGTGAGTCCTATCAAATTTGGTCTTTGGGCATGTACTCTGTGTCTATACATAGGTCTTGAAGTGTTTGTTATACTTGGAGCTTCTGGATTGTAGCCATCTGTGTCATACGTTTCTAGTAAAAAACAAATTGTCTAATTAAAATAAATTGCAGTTAAAAACCAAGATTGCAAATATTATATTTCATCTATTAAAAAGACAGTTACAATGGAACAGTCTGTTGTATAACAACTATAGAACTGCCGTGCTATGTTTTTGCTTACAAATATAACAATGCAAATATTATTCCACGGTCAAGATTTACTTTTTACATGCAAATTTTACTTCTGTCTTGAACTAAATTGTAAAAAAACAACCAAAAATTATTGTCACAGTCTAAGTGATACACATTTATTCTCCCAAACTACTAAATTATAATCTCTAAAAAGTACAGTACAGTATGAATCAATGTTATTCTATTTAGCAAACCTTGTGGGCAAAGCCTCAGTACTACACCTGCTGTAAAAAGAGAGGGTGGAGCAGGAGGCGGCTGGTGATGAATACCCGTTGTAACAACAGTAGGAACTGAGCTAGTTGCTGAATTTGGGGGAGCATCCATGCCAGCAGGCTGCAATGGAGGAAGAGGAGGGGGTGGTCCTGTCAAAAACAAAGAACAATGTATTCACATATTATCCACTAAACAAGCATCCCCTCTGGCAAATGGCTCAAAACTTAGATTATAGAGACAAATGTTTGAACGGTTTAACATTTTTCTAAATAATGTGTATCAATAAGCCAAAATTTCACCACTAAGCCAGTACTTATCTTCACCTTTTAAAAGATACTGTAACAAAAATATTCTGTGACGACAGTAATGAACATTTGTTTTTTAATACAAACACACAAAGAAAAACACATTACTCAAGTGGAAAGTCAAAGGGTTCTTTCCTAAAATTGAGCTTTCTTATTTATTTAAGCAAAAGGTAATGTGACACTTCCAAAGCTGAACAGTCAAAACCTGGCCTTCAAATTAATCACTGGTAAAAACACATTCTGCAAAATCACGTATCTGGACTTCCCAGACACATCTGGAAATACTACCTGAAGCAGAACTGATCACCCCAGCAAGACAGGTACTATCTATGCTAAGTGAAATAAATAAATTCAGTTCTTACTTAAAGATACTGCTAACTGGAAATGAAAAGTTTAAGAAAATTTCAAGCAATATTAAACACCAATTACTTTTCAGTAATTTTACCAAGTGGGGCATTTAACTTAATAAAAAAAGGATTAGTCACATCGAACTAACACACCAGGCAGTTTTTAGACCACATCAGGCATCTGATTAATAAATTGCTATTTTAAAAGTGGGAGTGAGGACAGAAGTCTTCATGAAGTCATTTTTAATGCATGCATCTTTCCAATGAAAGAGTAAGCAAACTGGCAATTTTTCATTGTTGCTTTACAAGTTTAGGTTTCAAAATTAATCACAAATGACATTTTCAGGTGTAGATTTGATGTGGTCATGAATTCGTATTAATTTTAGTATTACAAATGAAATGCCAAGTGTCTGTCGCTTTAGGGTTTTCCCTTCTTCTCTAGCATCTAGCAGTAGTCATTTTCATGAAGCTTCTCCTAGTAAATCCAAGGAGTTGGGTTTTGCCATACCATTCCATGATTTTCCTTAAACACAATTATTTCAAGTATAATTTCATATTCAAGATTCACATTTTATATGCAAATTTTACAATTGACACTGCAACAATTACCATTAAAACAAAGATCATTTTGGGGTAAGCTATGCCAACCTAACTTTGAAAACACAGTACAATATATTTTTTTATAATATAGTTAGCTTTCTTACACTTTTTGTACTGTATAGAAGTAACATTGATTTCTTTCTATCCAGAAATGTTTTTTAATCTTAACTACCTGTTACAGGTGGAAGGCTAGGTGGCAAGGGGCCTGGTGGCGGTACTGGAGGTCTAAGGTTAACAGGAGGAGGACTCAGAATTGGTGGAGGGGGAGGAAGTCCAGGAGGAGGTGGTCCTTCGACAACAGGGGGTTGTGCTGGAAAAGGCAGAATGCCAGGAAGATTCACATCTTCTACCACTACTGGATCGCTTCCATGATCAAAAGGGCACATGTCTCCTCTCATACAGAAACCCTTTTCTGAAACATCAAATACAAAAAGAATCACTGTTAGTATTCGAGGGCTGTATGTATTAACTCTTCTTCAGGAAAAGTTACAGAATACAGAAAAATAAAAATCCCTCTGAAAGTCAACTAGAAAATATTTAAGTGAAGATAGGAAGAACAGTATTTTGGAACTAGCTAGCCACTAAAGAGAGAAATGAGCTTATAAATTCAAAATACACAGTCATAAGAGAAGCAACTGCAAGAGATATCTACAGAGGTATTTTAGTGATAGCCAGAAATATATCAACAAAAAGTAAAGACGTAAGAATAGCTATGTCATAGTTTTCCAACACAGTTCCATTTGCTTCATAACCACAAACTGGAAATAAATGCTATGTGAGATGAACTTTCAAAGATACCAAGTTCCAGCATTCCACCTGGAGTTTTTACTTCAAAAGTTTACTTACTTGCCCCCGCATCCATTTTCCTTTCTAAAAATTCTATAGAACTAGAAAACTGTGACAAAACACTCTACAGCTCAGCTTGCACTGGAAGAAAATTTCCAAACAACTACACTTTCACAATTGTACCTGACAGTCCTGATACTTATACCTGCAAAACTATTATTTATTAGTATAATTCTGTCAACACCTGAGACTTTAGTCTCCCATCCTCTTTTTAAAAATGTTATTATTCTAAAGAGAGTCCTGAATATAAACTGTCCTAGATCTTCGACTCATTGTGGTATACAGCAGAAGAAAGCCTCAGGAAAAAAAAAAAAAAAACAAACAAACAAAAAAAAAAAAAAAACAACTTTAGGAGGAAATTAAATTCTGTTGATTTAACAAGTTTACTGTCTAGACTTAGTTACATTACGGCAAACAGCAACAGCCTCTTCCACTGATTTCAGCATAAGACAATCAAAACAACAGTTTGTGCATATAAATAAGCACAAAACCCACTCAATTTTAAGAAATACCTGTTCCGTAAAAACGGGCAAATCTGAGAAGTTGCAGCTCTAGACCCTTCTAATTAAAAAATAATCTCTCTTAGATAGGATGGAATAAAAGCAAAAAAATGGCAAAGACAATAAGGTCATAATTATGGTCAAAACAATTAAATATGTCTTCTTCAAGCCAAGTAGTAAAACAAGAAAATTGGGAAAAAGTCCACTAGAATTTTTGTAGAACAAATATACTATTTATATATATATATATATATATATCTAAACTAGTAACTAAAAAAACCTGTATAGACACTAATAAAGACATCTAAAATGCAGGTGGATCAAAAAATGGGATACATTTACATTCAGTAATTGTGTTACAGAAGAAAAGCACATTATTATGGAAGAACAAGAAAATGACCTTAATCTTTCCAGAAAGATGTCTATCACTGCCGCAGGAAGGAATTTAAAAAAATACAGACTTACCATCATAATCCCTACAGCGTTTCTTTGGCAGCGGAGGTCTTCCATAGGAGTTGTGGTCCAGCTGCTCTTCATGGAACTCTGACCAGCTTTCAGTAGTGTTATTTCCATGATGAGCAGGAGCAATAACTGTAATAGTGCTGCTCAGTGTAGGGACAGGATAGTGGCCAGATGAAATGTTTGTCACAGAAGAAACTGGAGTATAATTGTTCTCTAATGGGTCTGTTCTATCCATATCATATTTCGGCTTTCCCAAATCCCTTTCTGGAAGAAAAAAAACACAAAACACCACAACTGTGTAAGTATCCGTGTAAGTAACTACTGGGGTATTTCAGCAACAACTATACCCGTAATACAATAGAAACCCTTCCAGAGGAGTAGATCTTCTGTAGTGATCCATCTATTCTAAGAATGTCGTATGTCAAGTTATCCTGAATAAAGGAAAACGACATCCAAGAAAAAAATAAAAAAAAAAAAACACCGCCAAATGAAAACACTGGCAACACTATCAAGATAATACTTATGTAATTTTAACATTTCAAAACACTGTTATTGTTGTATTTTCATGCTGTTTATCTTCATTTTATCTGCACCCAATTGCATAGATTTGATCAAACACAAAGCTTTGCCATCATTGGAGAAGTAACACTTGACAAGTGAGGAATGCTCCTGGCCATATACAGCAGCAGCATGATTTTTTATTCTGAATACATACAAACTGTTCTCTTAATTTGCTAGCACCACCACCAATTAAACAGTAAGCATCCAGATTACGACAGAAGAGTTCTGTCATGAGATAAATTGGTAGACTCGAACAACATTACGTTAACGAAACATTAATAAAAATGTCTTAAAAATGGCATACAAGTATGGGTAAAACAGGCTTCTCCCTCAGTCCTTAGTATCTTACAGTAGAAACTTTTTCTATCTGTAAAATACTATCATTGTAATAGCTGTAAAATATTCCTTAAATTAAGATTTAATCACATTGCAGTGTTTTAGTTAAACTGCTGCATGCTATTGAATTTAATCACTCCTAAATTGTTTGGAAAAATATCTGCTTGCTTTTCAGGACCTTTGCGCTCCCACTTGTAAGGCCACGTTGTCAAGACCCATTCTCCACAGAAATAATAAACAGGAGATCTAAACTAGATTATTTTTACCTCTGTATTCTTTAAGTCAAGATAACAAGATTATAAAATGACTGCCAGTGCTCTTTTTCAATTTATCAATAACTGCAGAGGGAAAAGCATTCTTTTTAGGTGAAACAAAACAGCTTTGTTTCTGAAGAAGCCTAATTTGAAGAGCAAAACTACCATATTGAAATCCTAAGTCCTGCAGCAGTGTGTGCAAATGCACATACTTACCACAGTAATTTCAGCTCCTACCCAAAGGAGGGGCCAACACAAAAAGAGCACAGAGCTCTACTGTTCTCTTTGACAGTTTACTGCCAAACAGGTAATTTCTGCCAATCCTACCTCTGTAGATAGGTATTAATTTCTGTATATTCCCAAACAAGATTCCGAGTTTCTCAAAACTTAATGAAATGCAATTAACTCAGATTTTTCTTCCTCTCTTACAACATTGTTTAGAAGCAGCCAACACAGCCAAAGGTATTAGAGAAGAATGGTGGGAAAGAGGGGAAAACAAGAACTGAAAAAATAATCACATAAGCCTCATTTCCACAGAGAACCAAACTAAAATTGAACAAAGAAACAATAACAGTAATGGAAAATTTGGTAGACCTTGAAGAGACTGTTTAAATCTAATGTCTACATTTTGTAAGTAACATTCACCGTATTTTAGAGACCAACTGTTGGTACCTCTGCTTCGTGTTCTGCTCCTGCTTCTGCTCCGGTCTCGATCCCTGTCCCGCAATCTCTCTTTACTCCAACTTCTACTTCGACTCCTGCTGTAGCTCCGACTTCTCCCTCTTCTTCTGTTGTATCGATCCCTATAGGAATCTCTTCTGGGAGGATTTCGGTCATAATCTCTCTTCCGAGAACGTTCATCTTTCTTCCTTTCATCGCGGCTTCTAAACATGCAATTTTGGTGGTTGTTACTTACAAGAATTAAAAATCTCAAAAAATGGCAACGTTAATCAAGATAAAAGATAAAAAATGAATTTAACTATGGTCCTTCCTTTCTTCTCAATAGACTATGAAAATGCTTTTGTTTAGTTTATGAATTTTCCTTTTATCATCCAGGAATCTTTTAAATTGTAAAGTATTGTTTCTGCCCCAAAATACACCTTCCGCCAGTTGGAGATAACAAAAAGATAAGGGTTATTGAACAAACATCTTCTAAATTCAAATTACCTCTATTCAATCTCAGTAGTGAACAGTAAGTGTTGTAATATAAATTAGCATTAAAAAAAACAAATATAAAAGTCAAATGTAATAGTTGTACACAACTTAGAGATAGTTTACACAGTCACTTGTATACTCACATTTTAACTGCTTTTGCATAAAAGCAAAAGGTCTTACTTTTAGGTGACTATAGGTGACTATAAGGAAAATAAATATTTAATTGAGTAGCACTATAAACATATAAAAATCCAAATCCATCTGATTATTGATACAAGAGATCAAGCAAATTTTATTACCTGGTATCTCTGTAGCGAGAACTTGACTGAGGAGGGCTGTGATTTAGCCTTCTAGAAAACTTTTTCTCTCGTTCTTCCTCTTTAACTATCTGAATATTAAATACATACGTTAGACCAAAACATGAGTATACTGTACTGAAGACTTCTGCACATCCAAATAAACAAAAATCTCAAATGCTGAACGAAGTCAGCAGTAACAACTGAACCAAAACAAGATTTTTACTTCTAATGCAATGAGGGATTCTTTGTAACATATTAAGTATTTAATTTCTGAGAACATTCAGAGCAGTGGTTGCCAGAAAATAAAGTAGCAAAAGAAACCCTTACTATGCTGCACTGAAAATACATTAGCTTTTAATACAGGTAGATGTTTCCATATTGAGGTGAAGCAACAGATCTGCAGGGACATGAATGTTCAACAACTGGTACAATAAGGTCTTTTCCTCATCAACAGGTTAGCAGGTTCAGATCATGCTCATACAACCAAACGTAAGCTGCTGTTGGAAAGTGCCAAACCTACTCTTTTCTGGCTTGTAGAACCGACCAGAATTACCAGTACCAGGGTAAGGATCGAGCACCTCGAGGAATGACAGCTGCCATTAGGAAGGGAAAATTTGAAGTGCAACATAATTAGAGCACCCTCCTGAGCAAAAAACTAAGGCAGGTTGTATCATACTTCCCACGATACTCAGGAACTTTATTTCCATTTGCCTAGTAGAACCACTGTGGTTTACCTATGAAATTATGTTACAAAAAACTGTGCAGCAGTACTCAACATTAAAGAGAAAAACTTTTTGACATTTTAAAGCTGTCATTCAAGATTTGGGACTACTATTAATAAACAAATAAACATGATGAAATAAGTAAACTGCGGGAATAAGGGAAGACATACATTTAAAGACATACATACTCAGTCCTTACCTCTTCTTTTTTTGTTTCTTTTTCCTGGTGCTGAAAGAACTCTACTTTCAAGCTTCCTGACGATGGTTGCTCTGGTGGAGGTAGATAGCTTTTTGTATTCACAGCATCAAACAATTTTTCCACAAATATCTGAGTTTCTAAAAGTAAAGGAAGTATGAAAATAAATATCCAACATTCAAAACTTCAGTTAATATTAGGTTTTAGAAAAAAAAAAAAAAAAAAAACACCAGAAAGTTGAAACAGTGAATAGCACTTTAGCATGTTTTTTAATACTCTTCTTTTATGCTTTGTATTTTAGAAGGAGCTTTACAGAGTCAAGAAATGTCAGTAACGACAATATTTAATAAAGGCTTCCAATCCCTGAGTTTTTAATGTCTTTTAATCAACTATCTGGAATAATACTTTTGGAATATATACAAAGCTTCGCTGCTTTTAATTCAGGTAATAATTCTTACCATCTTCAATTTTCTTTCAGGAATACCAGTAGACAGAAAACATACTTAATAAAGCTTACATATTGTGCTATACACCTGTTTAAAACATATGTATCTATTTATGCAAATAGAATTACGTAATTCCAAGTAGTAAAGCTTATAAAGAGATAAACACAGGATTCTACATTAAAAGATTGCTTAAATTTAACCAGGCAAACTTTCACTCAGGCTTAATAGCTAAATACTATACCTTTTTGAAGAAATACATCCAACTGATCAACACACAATGCCTTCAGTTCCTTCTCACTTTTATCCTTCTTTACCAAAGCCAGAACATATTTAGCTAGGGCAGATGGATCTGCATCGCATCTGAAATTGAGAACACATAAAACACAGAATCCATTAAATTACAGAAGTGAATGTCTGTAACTGGTATGACCTGTATCATATAGAGGGCCCAAACCTTTCCTAGCAAAGTAATTGAAAGACACCCATGGGTATTTTCTAAGACTCAGTCCAGATATGAAAAATCACAAGCATCACATTTTTCTTCAGAGAGATGATTCTCTACAAGTGACATTTCCAAACAATATTCCAGAGTACTTTAGAACAAACTAGAAAGATCAATTTAGAGTGAAACAGCTTCAACTGCTCAACGGTCTTAAAAATACAAAAACTACAACAAATACTTCCATAATTTCTCAATTATGGAATCTGTGAAACCTCTGTAACACTGAGTGACTGGTGGAGAAAAAGTCTGTCTATAGAATTATAAATGAATTAAGTGATACATTAGGAGTGAGTGATAATATATATATTAAAAAAAAAAAAAAAAAAACAGGGAAAATTTGACACTTGGATGCTAGTGATGTGATGCAGACAGCTAGCTTGTTTGGCTTATGAGCAAAGTTAATAATGGTGTTTTAAAAAAAACAGAAGAAGAAAGACACTTGCACTGATGTGTCCTAACTGTACATTCTCCCTATCAAAAATAACTGCAAAACAAGTAATATTAAAGTATGGTCAGGGAGTTGCTCTGAATGTGAGTGTCACACGAATACTGACTGCTACAGCAAATTATGTCCACAGTGACTGAACAGAACAGCAACTCCAAGTCTCTTCCACGTTAAAACTCATGAAATTTCAACACTGAATCTTAATTAAAAGTCTGAATGTTGTTAATTTAACTGACACATATTTTAGATGCTGGAAACAAATCCTTCACAAAATCATGCTACTTAATTCATTTTCCCAAAGAAGCTCTCTCTTGCACTGCACCCAACATCCTCTGCACAAACATATCCACTAAGCAAAGAAAGCAGATCTGTCAGCATATATCCATCCTTAGGAGATCCCCTGGATATCCTGGGCCCAGCATGGAGTACTCTGAAGTTAAAGGTCAAAGCTTCAAACGTAACTCAGCATCCTCCAGAAAGAAGGTAATAACAGAACTTCATGCTGTAAAAGCAACCTGAGCTGCTAGGGAACATAGCACAATTTTCTGTGTTAGCCTGCATTACTCATAGATACAGGAGATGGGAGTTCACAATCGGCCTAAACTCCAGAAGAACACACACTAAAGCAACAAAATGCAGATGCATACTGTTAATCAAAGAAAAAAACTGCACACACTCAAAAATTCTTCCAGAACCTTTGTCTTCCAACTACCACATCGGTTTGCCCCTGCTCAGATTTAACAATTCTTTTACCCAGCAAGAAAACGCTGCCCAGGCACAAAGACATCTTGAAAACAGGCACAGAGCCTTACAGGTTGAGAACAGCAGAACTGCATGACTACTGCTGATCCACTGCTAGCACCGAGCACATCATTTCACCAGACTACCTGGAGGCCTGGGTCAACATGTGCCATGAGGCATGTTGGCTGCAATAAGGGGTGTCATCTTGTACAGCCCCCATGAGGCCAGAATTCTAGCATTTCTCCACTTCTCAACGGTTGAATTTGCAAAATTAATATTCAATTGTTCCTTAATCCGACTTTAATGTCACCACAGAAGCTTTGCATTCTTCTCCCAGTTTAAAGCTGAATCATGCTTCAAAAAAACACTGTGCCATTTTCATACTGTATATCCACAGTCACAAGAGGAAAATCATTTGGGTAGGAGGGAACAATTTTCACGTAATAATCCTTAAATTTCTTCTTCTCCACCTTTCAATACTTCATAAAACTCAGATAAAACACTACAATCTTTTTTTTTTTTTTGAAATTTCAATTTCCCCTATTTGTTTTTATACAATAATACAAAGTCAGATATCAGTTACAAATGTGCTACAAATCATTTAGATGACACACGAATGCACACAAAACTATTTAGTGGGAAAAAAAAAAACGGCCTAGAAAGTAAAAACCCACTGATGTCTAATGTTAGCTACTGCAGTTTATTTTATTTAATTCTCCAGCTACTACAGTAGCAACTATAAGATATTAAGTATTAAATTTACTTTAATTTTTTTTCTTCCTCTCATAAGCAGAGCAGAAAATATAAAACCTTGACTGGAAAGCCATCTAGATTCCAAAAACTTTAAAACATAGCACACAGCAGTTTAAAAATAACAATTAGTGCTTTTCTCCCCCATCCTCCAAGGCTATTATCTATCCAACAACGATCTCAGAATTTCATTCCATCCACTCAACTCCAAGGAAACATCCTCAATAAAAACGTACATAAATGTGCTTTTCATTTCCAGAAGACAGAACCTCATTCTCCTGTGGCACTGTCTTTGCATTTATCATTCCATATGTGATACTACCACACATGAAAGATGCAAAACAAATTTAGTGAACTCTGTTATCACCATACAATATGTAACTGAAGAAATTCCGCTGTACACAACAGGAAGAACTTACACGTTTTCAAGTTAAAACTACATACTTTGGCTACTCAACAAATTTTATTTTTTTCAGGAAGTACTAAAACGGATGAATTATTTTGAATCACCGCCAATTAAGTGATAAGGAATATAATGTACAGTGCAGTTGAGATGGCAAAAATGTTTTTGTCAACTAGCAGAATGATTTTGCGATTTTTTTCTACTTTTTATATTAAACTGCAAATTATGCTGAGAAGCTGACTTCTTTCTTGATGTGACTTGAAAGAGAAGCTACTACTTCTATTAGTTCAAAGCTAAAAAAAAAAGAAAACCAAAGAAAAAATGATTGGTTTTCTCCACATTGTCATGAAGACCATGCTTGTTTCTGTACTAGCATCCAGATATATTTAATGAGTTTTTAGTATGATCTTTCACTGGTTTCTGGAGTCTTGTATAATGTTGTTTTCTTAAGATGATGGAAAAATCAAACTGCTAGCAACGTAAGTGGCAGAAGAGAGCAACAAGAGGCCTCATTGTGTTACAAAAGATGTTTAAATTTACCGAACTGTGAATCCAGGAGGTCACCCTGACATTTTCTGCTCTTTACAGCTATTTGAGTTCTGGATATTACCTTTCATGTTTTTGTTTGGGGGAGGGCTGCTTCACATCTATTTTTTCACTCTGAGATGATTCTGACATATCGTGTATAAACTCTCCATCCTCCACTAACTTCAGTCAGAATCTACTGGGTTTTTGATGGAGGGCTTGCTGGTACCCAAGTCCTTACGTTCTCTAGTTTAACACTACACTCTTACAGAATATGAGCCTTTGCCTGTGAATAATAGGCAATATACTTGCAGTATCTCTGCTGTGCGCACATGGATGTTTCATGCATATTGAGCTAGCTTTATCACACTTTGTGAGCCTGACTTGTATTTTATACTCTTATACTTGACAATGGTTTATTAAGCGATGTCACTCTGAAGAAAACAGGCCCCCACACTGAGACAACAGCAAAATACAGTGTAGCACAAGGATTCTTCACACTGTATATAGCATGTTGTCTTCTTGCAGGTTAAAAAGATCAATAATAGTGTGAAGAACATCCTTAATCGACTATTTAGAAAAATTAGAAAAATGAGGCTACCACCTATGCATTTCAAATAGCTTAAGCACCATTTCAGAATTCAATATCAATTTATATTTCAATTATAGCATTTACTGAATAATATACTTTCAATTGTTCAATACAGGTTTGAATCCTTAGCTTATACCACAGACCTAAACAGAAATAAATATATGCATTAAAAATATGTTAAATTTAGATTTAAATTCATTCTTATGCTAAAATTTGGTTACTTGAAAAAAACATTAAAATGCATTTAAATGTGTAAAAGAACATTTCTCAACTTTAAATCCTCTATCTACATTCCTTCAAGATTTTGTAGGGCAGTGCTACATGCCTCGATAATCGCATAGATTTCTATTTTTTTTTTTAATCAAGTAAGCAAAAAACAGTTGGCATAATCATCTGAACCAATTTTCACTTTAGAAGAACATTCCAATGCCTGCTACAATTAAACACTACACCACATTTTCTTTCGCCCACTTACTAGATATATGATCTTAACCAGAAATGCTAAATGTTTTTACTTCTAGTATTGCTTTCTTTACAGGGTTTGTACTATATTAGTCAAAAATGGTGTGTCTACTGCTCTATGCTAGACAAGGGAAATTACTCTGGAAATCCTGCTTTAATAAACACTATTTCACATACAGGCAGAGATGGAAAAATACTCTTGCTAGAGCTCTACATGTTCTTCAGGGAATGATCTGGATACTTCCAACTGCTAACCACTGGAGAAAAGCGTCAAAAAGGAAAGTAATGGCCAATCAAATACTCTGCTCAAATGCAGGAGCAAGAGCTGGTAACTACAACAAAACTCAAGGAAAAATTCAAGGTGCTTCTTTGAAAATCCATTGCTTCCAATCTCATCTGCTTTTGCAGGGATTATTTCAATTCACCATTTCAAATAAAGAAAAAGCAGAAGAGGAAAACTGAAGATGTAAAAGCATTTTTAACCCATAAAAAGATGTAAGTAACCAATGCTTTGAGGATTGCACTTCTCTGCACCATCTTTTTTCCTCTTCTAATTTATTTTTAATTTCAAAGTAAAGTAAATTTTAATACATCTCAATTCTTTAAGCACCATTCAACCCATCAGCTTCCAATATTCAGATTTACATATTTTAAAATACAGAATGCTAAATACATTGAGAACCCACTTTAATTTTCATAAACACATTCAATTACAAGCATCAAACCAAATTAATCTAAAAATTCAGTGGGTGTGAAATACATTCAGAAGTTGTTTGCCAAGAAGTTTCACTGGTGTAGCTGTATACACAAAACCTCTTACCAACAGCAAAGTTTATACTGACTTGAAAAGACTTTGGCAAAATAGCTAAAAGCAATTCCACAAGGCAGATAAGCTAAACCAGCAAAATAACTTTGTACATAAATATTGCAAAAGAATCATTTTCTAAGACACTGAATGGAAACACAGTAAGTATCTTCCAAGTTTTAAGAGTGAACAAAACCAAACTTTGCCTGCAGTATGCTAAGGACACGTTTTACCAGGTTGGTGCCTGTGAACATGTTTAAAGATCAGCAAATACATATAAACTCAAAGATACAACATTCTGTTTGAGTATTTTAAATATAAGACGAAGACAGATCTGAAAGTCTCTGTTGGGCTCAGTATCCAACTATCAATTGAGAACTTCAGGTATGTCTCCCCTACAGGGCCCTGAACTCTCCACCAAGAGAGAGATCCCAAATACTGTACGTAAGGCCACTAGGACTCCTGTTACAATTCTTGCATCAACTGAAGGGAAAACAAAAACAACAAACGCCACTCAAGTGATAAGTTCTTAAAACATGAGGAGAAAAAAATGCAAGGAACTGAGAAGTGGTAAGAAGAGTCAAGAACAATAAAATGATAGTTATGAGGTTGATGAGAACGTATATGAATATTTCACATATTGAAGTATCTTATTAATGTTACCTGTCCTACTCCAATCTGATTTCCCCATATGATGTTGTGGAATAATTGCCAGAGTTGATTTAGAAATTAAACTGATATTCACATTTTAAAGAAAAGGTAGAGCAGTGAAGATGCTTCCAGAGTGGGGTGTAGCTGCACGACCTAAACATTCCCTAGGCCTCCATCCTTAAGTGTTGGCCATACTAGAAAAATTTGGTGTGCTGGCTCTAAGAGGAACTGTATAGAGGGTGGAGTGGAGACACTGCAGCCAGGCTCTGTGATAAAATGGGAACTTGAAGGTACATCGGAACCAATAGCTGCATACCTCCTACCCTGGGCCAACAGCCTGCGATGTTTTTGACAAAATGCTGTCCTTCTGGTGAACTTCTCATCATAATGCCAAAACAGACCTCCATCCCAGAGGCTACCTGCCTCCAAAGGTGGCCACACCTCACTGAGACTGTTTTAAACTTTTCTAGTCTATATCTTTAAAAGCAAAGTGAGAAAATTTCAGGCCTTAGTTATATATAACTAGAGTCACTTAAACTCCACCTAAAAGATTGAAAACTATATAAATTATGTTAAGGGAGAGAGGGTGTTACAGAAGATACCATCGTGTAAGGGAAGACACCTTCTGATTTCCGGGATTGGTCGTTGACAGGCTCAGCCCCCCCCCCGGGACACCTTTGGGCAAGATTCAAGCACTTGCTTATGCCAAGTGCCCCCAGGAAACTTAGAAATCTCTGTAGTCGCTTTCCATCCTTTAACACATTTGTAGCCAGGCAGTGTTACTTTAGGTATTTGCATGTGCTTTGCAGACAGTGAATTTATCACTGGCAATCCAAAGAACCTGTGTGTGTACCTGCTGCTTTAATAAATTGCACTAGTCATTAATCTAGCCATGGTAGGTCTCATTGAACACGACCAAACTCTTTAAGCGTGGCCGTGGGACGTGACTAGACTGAGGGTGTGCTACGTTATTTGTGAATCCGTAATCGTGATAGTTCAGTGCCCTGAACAAGACTGGACTTATAACGATGCACTGGACATCACTTCCAATTACTTTAACCTTTAACATAACAAATGCCTTCCAATACAACAAAGCATGGGGGAAGTAGAGATGCATATTCTTGGTATCCTACGTATATACCAAGCTGAAGCGTTTTAAAATTGTAAGCAGTTTGCTTTAGGAAAGGTCTGAAATATCTAAAAATCAGACATTTTCCTCCTCTCAAGACACACACACCACATTTGCAGTGCTATAAAGTTCTTCATGTTGCAATTTATCATTTAAGTCAGTTCTCAATAAACCACAAAGCCAGTCTGAGATGCAACTTCAAAAGTGTAATTTTTTTTCCTGTACGTAATAGCCACAAAATTTGGTGCAGACCTGGCACTACGGTGTTTCAGTAAATACTTTAAAAATCATTTTAGTGAGAGAAAAATCCTTTATTTTGTTAAAAATCTAACAGGCATGGCAAAACAAACTGGTTTACATTTTACAGTTAATGAACAACAGATTAATCATTGCATAGAAAGTGAATTTTTGGCAGCTTTTCACACCTTTCCTATGAAGGGAAGTTTAGTATTTCAGTGTCTACCCTCTGATGACAATACTTGGTCCTTCCATGCAAACTCCTAAAGGGAAACATACCTAAGAAGTGTTGAACTATAGGGCACTAAACCATTTTACTGTGGGGGGGGGGGGGGGGGGGGGGAAGAAATCCCAAACCGAAACTGTTGTAAACTGACAGTTTTCACAAAATGAATTATTACTCAACTTGGGGGCAAAAAAAAAATGTTTGGTGGATGGAGAGGAACAAGGATAGAGCGGAAACTTCCATCAAGTCTCCTTGTAACCCAAATGCTGGTCAGTCATTTCCAATCTTTTTCATTGCTTTCCTTCAATCTAATGCCAAGAACCTCAATCTGAATTTAACTAAGCTAACTTTGGAGACAGCTTGTGCACACCCAACTATTTTTTTAAGAGGTAAAAGAAACTACATGAGTTTTTTGTTAATTCTTTTTTAAATAAATGTACCTTTAAATTAATGTACAAAAAGATAGTGCAAGTCCTTAAATTTGTTAAGGAACTAGTTTCAACTACCACAACAAATTATAACCACAAAAGCATGCCTGAAATCCTCCAGGCAGTGAATGGTCTTTCTGAAGAGAAAAGAGCATGTAGCTGCATGTTATTTGTCTCACTCTAATCCTCAGAATTCACAACCTAAACTCCATGGTCTAGTTTTGTTGCCTAAAGATTAATATTTATACTTCTCTAGGATACTGTTCAGTCCTTGACATTAACCAAGGTGGGCATGGCTATGTTTGAGGGCTGAGAGACATGCTTTGTATTTACACGGCTGAATGTGTGCAGAAAAATTAGTATGCTGCTCACTGGACAAAGCAGCAAGTCTAACACAGGCAGCTGTACCATTTGGTTGTGTTGCTACCACATAAGATAGTATATTCCACAATCTGTAGAAAGCTGCAGAACTCAAAAATTAAACTGAATGACAGACACATTCAGCAAGGTCTGAATTTTATCTTGACACAGTGCAGTATATGGGAAGGACAACTCTCGTAATGCTCACTTTCGGTAACTCTTTACAAGCATTGATATACTTCAGGAATGCAACAGCCTCCGACGCTCTTACACAAGTTACTGATGTCATTACAACAGTTTGAAGTTACAATAGCCTAATCTTACAAGTTCATACAGGTGCAACCTGCAACCAACAGCTTAAAAAGCCACCTCAGGACTCAAAAGAGCTTTCAAGAGGCAGAACAGCCACCAGCTTGCTGGTCATCCAACACGTGTTCAATGTTGAAAGCAAAAATCATTGCTGTATCTCCAGAGCCTGAAAGGCATCCAAGGGATTCTATTTTGCTGGTAATGAATGAAAATCAGAAGTTTGATGTAACAAGAATAATTTTCTCATCTTATAATACTGATATTGTCATTCTATCACAGTACCTTTTGAAATAAGCATAACCCCATCAGCATCAGAGGTTAGGAAGGTTCAGCTCCAAATACGACAGCTCTCCGTGAGCCAGGGGTGCCAACGAGAGTTCAAACAGATGCATCAGAATAACCAGCAGTAAAAATGCTACAATGCTGAGTGTTTGTGACTTACAATAGTTATAAATACTTTAATGTAAAGTGTTAGCAGAGGAAGTTAAGATAAACATACACTGCTTTTGAACTTCTTAGGAAATTTCTTGGGAAATTAAAGTGAAGACTCCTGATGGGCTGACGGGTATTACCAGCTGGATGGTAAGCAACACGTATAAGGAAAGGAACGCTGAGGTTTTGCATTTTGACTTCTTTCAGTATTTATTTCTTATACCATTGATCAACCTCCTTTATTCACCACTTTCCTGAAGTTAGTGGGTGAACAGAACTAACCAGTAGTCAATAATTAAGAAATGATACAAATGCACAAAAAATATGAAGATTTAACAGAGAAAGGTTGAAAAACATGGCAAACAAATAGAATAGTGAAGCCACAGCTGAATACCAGCTTGTTTTCCATAAAATATTCCAGTAACAAATAAAATATTCTTTAACAATTTGGATTTTATTCCCTCTGTTAAAGTAGTTACAATGCAATGATCATTTATAGAATTAAATGATGCAAAAAAAGCTTCCAATTTTAATGAGGTATGCTTAAATATCACATAAACAATGTTTTACATTTTTGCCATCTTTCTTGCAAGTCTGACTCAGTAAGTGAACAGACCTCAGAAATGTAAATATAATAAAGACGAAAAATAGATATGGGAACCTTAATCAACTTTTACCTAAAACACAATGGGCCAGCAAAAGATTTTAATTAAATGTATTTTACACAAAGTAATTAAAAATAAGAAAATTTTTCACTGTGAAGAATTAGGGCAAGGGGGAGAACGTTACCATGTCTTATAAGGCAAAACAGAGTGCAGCATTTGGACAGAAATTTTTTTAAAACTCTAATTAAAGAAAAAAATGTAGAAGACCTGCCTACATGGGACTCTGCCAAGCCAGATCCTGACATCCTTGCAAGAATATATACACAGTTTATATAGGATCTGGAATGCACTTGCAGAAAAGAAATCCATCACAATAGATACGGCTCAGCAAAGACTTTGCTAGCACAGAAATTAGAGGTGACAGGCATGAGGTTATATTCCAAGTTTACAATTACCTTCAAACACTCTACAGGAGCCATACCATGGACAAGAAGTTATATAACAATAGAAACTTAAGCACACTACAACCTGCAAGAAACAAAGACGGCTGTTGACACAACTACCTTCTTTACAGAGCTGGCCTCAGCGAAGCATACTAGATGGCTCCAGCCAAACACAGAGCACCTACGGCACAGAAGTACTCCTGGTACTTTGTTTACACTGGTACTACATTCACACACATGTAGCAATCATGGCTGCATGCACATTTTGTGATTCTCTAGGCACCAAAGTCAGCTTTTCAAAGTTATTCCCCAAATGACAAAAGCAACCTCTGCTTTGGAGAACTGTACAAAGTTACTTACTAGAGAACTACCAACCCTCAAGTTGAGCACAACAGCACTTGCAGTTTCTGCCCTCCTGACAGGAGTGTTTGTACGGAGGGTCACCGAGGCTTTGATGCAGGCATTAGAGAAGTCCAGAAAGTTTACCAGAGAGAGAGAAATGGGAGGGAGAGGTGGAGAGAAAGAGAGAAAAGTACAAACAAAAAATCCCCGAACTAAACCCTCTGTCATCCCCCTCTCCCAAGCTTTCTTGTCTATAAACAGTATTCCCTAAAGGCCCCATACGAGAGTAACCCAACAACCAAAAAGGCCCAGTCTATACAAATATATACAACACTGGTTTCATGATACTTAAAAGCTGTTGTTCCTGCTAATTCATTTTAACATTTTAAAGGTAAAACTTTCTGATGAAAGGAAACAACCATTATGGATTTTGACATTTTCTAGTTCTGGAATATACACTTCAGAAACATCTCTGTTACAGCCTTTGGGTTAAGTTATATACAAAGTTGTCTATAAAATTGTTTTCTTCTTAAGAACATTTCTCCCCTTGCAACCACCAAGAAAACAGCTCCATAAAGATCTGATATGGTGATATATTTCTTAGTGTAGTTAGGAAATCCAGTTGCCTATCTTGCAGCTAAAGGTTTCTGAAAGAGCCACAAGGTTGAACATCTGTCACTTTTGTTTCATTAAAAGGAAAAGAAAAAAAATATTTTCAAACTACGGTAAAACCACCAGGTGCCCAGCACTTAGGGCCTTATTGTACTAGTACTGAACTGACACTTCCAAAGAAGTAAATGCATACTAAAATTTTCATATGGCCAGAAGCTACGGCTGTAGGTATACATTTCAGATACCTGAGATCAGAAGCATCTCCAAGAGTATTTGACTGCTAGGAAAAGACAATACTTCTCTGCTAAATCCAGGGTTTAATGGGATAATGCAGTTATATAGGACACTGCACAAAACTGAGTGACAGCTGAGTTTATCAGTTCCTGCCGTTTTTTTCCTCCCAAAATTAAAAATTTAGAGAACTCAACATCCTCCATGTCAGCAAATTCCCTACCCCACAACATATTTTCCAGCATGGGAACCACACTTGAACTGCTCACGCGTTACATTTAATTTAAGAGAAAAACGTGCCTGAAAAACTGATCTCAAAACCTGAAAATCCTGATTTCACTGTTTAACTGCTGTTACTAGCAGACAGCAGATCAATACTCAGACAAACAGAGGAACATCAAACAACCTACCTGGGCTTGTTACCAGGATAAGAAATTACAACTATACACCACTAATGAACAGAGCCTGCAGAGAGGATGGAGGAACTACATTGATCTCTAACTAAATAATATCTGACAAACTTTTGTTAGTTTTTAAGATTATAAATAGGAAATGTATAAACCAGTGAAGTACAAACTTCAGCTCCTGATGTGTAATATGCAAGTACAGAAAAGCAGACTAAATTCATTTGGACATGGATCTGCAAAATTAAAATAACCTGACACATTTACTCAAGAAAGGGATTTTGAAGTCAACTGAAGCCCTGCTGCAAACGTTAACATCAGAATTCCATTTTCAGATTTCACAGAATTTGACAATGCTCATGAATTGTTTGTGGCTAACAACTCAATCCCCAGCGCCTTCTTGAGAAGTAAGCATGCAAGATTCAACATTTCAAACTACCAGCACCTACTTTGGAAACTATGAGGTTTTCTGAAGTTAAATATTACCTGTTACAAACCTCTCAAAGAGCATGTTCTTAATATTGATATCAAACTGCTGATTACCATTAAGAGAATATTCCTGCAAGAAAGCGTTCAGTTAGTAATCAGGAACATTCTGCATTTGAAGAATGATGACGGTAATAGATCAGCTGGATCCATTACCACAGAACAAAGTATGCTTTCTTGTTTTAGTAACACCTTACAGTTAGGCTAAAGGAAGGTTATTCACCTTCTTCACAAGAAAAACAATAAAAAAAATCTTACCACAGTCTTAAGGGTCGACCGTTTTGTGTAAATGCACCCAGAGAAATTTATTGCAGGCCTAATTCAAAGTCCACTGAAATTAATCTCAAGAGTCATCTATTTCAGTTTTGTTTGGATTAGGTCCCATGGAAAAATGAACCACCTTCCTGCAAAAAGCCCAAGTGAAGCTCTCCTGAAAGTGCCCCAGAATTTTAGTTCCTGCGCCTTACTCAAGTTATTTCAACATGAGCCATACAAATTGTATGTGTACATACAGATACTTAACTAATGTTTATGGAAGCCATAAACCAAATTTTCCCTCCCCCCCATCCATTACTGTCAGAGTAAAGCCCATAGGGGCCACGCATCTCAGAAGAAAAGTTAATACCAGAATTAGCTTATAAGCTCTAGTTCTACTGACTCAAATCAAGCTCTAGAAACTTAACATAGCTCTGTTATAATTGTGTTTTGTAATGGTAAGTCAAGAGCGTGTTTTGATCTCAAATATCTATAGGCACTATACTTCCAGAAGATGAAACCTTTTAAACTGAGTTCAGGTATTGATGCTATTAAAACACCATCCAGAGAAGGAAGGTGTGTATTACACGGATTATTTGCAGTAGAGTCCTAATTACTCACGTGGATGTTATACTCAGAGGCCCAGCAGGTACTCACAAATAAGCAAATTATTCTCTGGGGCTCCTACTCCCAAGAGCTCGTCAGAACTGATGCAACAGCAAGGGAAACGCCAGAGTGTCAAATACTCAAAACGACCACGAATGATGGCTGAAAAATATTGGGGGGCAGACCCCAGAAACGCAAAATGCCTGTAGTATCAGACGTGATCCCTCTCAGAGAAGGGCACCGCACAGGGTGGCAGGCCGTGGCCATTACCCTGGCCTCTCCGGGGGGAGCTGCGCGGGCTGCACACGCGTTACCTCCCGCTTACTCCGGGCTACAAAGGGAGCCAGCACGGGCGCTGCCGATGAACGTGGTCGCTAGGGGGAGAAGCTGCATCCTGAAGAAGAAGACGGTCCTAGCCTACCTACCTCCCAGCCGAGGACTGTGCCGGGAGAAGCGGGGGCACGGCACAGCCCCGGGCCCCCACGGAGGGGGACGAGGGGCAGCAGGAGGACACCTCCCAGGGTGCCCTCCCCTCCCCTGAGGCTCCCCCCCCTTTTTTTTTTTTTTTTTCCTCCAAAGGAGGATTTTATTTTGGAGGGGGGGGGAGAGGAGCAGGAGGGGGGCGAGGGAGAGCGAGGGGAAGGGTCGCGGCTACTCACATGGGCTCCAAGGTTTTGCTGAGCCAGGATTTCAGCGCCTCGAAGTTTTCTATGATCATTTTAACCACCATCCAGAGCGGCCCGGGCCCCCCGTCTCCCCGGCAGCAGCAGCACCAGCAGCAGCACCACCACCACGGACAAACAACGACGGCGGCGGGGCCCGTGCCGTCCCCCCGGCCGGGACCCCGGCTGCCGCCGCGCCTCCCCCCTGGCCCCCCGAGGCTGAGGCCGAGCCCGAGCCCGCTCCCGAGGCCGCCTCTCCCGGTTCGGCGGGGGCCCGAGGCCCAGCGCCACGAAGGGGGCGGAACCGAGCGGCGGCGGCTGCTCCCCGCTCCTTCGCCGGCAGCCGCGGCCCCGCGGATCCCTTCCCTTTCTTTTTCTTCTTCCCCTTCCCTCCTCCTTCTCCTCCTGCTTTTCCTCGGAGGCGGCCGCCAGGCACGACGAGCCCCGGACCGCGCCGCGCCCCCCGCCCCTCCCGCGCCCCTCAGCCGCAGAGCGAGGCGGAACGAGCGAGCTAGCGAGTAGCTAAGATGGCGGCGCGGCGCTCTCGCGAGGAGAGCGGGTCTCGCGAGGGCTGGGCGGCGCGCGGGGACGGGAGGGGGGCCGGGCCGGGCCGGGCCGGGCCGCGGCTGGGGGCTGATGGCGCTGCTGGAGGCTCCTAGGGAAGAAGGGAGGGAGGGAGGAGCTCGGTTCTCGCTCCCCCGTGGCACAAAATTTCTCAAGTGGCGCAAAAAAAAAAAAAATGTTTACAGATGGAAAATTAAAAAAAAAAAAAGTTTCTTTTAAAAGAAAAAAAAAGTAAAAGTTTCTTTTAAAAAATAAAGTTCTCAGCATTTTCCTGACCAGATCTTCATACCCCATGTTTTTATACTGGTTAGAGTAAAGATTACTTTAAAAAAAATAAACTTCTCAGCATTTCCCTGACTAATTCGTTATATCCCATGTTTTTCTTACTGTTCAAAACCTCGAGGGAGGAGGGAAAGGTATTTTACACCCACCGGTGTCCATCCAGGTAAAAAACACCAATTTGGTCATCAAATCACTAGGGTTGGAAAAGCCCTCCAAGATCATCTGGTCCAACCATCCCCCTATCACCAGTATCACCCACTAAACCATGTCCCTAAGCACCACGTTCAACCTTTCCTTAAACACCTGCATGGACAGTGACACCACCACCTCCTGATCACAGTGTAAAGCCTAGCGTGGCATTTGGCACTGCTCTTGGGAGCACAATCCCAGCAAACACACATATTGATCTCAAAATTGAGGTTATCCATACGGCTCAGGCCTCGCAAGGCATGTTGAAGCTCTGCTCCATCTCCCCAGCCTCAGGCTCATGGGTTGGGCCCCCAAGAGGAGAGTCTGCAACAGTATGGGATCGGCCTGTGAGACATCTGAAATAGCAATACGTGCTACTTATGGTTTTTTTTGTTGTTGTTGTTTTTGTGTGTGTGTTTTTTTTTTTTTCTGTACCGCACATTGACTGAGTAGTAAACAATAATGCCTGATGTGAGATTTCCTTCCTAGATTCCATCAGACTTCTGAAAGGTTGGCATCAGTCCTAAGAGGAGTGTTTCATATAGTTGATAAACAAAGGCAGATATCTGAGGAAATCATTCACTCTACCTGTCTGAGGACAGAAAGGATGACTATTGAGCTGCCTTCCTGTTTGTCTCAGGTTTTGAGGGACTTTGGGTGATCAGGCTAGATTAGGCAGCAACTTTGGTCGTGGCCAATCTGTCAACTGATCAGTGTCCTAATGGTCTATCTCTGTCACGTGAAATCGGGATAATAGCAAAAGTAGTTCTGGAGAGCACTGCTGATGTGTTCGGACAGATTAAAAATGCCTGGCTGTTTTCCTGGTTTGGGAACTCCTTCAAGATTTTCTGCTATCTTCGTTCACCGTGTTGATGGCAACCCACCACAGCCTGTTGGTACTTATTTCCCCTTGAAAAATCTCAACTGTACCTCTCTGCATCTCGAACAGAGTACAGTTTGTAGGTTATTATGATCCTTATTTACAATTTTTCACGCTGTTTTCAAGAACTTCACCTCTGCAGAGAAAGTGTTAAGAAGTCTGGTATCTATGATAGCTAAATAAGAGTTGGAGGAGTATATGGCAGCTGCGTATAATTATTTGTACTTTGACTGTTATCTTCAAAATTTGTTTCAAAACTAGAAAGTCTAGCAAGCCAACCAAATAAACTGCCAGCTTAGTGGAGGACTAAGTGAGGACTTTCCAGTTACAAGATACACTCTGATTTCCTTGTATAGTGGAGAGTGAGCAGCATATCCAGTCTGTAGACAGAAAGATATTCCTGATATTCGCCTGATATTCCCTGGAGGCTGTTTTTTACACAAAGGCCTCGGCTCACAATCACCAACTTGTAAGTAAATTCCCCCTGAACATATAAAAAGGGACACTAAGCTTGGGATTCTGATCTGTCTTTGAAGGGACAGGCACATAGAAATTAGGCATTATGATAAGAATCTAAATTTGTTTTTGGATCTGGCCATTAATCCTTTGCAAAAACCAGTGTCTAGTGGAAATAATTCAGGCAAACACTGTCAGTCTGCTTCACTCTCATCTTTTTAATGACCTTTGATCCTCGAATATACAACAGCCAGCAAGAAAACACATCCTCAAAGTCTTCCCTTCATAAAATGTTTGGATATAAGCATGGTAGTAACTTTTCTGTGATTGACACCTCATTTTCTAAACTACTATTCAGAAGCACAGGACTGTAAGTAAGTGAAATTTGTTATCCACAAAAGTATTTCACAAGCACATTTTATGTACTGCGTAAGACTTGTCTTCATGTGGTAATTTATGGATGTTACTGTGTTGATATAAGCATGGTATTATCACCCTTCTGTGGCAATATCAAGAGTAACTATAATAAATAATTACAGCTGCTAAGATTCCCTGCTCCAAAGTTTGCAGAATAAATCTTAAGGCCCGATAAAGATTTAGATCCAATATATTCTGAAGTGACCACAATGTTCTGTAGCATTTTTGAGGCAATCTTTATTTAACTTCATGGCAGAAATTAGAGGAGTGCAAAGTGAAAAAAAGTATTTATTACATCTGAGAAAAAAAAATCTCTGTAATATAAGGTGGTTTCTATACATAAGGTGGTTTCTATTTAAGACACAGCATCTAAAGGTGCTTCTTAACTATAACTATTTCTTGATAGTTTAACAAAATACAAAATAAGGAATAGTCTTTGCTTTGCTAAAACTTTAGTCATACATGAAATCAGCACTTTATCAAAATAAATAAATAAATAAATAAATCCTGGAAATCATGTTTAATTTAATGGGATTATTTAATAATAGAGATTCATTGCGATGGGTTGAAGTAATAATTAACTTATACAATGTCATATTTCTGTAAGACAAGTAAGCTGTTATTTCTCCGGTAGCTGTTCAATGTAAAGTTCATAAACTATCCAAGGGGAAAAAAATAAAACAAAATGTCATCCTTACCTATACAATGAAAATCACAAAGAAAATACCAATGAGAAGAATTAATCTTTGAAAAGACTAGAAAGCAACAAATGAAAAATTAAAAATGTTGTTCTTACACTCCAGTGATAAGAACTTTTGGAAGAGGTGGAAGGTACTGTGAGAGAGGCTATAAAAGCCAGGGAGCGAAGCAAACCTCCTTATGCTGTTTCAGCAGAAGTATCCTAAGAACTTGAGTCAAAATAAGAGGTATCTGAATCCTCAATTGTGTCTTCAGATGGATCTCTGGCTGAAAATGGAGTTGTGAATGAGGAAAAAACAGCTTCCAGGATGAAGGGGAACACAGGAGACAGCAGGGCTTTCAATCAGTTTGAAAATGCCTTGACTAATGGTTCTAAAATGTGCGATACAGATTCTCACTTAAATTTACTAAATGCAGACAGTATTTGCCATAAAGATGGTACTCTTGAGGCCACTGTCTTAATAAATAAATAAATAAATAAATAAAAACATTTTAATTTAAAAAATCAGTTCTTGTTGTTAAATGATAGTGTTATACTGTAGGTATACATGTATGTATGTGTACATGTGTATAATCAATAGGAACCAAACATTTAATTGCAACTAAATTACAGATATCTCAAAATACAGAAATAGACATATACTGTCTGCATTAATACAAAAAGTGTGTTTTAACATCAATAATCTTAAAATATAAGTACATTGTCAAAATATAATAATTGTTGAATCTAATTTCCTTATTTATTCATGCATCAGAATTACCATTACTGATTCCTAATAGCCCTTTTGGCTTATCAAAACATTGCCAAGTTCTTCAGAGTATAGATGTTTTCATATATCTCTGGAATTTCACAGGTTTGATGTGTGCCTAGCTTGTAGTAGTCTTATCTAATGCAATTTAGTCACTTTTGGTTTCTAAAAATAATGAGCTGTGTTTATGCACATTTTCATAGTTTAGCCACTTATGTTAGAGCTGAAGATTGCCAGACAAGACAGAGATAACAATCTTTTTTTCTTTTTCTTTCCAATTCCTAACTGACTGCTTTCCAAAGCCAAAGGGATTTTGATCATAGACACACTTTGTCAATGTGTAAAGCTTGGATTTTTAAGCATTAATATTTTTTTGAAAGGTGTCATTTTTTTTTCAATATCCACAAATCTATATTTAACTCAGATTTGTCCTTCAAAGTTGTTTGTTTGTTTGTTTGTTTGCTTGCTTTTTCTAACAAAAAAAAAATGGCTATAAATGAGGATAAATTTTAGGAACTTTTTATCACTCAGTGTTTTTGTCATAAATAAAATATTTTTGTTTGTTTGTTTGTTTGCTTGCTTTTCTGTGAGTTTATTTTTCTGAAGCTACCACACTGCTCTATAGCATTATGAAATTCCTCAATTTACCCACCTAATGCTTCATATTATTATTATTATTATTATTATTATTATTATTATTAAGTAGGAAAATGAGATTGCATAGGTAGCCATTCATTTCTGGTTGTAGCTTTTCTACTTGTGTACTAGTTTGCACGGTAGACCCACCAGTTCCAGCCATGAAGCCTGTCATATCTCCCAGAAATCCAAACAAATGAAAGAATATAAGCATTGCAGGCCTCAGGAGTATCTGACAGAAGATCTGACAATAGAGTTTCATGTCCTTGCAATACACCATGCCCTGTAGCATGAGAGCATTAGCTGAAATAGCAGGGTCAATGAAACTGGATGGCATCAGGGTGGTTTTATGGAATAAAAATATCTTTTTATGTTGTTCAGATTTTTAGTTGGCACTTTCTATGAGTTTTGGGTTTTGCTGATAGTTGCTCTTTAGATATGTGTAGATGCACATCTTACATCTGTGGAATTACTGCCTTTGCTCTGCGTAGGAGAGGTCAAATGATACTCCTCACGATATTTTTTATCTACCTCACATACTGTAACTGTGCTCAGCTCTGGGGTCCCAGCACAAGAAGGACAGGGAAGTATTTGAACAAGTCCAGAGGAGGGCCACAGGGATGATCAAAGGGCTGGAGTACTTCTCCTATGAAGTCAGGCTGATGGAGTTGGTGTTGTTCACCCTTGAGAAGAAAAGACTCCAGGGAGACGTTACAGCGGCCTTCCAGCATTTAAAGAGGGCCTACAGAAAAGCTGGGGAGGGACTCTGTCAGGGTGTGTAGTGATAGGACAAGCGGTAATAGTTTTAAGCTAAAGAGAGTAGATTTCATTTAGACATCAGGAAGAAATTCTTCACTCAGAGGGTGGTGAGGCACTGGCAAAGGTTTCCCAGAGAAGCTGTGGATGCCCCACCCCTGGAGGTGTTCAAGGCCAGGCTGGATGGGGCTTTGAGCAACCTGGTCTGGTGGGAGGTGTCCCTGCCTATGACAGGCGGGATGGAACTAGATGAGCTTTAAGGTCCCTTCCAACCCAAGCCATTCTATGGTGCTAGGATTCTAGGATCTACTGTATCATTAGATATTTTTTCAGGAAGCATAAATATGAGCTGTGAGGAGAATGTCATGGAACAGGTGCGTTTCCTCGTGAATACACTTACTAGTACAGCAACAGAGTGGCAGGTTGACTTTGTATTACTTGATTGTGCCTCAGAAAGATCGGTGTTTTTACAAATGTTCACTCATTTGCTTTTTACTGTTGAATCCTGCATGGGGCACTGAAAAAAAAAAAAATGAGGCATTGCCACTTAAAAACTGGGGCCTGTAAAAGCTCTGAGAAGAGCAGGTGGTCTGTAATGTCGCCCTCTAATCTTGAAACCACACATTTTTAATCATGAAATAGGCAGTGAACATTAGATGACTTTCTGTGACTATGGTCTTTCTATACCATAGACCTAACTGATGAGCTTGTATATTGCTCCTGCTTTTTGTTGCTGCAGGAAGCAGCCAGGTGATAGAGCTGGAAAAAAGGACTCTTGGGTGGCCCTGCTTGAGCAGGGGGGTGGTTGACCAGAGGGCCTCCAGAGGTCCCTTCCAGCCTCAGCTGTTTGGTGGTTCTGTGAAAGGCTTCTGTCTGGTTGCCTCTAAGCCAGGCAGAGTTGAGGCTCTGTTTTCCGTCCCTGTGTCTATCTTACAGATGTGCTGGGATGGACAAAGCACTTCCATAAAGAATAATCTTGGGGCCTGACTGTACAAAGGGCACATATAACCTCTCTCCATAAAGTTACTGGAGTTACTGTGTTTTGTTCCTCTGCCTTATTTACAGGTGGAGAATCAGTCTCATGCATTTATATTTTTAGAATCAACAGCTGAGCTTTTTTGGTATTCCAAAAGTATAAGATTCCCAGACTAACAGATTAGTGGATATTTCTGAAAATGGCTATTATGTTGTCCTGCTTGCTGCAGTTTTCACATACGTAAGCTAGGGGCATTGGGGATAATCACCTTCATACACCATTCAGTCACTATCCATGACTGAAAATCTGTGAGTTGTTATTTTTATTCTTAATTTTCTGAACACCTGAGTGACAGGTCTTTGAGATGTTTGTAGATGCTGCATGTTACATTTAGCCTGAGTTTGCAGGTCATAGAGCTGAGCGTTGCTTTATTGGACTGACATTAACAGTTGTTAAACAGGTTTTCTTGAAAGTCAAGGTCAGAACAAGTAGTTACAGTCAAAAGTCAAATCTACAAACTCTCTGTGTTATTATTGTTTAAATATAGAGACATTACCAGTAGTGGATATTTAACAACATTCCTCATGCTTCTCAAGTCACAATATACTAAGTCTATATGGTATATCTCTAAATGTTACTGTGTTCAAAAAAAATAAAATGTGTGAGTTTTGCAATACAAGATGCTCATGCTGTGGAGCCTCATTAGTTTGCACTAATGCAGGGACAGCTTGTTATGGATTGCTCCATTTTGCCAATGGCAGCAAAAGTAAGCTTAACCCCTACTTCTGCTATGGGAAGAATGACCGAGAAAGGGCCCAGGGTGTAATTAATACATCCTCTTCTTCCCCAAACGAGGTGGAGCAGGAAAGGAAAGACACAGCTCATAACTCTGCCCCTATGACACCAACCAGCAGAGCTTCATCTTCCAGAAAGCTTCTTGGTGCAGTCAGCAAGTACCAGCTGTGTCATTCTGGTCTCTGCGCGAGCAAACAATTATGGGGCAGAGCCACACCTGGATTTGTGCCTGCACATGGGCTAAGCAGCTGTGCATATTCCCAAATTCCTTTGCAGGAACACGGTGACTGGATGAGCCTGGTCAAGGCTGGATGCAGCTGTGACGCTGATGACAGCACTGTGGTCTCAGCCTTTGCATGATGTAGCACAAGCTCTGTACAGGGGATTTCCCACTGGAGAAGAGAGGCTGTCTTTCTATTAATTTTTATTAATTTCTATTAATTATGTCCATCCCAAATGTCATTCTCAAACTCCTGTCTTCCATGCATCTTACATACCAGCTAATGCTCTGATCCATTTGGGGCCATAAACCTGCAATTTTGTGACATGTTGCACAGTACATGGACTGTTGACTTGGCAGATTTTGAGTTGGTACTACCTGATGTATTTTGGTACACAAATCCTATGTAGATATACAGAAGGCATAGTACCCTTTGAAAGTTATATGTTATACATAAACCATGGGAGGAAGCAAGCAGGATCTTGGTTTTGCCCTTCCTGCTACCTAGGCTGGCCCACCTTCCTGTTAAATTGAACAAAAGTGGAGACTTCCCCAATTCCCACCCCCCAAACCAGTGTTTGTGCGGGATACATCAGGCTGGAGTTCAGCCGTTCCTGAATCATGGTGTGAACCATTTTCTGCCTCTGAGATAGCTCAGCTATTTAAGGTCATAATCGAACTTGTAGTAAATGAGACAATAATCACAAGTAGCAGAATGTACTTTATCCATTTACCTTGAAACCACTAATTTAATTATAAATAAATGCTTGTTTCAGTTAAAACCAAATGCCAGCCATCTTGAAAGGCTGCTCAGACAGGCCACATGACTAATCCAACAAAGATGGCTTCACAGTACGGATGGAAGAGCTCTGTACTCAACATATTCAAAGCACTGACAAAGAATTTTGAAGGATACATTCATATTGGAGGCGAAAGTCGTATTGTTCACAGCACCCATTGTTCTTCACAATAGGCTACTGTATACAGAATCAAGTATAGCAAAGCAGTGAAGTCTCAGTTGTTGAGTTCTTACTACAGAAATGTACAAATAAATCACCCCCAAGAGAAGGACTTTATTTTTTAATTTCTGTTACTATTTGTTCTGGGGGAGTAATTGGGTTTACATATTAATTAAAAATGATCTAATTTTAGCATTAAAAAAGTGTGTGTGAAGAATTAATTCAATAAACTATGTTATTTTACAGTTTTCAGATTGCCCACCACAGATATCAGGATTTCAATAGCTGTTTGGATTACTAAAAATTACTCCAGTGTTACAAATACTGAAAAACTGCTGTCATCCATTGGGCAAGACATTTTTATATTTTTCAACTATCAGTCCTTGGGAAAAACAAACAAACAAGCAAATAAACAAAATTAAAACAAACAAACAAACAAACACACCACTTTGGAAATACAATATATTTTTGTAATGATTTGTTTTTCCATTTGAAGCCACTTTTAATTTTTATGTTACTCTTTAGAGAAGGTGAAACAATATGGTGCTTTACGTTTTAATTCTCTGTTGTGCTCTATGTCAGCGTATTTTTTTTTTAGGTCGATGCTGCTGCAGAGCCAGAAGAGGGAGCACAAACATTGTTTCTTGTTGGTCATGCTGTAGGGGCAACCTAGATGATTTCTCTTGGGGAAACCAATAAATCTTTTTTTCCTCTCTCTATTTATTTATTTATTTTCCTTTAGGGGAGGCTTTCTAAAATATTTTTACGATCTCTTTTACAAGATTTAATGAAGATGAAACTAATATCTAGATATTATCAGCAATTCTTATCAAGCATAAAAACTGTTGATAGTTTATAAATAGTAAATGAAGTATTCTGATTTATAAAACCTTTTAGTGATTTTTTTTTTCTTCTGCAGACACTGAGAAAGGGGAAACTTATCAGAACCCAAATATGCTAGAAATGTTTGAATCACTTCAGTCTAATATTAGTGTCTTTAAGCATGTTATTAACCACTCCTATTGTGAGCTATATTTGTGTTCTACCCTTAGATCACATACTTACTGAGAATTTTCAAATATAATTATTAAAGAGTATTTTAAAGACACAAAGTATATATAAAAACGTCCTCCAACTTTTAAATACTAATTGTTATAATTGCTCAAATCTCATATAATTTCTCACATTTCTCAATTGTTGTAATTTCTCATACCACTTAGATGTTCCTAACTTTATAGAGAAAGTCACCAAAAAAATTATTTGTTGCACCCTGATAGTCATTTCTACTGCTTAATTTACTAAAAGGGGGGTGGTCCTATTTTCCTGTAGCAGGAGCTGCATGAATTTTGTTTGTTTTTTTTTTTTGTTTGTTTTTTTTTTTTTGTTTGTTTTTTAGGTAACCACTGAAATAAAATAGAATGTATGATCTGTGTGACAGCTTTGCACTATTAAAAAAAAAAATTTCCTTTTACCCCATTGTTTGTACTTAAAATGGCTTTTATTTACTAAGGGATGTTATATATGTTTTTTAGTTGTTACTAATTAATATATATATATATATATATATATTTGTTTTATTATTTTTTTTTTGTCTGCAAGCTGTTTTATTTTGACATCTGACCCTGCTTGAGAAAGCATCTGACCCCTCCTTGATCTCAAGAGGTCCCTTCGAACCTCAACAATACTGGATTCTGTCATTTTCTAGTAACTGTTTAAGAAAATAATTTTTTTAAAAATCCTTCCAAACACACATTCAGATATGACTTAATTAAACATTTATGATACAGTATATAGAACCAGAAAACTGTGTTCAAATCACCTGCTGGCCTTCTCCATTAAAATCCTTTCTGCAAGCTATGAATTGTGCATTTCATTTATTAAGTTCCTGACCTGTTGTTCTTTTATTGCACTGAATAACAATACTTGTCATTTAAATAGCTCCATTTGCTTTAATATAGACTTTCAAGAAGAGTAGTGATTTTCAGTGTAAGAAGCAAGGCAGGATAGTTCCCTAGGAGTCAAAGTTACTTAACACTTCCAGTCTTCAGAGTACTAGCCATGAACAGCAGGATAAGGGAGTGTGAGTAGGATCTGAGATCATCTATGGATTACTCTTTCCAAAAGTGGACATTTGCAAGTTGTATGCAGCATTATGATCTTGGTGTTGCCTTCTTGGATGAGCATAGTTAAATACTGCTCTTACTCCTAAAATATTGGTCCTTTTGCTACTCCCTGTGGGTGAAATTACAGATTCATTAAATGAATGGATTTAACCTATGAGTTTTGGCCTTACAAAAGGGTAAGTAAATTTTGTAATAGATTTAAATGAAACTTTCCTCTTTTCCTTCCTTCCTTCCTTCCTTCCTTCCTTCCTTCCTTCCTTCCTTCCTTCCTTCCTTCCTTCCTTCCTTCCTTCCTTCTTTCCTTCCTTCCTTCCTTCCTTCCTTCCTTCCTTCCTTCCTTCCTTCCTTCCTTCCTTCCTTCCTTCCTTCCTTCCTTCCTTCCTTCCTTCCTTCCTTCCTTCCTTCCTTCCTCTCTTTCTCTCTCTTTCCCTCTCTTTCTCTCTCTCTTTCTTTTCTTTCTCTCTCTCTTTCTTTCTTTTCTTTCTCTCTCTCTTTCTTTCTTTTCTTTCTTATAAATTTCTTTCATACCAGCTCCTGTCTTTTGACTAATATCATATATGTTCCTTCAAATCTCTTTCTGAAGTCAATGTTCTTTGCAGAACTGCATGCAGGTGGTCAGATAATTAATGAAGTTTAATCTTAAATACCATAGTGACTAAGCACAAAATTCAGCTTCCAAAGACATTAACTCACAAAAACACAAATAGAATGATTTTGATTGGCATCAAAATAGACAGGGAAAATGTTACTTATACTGTATTCTGTATATGATGGTGAATGGATTCTATTTTGAGAACATATTTCCCTGATGCTGCAGGATGGTCAAGTTCACAAATCCTTTGTGCAAGTTTATGTTAGCATAGTTCTGTGGAAGCAAATGGAACTGTAGCCTACAGGAAGGTTTTTAATTGGGCCTGTTCATCCCTAGAATAGCTCTACTGCAGTAGTGACTGAATTTCTTTGACAAGTCCCAATCTTTCCAATAAGACAATTCAAAGAAAAAATAAGGAAAAAGGAAAAAAAAAAAAAAAAGCCCACAAAACCACACAACAAACTGAATAAAAGTGTGTTGAACCCCACACAAGGGAAAGGATTTGTAAAAGCCTATTACGAATTAAGTGTGAAGGTATGCCTTGTAACCAAACAAGAACAATGTTTGTGTTAGGCGCTACATAGACACAGAGTAGATTATTAAATCCTCAATAAAATTGAGGGGTTTCTGGTGGGCAGAACTGGACAATTTGAGAATCCTGTGGTCACAAAAGAAGTCCTTTGGTAGAAGGCCCCCACCAGCAGTGGTTCCCATTTTAAAAGTGCTGAATACTCTGCTGAATTCCCTTGTGGTAATTCTTCTATAATTAAACACTGGAGAGAAAACATACCAGAGAGGAAGCCACAAACCTTACCAAATCCAAAATACAGCAGAATGTTGAAGTGCATATTTTGACAACTGGCACAGATTTCATTGTCCTTGAAGAGATGCAATAGAGCAATAACACCCCAGAAGCATAGCAGATTGCAGCAAACCAAGCCATGGTCCTTCCCTCTTTGCAGAGCATCAGCCATGAATGTAGACACAGAATACCAACACAGTTTGCGATTATTGCAGGATAAAGCCCTATTCAAGATGTAAGTTTTCTCTAGAGATTGTCAGTGGCCCAGGTCCAAGCAACATGGAGTCTCATAGGTCATGGCTATAAGATTCAGCTTCTTAAGCATAATTGAGTTTCCTCAAAAGTAAATACAGCAAGAACACAACCTCAAAGGCTAATCTGAAATGATGAAGTTACTTTTTAAAAGAATCAATAACTAGGTATTTCCTACCTGCTGTTTATGGAAAAAGGTGCAGGATTTTGCCATTAAAAAAAATAAATAAATAAAAAGGTAAATCCCATCATCCCATCATTCCACTTGATATAACAAATCTACAACTTTTTTTTTTTTTCTTTTTTTCTTTCCCCCCTCTCAGGCAGAAGTTATGAAATGCACACAGAAAACATAATAATCACAACAGTTTCACAGTTCCTTAAAGCAGTCTGACCTGGCCTGATCTACAACGATTTTTTGCACCTAGCTTATGATTATTCTGGCAAAATGCCCATTAATCTTTCCACTCTCCTTATTGCAGAGTTGGCCTATCTTGCCCTTCAGTCATGTGATGTGACAGAAAAAAAAAAAAAATAATATATATATATATATATATATATATATATATATCTCCTTCTCTTCTGCCACTAGAGGTCTCTCCCAAAATTCTTGTGGGGGATGGCTCCAGTGACAGAGACTCTTCTACACTAGGTAGGCATTTTTAGTAGCGTGACAGGCAGAGTAATGACTAGCTTGCAAGGAAATAAAATCAAATGTCTGCCAGGTTTTGTAAAAAGATATTTGCTTATTTTAACATGGTTGTGTACTTGTTGGGTGTTTAATTCAATGAAACATGCACAGTCTGACATATGAAGCTGGCAGAATTTTTGAAATATATATTTTGGATTTGAAAGAATAAACACAATTTCTACAGGAAAAAAAAAAATATTTATCTTCATTATCACCCACAGTAATATGCCTATAACGTTGTTGGCTCAAGAAAACCTTGCTGTGCTACAAATCTGAAACTAAACACTTGCACCAGCACTCAGTAAATATGTTGTTGAACTAAAAATAGGAATTACTGTCATCAGCAAAGGGTATCCATGAGGGAGTGATATTTCCTATAAATATACTAAGATACATGTGGATTAGTTTAATCTAATGAAGGATATGTAAACAAACCAAACGACATACCTCTGAATGGAGGAAGTAGGATGGATAGAAAATGTTTGAGGGAAACTACTCTGCTTGTAAAAATCCTTAATTTTATGCCTTGATTCAGAAGGAATACGAAGAAGAAGAAAAAAAAATTTCTTGTTTGTTGAGCAACTATTAAAATACTATCCACAAAGATGAATTTCTTGGGAAGAATTATGTTAAGAATTTCATTCAAGCTGGGATATCTTCTATGTCTATCTTACATTTTCAAATATTAACCTGTGGTTTTAAGTATCTAAATTTCAATTTTCTATCTGAGATGCATCAAAAGGGGCAAATTTTCATAGGATGATTGCGTAGCATTTTCTGATTGTAGCATTTTCTCAAAACAAGATGCATTTACAACTCAGGTGAGGTTTCCAAAAACTCATTCAGAATAACTGGTGACATGTTAAACGTAGGCCATGGAATTAAAGGCATTGAACATTTTATAAAGAATAACTTATTTGCCTGCTATTAACCTTTTAGTGTTTCCAAATTTATCTGTAATCAGAAAATGATTGCTATAAATGGGTTAGTTATTCAGAGCATTTAGGCAAAACCTGTATATGATAAAATTTCAGTCTCTTGGCTGTTCACAGTCTTTGGGTCAGGACTATCCAGTGTCACTGTCCCACATTTGGCCATGAGGAGTTCAAATTGAAGAATGTGTCAGATGCTTTTTGGACCATAATATCCATGACACAAGAAAAATACCAAGGATAAACAGATCTCACACACACAAATGGTTTATTGTTATAGTAGTAATGCAAGAAACACTCAACATATGAAACATCCTATTTTGAACAATCTGAAAAAAAATCATGCATTTAAATATTAAAAAAAAAAAAAAAAAGTTTTAAAGTATCAATGAGGATAATACTGTAGATAAAATACAGATAATGGTGCTGTTTGCAGTCATATTACAATAGAAATTCTATAGAAATAACTTCTTTAAATTTATAAAGGCATAGACACAAGACACTGAGGCAGAGCTCTTTAAGCTGCAAAGTTTGACTCCCGTCAATATTTATTCTAATCTCTTTGGTGTAAAAAACAGTGTTCCACATTATTTATTCAAAGTGGGAGGAGGATGACGGAAGCCCTTAGATAGGTGCAGTGTCCAGTGGGACATGGGAACACATCCAATGCCCAGTGGGAGCATGAGGAGCACCCAGATTAGCTGAGTAAAGAGTTCTCTGCTGTGCAAAGCAAGGCAAGTTACCAGCCAGCTTTGAAGCCCAGCCAGATTTAAGCAGGTTAAATTAGTTCTAATATTGAACTAATAGTCAGTAAAAATAAAGTCATGAAAGTCAGCTTGTATTTAGAGTCAGTGGGCAGTCTTATCTAAGGACACAAAATACCTTTGGAAGACATGATCTAATTTTTCTTTAATGAAAGTTATAAAGCTAACTGTACTGTAACTTAAGTAGAGTACAGTTAATCTCATCACTGTCCCCAACTAACTGCTTTAATAAATGAAATGAAAGCAATGACATCTTAGGATTTAACACACTACAAAAACCTGCAGATATTTTCTATTGATTTTCTCAAAGGTATAGCCTAAGCTTATACTGGGCTACATATAGCCCAATATATATATAGCCAAAATTATCCAATATATATTGGATTATTGTTCTTCTGAAAGATAATTACCAGGAAGTGAAGATAAAGGACTTTCGTACAGATAGACTATAAAAAGTATTTGGCTAGATATATTCTCTACAGTTCGCCTTTTTTTCACAGTAATTTTGGTGTTTTGTAGCTGTTAGAGGTCATACTTCTGTTATTGACCCTCAAATGTGTGTTTGGCTCCGTACAAGTACAGAGAAAGTAGCCATGTTCCTGCTCAATCATTATCCCCAAAATTAGCTACCTATGATACTAGTGGAATATGTGAAGCAGTAAATATTGGGCCATATAGGGAACAAACAAGTGTTTTAAGAAGGGAGTTGAATGAGGAGGGAGGATTACGTGACAAGTTACAAGCAGTTCCAAAATATTTTGTAGCACCATCCGTAATAAAGCACACATGGTGCTGTGTGCACAGTTGAGTTTGCTGGGTGCTTTCGGGCTCGCCTCTGTCAGGGACAGCCGGTGATGGGTGTTCCTCAGGGGTTGGAGGCCAGCTCCTGGGGGCTGGCAGGGCAGTGACTCATGGTACCTAAACAAGGTGAACCGAGGAGGGCAGGTTATGGTGAACAGGCCAGCCAAAAACCCAGGTCTCTGGATGTGTCTGCAGCAGCAGGACAGGTCTGGGGTCAAGCAGGAAGTCTTATTAGTGGATGGGGATCATGTCTGTGACAGCAGCCAAGGTCAGCCACCCCTCCAGTGATGTCCAACCATGTCCATAGTGATGACGTAAGTCCAAGTTCAGAGTCCTGATGGAATGGACAAATAGATTGAAAAAGAATTCTTGCAGCCATTCAAAATGATGATGTACTGCAGTTTCTTTGTTTTTAGTATACATTTCATCCCAGGTATTGGAACAATGCTGTTGCCAGCAACACGGCTAAATGCTACATTGGTGTTTTTTTTCTTGATTGTTTCTGTTTTTAAAATACCTACAAATGCCAGCTGACACTGAGAACTCTGTCAGTCAGAATGCCAATGCATATGGAAAGATTGCAATGGAAAAGTTTACAAGCTAAACAGAAAATACAAGTACTATTAGCCTCATTTTAAAATGAGGAACAGAACTTGCTCCAAGTTATACAAGAAGACTTTTTGGCAGAAACAGGGCTTGGATTCAGTTTAACAATTTATGTGCCAGACCAGCCCTCTGTCCATCACTTGGCTGGTAAATGGTCCAGGTTCCCTGGTAATGATCAATGACTGCATATTCCCAGCTGGAAGCTGCCATGACACAGATCTGTTGTCAGTATTGAAGGGCTCCTGTGATTTGACCAAACCATAGGCAAACATTTTTGCTAACTGAGCAGTGTGTGAATACAATAGCAATGTTTATATTATCAGACCTGGGGTTATTATCATGTTCCTCAGGCCAGATGCACAGCCAGCTGTGAGACACAGGCACACAGTAGCATCTCTATCTCCTTGTAGACCCTCATTTTTGAGGGAAAGAAAGAGGTATAAACACAAACCAGAAAACCATAGCTGCTTACATGTCAGTTCTATCAGGAGTTCAGGACCCCACAGCATGACCCCAGTAGGTCAGCCTAGACATGAAGAAAAAGACTTACAAAAAGACTTACAAGTCCTATCACAAGTATGCTACTTCAATTAAGACGTTTCCTCAACTCTCAAGTCTCATGTTTATTCCAGTACCATCTAGCCCCTTCCTGCTGCATGCAATGATCACTAGGTAATACAGACCATCTAGATATCTATTTCCACTCAGTTCTTTTCCTCAAATTTCTATGAGAAAGAGTGTTTTTTTTTTTTCAATTGATTTTGTCCTGGGAGATACAAGAGCCATCACTGGGCAACAGGCAAGAGGACTAAACTGTAGGCTGGTCACAGATTTGGCTTGAATAACAGCATTGTTTTGTAGTCTCATTTTATTTTAAGTATACACAGCAGACTTTCAATTTAATGCAAATTAACTGACTGATTTGTTTAATAACTGTATGTAATGGAGCCCTCCAAATGGTAAAAAAATTCCATACTTTGGATGTTAACATTGTATGCTAAAATTCCAGATGTGAGAACAGTTGCTGACATATTATCTGTTATGCAAAATTTCTAGCTCTCATAGTGTGTTTTGTGTATTAGTGCTGCCCTGCAGATGTTAAAAACTACCTAATTTTGGAATGGTTTATAACCTATAAAAGCTGTAATAGACTAACTCTGCATCTTCAATTAGCCCATGGAGGTTGGTATGTACATATGCAATAAATTAGACATCATATTTTATAAATTTTTAAGGATACTATAAAACTATAACATAAAGTACAAAAAGTGCTCTAAGTGGTAGTAGTTTATTAAATGCATGCAAATTATATATTATTGATTACTGTTATAATTTTAAATTGTATAGAGTTCCCAAATGACTATGGGCTCTGAACAAATAAATTATATACATTTCAGGCTACTAAAGCTGTGAAGTGCAAAGAGAGAAAAGGTTAAAAAAAATAGATAAATAAAAGACAACAGAAACAGAGAGTTGCCTAAAGTCATAGATCAGCTTATTAGAGTATCTTCAATGTGCTAAAGATTTCTAAGAGCTTTAAGACTTTGCTGGTCATAATGCAGTAGACATATTTAATGCATCCTTCATCCTGATTTAGCTAACTGTAACAGTCAATTCAACTATGGTTTTAAATCCAATTGAAGTCAGTAGACTTAAGCTCTTCTTCTCCTAAAATTAACAGGCTCCAAACCCCTCAAAGAAGCAATGCTGACAAGTGACCATTTACTCTCCTGGCACTCTTATGGCATCTTTATAATTCATGAGATTAAGCAAAAATGCCTTCTGTTTTGTATCCCACCCAAAGGGCTGTCAGCTTTTGCCCATCTCATAGTACAGAAAGGATTCACTGCAGCTTCTCATCTCTACATGTGGAAATGATTCAATGTATAGAATAACCATTTTCACTGAAGAAAGTGCAAGGGCATCTACCCTGCAGATGTGCAAACACCAGAGCTGGCACCAGCACTGGCACCGTGTGTTTTACAGGACACCAGAACCAAAGAATGTCAGGCCCTGAGTGCAGAGTACTCACTGAGTACAACACAAGATGGGATGTAAGAACCTATATATTTTTTCATTTTAGACGTAATTTAGGAACCAAAATAAATGTAAAGAAAATTCTTTAATATTTTGTAAATCAAAGACACTTCTCTTTTAATAACGAAATAGTCAACTAAAGCTGCATAAATGTAGGCACCCACACAACCATTATCTTGCATAACATGTTTAACTTCTAACTTACCTTTGACTTAAGCCAGGTGATATGAACAAGAGTTATGATTCAATATATACCTAGTTTTATATCTGTAGATACAACAAGAAAACTATGGGACTGTAACAAGGAAAATGTGGACTTGCTGCTAAATGGTGTCAGTGGTTTAGTTGCAACAGGCAGAGATAAGCTTGAGAAACTTGATAACTTCTTTCCCTCAGCCTTCACCAACAAAGTCTCCCAGGCCCCCATGAGGTTGAAGGAGGAGAGGAGGAATCAGCTGTAATTGAGGACCAAATCAGGAATTTCATCAGGAGACTCTTTCCAAACAAGTCCATGCAACCTGCAGGGCTGAGAGAGCTGGCTGAGAAAAGGGCTGAGAGCAGGGCTGAGAAAGCCTTTGGAAGGCTTTCTAACATCTTTAAAGTGTCACAGAGATCAGGAAAGATCTCTGATGACTGGATGAAGGCAAATATTGCACAGATCTTCAAAAATAATCTGAAAGGATGTTCTGGACGATCCCATCAGGTGCACTGGGAAACACATGGAATGAGCCCACTGGGAACATAATTCTAGACACACAAAGGTGGAGAAGTTGTTGGGAACAGTCAGCATGGACTTACTATGGGCAAGTCATGCCCAACCCCCCTGATTGCTCTCTGTGATAAGGTAGCTGGATTTATGAAGGAGACAAGAGCACAGGATGGCATTTACCTTGACTTTAGGAAGGCTTTGATGCTGTCTCCCATAATATTCTTGTATTCTTGAACACTATGATCCAGATGGGGGAAGAACCAGTTGGATGACTAGTCTGAGAGGGTAGCTCTGCTTGGAGGCTGGTAACTGATAGGATCTGTACTGGGACCTCTCTTGTTTAACAGTTTTAGGAGTGACCTGAAGGATGTGAGGCACTCCCAGAAAGTTTGCATACAATACAAAACTAGAGGTGACCAGTAGATAAACCGGAAGGCAAGGCTCCATCCGGAGGCACCTAGACAGGCTGTGTTTACAGGAACTTAATTAAACTAAACAAGAACAAACGCAAACTCCTGTTTCTGGGGAAAAAGACTCCCTGGCAGTGATAGAGCTGTTCTGGGGAGAAGGCCCTGCAGGACAGTGAGCTGAACATGAGCCATCAGTGCACCCTGGCAGCAGAGACAGACAGCAGCATGCAGGGTAGCATGGAAAGTGATTATCCCCAGCTTTACTTAGCACTTGTTAGATCACATCTAAAAGCTCTGCCCAGTTTTGGGCTCCCAAGTACTGGTAAAGACACTGATAAACTGGGGTGAGATCAGCGGAGGGCCACCAGGGTTTTTGGGCCTGAAGCACTTTCCCTGCAGTGAGAGGCTGAGAGAGGAAGGCTTCTTCATCCTGGAGAACTGACAGTTTCAGGGGCACATCACAGCAGCCCCTGGTGCCCACGGAGAGGTCAACAGGAAGACGCAGCCAGGCTTTTCACAGCAGTGCGTGGGGGATGATGGAACAGGCACAAACTGAAACAAACTGGGTATCAGGAAAAATTTTTCCCCACAAGGGCTGACAGGCAGTGGAGCAGGTTGCCACGAGAGGTGCTCTTTCCATCCTTGCTGGTTTTTGTGACCTGACCGGACAAAGCCCTGATGAACCCGTTCTGACCTCAGGGAGCAAGTGGTTGGCCTGGAGATTTACTGAGGTCACTCCTAGACTGAGGTATCCTGCATGTTTACAGTGTATGTCTCTGTTAGTCACCTTGGACTCTCTTTATGATTAACAACATTTCTAGGATGTGATTAATTTGACCTAATTATGGGAGGAATGTTGCCATACTACTGCCTGTTTCTTCACTATGAAGATAGTCTAGACAGCTCAGATTATCAACATGTGAGGCATCTAAAATGAGGTCAGATTGTCCTTCTAAATATCAGGAAGCACTTCGCTGTGTGGCTGATGGAGCACTGGCACAGGCTGCCCAGAGGGGCTGTGGGGTCTCTCCTCTTGGACATCTTCAAAAGCCACCTGGACATAGTCCTGGGTAACCTGCCCTGGGTGTCCCTGCTTGAGCAGGGAGATGGACCAGATGAGCTCCAGAAGTACTTTCCAACCTAAACCATTCTGTGATTACATGATTTTGTGAACGTTTGTTTTCTGTGTATTTGCTTTCTGTGTGTTTGTGCCAGCTCCTTGAAGGCCCCAGCTGAACATCAGGGAGAAGAAGGAAGTTATTTCTGTACAATGCCACAGCAGCTACAATGCTTGCCTCAAAAGAAAGATACTTGAAATCTGGAGCTTTATTTATTTATTTATTTTAATCCAAATCCTCATTGGTACAGAACTAACAAATGCCCATACTGTGGATTTCTGCATTTCTCTGTTCATCCTGTTGTTTGTTTGTTTGTTTGTTTTTTTTTTGTTTGTTTGTTTGTTTTTGTCTAATTCTGTCTCTGGTCCCCAAGACCTTGCACTGGGCTGTGCACCATAAACTGTGCACTGTGCATTGGGCTCTCATGCTGTGACAGAACCATGGCTTCTCCCTGAGAAAACCACAGGACCAGCTCTCCCTTTTCCTCAGGAAACAGTCCAGCTAGTAAGCCTAATACTGGGTTGCCTCAACACCAGCAAAATTATATTAAAAAAAAAAAAAACTTGTTAATGTGCTTCTGGTGGGACTTCATTTTCTGGCAAACAGATTCTAATTTTGAAACTGTTTTTTTTTTTTTTTTTTAATACCTTTCTTGATGTGATTTGTAAATAGACTACAGAAATAACATTTGTGCTACCACAGTATCTTGCACCTTTGCCAGTGTAACTGTAGCTGACAGAATCTGTTTACACGTACAAATACATTTTATACCTGCAGCCATAAAGACTTCATCATGTTTATTTATGTTACTAATAACATGTTGATACCAACAACAAAATTAAATACATCAATAAATGATAATAGGTATGATACTATTGAATTCTCCCTTGATAACTCCGTTCAGGTTCTATATTAGAAAAAGTTCAGTAGTTTTTAATCCATTTCAACTTACACATCAGGAGAAAGAAAACAAAAAACAAGTAACAACAAAACACCTTCAAGCTTGCTAGAAACATCTTTGCTGTTCTTGGCTATTTTTATTGCAAATAAATCCCATGGTGTGTCCATAACATGCTACAACATAGCCTTTTCAAAATTGTGCCTTTAGCTTAATTATAGCCATGTTTTTTCATGCCTTATTATAGTTCTGTGATCCATGATCTTTTTTTTTTTTTTTTTTTTTTTTTGTATATTCATTATACAGACACCTTACTTTACATTATTTTTCTTCTATCACTTTGCATGCTAGTAACCTTCTCCTTTGCAATTCAAGCAACAAACATCTTTGTTCATAATAATTCAAAGCAAGAATGTGATACTACATTCAACATTGTAGGTGTTCCTGACACAACTCTTGCTACTACATGGTGTATTTTGTCTTCAAACATTACCACCCCAAGGCACACATATGTCTGAGTCTTGGGAATGTGTAATTTCTTTTGAAGTTTGTTTGCATTTCTAATTCACAACAGGGTGCAAAGTTAAGTTTTCTGGGCACAGAAATAAGGACTGATTACCATCATTTATTTTCACCATCTCATCTATAGATGTGTACATTATGTTTGTAATTACTGTGAACTGTAGACTTTGTACATATTGACAGATTAATTTTGTACTAGACTATGAAAGAAAGTCTGGTTTGCATTTATTGTGCTAAACTATTAGAAGGAAAATACCTTCTAAATAACAAAATTGGTAAAAAATCATAGCCACTGAAATAATGTTTGTTGGCATTCTCATTTTTAAAGATAGTATCTTTACCTATATTAAATGTTATTGAACAATAAAGATTTAATTAAAAACATTGGATTTAAAGATGTGATTCCTGTGACCTCAGAGAACTTAAATGGGTGCTTAACTTAAAGAATAAAAATAGTGCTACTGTGTGTGCCATATTTAGCTATTTTTTAAATACTTGCATGTCTTTAAACACATACTTAGATACACAATCGTGCTGTCAAAGCAAATTGAGAACCCTCAGCTTCTTTCAAAATGTGTTTAGCTCTCTTCAGGATTAGGATGCTACTTGTTCTCAGATTTGTATGTCTTTAGAATGAGTGTGTGTTTTATCCTGGATTGGGTTGCAAGGGATAGGAGTTTTTTGCTTGTACCCATTTTCTGATGCTTCAGAAAAGGAACAGAGAGATAAAGTGAGGAAATGATTGTTTTAAAAGAAGAGTGTAAATTTAAAAACAACAACAGAAAACACACACATAAAAAAGCAACAACAATAACAACAACAACAAAAACCCCACAAATCTTTAACAACAGAGTAGATGGAATTACATCTTAGATACCTATCCAAATAATGCCACTTTCCATTTTCGTTTTGTGAATATGCACACCTTCAAAAATCATATTGTCCTGTTTTTTGGTGTTCAGTCTTGGAAACACATATATAGTGTTTCAGTTTCAGACATCTAAATAGAACTGTTGTAAAAAGTAACATTCCCATGTAAAATTAACACTTAGGAAATTCTATGCTGGATAAGTCTTGTTGCAGAATATTTGAAGAGTATTTGAACTATATTTTACAAATTTCTCTCCTACTCACTTTACTCAGCGCCCATGCTTTATAATGTCAGAATATTTTCTGTATTATACCATAGCTCTGTCTGAGAAAGCAAACACTTGAAAGGCAAGAATGAAAGTAAGCAAACACTTGAAAGGCAAAAATGAAAGTAAATGGTATTAAAATGTGCTCTCATACAGGCCTTGCATATTTCTGATGAAAAGCAAGATTGGTAAAACTAATATTCATGTCCTTATTTATTGAAGCAGACACTGTTCAAATATGGAAGCAATTATGTCCATCCAGTTGTTTATCCCTCCCCTGCAAAATATATGTTATGATAATTGGGGGGTTAGAACTAGATGATCTTTAAAATAACAGATTTTTCTTGCTTGTTTCATTTTTTAGAAAATAGTCGTTCCATAATGACCGTGTTTGTTGCTTATCTGTTACAACGTCCTAACACTATATTATTATTTTTTTTATGTTGCCCAATTAAAAATAAAAATAATTTTAAAAAATCGTCAGTATATGTGAACATGTAACCATTCTGTGCATCTTTTTGTCGTGTCTCTCTATTTTGCCAGGTGTCACTCATTTTATAGTTATGTTACTGATGAGACACATACATTTTGAATATTATAATTTCAAATGTACTAGTGAATCTTGAAACCAATGTGTAGTCTTTTGCATAGCCTGATTGTGAAGGCTTTTAAATAAACAAATAAGAATCAAGATTTCAGTAGTTCTTATATACATGAAATACCCTCATTAGTCTGATTGACCATGCTAGGGACCATAAGGAATTTTTGAGTATAAACATTAAACATTTATTTGCTTTGGGAAAAGAAATCTCTGGATAGTTCTGCTTAGTTCATGGGCAAAATAAAAACATGTATTTTACCCTGCATGTCATCTCGGAGGGAAAAAAAAAAAAAAAAAAAAAAAAAAAAGAGAGAGAGAGAGACTGAAATCCTTTGATTAGAGAAAAATATATGAAATAATTTCCATCTCCTTTTTCTATCACAGCTGATGATTCTCAAGTATTGGATTCTAAGGCTTCCTACACTCTTAATAGTGATTAGTGTCTTTTTAATTATGGAGGAAAGCGATGCTTTAATCTTAGTTTTTATTGCCATTTGGCTGCTCTCTAATATTTTAGAGCTCAGATACATAGTTTCAAGATCTCTTGTTCAAATAATACCATCCTTAAATTGATACCAGAAGTAGATAGCTCTGACAAAATATGGGTTTTGATAGCAAATCAGGAGGAATAGGAGTACCTTTTATGATTTTTTTTGTGGTCTTCATCCAAATGGAAGATAAGAAAATGTTTTAATTACATTTTAAATTATAATGATTGAACTTGGTTTGAGTCAACTTTCAGGTTATAATTGTCAACTACAGAAGAATTAGACGTTCTAATTGCCAGTTTCTTCAAAATACTATACTATATTAGGCATAAATATATTTAGACTGCTTTTCTAAGACTTCTGAAATATTAAAAAGAAGCAATCTCAGGTCTGAAATATTGTTTTCTTCAGCCACTTTAACTCAACTCTTTAATACTTATTAAATCTAGGAATTTTCCTGCCCCTACGTTCACAAAGCTAACTTTGTAAGAGTTTTTTGGAAAGTTCCTGACATTTTGTCTTTCAAGCCAACACTTCTTACCTTTTTTTTTTCTTCTTTTTCTTTTTTCTGTATCTTCAGTCTTACCACAGATATTTTTAGTTTTTAACTTACAAACCAGCAATGTAATCTATTTTTCACTTCCTTTATTGATTTACTTTGTTATGAAAGGTTAAGGTTAACTGACATGACAATCATAGAACCGTGGAAAATAAGGTGGGAAGTGAGTTCCAGAAACTATGCATACCAGTGTTTTTCCACCATTGTTTTTTATTTCCACTACAAGGAATCCCACTGATATTAGTGGAGTACTCAAAGTAAGATATTGTTTACTGTAAGCAAGAGTATCATAGGACAGGCAAGAGTAAGTATTGCACAAGTCCATTTCTAATTTTCTGAGGTTAATGTGTAACCCCCCTATCAAAGAAAGAAAGGTGGTGAACTGCTGGAAAGAACTTCCTAGTTTAGTGGGAAAGATATGAAGATCTTTCACTGATATTAAAAAAAAAAAAAAAAAAGACAAAAAAAAAAAAACTTGGCTTTTACAAATAGGAACTAAAAAAGAATGAAAGGAAAAGAAAAACAAATCAAACAAACAAAAAAGGAAAAAATAAAAAAGAGACCTAGAAGTGCCACACCTGCCTGCCTGTACTGGCAATTTTAAGAGGCTAGGGAGTATCTCAGGCATTGTAATTCAGTGGCTTATATCATTAAACTGCAAGTATGATCCTTGGAGAAGTTTTGGCTTTCTCCGGATTTCTAACAGTTCCTAGGCACATGGCTTGGGAAATAACATGGGTGAGAGGCCATTCCCAATTAAGGTCAGGATACCCTATTCTGGAGAGTCTAGTAGCATAGTTATGGGAGTGAGGGGCTGCTCCATGCCAATTGCCTTTATTGCCAGAAAACAGTCCTTGGTACATTTGATTTCTTAATTTAGACCAGCCAGCTGATGTGGAAATTTCCAGATGCTTGACAGTTCTGAAGTCTGATTACTTAAGTTGAAATGTATGGATTGATGGCCTAATTATAGACTTCTTTTTAAAATGATGTTGGCCTGAATAACTGAACAAGTACAGGGCAAAGAGTTCTTCCCTAATGCTGAAGGGAACTTGATGGCTAGGAGACATGCCAGCTCCCAGCTGGATCACTCACTATGAGCCCTTTATTGGCTTTCCCCTCCTTTGGCTGCTCAATAAGTGCCCAGAAATGCTCCTTCCATCACCCATTTGTACATGATTTATGTACACCGAAAAGCTTAGGTTATAACCAGCAAGCAGTTGTGACAAAAATAGCAACACAAATGACTTGACTTGGTTTGCTTATACTCCTTTGTCCTCTTTGTTATAGCAGTACATTTCTGAGGGAAAAAAAAAAAAAAAAGAAGAAGAAGAAGAAGAAGAAGAAAAAAAAGTAGATGAGCTAACAACTCTAAGGTTTCAAATAAGTAAAAGAAATCCTCATGTTACATGCTCAAAGAAAAAAAAAATCAACATTGCCCAGACTTCACTCCTTGGAACGTACAGCTGCTTTTTGCTTTTGCCTTTAATGAACACAGATAATATCATGGGTATAATTTGCACCTGGGTACTTGGATCTTCATAAATCCTCAGGTTGCTTGAATTAGAAAAACAGTTGTATATGTAGGTACCACCTAGACATTTTTCTTTGTGTCCTTCCTTTTGAATCTATTTACTATTTCAAGGTATTCTGAAAGAAGGGAAGAAAAACTCAAATGATAATTAGGTTTCCATACATTTATTGAAAAAGAAAAAGAAAAAAAAAACAATAACCTATAGATTGTTTCTTTATTTTATGATACATGGAATTGTCTTTCTTCCTTATTACCTTTTCTATAAAAGACAGTCTTTCACAACTGATTTTTTAGAGCTAAAATTGTCTAAAGAAATATTAGAGGCATTCAATTTCTGCAACCAGGCCTCAATTTACTCTGTCCCCAGATAATTCTCAATTAATGCTGGTAAGCATTTAACCTGCTTTAACTTACTGATATTTACGTTTACAGGTTAATATTGTATGCCAACTTACAACAATAAGTTTGTTTTTCAGTTTGTTGATCTTAACTCCTTTTTCCTAATTCAATAACTTTTTTCACTCATCTTCTATTTCTCCTATCATAACTAGACAACTAGCATATCTAAAAAGATGGTAGAATTCTGTAGTTGTGACATTCTGAAAATTTTACCTTATATTAAACTATTTTTTTCCATAGTCACTTTAAAGAGGACAGAGTATTTCCCAGTGTGCTCATGAACTGATAACAAAACAAAGAGGAATTTCCTTCCCTAATGTTGCAGTGTATTTTTTCAGTTCTAAGCATGAAAAAGTTCTGATTTTATCATTCAACTGTTTTATTTGAGATTCCAAGTATTTAATCAGAGCTCAAGGCTATTTTATGGAATACCATAGTATTTTCCATGTTTTTCTTGAGCCACTGACAAATTTAAAATATTTTATCCCTAAGGCTACCTTTATTCTGAATACTATATTGATGTTCCCTTCTCATTTTTTTTTTTTGGTTTTGAGATACTTTAATATAGATAGCATACATGGTAGAGATGGCATAATAATCTTTAGATTAAATTATTAAATTATGTTTTCTCATAATTTGGTGTATTAATTTGGTATATGTTAATGTTTTTCTGTTCCACTGAGATACCTCCAGTATCCTTAACCTAGTTCTTTTTTTTTTTTCTTTAATTTTATGTGTTTAATAATTAATCAATAGATTTGCCATTATCTGTTAACAAGCTGTTCCCAAGCAATCTAATCTTTTCTACAGTTTCTTTAAAAATTTACTTCTCCCATTTTTTCTTCCAGAAGGAGTTTGCTTTTAAGATAATTAAGAAGCTTACTGAAAGTTTCCCTTTTTCTTTATTTTTTAATAAGACTGTTATTTAAAAAACAAGAAGGACATGGACCAATTTGAATGAGTGTGGAGGAGGGCCACAAGGATGCTCACAGGGCTGAAGCACCTCTCCTACAAAGACAGGCTGAGGGAGTTGTGGGTGTTCAGTCAGAAGAGAAAGCTCCAGGGAGGCCTTATAGTGGCCTTCCAGTACTTAAAGGGGGCCTACAGGAAAGCTGGGGAGGACTTTTTGTCAGGGAGTGCAGTGATAGAACAAGAGGCAATGGTTTTAAACTGAAAGAGAGTAGATTTAGATTAGATATAAGGTAGAAATTCTTAACCAGAGGGTGGTGAGGCACTGGAGGTGTTCAAGGCCAGGCCAGATGGAGCTTTGGGCAACCTAGTCTGGTGGGAGGTGTCCCTACCCATGGCAGGCGGTTGGAACTGGGTGATCTTTAAGGTCCCTTCTAACCCAAACCATTCTGTGATTCTATGAAAATATTCCAATTTTTTGCTCTCCATCAGAACTTCTTCTCCAGTTCAAGTATCTTCCCATATTCCTGCTCTATCTCCTTCACAGAGCTATATGTGCAGTGCTTTTAATACCAGCACTTCACTGGCTCTTTCAATACCACACTTAGAAGGTCTGAAAAAGAGAAGACCCAACTGAGATACAACAGCAGTCTATACAAGTAGGGGGAAGAGCATGAATAGAGAGCAATTTTTCATTGTCTCGGGTGGGTGGGGGGAGAGGTATCAAATGAAGCTGGCAGGTGACAGGTAAAAAAAAAAAAAAAAGGAAATACTTCATCATACAGTGTAGAACCCTTGGCCATTTTGCACTGGGATATTAAAGGTTTACAAGGGTTCAGAAAGCAATGAACAAATTTATTGAAAAAAATCCTACCAAGGCCTGTTAGATACAAAGCTCTTTCATGTGGCTTTTAAGCCACAAGTTGCTGGAATCTGGGAAAATATGCTGGAGATGCATTACTAAATGCTTATTTTATTTTTACCCTCTTATTTATGCAGCTACTACAGACAGACTTTGTGAACAAGATCCTGGGGGGACCAGGACATTTTGTGTGACTTGGTAATGCTGTCCTTGTCCTCTCTTCTTTATCACATTTTTCAGAGATTCTGTTTCCAACAACACATGATCTTTGATGCATATCAGTTCTCAGTTGTTGTGTTCCAGTCTTCATAAATCCCGGTTCATATCATTCCTGTTGCCATGCTATCTGACAGTCTCCATGTTTATGTCAAGATCAGCCATAACATTCACACTTTTAAAATCCACAAGTCCGATTTATTACTGTTATTTGATATCCCTATCTTTATTTGGATTCCTCAAAATCACTGTATTTTATGAGCAACTCAGCTATTTTTTTCCTATTCTTTATTGTGCCCTGTTGTTTGCTTGTTTGTTTGTTTTGTTTTTGTTTTTGTTTTGTTTGTTTGCTTTCACTGCCTTGCAGATTCACAGTCAACTTCCCTTTCTGGTATTCTGGCAGACAAATTTTAAGTGGTCACCAGCTGGCATCATCATTTTTCAAAGCATCTGCTGAATTTAGTATATGTAAAGCATATCTATATATTCTATATAGATAATAGAGGAAAAAAGTAAATATGAGTATGCTAGCTATAAATGTTCCTTAAATATAAAATGTTTGAGAGGTAGACATTATTAAACTAGTGTAATTACTGTCCATAGCTTTTAGTTTTCATTAATACTTGATTGGAACCCAGTCAGATTTCAGAATAAATATTATATGGCCAAATATTCTTATGGAGCTAGACAAGAGAACTCCCATTCAGTTCCATCTTAGAAGCCCTCGGGTTTCTCAGATGGATGCCATCTGACACCTAAGAAAGCTGAGCCTAGATTCTGCCAATCTTAGTGGGTTGTTCTGAGGTATTTTAGGGCATTTCAGATGACCCTCACCTAGGGTCTCAAATGTTGGAAAAAGCACTTTTGTGTGGGGGGCTCTTTTGTTTTTGTGTTTGTTTGTTAACTCGTATTTCCAACTGATTCAGTAAATTGTGTAGTACAACCAAAATATCAAGGGAGAAAGAAAAGAACTGCTTTAATCCAGCCTTACTATCCCATCAGCTGGAGTCAAGTCTAATGACTGTCATAAGTTAATAGTGTTTTACAACTTTTTTTTTTTTTTTTTTTTCTAAATTCCTGTGGTCTACATTCTGATTCATGGGATAGCTGTTCTATGCCAGAAAATATTATAAATAAATAAATAAATAAAGACATTTTGGAGCAATATAGCAGCTTGATGGCACCTGAGAATTTCTCTCAGAGGGAGTTATGAACCCTGTTTTCATAGCTGCTTCATGCCTTTGGGCAGATCAAAACTGTTAGGGACATGCAAAGTATCTGACCCTTATGGGTCAGAGATGTTTATTTTAGCCTTGCTTATTTTAACCCTAGGAAGTTCTGCTATTGTGGGGTTGCAAAAGGCACTATTATCTTATTCTATGCTTGTTTAAATAGAAATGATAGTGATTCACTGAATGAATTATTCATACTTGGCTGAAGTGACAACATGTTATTGTACCAGGATACAGGAAAATATAAAATTGTATTGGTTTCTTTAGCTTTGGACACAAGGGTATTAAAAGAAAAAAAAAAAAAAAGAAGAAAAAAAAAAGAAAAAAAAAAAGAAAAAAAAAGAAAAAGAAAAAAAGGAAATACTAATGTGTACTTTGGCACAACATCTTTAGTATTTGTGTCTCCTTCTGATAAAAGGTGATGCAAGGTCTTTCATGCAGCCTCTGTGCAGACAAGGACACTGCTTCAGGGGAATGCCAGACAATGCAGTAGCTCTTCTACAGTAGCCAGGGAAAACATACTTCCCCTTTCAGTTAGCTGCAAAGTAGCCTTGTTTTTATCCTCTTTCCTTTTTAACTACCCAATCCTGCTCTCATTGATGTATGAATGAGATCTTTCACAGGAAATTTGCTTTTGTTCTGTAGAAATTTGAAGGAAGGAAATGGGGCTTCAGGAACTCATTCCTATGAATTTTATGATTTTTCTTTTACAAGGTTCACAGCAACATCATTTCCACTGTATTTACCTGCAATTCAGTAATAACTTTAAACTCTCATTGCTGTCAACTGCACATATTTATGTTTAGCTGCCTTAATATTTTGCCTTTATGAAGCAAGATATTAAGGATCCTGCTATAGTCTTAGAAGAAAGATTAATGTTAAGTGCTTCCTTAAAACTCAGAAAACTTTTATTTATGTCTTTTTGCATTCATTGCCACCTTCTTGATGAGATACCTGTTGCTGAGATACTGTGCCTCTTTTGTTTTGCTCTTATGAAGAGGAACTGGACAGCCTTTGTCATTGTATCTTACTATGAGAGAAAACTACATTACTGCTTGTTTTTTGAAGCAAAAAGAAGAGAAAGGGTTGTTTCTTGTTGTTTTGTTTTGTTTTGTTTTTTACAGTCTACAAGAGATAATGAGATATGGTGGGACTATGCAAAAATCATAAACAACCATTGCACTCACTTTTGCTTGCTTCATTTTCTTAAAACAGCGGAGAGCCACTGCAGATCTGCATCTTTTCTTCGTTATCACAGACATAAATCAAAGACAGATTTGGAGACAGGTGTTTCAAATCTCAAACTCTGCATGACATTCAGTACAAAGCCAACATAAAGTGGTTTGTTTTTCTGAAGAATCAAGTTTGAGCACTTGTTTAGGAATATTCCAGTTTTGGCATACATAGTGCATATACTTAAGACACATTTTAGTTAACAATGTCTGTTGGGATTGTGTGCTTGTGTCCTTAATATTGCCAGGCTCTGTACTGAAGACATGGAGAAAGAAGCCTAGTCACGGATTAGGGTTGTTTTACTTTTTTTTTTTTTCCCTATTCATGTTGTTGGGAAGTAAGCTAGTTAATGCCACCTGGTATTGGGGGCATGGGTTAGACTCCTTGATATTTTTGCTCTAGTCATTTGTTTATATATATACATATATTATTTTTTTTTTCCCCTGGGATTTGAATTGAATCTCAGTCTTTTAGTTTTAAGAGCCTATATACATTGTGTCTGTGACACAATGATCACATAAACCAACTCTAATAGAGTTTACAAACACAAGCACTGAATATAATTACTTGCATTTAGTGGTAACAGTACTAAATAGTACTAAATTAGTACTAACTAGTGAAGTGAATCAGCAACTTGCTATATTGGACATTATTCATTTGCCAGCTAGATTTAGACAAAAAGAATATAGAAGAGCATGATATCAACATTCTTATATTAAAAGATAGAGGATACCAGTACTGATTGCCTCAATACTGACTAGTTCACTGTTATTCTCTCTGACATATCAGTCACTAGTACATTTGTCATTAATAAACATCAGGAATGATGCTTGGGAACAGTGGGGTAACAAGTTACAACAAAGATTCATACTTATTTTCCCTTTGTTAAATCTGAATTTTTGTATCAGTTTTCTCTCCTGTGATAAACAACCTTCTCAAAATTTATACAGGCTAATTCTGTAACACATCTCTAGACTCCCATTACACAAACCTCTCTCCTACTTAAGCAGAACTTTTCTTTCTGTGATTTGGGGAAAAGCCTTTTTTTTTGTCCTGTCTGAGCTCTGTTCTTACATTCTCCCATCTGGTTCAGATGGAGTTAAGGGTTTTCTAGTTCATTCAAACATCTTGTGCTATAAATATTCATGCCTTGGTAGGATTCCAAACTTTTGTGTCCATTGGCTACTTTTTCTAAAAAATACTGAAGTGAGATTTACCCTGTCTGGATGCTTGGTCAGAATTATCACTGTGCCTTCAAAGCCTGCTGAATGAGGAAGAAAACTGATGTTGCTTAAAAGCATTTAAATAGCTACACTGAGTCAGACAAAAAAGAAGAAAAAAAAAAATGATTGGCATCCTCTCTCTGACACTGATCAACAACACATGGCATATTCGATAGGGCTAGCATGATTACACATTGAATTTTTCAACCATTCATCAAGTTTTGTCTAAAGTTAGCAAAGAAACCCTTCTTACAGCCAACAGAGAGCTGTGAACTCTCTGTTCACAACTAGTGAACACATAGTTGTGGAGCATAGATGTGAACTCCAGCTGAAACAGATTCTCTGTATTTGGAGGTAGATACCCAAAATTTGACTAAGCAAACCCTGAGTAACCTGATCTAACTGGGTCTAGTCCTAGCAGAGAGTTGAACTAGCTGACCTCCATGTGTCCTTACCAACTTACACAACTCTGTGATTCTATCCCTTTTATTTAGTGCCCATACATTGCTAATCCATTGGTAGGAGAAAAACAAATCTTTCTAGCACTCAGCTGGGATCTTTTCAGTTATGCAATGAGAACATCAAAACACACATTCTGTAGCATTTTGAAGGCACACAGGCTACAGCTATACCTACTAGCTGAATTCGGGTGAATTCTGATATGTTGCATGGCAAACTTAAAAAGTCAAGATCAAAGGACTGACTATACAAATAACTAGTAGCAAAGACTTGTTTACAGATTGATAATTTTCCCTCTGCTCTCATGTCTTTTATGATAGGTGATAGCTATAATTTCTACAATCCAATGGTAAAAGAATTACATTGAGATCAGTTTTAATGTGAGGTACATAAATGATAACTAAATATAGTTGTCTACAAATGAGCTGGATGCCCAAATTCCCACTACAGTGAGTGGATATCAAATTAATACAGTAGACAGTTGCACTCAATTTTAAGAATCTAGGTTGCCCACATTCTCTATAAACTTGTTACTAATTTGTTGCATTTAAGTTACATCTCAGGTTGCTCCTGCCAATTTGGTGCACCGCAACTTGTGCAGTTTATGTAGGTCACACACGTTTTATGCAGAACTGGGAATTTACTGCTAGTCTAATTAAAGTCTTGACAGTCTAATCAAAGACTTATTATTAGTCCAGGTACAATGATACTAACAATTATATTTCAAATTATCCAATTATTACAGCTCATCCCATGATACAGCTAAAACCAGAATACCCAAACTTCCTAGCAGTCATTTCTTGCTCTTTCTCTGGTAGCATGCTCACCCTTCTGTTGACACTGGTGACTCAGAGACCACCTTTTCAGGCTGATGGCTTCAGTTGTGGTGTGAAGGTGTCACAGCAAGTCATTGACATCCCGCCCTTCACTGGCAAAGGTGTGACGTTGGGGGGTTCTTTCTCCTTTTTTTTTTTCTTTTCTGGAAATACGATGAAGGTATTGGTTTCTTCCTCCTCGCTCGTGGGTCTGCCTTGTGTTATTATTATGTACTGGTTAACACGATCTTGATCTTTATTTATTGGTTCGCTATTCCATATTACATCCAAATCTACTATGTATGGTATTTTTTACATATATCAGATACCTGTTCCATGTTCTTTTTGTTCCCCTTGAACTGTTTTACCCAGCTCCCAAGGTTGCATTCCTTTTGCAGACAGTAAATGACTACTGCTGAGTTGTTTATGACCCAGGGACCTCTGTTATCATCCCGTGTCTGCGCTTTCAAGGCCCAGTTATCTTCCTGTGTCTGTACTTCTCTACACTGCATTTTTATTCTAGTGTCATAGTTCATTACAGAAAGAAAAACTACATGCAGTGAATATCTATAACTCATAAAAGTGTAAATTACAGCAAGTCTTACACCACCCAGTTGTACAAAGCTAAGCAAAGAATGAAACAAACTGAGTAACAGTTGTATGTCAGATAACAGTTGCTACAGCTAAACAGATGAAAAACAAGCTCTAGGAAGGCCAAGACCAGCCCAGATGAATCCCAACATGTCCTAATGCCTGTGCTGTCAGCTTAACACAGAGCCTGCAGCCTGTTATTGGTAACGGGAGCACTGTATGCCCTGAGCTGTACAGTTGAAGAGTCTGGAGTTCAGCTCCCCCTGTAACAGTTACCTCCCTTTGAACAGCTCAGACCCACATGTAGTGTCTTAAATCTGTTTTGAATCTTGACGATGCATTCCTTGATCTTCAAGGAGAGTGAATTATTAACATTTTCTTTCTCCATTTCTGCTAAGATATATTTTTTGTTTCTGCAAATCTTCCTGAAAAGCACAGGCTTGGCAAAACTATTTTGAAATGTAAATACCATGGCCTTATCTACACACGCTTTACCTCTGTGAGAGTTCATACGTCAAAACAACTTGTACCTTACACGGTTGGAACCAGCTTTTCAATCACTCATAACTTTGATGTTGTCCAAATAAGCCCAAGAAATATTCTACTTCTTTCATGACTGGAACATTTGCCTCAGAGTAGAAACAGTACAGACCAGTATGTTCTTCTAAGTAGACATTGGTGTGCTGAGATAAACAACATTCTTTGTTGCTTGTTGACACCTGAATTCCAGTCATATTCCTACACTACTTGCTGACTTTTTGCTCTACCTGCTACATGTAGATTCACTTCTTTAGATATATATATATGAAAAAAAATATTTGTCTCTCATTAAGCCAAAATTACGGGCTTCATTGCGGTTAAAATTTGGTATGGTGTATGCCAAAGGCTGGGAAATTTGTTATGATGCATGCCCGGGGTCTGTCCTTGAAGAAGAGCTGGGTCATGGTTAGGGAAAACAGGGCCTAGGAAAGCAATCTTCGACCCATGAGTATAGAGAGCAAAGGACTATTTCTTAGTTACAGTCAAACTCTCTCGAAGTATCAGCCAATGTCCTAGGCAGTATGGTTTCTCACATCTGCTAGTTTCTAGGTTTTCAAAGGGTCTTGCAAATAATTTATCTCCTGTTTCCTTGCTCTTTGATACCTTCTCTTCTTTCTGAGACTTAACAATGTCTGCAGATTTTACAGGGTCTCCCATTTTCATTTCCCAACATCTTGTTTCTTATTACATTTGTCAATGCAAACAGCTTAATAAGAGTATTATCACCACATGATCTGGCATTCCTGGGAGAAGTCACTGAACAATATTCCAGAACACAATGAAATAAGCTCACTTAAGTCTTATTTTATCTAATTCTTAAACTGTATACTTATTTGCTAGAATATGTTGTGACTGTGATCATCAGTCCTCCATCATTCTCCTGTCTGAGATGGGCACCTGGTTTTCTTTTCTGCTGTGGCTGCATTGCAGAACTAGCATGGTGGTTGATACCCACAAGTTTTTACTTTCAGGAGAATATAGTGGGCATGTAGACACAGTTCCAGAAGGACAGCAGACTAGTTTCCTATGCCTAGAATTAACCTTTTGAATATCCTTTTCCCATTTCATTTTCTCCCCCTTACGCCTTGATGAGCAAAATTATCTCTTAAGTGGGCTATTCATCACTTTTCCAGACAGAAATACACAGGACTACCTCTATTATATCTGCTTAGAACTAATGCATTTAGAGGAAGACTTCAAAGCCTTCAAAGGCTACAGGAGCAGATTGAATGAACCCTAGAAACTAAAGCAAAGTGCCATTAAGATGTATTAAGATCTAATCAACTGAGAGCTAATCAACAACAACAACAAAATGAGACTCAACACAGATGTGAAGTAGCTTCTGCTGTTTTTCTAAGAAACACACCCTCATCAAGCATACACCCTGTAATTACTTTCTCCTGCTTCCACATCTTGTGCACTTCCTTTTTATATCTGAATTCAGTTAGGAGCTCCTTGCTCCTCCATGCAGGCCTCCTGCTGCCTTTGTTTGATCTCCAGCTTGTCAGGATAGGCCTTTCTTGAGCTTGGAGGAGATGATCCCTGAATATCAACCAGTTCTTCTGGAATCCCATGGGATTCTTCCATCAGATCTCTGAAAGAGTGAAGTCTGTTCTCCTGAAATGCACTCTTTTTTCTTGTGAGGATGTTCAAATACTGTAACAGCTTACCAAGTGGAGTTTACACCTGTTGAGATTCTCAAAACAGGACATGGTCCCAGGCAATATTCTCTAGGTGACCCTCCATGAGCAGGGGGGTTAGACTCCGTGATCTCAACAAGCCCCTTCCAATCTCAGCCATCCTGTGACTCCACAATTCTGATTCTGTGGTTCTGTAACATGCAGAATGGTCAGATTTCAGCATCTGCTTTATGTGGCATTTGTCCTTGACAGAAGTGACGGAGCTGACACTCCTTTTAGAAGAACGATGCCTTGGTCCTCAGCTAAGGTCACTGCTTGTGAATGAAGAAAATCAGCAAAGAGCAAGCCCTTCAAGGACGGACTACTTACATGTATTTACCTCAATGTAACTGTAGTTGTCTGGGACCTTTAGGTTTTGTTGGCAGGGATGGGACCCAGGCTTTTGTTGGCAGGGATGGGACCCTTGGCCATCTTCTGATGGCCAAGAATTTTCTAGTACCGTAGAGGTCTATATGATTTATTCTTATGCTATTATTAAGCTTTTTAAATTAATATTCGGTTTTGGCCAATTTACCAACATACTGCTCAATTCAACACTTATAACTTTGGCAAGAGACACAAAGGAACTACGTGGTCCTACATATCCTCACTGAGTACCAGTAGCCAACGTGCTCTGACCTTGACACATGGTCACTAAGGTAAAACTAATTTTACCAAACTCCGTGTGTCTATTGTGTCAACATCTACAGCCAACCTATTCATCAGTGTCTGCTTTTGTACTCACGGAAGAGAAACAGAGCAACAGCCTGATCTGATCTAACTGATTTTAGGCATCTATCTTCGAATGAGAAGAAGAATTGAATGCTGAAAGTGCCTGTTTTTCTCCACTGAGTATAAAGAATGCCCAGCTATCTAGATCAGATGCAGACATCTGTAACAGAAACATCTACATTTAGGTGAACTAACACCTCTGTAGTAGAATAAATCTGGGCAACACAGCTGACAATATTTCAACATAAATGTTCCTCCTTTAGCTGAACTAGCATAACCCTGTGTGGGATCAAGCCCTGACTGAAACTCAGCAGCATTTAAACACTCAAGCGTAGCACTGTATTTTTGCCTCAAAGCTAATGTGAGTGCTGAAATGCCATGCCTGAAGCTATATACATGCACCACACAACTGACTAAAAGCTAGCTTCAGTGGAAACTGTCAGTGAAGATGATGTCTCAAAATTCAGTTTTACTTTCTGTCACTGCAGTCCTGAGTCACTGCAGATGCTGAAGGACGCTTCCACTCAAGACTGAGTGCATTAATCATTTTTTCCCAGAAAGCTACCTGCTTTTGAAAACATAACTATGGGAAAGACTTGAGCAATTTTAATTACAGATGTCACTATGTGTTTGGGTATTACCAGTTCCCGAGGTGTGTCTGTATAAACTTTGGGTGACTGCCACTATTTAGCCAAAACAGTACAGTGCAGCCTGGCAATGTAGCACGTTTGACTGTTAACCTGCTAGTCCAGTGAAAAAGCATACTTTTGTCCATGTTTAACAAGTTGCCTGTTGAAGTATTCAGCCATGCTCAGCTTTAACTCCCATCTAAACACATCTACCTAATTAATAGCCAAAACTATGTATGTCAGAAATCCTCTAAATGAAGGGCTTTACCTGATATAGAATACTTATGGCCTATCAACAGAAAACTCAAAGCATGCGGCCTTAGGCAGAATTTATTATTAGTGTTGCAACTGGCTAGATTCAGTTTATGATATGGTAGTAATGATAAGGTAATGATATATTTTTGTTTATATTCTGACTTACAAAGGAAGTTAAGCTAGCGTTATATGAAGCCATTGTATATTTGTGCAGCATTGTATATTTTTAATGCAATTGTATTGCAAAAAGGAGAGAATGGTGCTTCCTAATCCAAGAGGATTATAATTTGTCAGAGCTTTATTTTATATAGAAGAAAATCAATTTGGGCATAAAGTCTACTCAAAAGCCGTATGTGAAACATATATAAAGATGAGAAAAATAAATGTTATCTAGAACAAAACTATTATCTGTAGTGTGCAGGACAGTGTGTCATGGGACATCTAATTTGAATCATCAGTATCATTTTGATAATGAAAATAAAATTTTCATTTTATAGATTTTTCAAGCAGATTTTTATATTGTTTTATAAGTGTTAGGAGAAATGCCAATGCATTAAACTTACTGACCTAGCAGTAACTCACTCTGAATATATATTCAGCTTCCCTCTGTTCCTGTGGGACAGAGACCACACAGTGCAGTTAATATTTCAAAGCAACATTGGAACTACAAGAGCATGGAGTTACTTGTGTATCTATTCCTTGGCCTCTCCACTTCTAGTTGTATAACAAAATGATTTTCAGACAGCATCCAGGCCTTTACTGCTTAGATTTATTGCACACTTGTTCTTATGTAATTTAATTTGGGGTGTTTTAACACGTAGACAGCATTCACTTAATTCCAAGAAGACTGAGAACAACTTTTAGACAAGTAACTTTCAGATTAATGGGTGAAAAAATATTTGAATAATCTCTTTCCTAAGTAATACACACTAGAATTGTTTCCTACTTAATCATACCTACTTGTCAGAACAACAACAACAACAAAAAATACAAGTATTGTCAAGATAGCAGAAATATCTTGTCCAAATAGGACTTCATAAGAGCAAAAGATTTCTTCTTGCAGTATCCATCTGTATTGACTGTCAATGCACAAAGCATACTGCCATCTGTATATTCTACCATTTCTTCCATTTTTCCCATCAGACCAAGGGTTTGGGGATTTTTTTTCGTTCATTGTTTTGTAACAGGAGATATTTTCTCACATATTTACTACATGACTTCATAATTTGGCATATATTTACATTCTGTATTTCTACTTTACTGTCATCAGTTTTATTTGCTCTGCCTGACAGAGCACATTCCATTCAGCTCTGTTTGCTAAACGGAAACTTTGAGGCCATATGGGGATTTTTTTTTTTTCTTTTTTTTTTTTCTTTTTTTAAACATTGTTTATTTCCATAACATAACATGTTGGGTATTGCCAAGACTAGGGTTTTAACATCATACCTGTTCCTGGAGAAACACTGAAAAAACTATACCACACACATTTTTAAAAATTGTATTTAATTCAGGGATGTATTTTCTCAGGTAGTGCTCACCACCTGTGTTTGTTGGCCACAAATATTTAAATGATTATATTTTATTACAAGGTGTTTAAAAAAAGTTATAAACATATAGATTTTAAACAGATAACTGGTTTTAAAGATAAAAGAAGTTGAACCTGCATGCAGGCAAGCATTCACTGCTGTGATTCTTTTCTTGAAGCACACATACCTCTCCGATGAGGTGGAAGCAGACGCTTCTTGCTCACTGCTATAACCCCCTCTGCCACTTGTGTCAAACTCCGTCAGTTCTTTCATTCGCTCTTCACAGCAACATCCAGTTTGTATCACATTACATAAAAATACAGCTTTTAGGAAGAACTTCTCAGAGACGAGCACACGCTGCAGCAGCCTTTATTTACGGACTAAGTCCAATTTCCTCTGGCTTCACGGATTACTCCACAAAATTGGCTATGAAAACATAGCTCTGTGGCAGCTTGCTGTGCCTTTTTTTTTTCTTTTTTTTTTTTTCCCCCAAAACACCAAGATATACTGGAGAAGCTGCATCAACGCCACTGTGAGCATTGGCTTCCTGAATCTGTCTGAAGTATGGTTATGTCTGTTTGGCTGATCATTTTCCTTCACTTCTTTGGTTTCCTCTTTTATCCATGCTCATGGCAATTAGTGTTAATTGCCTGGGAGACAAAAGAGACATAAGGATCTGACCACACTACAAATTTAGACAAAGTATTATTTGCCTAGCTGTGACAAGCTTCTCATTATATACCTGAACTAGTTTTAAACTGTCTCTGTGACTAACAGGAAATAGCTGTGGCAATAGAAAGATCAGCGCAGACTGCAAAATTCGTCCTAGACCAAGGCAAATATTTGAGACGTTTTCCACCCTAAGCATTGTGTTGCAGTAATTACAGTTTAAGCTTGTTCAGATCTATCTGCGTGGTATTTGGACATAACCAAGGACCAGGTTTGCAAGACATTTATAAACACACTCAACAAAGATGATGACAACGTAATTGAAAATGCGTATTCATCTAAAAAATCTTAAAAGTAGATGCGTGTTCCTGTTAGTGATAGCTCTGGTATTGCCTGTGTTCCCTAGGAAAGGAGAAGAAAAGATGAAGAAAGCCAAGCCAACCTCCTGCTGTTTCTTTCTAAGAAATTCAGTCCCAGTGGCTTCTTTAAGCCAACTTCCTGCTTAAAGTATCTACATCCACAAAGAGATCAGAAACTGTACACATAACCAAGAACTTGGAATTGAAACAAAATAGTTTATAATAAGAGGTTGAAAGAAGTGGAGAAAATAAATACGGTCAGTAAATTCACACCCTGGTTTCAGATTGATCCATGACTAAATCAGGTACGTTAATTTATTCAATTTGTATTTGGAAAAATCTATTTATTTCCCCTGACATTATTTGCATTAGAGATTTGAAGACCACTGTTCAAGATGCAAAATGAAGCCACAAAATCTGGCATTTTTTTCTCTTCAGTTTTTGAATATCAAGGTACAGCTTTTATGCTAATTTTTTTTTATATATTACAACAAAAAAATAGCACAGTAAACATAATATCTACTTAAAATAGTGTAAAATTGTAGAGCGATATAAACATGCAGCATTGGTTTTATGTATGTTTATTAAGATAACATTAGCCTAGTTTTGATATCTATTTTCTTAATGTGTGTGCTCCAGCAGAAACAATAAAATTTCAAATAGACTTATACAGGTGAAGAAGTGTAAAGTTAAATATAGCCCTTCTGTACTTGGTGACCACTGATAGAACAATGAGTGAAAAACAAGTTTAAAGTTGTTAAGTCTTGTACTGCTTGCCTTTGTGTGATTAAGTTCAGACTTGTCTGAATTCAGATCACATCCTTTAAGTCAACTTTTCACAGAACTGAGCTTGCAATAGTTGTTACTACCAAGAAGATTCCTTTGTAGGCTCATTTGCATAGTAGAGCAAAGTTTAAACTGTTGCAAACTTGCTGACTAAACGCAAATAGGTTTCTTCTTTCCTGAAGCAAATCTGAAGCAATGTATTTTTTTAAATGTCATTTTGACACTATTTTCTTTACATGGTGAACATGTTCCATAAATGCAGCTCTTTTACAGTAAACAATTTACTACAAGATCCAGAAAACAGTGATAAGTGTTACTGTCTCTTTAGGCCCTTAAGGTTTAAGAAGGTCAGGCTGAAAATGTAAACATAAAAACTAACATTATTCAAGTGTTTTAGTCAACATGACTTGTTCATCAAAGTAATAAAACTCTAATAGTTCTGAAGTTAACATCTTACATTCAATATACTTATATATACTTAAATATATTCAATATATACTTATATGTCTTAGTGCTTGCTGATTACTTTGCCCTGCACTATGATTACTGTCACTTAATATTATGTCATAGTCAAAACCTCTGGCACCAGACAGTTAAATTAAAATACAGAGATAGCACTATTTTGAAAATATGAAGATCTGACAGAAATGCATGACCTTCCTTTTTTAGCTTTCTATCAGTGCAGTGACACAGCCACCTACTCAGCTACTTAGAGATAAAAAAGAGATCTACAATGTTCCAGAAAGAACAAGAACTGAAAGATGGACACATTCAAAGCCTAAATTAGTCACATTGTCTATTTTGAGGGTAGTCCCATAAGCACTTTGATAATATTACTAAAGAAAAAGAAGCTGGGTCTCTGTGTATCTTCTCATTTGCATCACTCATCCAAAATTTATCCCTAAGTATGAAACTCTCTTCCCACACAAACTTTCTGAATCCACTGCTACCTCTATGGGTGCTTTTCCCAAGCTTCTACAGAATATTTTTAAATTTTGCTATTAAGACCTTCTAGATCTTGCCTACAGTCATTTATTCTTTTAAAAGAGAATTAATCTGTAGAAGTTCAAATATCAAAGTTGCATCTTAATAAATGCTTGCTGAATTGTACTCTAACATTTACAGAGTGAAATGGTATTCGGAAGCTATTAACTAATGCCCAAGTTTGAGTTTCTAGGACAGTGCATTCCACAGAGCTGAGAGGTACATTAAAAAAAAAAAAAAAGAGGTCAGGTGACATTTTCAAAATGTGCCATGAACACTTCAGAAAGGGTTTACTTTTGGGAAATTTGTTTTGAGCAGTATAGAAGACATGGAGTTAAACCTATTATTACATGAGTGATCTAAATTCCATTTGCCATGGAATCTGGTAATACAATTAAGAGATTTTCCTTCTATTTGGTAACAGAAGCACAGTACAGGACTCTGTACATACTATTTCTAAACTCAACATGACCTTTAATAATAATTGTTCCTTTTAAGACAGAATAATTAAACATAGAAACTTTCATTATATATAGAGGGAGAGGGGAAAAAGGAGGAAATCCTGCTAGGAAACTAATAACTTTAATCCATTTGTCACCCATATGTCTCTGCCAACTTTGTTTCCAAACTGGCAGGGCTTTACACACGCAACAAAGTTCTAGGAGAAACAATAAGAAACGCAAGAAGCAATAGAGAAGTCCCCCAACATCCCACCTGGGGCTTGTTGAGGTCCCTTTGCTGAGAGCTGCGCTAGGCAGAGGCTGGCTTCAGGAGGCCACCAGGCATCATATATCCACCCCCTCCTGCCTCATCATCCAGCACAGCTTCACTCCCACGCCCGACTGGGGACCAGCCACGGAGCTCTCCCTCCACCTCTCTGCCCTCCTACACGCTGGGACTTAAAACTCAGCTCCCTCAAGACTTTCTCCAGGCTGCCTGCATGAAAGCTCTCGCCCCGCAGCTCCAGGCGGCCTCCAAGTAAAGCAGCGGCCTGGTGAAAGGCGGCCGCCTGGATGGGATAAAGCTCTGCCACAACAGCTATGGCAAGAAACCGCTTTCTGGAGTGTTCCCCTCTGGGGCCAGCCATGCCCCGTGCTGCATGCGAGCGGCAGGGAGCTGTGCTCTCAGCATTTTCCAGGTCGCCCCATGCTGCAGCCGCCCAGCCCAGCGTGCAAGAGCCCCGGCGTGACTCATCCCGGCCCCGCTGTGGGCGACCGTGTTTCTCACTGCTTCTGCCCCGCCAGGTCATAAAGCACGCGGGTGTGGAGAGGCTTTATGGGTTTGAGGAAACGTTTATGGGTTTGAGGAGACGTTTAAGGGCTCCAGGAGACGTTTATGGGGTTTAGGAGACATTTAAGGGGAAAGGGGGAAGGAAATGGCGGCAGCTTGCCCCCCTCTTGTCAGAGTGTTTTGAACTGAGGGCACACCAGCCCAACTGCTTAATACACAGGGAGATGCCAACTAGACACCCCCAGGCGGTGTCCTGTTGCCTGTAGGGGCAGCACAGCGCCCTATAGCTGCTGGGCCGCCTTTGGGGACAGCCACAACCCCACAGAGCCGCACTCAACCCCCCCACTCCCACCCAACCGCTCCCTTTAGCGGCCGCAGCCCCGCGCATGCGCGTCACGGAGGCGGGGCGGGGCCGCGGCTCCGAGGGCTCCGCCCCGGGAGGGGGCAGGGCCGCGCTGTGCCGGGGCGGCGGCGGCGGCGGCTCCGGTGGGGCGGGGAAGGGAAGGGAAGGGGAAGGGGAAGGGACGGGGACAGGGGCGGGGGAGGACCGGCACGGCACGGGAAGGGAAGGGAAGGGAAGGGTCGGGCTGGGCCGGTGGGGTCGGAGGAGCGGCCAGCATGGAGCACCACCAGCCCGCCAGCCGATACCGAGTGGTGAGCGCCTTGTCCCCGGCGGGGAGGGGGGCGAGCCCTTTCCCCACCCTTTATATTTTATTTTTTAAATTAATTGTTTTTATTTATTTATTTATTTATTTTCCCACCCTATTTTTCTCGGCCGCCTCTCGCTTGGAGGCAGGGGGCTGTGGGTCGCAGGCGGGTGACCTTCAGGCGTTGTGCTCCGTGCGGGTTTGCCTCCTGCCCGAGCTGCTGGCACCGCCTGCTTTATTTTCATTATTTTCATAGTTGTTATTATTTTGCAGTTACTGATTTATGGTCGGTTGTGCCCCTCTGTGGGTCTTGTCGCTGGTTATACCCATCCAGAACCCTGTGATTCCGGACCAGCCTCGTTTAATATCAGTTGCTCTCAATATAAAAGGTTGTTGGTCGAAAAAGAGGATGTGAGCACAGCCCGTGTCCCCAAAAGTTTCCATTTAATCCCTTGCTTCCTTCTGCTTTATGGCTTTGCTGCGTACATAACTTACGCTGTGAAAGCCTGAAATCTCTGCTCGTATATCCTGTTTCTTCTATGATCGTTTGCCCAAGTGCTGAATTTATCTTACTGGTTTGTTTTTGTTTTGTTTTGTTTTTTTTTTTTTTTTTTACATCTCGAGTATTGAAAATAACGTCGACAGAAGTCATCACGTCCACTTCTGTACATACCTTGTATGTCCGAGGCTTCTTTACACATTTCTCCAGATATAAACGTTGCCTCTGGGTTGCAAGCGATCAGCTTGCTTTACATTTTAATGTAGAAATAAAAGCTGATATCTATATTCAGGTTCCTCAGTCGTGACGTACAAAACGAGAGCAGCAAATACCTTGTTACAGGTCTGGCATATTTCTGTTGAGAGCTCGGCAAGCGGTGTGGGAGGTTGCTATATGCTCTTGGGTGATGGTACACTGGGACTGTCGTAGATGAGCAGACCCAGCAGCCTGTGACTTCTGAGGAGCGCCGTGTGCCTTGCGTACAGCAGCGGGTCCCAAAGCGCTTTGTGGGTCAGTGCTTCTCTTCCTGTGCCACATGACCGTAATTTAGCTAAAGTCAGCAGAAGTCCTGAAGTCATTCCTTCCTTTTTTTTTGCAGAGGAGAATGGGAATGCTGGCAGACTTTTTTTTTTTAACAGCCTTCAAATGCGGTATCCTCCCCAAGGCCTAAAATAACCTGGGTATGTTTTAAAAGTTTAAAAAAATAATAATAATTCTGTTATTCAAAGGAGTAGAGTAGAACACGGGAGGATGGAACAAAGAAATAATTTGTTACTAGTGTTTTAAGTTACATCTGTAACTTCCAGCTGTGATGCTGATGCCTAGCTTTGCAGAAATGCTTCTTGGTGTGGCCTTCCGAAAGGGCTAATCTTAATGTTACACAGTAGGTGTTACTCTTCCCCATGTATGTTAAATTTTGTGGCCAATTTATGTCACTGAGGTTTTGTTAGAGAAGTGTCTCTGAAGCCTTTGTAATTACAGCACGTTAAGTTCCATTGAATTTATTGTAAGTCATAATGAAAGTGCAATTTTAATCTCTGATGTACTCTGAAGTTTAAAATACCTTCCTATTTACTATCCCATAGGTAAGACCATGTTGTTTGATTTTCTCTCCATTATATCTGACTGTCAGACATCGAGATTTTTGTAATACTTACTGTGTTGGGTCAGAGAATAGAAGGAACCAAGCAATTGCAGATGTACTTAATTAGCACCTGATTATTCAAGCTTGTGATCTTAAGTGTTATGAGGTATTTGCTTATGTAATGTCTGTGATAGGTAGTAGGCAGTAGATTATTGCAGATTTTATGGTCATGTCCTAATCCTTGAGGACAAAATATAGAAATGAAATACTACTTAACGTGGCTAATACTGCATTGGTTTTGTGCATGTACCACTCCCTGAGTGCTAAGCTTATGAAATCTGACCAGTTCTGGTATGTTCACTCTACGTCCTTTACTTTTTGCCTTCATGAGTAATAGCAAGAACTCCTTTTTTTTTTTTTTTTTTTTTCTTTTTTTTTCCTTTAGTTCTGCCTTTACTTCTAACTGATCTTTTTCTTTTCTTCTTTGTCTATTCAGTGCAAGTTCTCTTCTAAGTAATAACAATTATTGGCTTACGTTTCTGTTCATAGCAGTAACAGTAGGACTTCAGTGAAGTTGAAGGAGCTATCTCACTGCTCTCTCTTCTTGTTTGTGGCTTCTTTAAACAAGTTAAAAAGCTTCAAGAATTATGAGCACTTGAATTTTAAGCTTTTGCACCACAAGCCACTTTTAGCACTTTTAATGAGATAGAATATCTGATCATAAATTTAGCCCTCGTTTTTTCTTATTTTTTTTTTTTTGACAGAAACACTACTAATGCTTCATTCTGCATCCTATTCTTTCTTTTGCATCTGTATTTTATTTAAAAAGCATTTCAAAAACGTTCAAACGATGCAACTGCTAAAAAGCTGCTGTTTGGAATTGCAGCGAAGTAAGTGTTGTAAACTAAGAGTGGGCAGTAAATCAGCATTATGTAACTGTCTGCCGCAGGCATGTGTGACTTGTATTGCTCTCTGCCCCTCCTTTTTTGTCCTCCCTTTATAGGGCAAAAAGACAACTAATTGATGGGTAAGAACTTGTCATGCTTTCCTGCAGGAATATGACATCAGAAATAAATCAGCCAATCTTTGCTGTCTTGCTTTACTTCCTTTCCCTCCCCCCCCCCCCCCTTCTTAGTCACTTACATACTGCAATTCTGTTGGTAAATGACTTAAAACTTCAATCCAGGCATAATCAGTTCAGTTGTTTTCCTTTCTCCTTGCTGTCTTTTTTTGTTTTGTTTTGTTTTGTTTGATTGTTTTCTTCCCCTATTCTGCTTGTTAGTAGACAAGCGGAATGAGGCATCAACTCTAGGAAAATGATAATCAAAAATTCTTCAGTGATCACTTTCCTGATTCTTTTTAACTTCTTGCTCTTTGTCATCTGACTTTAATTTGTGCATTGCTATCTTGCTGTCTGAAATGTTTGCTCATAGTCCAACTTGTTTGCAGAAAAAGATGACTCAAATGATGCTTCGTGAATCTCTACCGAAGCGAAGCAAAAGAAAGGCAGCTGTTTTCTGCAGTGCATAAAACTGAGTGAGCAACCAAGTCCTAAAGCTTGGGATTGCCTTTTTCTGTGAAATGTGGTTTTCCAGGTAACTGTGTCATGAGGGAAGACTTCAAATATATGTGTGATCTAGGTGCATAAAACCAATGAAAAGCTCTAGAATTTATATTCTGAACTGCTTAATAATTATAACTCCCCCCTGGATGTTCCTGATGAAAGCTTTAGGTTGTTTTTCTGGGATCAGGTAGCCAGCGATCTTTGATTTGTATGGGAGGTCATATCTATATAGGTGAATGGTAAAATGGCTAGGTAGGTAGAGCCAGAAGCAGCTGTCCACATGGGTGTCAGTTTAGCTGTCACTGGACTTGCTGTTGTCACAGGAGCACCTAGAGTTTGGTGGGGTTTGGGAATGCTGCTGTGATTTGTGAGTGATGTGTGATGCAAGACTCCCAAGACCTCAGCCTGCTATTGTATGGCACTATATAGGATTAAAGAGGATTAAAGAAACTTTTTTTTTTTTATAGGTGTGTGAATCTTATATAAAAGTTAAGATGTGTATGCTTTTTAGGAACAGGATGAAGAAATGAAAGTTGCTGCTATAAATACTTCATTCCAGTTAATTCCCCTGCATAGTGCTACACGTTGTGAATAGTTTTAAAATTATCTCAGGTAATGCTTAATGATCTGCATCTCTTCTGTGGTGGGTTGACCTTGGCTGGCTGCCGGCTGGCTGCCAGCTGCCCACCACGCTGCTCTCTCACTCCCCCTCCTTGGCAAGGCAGGTGAATGGGAAATGTAGGAAAATAGGATGAGATACCTCATGGACTGCGATAAGGACGGGGAGATCGCTCACCAGTTACTGTCACAGGCAAAACAAACTTGATTCGGGGAAGACTAATTTATGGCCAATTAATAAAAGTAGAGCAGTAAGAAATAAAGAGAACACTAAAACTACATTCTCTCTACCCCCCTTCTTTTAGGCTCAACTTTAATATTAACTCTTCTACCTATTTTACCAGCCCCAAGTGGCACAGGGACATGGGGGCTGCAGTCAGCCCATAGTGCTTTGTCACTGCCACTCTTTTCTCCTTTTCCTTCTCTTCTCCTGCTCCAGTGTGGGGTCCCTCCTGTAGGATACAAGTCCTTCAGGAACTGCTCCCACACGGCTCCGTACCACGGGGTCCATCCCCCAGGAGCAAATTGCTCCAGCACAGGTCCCCCACGGGAGGCAGCTCCCCCCAGACCCCCTGCTCCTGTGTGGGCTCCTCTCCACGGGCTGCAGCTCCGGCCCGGGGCCTGCTCCTGCGGGGGCTCTCCATGGGCCGCAGCCTCCTCCAGGCCACATCCACCTGCTCCACTGGGGGCTCCTCCACGGGCTGCAGCGTGGAGATCTGCTCCATGTGGGACCCATGGGCTGCAGGGGGACAGCCTGTTCCACCAGAGGCCTCTCCACAGGCTGCTTTGGCCAGCGGTGGGTTCCTTTTGGAGCTGGCTTGAACTGGTCCCCTCTGACGTGAGGGAAAGGGGGGCAGCTCCCAGTCTCTTAGAGAAAAAACACCCCTGCAGCTTCCTGCTACCAAAACCTTGCCACATAAACAGTACATCTTAACTCCATTGTCATTGACTCTTTCCTCTCACAATGTTATCTGGTTGAACCTTAATCAAAGTCAAATGGTCTTTGTAGGTCTTACATAAACATGAAAGTCAGCCTACACAGGAAATGTGCACAAAAGAAATTTTCTCCTTCCTTTCTTTTCATGGGACTAAGTAGTGGCTGGCAAATAAATAAAACCAAACACTGATTATTCAGCATCTTTAAAATGAGAACTCTAGCCTATATCTAACATTTATTGGTTTTGGAGCGCTCTTATGTAATTGGTATTACCGAACAGATTGAGCCAGTTTACATTAGGGAGACTTCTGTTGCTTTCCACAGATCTGATTGTGAAGTCAGACCTGGAGATAAGATGTTGCACTTAAGAGATTCAGTTTATGGTACTGAAGAATACTGAGTAAAGATGCATTAAGTGATAAGCTTTGCTGTTGCTTGCCTATGACAGTTAAGCTGGCCCTTCCAGGGGTACAAACCTCGTATTCATTGAAGATAAAGTTTTTTCAGTGCACCTTAATTTTGTACTTGAAGCTCCTAGTGTGGACCCTTTTAATAGTTTAGAAGGACTAAAGAGGATCTATTGAAATGAGGTGGATTACACTTTTAAAGAATGGACTGTTTTTACGTCTCATTTTTATGATGTAATAATAAACAGAATTTTGAATATTTCTGTAACATTTTTACCTGTTTACCTAATTTACCTTATAAACTTCCCCTATTTTTTGAGGAATTTTGTTACAAATGAAGACGAAAACTTATTAATGCTCAGGTATGTTTTCGGATATGGTAGTGATGCAGTGAATGTTTAAAAAATAGTCAATCTTAAATTTTTCACTTTCAGTTATGCTTTTTGAATGCTTTTCTGTTCCATATGAAACAAGGAACTAAACCTCAAATCTCTGTGTGCGCCTCTCAAGTCAAGGAGATGAGGTACTAGATATTTACAAGGAGACAGAAGGTGTTATATCTATTAAGCAGGATGCTCTGACTTGGTGTGCTCTGACTTCAGTGTGCTGTCCTTGCCATGGTTTTGGATCCCTTTTTGGAGGACCACAGCTTTAATACCCAGCTCTGTGCCTGATTCAGAGGAAGAAGCCCTGTCTCACTGAATGAGCAGGAGCGGCTGCAGCTACAATAGCTTGCTGCTGCTTTGTGTGGGCGCAGGTTGTGGCATGTGGGCAGCTTCCTGTCTTTTTGGTGGGGGCGCGAGGGGAAGTAAGGCGGTTTTCATCAGCCCCGTGTACAAACTGGATTAGTTATATAGGGCACCAGTATTACCGTACTGAGCAAAATGAGTAATGTACACTGGTAAAATGTACCTGGGTTATTCCACTCATGTCTTTCTCCAAAAGTATTCTCAGGCATAGATTTAGGGTTAAGTCTGAGCAAGAGAGAGAGGTGGGGAGGAAAGGATGGGAATATCAGTGTCTGTTCTGGTGCAGCAAGCTGTTGGCTTGTGAAAGCTGTGGGGGTTTTTTAGGTTCTTAAAAGAAGGATGTGCCTGCCCTAAGATGTGACATTAAGCTGTGGAAGGTACAAGGAAATCTTCAGGCTGTCACGTGTATCTGACACGTCTAGTAAGTCTTGTAACTGTTAAATAGTAATAAAAGGCAGAAGTTTGGTAACGGGAAGAAAATGCTTTCAAATAACACGGTTCTCAGCAGAAGACGCCTGTGATGTGGCCAAGCTTGATCTGTTCAGATCATTCAACTTTAAAAAAGAGGAACTTGAAGCACTCTGTGAGCTTCTTTGCATGAAAAATGAGGTGGCAAGTACATTAGGAGAGCATCAGAAACGTAGTACTTATAAAGTGCTGTGTTAATGCAAAGTTTTAGTACTAGTCTTCCAGGTGGGATGAAAATGAGGCACTTAGCAGAAATGCCTAATTCTAGGCTATTTTTGGAACATTATTCCTAATGACAGTGTTAACAAAACAAGGAAGTATGTATCATCAGTACAACTGGTAGTATGTATTGCTAATCCTAATTTCTTGGGACGTAGTCCCTAGTTTTCTGTTGTAGATCTGATCGTGGTGTTGAGTTGCATAGCCTCCAAACCTCCTTCTAGACTTCAGGTGCTTAAGCTGCTTTGGAAAGGGGAGTGATGAAATGGGCACGTACCAGCACACCCACAGTGGGCAAATTGATTTCATGCTGAGAAGAAAAGTAATCTGAAGAGGAGATGGGCAAAAAATAATGAAAAAAATTGGCAACTTGTTAGCTTGGAGAAGCACTGCCAATGCTTCCTACTAAAGCTGAACTATTGTACAGCCAAGACTGTGGGTTTGAGCTGCCTCAGGCTTAGGTCTCCCACTTCCTGGACAAGTACCGTAACAGCTAGCATGTTTTAATAAAATGGGCACCCCCTTTGCCAGCTGTGTTTTTAATGAAAATGACTAACTTCTTCTGTTTTGTGCTGAAGTCATTTCTGACTTGCACAGCCAGGGCTCACAGATGTCAGGATGTGGATGCCTTATGACTTTGAGTCTTATAATGAAAGTGGAAAATATATTTCCATTTTAACATTTAACTGTTTATTCCACTTAAGCATCATTTCCATTATCACAGGCTAAGATTAGCCTAAAGCAGGAACAGTCAAACTTACTTTTCAGTCGCGCTGTAACCAAAGCATTATATGATATCCTGAGTTGGAAAGGACCCATGATGATCATCAAATCCAACTCCAATTAGGTATTGAGCCACCCCCTTCCTCCTCCCTCCTCCCCTCGTCCCTGACTGTGCCTCATTCAGCTGAGGAATGGACAGAATGATTTAGAAAACAGGCCTCAAAACTTTGATGTAGACACAACAAAATCTGGTTAATATCCTGTATGTTACTTTTTTTTTTGTTGTTTGTAAAACCACTTTTCATTTTCTTCGGTTACTGTTGGAAGTACTTGGCAGAGGTTTGTCATATTCCTTCTTGTAAAACGTGGCCTTCCAGGAATAAAAAGAGAGGAGAAATCTCGGTCTCTTGACTACTGTGTAGTAGTTCACAAACATAATTTGTCCATTTTAGCTTTGAAGAATATTTTACATTTTGGCACTAAACCTGTTAATGTTAACTGTAAGAGGGGTCAGGATCAAGTTCTTGGTAAAGCTGTGTATGTAGCCTGAATCAGTGAACCTGTTTTTGCTTTTCCTTGCTGAATTTGGAAAGATTATGTAGAACAGCTTTGAAGAAATGATAGACGATACCGTAAACATCATCCTATCTCTTTATTGAGAAATAACCTTTTAACTTTTGCAAAATAGCGTAAGCTTGCATTTAAACATTGCTCTGGTAATGCTTAGTGTGGTTAACACTTATTTTTGTGAGGTGAGGGATGCCTTAGATAAAGCACAAGATGGTTAGAATAACAGTGCTGGGTATTATTGAGGCCAGTTGTGCAGTTGATTGTGGTGTTTGTAATTTATTGTCATTTTGCAATTTAAAGGAAACAGTACCTAAGGTATTTTTAAGGAATATACCGAAGCGTTAAGATTTTCTTAGTTAAAGTTCTAACACTGGGGTCACAACATAGGCTTGCACCAAATGCAATTAGGAAAAATAACGTTATAAGCTGTATACTATTAAAAACCTATTCCAAATCCTAGAATGAGAGAGCATAATTCAGACAGATCAGTAGGCTGCTAAGGCCCTGCAGTATTGGTCTACAGCTGGTGATGAGCATTGTTCTGCGTTCCTTCCCTGTACCTCAGGGTCTGCTATTCTTATCTACTTACCAGGGTTCAGAGGTAGCACCGGTTTGGTGATCTGCTACTCTCCTATGAACAGTTGAGCTTCCTCCTAGACTGTTATGGTGCTTTGTTTTGTTGATGTTTAGCTTCCTCACAGTTAAAAATTTGGCCTGCTGGAAAGTACCTGCTTCTAGATGTGTGCATCATCAAACAATTGAGGGGTCCAGAGAATTGTCCTTTGGGCCATGTATTATGTAGACCTGTTTTCAAACACTCTAGCTCTATCTAACAAGTATCTGTTGAGACATAAAAATGCATTCCTTAAAGAAAGGGCCTATAGGTCATTGTTGTCGTGTTTGTTTTATTAAAGCTGTGTATCCTGTAGTGGATGGAGAAGGGTAAGACCATAAATCAAACTGAGGATTTCTTCAGTAGAGCTTGTTCTTCTGCATGTAATGCATAGAAAGTATGTTCAGGTCATATTGTGTATCTGTGTGGGTTTTTTAACCTGTTATAACAACTGTCTCTATTTTTTCTCTATAGTTTATTGTTATCTTAAATTGATGAGCTTGAATACTCCATTTTCCTATTACTAGGAGAAGGAGCTATGCTCAAAAAATCACACGTAATTGACCTGCTTATAAGGAGTGAGTTAGTTTTTACTGACTTGATCATTTTTTTTAACCTGTGTTATTTAATTAATATTTTTGTTTTTGGGCTACTTTGTGGTGTTGAGTAGGAGACTGTTCCTTCATGACTAGCTTTTTCAAATACAGAAGAGAGAAAAAACCTCAGTGTTCTCAAAAAAGTTGAGACACTTTAAGGTTTTTCTTAGTTCCACTCCAGAATTTTCAAGGACACATAATTACCTGTGATATAAGAGGCATAAACTGGAGTCTTTTTTTTTTCTGCCTAACTTTGGTCAGGGATTTAAGGTGAAATTTTATGCTCCTCCTGCAGTGCAGTTATGATACTTCTCTAAGAGAAAAAACAAAACAAAAAAAGACAAACAAAACAACAATAACAACAAAAAACCTTCTCTTTCCGTATCCTTCCCCCTGTAAAATGAATTTGCCATTTTTAGCACCCTTCTGCACTGTCCTTGTTAGGAAACTGTGTGTGAGCTGTTCTACTGTACTCTGACTTTTAAGTGAAGCATGTATTACATTTACAATAATACCCAGCTTTTTGAATCAGCACTGATTATTTTTCAGCCCAAATGAATGCAAGCTAAAATGGAAGCTGGAACTAGCTGTTGAATATTGAATTTGCTATTGGTGAAAGCCCTGTCTGTTTCCCAATTTTTTTTTTTGTTATTGTTTTTTAAACAATTTTACAGTTTACATGTTTTGTTTGTGTCAAATGACCAGAATATACTTTGTGAACAGATTCTGTAAAGCTGCTGGTAAGTCAGGGTGTGCTCCTTTTGATTTGTGATTCCTGGAGCTGTCGCTGATATTTTGCTGGAGCTGTTGCTTAGTGGCAGCTGCCAACAAATCCAGACGGAACATTGGCCATGACCATGGAAGATACTGAGAATGAACAAGAAGGCTCATTGTATGAAACCTGGGAACTGCCCAGATGCTGGGTACTGTATGCACTTGGGGATTCTCACAAGAGCCTGGTGGAGCTACAGCAGGCAAAGGGAGGCAGCCTTCTTAACACTGCAGTCTAAAATGAGTGGTGGGAGTTGGAAGTGCCTGGTGCTCGTAAGATCATCAGGGCTCAACCATTGCAGAGCTGTTACTCACCCCCAGAAATGCTGAACTTGGGTTTAAATCACAGGAAATAAGCTACATGAAGAGAAATGAATATATGGGGTTTGTTAATACACAGGATCATTGAGGCAGATACTATTAGCAGATTCAAGAATGTAAATTCATGCACATCAAATCCATAACAGATGCTAAATGAACGAAGCAGAGATGTACCATTTACCAGCCATAATATAACAGCTGGGAATGTTAGAGAAGTTTGAGGAAAATGGGTGGCAAATAAGTGACTAAGGTTTTTGTGTGCTTTCCATGCATCTCCTGATAGTTGTGCTGGGGACGGAATGTTTCTTTAGACTGGCCTCTGGACTGAGTAATACTTTTTTTTTTTTTTTTCTTTACCAGTGGGTCTGTATGTTAGATTTTCAAATTGAATGATAAAGTGTTCAAGGAGGAGAGCCTTGTTTTATACTTTTTTTTTTTTTTTTTTTTTTTTTAATAGAGTTTAAACTAGTTCTTCAAACTGTTCTTGAGTTACCATTTGACAAACAGGTAGCTAGGTGGTACATGGTGATCTTTTTAGTAACTAGAGTTACTAGTTAAAATTTCTTACTGTGCACAGGCTTTAGGGAACGCTTTTATAAACTTCTAGAAATATTTTTACACTAGCAGAAAAAAGATTTGGAAGCTGTTGGTCCTAATTGTCCTCTTTGTTAATGTTAGAGACATCGCTTCTTTGTTGGTAGATTTACAATTAATTCCTATAATCATGTGATAGGAAAAACTTCTAGAAACTATATCTGACTTGAAATTTTACAATAAATATGAAAGATATATCTTGTTCATACCAAAATTTAAGTATTCAGAATTATCTCTGAATAATTCTGTATTAGAGAAGAAACCTGAAGAACTAAGTGGGGAGAAGTGCAAGTGTTAACACTGCTAAGAATAGTTTAGTTTTTAGAATATTTACTGTTAGAAAAGAGTTCTGATATTGACATGTGGTATGTTGATGTCCTTTATGAGCAGGTTATTTGCTATTAATGTAGGGGTCGGGAAGGTATAGATATCTAAGAAGCCACAGGGAATGAATGGAAATGCTTATGTCATGCTATCAAATGTGCAATTGTTTAAATTTGGATTACAATCCAAAAAAAAGTAAAATTGTATGTGTAAAGTAGCCACTGCGGGAGATGAACGCTTTCCCTTGAGGAGGAAGTCTTGATCACCATTTCTAAGTACCACCTCCCCCACTGGTTATACGTTTCTTTGAGGAATAATTTGGTAATTTGGTAAATCCACTAGGCTAGATCTCTAGTTAAACAGAAGTGACTAAAATTATTTAACAGCTTCCTAAGTTAAGTGCCTATAAAACCTTTTCAGTGTCTGTGGTTCACCTTAGTTTTAACATGGGTGTCAAACTTTGGCAGAAAAGCCATCCTGTTGCAACATATTTTTCAACAACATTCAGTATAAATCTCTTCGGATTCTGTTCAGTAGAAGTTTGCCGACAGGTTGCGGGTTTCCATGGTACCTAATCCTTATTTAGCAGACACATTTGGTATTTCTACACAGCTGTGGAACGGCAGCAATGGACTTCTGTTCTGCTTTTCTGCTTCTACTGCAGATTTTACACCTTTGACCTCAAAACATGTTGACTACTGTTGAAAACTTTCTGCAGAGATGTAGCGTTTTAAAAAATGACAACAGACAAAAAAAAAACCAAACAGCAACAACAACAAAAAAAAACCACTCCACTATTGTGACTGTCACTCGATCTCAGCATGTGATAGTGGAGACTTGCCAAGTGATGGGATGGTGGAGGAAAAAAAATGTATGTTCCATGTGCTTGGGAGTGCTGATTAAATTTGAGCAGTTAGTTTCAGATAAGTATCAAAGAATTAAAAGCAAAAGGTAGCTGGAAGTTGCTGTACTTCGGTGTTTTACCGGAATGTACTGAAGTGCCTTATAACCTTCATTGCTTCAGGGTTTGGTATTTATTAAGAGACTTTCATCTTCGGAGACTTTCAGTTTTCTAGAGCTCTGTGTCTGTGGCCAGTATTGCATGTTTCAGGAGAGATTGCATGTGATGATGACTGACTACAAGGAGCTTGCTTCCTAACTTGCTGGGAAGTTGGCACTCTGCTCTGTGTGAGTTCGCGTTGGGCTGGTGTTACAACAGGAGCTTGGGGAAAAAGACATCATCTTGTTGTAAGCTATTCTATTGGTAAAGGATGAAAACCTGTACTTAAAATAAAGTTAGCAACCTAAAATGCAATGATGTGTACTTCATCCCCCGAATATTATTTTATTTTAAAAAACTGTGAAAGATTTCTTCCGAATGCTGTTGTGAATTTTTATTTTCCTTCTAAGAAAATAGTTCTTTAGTGGAAGGATTTATGTCTCTCTTCTGCTCTTGTATTTCTTGTCTAAGAGTATTTATACATTATTTGCTTTAGTTTTGATTGTTCAGTGGCTTTTGGTGACCTAAATGAGAGTTGATTGATCTTAACACTTGAATGGCACTTATAGGTTAATGGTATGGTTTTTATGTTTATTTTTTTCTAAAAATACGGAAGCAATTAGTGTGTAGTGTGAGCTGGTGAGACCATAATGCCATTCAGAAACAAAAGAGATAGGGAAGTTGAACTAAAAGCTCTTTCTAACATGAACTATTTTTACAACAGGTTCAGAATTAAAAGCAATCTTGAAATAAAATTTGTTTTTATTTTTTCCCTAGAAAATCTAAAGATAAACACTTTGCTATTTGCAGATGAAGAAACCCTACTTTACACTACTAAAACTGAAAAAGGCAATGCAAGATGTGGTTACAAGACCAGCACTTAATATGCAACCCTTATGTGGTCTAGTGAAATTGTTTTTATGTTGATAGAGCCTTCTCCTTTTAAGCTTGCATTTCTTATGAATAGCATCTCGTTTGTATGGAACAGTTAAGAGTAGGTTTACAAATAATTACCAATAGGCAGGTGTAAAAAAAACTTTATTTTTTTTAGTACATAGAGATATCATGTGTAACATATAGGGGAAAAAAAAAAAAAAAAGGGAGAAGCTTCCTGAAAGCCTGATAAAGATGGTGGAAGTTTTCTTGTTAACCTGCTGTTAGTTCCACCTCTAATATTTACTGTGTTACAATTCCTGTGGAATAAATACCTGTGCACCAGTATGGAAGGGGTCCTGAATCTACTGCAGAAGTGTTGGATAGCTGTTAAGCACTGCAGAGGCAATCTTCGGATGAGTCCTTCCCTGCAGCACCAGAAGCTGCAGTAAGTGGATATTTTCGGTTGGCCTTTCGGCATGGTCTGAAACTTGCTCTAGAAAACTAGAAGTGTGGAAGTGTTAACTTCTCCAAAGTGACAAAGATGAGCCTCTGCTGCTGAGAGCATTGCTCTTCATGGAGGAGGTGTACCAGTTGACTGGCTTAGCATGCAAAGGTTGAATTTGCATGATCAACTAGATTATGATCAACTTTTTGAACATTTGCATGATCAACTAGGTTATCTCCATGCTTTCCCTTAAAGCATATCGTAAGATGCAGTGTTTTGGAGTTTCTGTGCATTATATTCATTTTAACACCATCGGGATGAACTCATACACTGATCAGTGTGAGGTCAAAACTGGAGGAGCCAACCTTTCTGAAAAATGTTGTAGTAATATCATGGGAAAGGCTAGAAAGGAGGACAAATTCAAGTACTCAAAATTGAAAATTGCTGGTGAGAATGCTGGTCTTCAGTGTCCCAGGCAGAACCATTACTACTGAAACTTATGCAAAAGCTTACCTAAAAGTCAGGCTGTGTCAAGATGAGCTGGTCATAAAGATCTAAAAAAGACAGAAGAAGCAAGCTAGCTAGATGCTTTTTTTTTTTTGTCTGTGGCAGCATCTTCTGGATAATCTTATGCTATACTGAAGAGATTTTATAAATAGCATGAAAGTAGCTTATATTTTTAAACAAGGTTTTCATGCTGCTTGTAATGTGCCATTGAAATTATGTTGCAACAATTTTACAATGTACTGAACTTCTGTATATCACTTTTTTTTTTTTAAATTGAAACCTACAACTTTTTAAGGAATGTGCAGAAAATTAGTCACCAGAATTACTGAGTGGTTTTTGTGTATGTTAACCTATCAGTGCGAATAGAGCTGGCATGTGTTACTTTATCTATGTTAACCAGAAAACATCATTCTAATCTTGTGCAAATAGCATACACGTGGCATTAGACGTCATCACGTGATATCTTTTTCCTGTGCCCTTTTTAAAATTTAGTGTATCTTAACAACTTGCCTATATTGCCACTCTTCTACAAGTCAGTCAATGCATCACATATGTGTTGACCGGAATAATGGATTTAGACTGAAAGAGGGGAGATTTAGATTAGATGGAAAGGAAGAAGTTCCTTACTCTGAGGATGGCACTGGCAGAGGCTGCCCAGAGAAGCTGTGGATGCCCCATCCCTGGAGGTGTTCAAGGCCAGGCTGGATGGGGCTTTGAGCAACCTGGTCTGATGGGAGGTGTCCCTGCCCAGGGCAGGGGGGTTGGAGATAGATGGTCATTAATGTCTTTTTCAACTCAAACCGTTCTATGAAATGAAGCAAAATGTTACCCAGCCCAGCAATGTTCTGTAGGTCAGAGAAAATTACTGTTGCAGGCAAAAGAAAAGTGTAAGCAGAGAGTGAGGTAGGTCTCTTTTTTTTCTTTGTTTGCTTTTTTTCTTCTTTAAAGGCTTAAAGAGTAAAAATACCCAAGCCTGTCCCTTCAGGAAAGGACCCTGTGCCAAGCACTTTATTTTGGTTCATGTTCTGTATAGTGTGTAAGTAGATTTTAGGTATCAATCTGATTACTTTGGAAATAACCACACAAACAAAATAGAGGACTTAAGGAAAGGAGAAGATGCAGCACCTGAAGAAGTGATTTGTAATAAAAATTTAATGCTAAAATAGCTGTATTTTCAAACATTTTTATGCTGAAATTTCTGTCCCTGATTTTTAGCTTCTTCTGGAATGAAATAGTAAATTATTGTTTTATAGACATTTTCTGCAAAGTAAACTGAAGGTGTATTATTTTTCTTCAGGTGACTTTTACCATGTGTTTTTTTTTCTACATTGCAGATATTCTCTGGCAGTCTCCATGAGATCTCGAGCGTTTGTCAGAAAAAACATTGCTGCTATATCTAGCTTTGAATTTTAGCTGTGCTAAGACAGACACATCTTGCAATGTATCTGCTAAGACAGATACATCTGACTCTTCAGCCTGGAGTGTACTGTAGTTCAAGGGCTGTGAAAGCTGGAGTTGAAATACTTGTGTGTATAGTTTAATAGAAATACAAGTCTGTTAACAAATATTCCCTTTTTTAATTGTAAAGCTTCTGGTCGGCCAGATACACTGCATACAACCAAGATTTAAAGGAATCTGCTTTGGATTTTATGAAGATGAATTTCTAGACAGCTAACTATTGCTAGGTATGGCCAACTAAACTACAGTCGCACAGGAAAGCATTTTTTTTCAGAAGAAAGTTTGATACAGAAATAACAGGGAAAAATGTCTTTGCATCCCACTTTTAAAATGCTGTGATGAGGGCAGGGGAAGGTGGTAGCTTGCAGTTGTTTGTAATCTAAGAGGTCCTAGCAATTGTTTTGTTTCTTTTTTTTGTTTTTTTTTTGGCCGTTATCTTGACAAATTCAGTTGTATTGCTTACAACTATATAGTCATGGTGATGGGGGGTTGAACTGTAATCTGTAATTTCCCCTTATTCCTTTAATTAAAAAGGCGGGCAAAAGTAATCTTGCAGTTGGAAAACTTTCTAGGTCTAATTTCTTCACTTTTAATGTTAAATACTGCAAAGGTGATGTTTAAGTACGTAGCTTAAGTAATACCTTGAAACAGACGTTTTCTGTTCCCTTCTGAGTGTTTTTAGCCTGGTTTCTATGGAAATGAAACCAATGCAGTGTGTCAGGCCTCTTCTTCCCCTGTCTCCAAAAATAGCTTCTAAATTTACCAGCCTGTATAAGCCAAAATTAAACGGGCAGGGGGAGGTTTGAAGAGAGTTGGGCTCCTACAGGTTGCCAGCAAACTGGTGACTCCACAGAGGAGGATCAGCGCCCTGTGAAGACAAGGCAGATAGAGGCGGTTGTACCGTCCTGTCTTGCAGCACGTCTACCCTGTTGGCATAGGCAGAACTTCCAGCTTGCCAGAGCAAGCTATGCTTTTTGTTTTATTTTATTATTTTTCTTTCCCATTGGAGTCTGAGGAGAGTAGAAGAGCTGAAGTTACTGCCTTGAGGAGAGAGTAGGAGACAACACTTGAACCAGCACTAACAAAAGCTAGCTTCTGCACATGGGACAATTAGCATTTATTACTCTAGCTGTAAATACTCAAGCTTCTTAAGCCGCTTCCTGTGATTTTAATGCTGGGGTATCCTGTAAGGAATGTTGTGATTGTCTTACTGCAACAGGATAACCTTTATACACTTCGGAATTTCTGAAAGGTCTATAGAGTAAAGTAAAAGACAGGATCATAAATAGAAATACTTAGTCCCTGAATGAGTCATACTAAACAACAGTCAGAACTATGCCTTCTCAATGCTCTAAAAGGCATAACAGGACTCCTTTGTATAAAGCCTGTAGTATGGAGTTTCTCTGTTTCCTAATTGCACTTGCTACAACAATTGAATGACTTGCTAACACTGTGAAGTGAAGCAGTCTTGGGTTGGGAGAGTAATACGCACCTAATGTTACCTCCATCATTTGTAGCTGTTAATAAATTTTAATCTGGAGAAAGGTAGCTTTCAAGAAACCGAGTAGAAGAGACAAAATTAATTTCCTCAGTAATGTCAGAGTGGGTATTGAGCAGTGATCTGCTCCTTGACCTATTGGTGCTGTGAATCTTTGTAGAATGGTCACAGCACAAGCGGTATATTGGCAGGAGGAAAAAAAGCTGTTATTGAAGCGGACAGCAAGAGGGAAGGAGGAACGAAGATAACAGACAGAAATACATTAACTAGGCTTTACTTCCTCTTCTCCAGTTTGTTGCAGTGAGGTAGTCAGACCTATGCATGCATTCCAGGTACCATTTGTATTTTGTGTACTAGCCATTAATCATAGAATACAAAAAGCCGGTAATTTTGTTAGAGACAAAATTCTGTTGTCTCATTGCTAATAAAATGACAATTTTATTTAAAAGTAGTTTTGTTAGCTATATCAATACCATATTACCCTTGTGAATGATTTTACTTAATGTAGAACCATGAGGTTTCTATCTCTCAGGATATTTCTCTGATCTGCTTGACCTTTCTAGAATCAAGTGTCTTGTCTTCTCACATGCTTTCTGTATCTCTAAATACATTAGGTTATTTTGAAGTGGTTTTCTTTTTTCAGGCCTTAACTACTATAAATAGCTTTACATATTTCTCAGTTTACTGCTTTTTCTGGATCACTGATTAGACACTAAATGACCTGCCTGCTCAGTACCCAGAGACCTTCAATAACCTCTATCAGTTCTATGCAAGGTGACCTCTCTAATAGCATGTGCTTGTTTGCGTGTATGTGTGTGTATGTAGGTTTGTGTATATGTCTGCTATATATACAGATAAAACCTTTCCTCTTCAAGCTATAGTTCTTTGGATGCAGTATTTGGAAGGACTCTTGAAAAAGGCTTTAACAAGTAACTTAGCACTTTTTCAAATTTGACACCTTTAAAGACAGTAGCATAGAAGTAATATGAAAATTTCATGAAGTTGTTCTGTCACAGTAACTTTTTTGAAGTATTTTCTGTTTGCCCTTGGCCTGTCTTTTCAATTTACCTGTCTTTAGTTTAAATGTCGTGTTTGCTTGTAATTCGTTCTGTTATCACTAGTTTATCGTTAGAAAGAAAAGCACAGAATTTATAACCTGCAGAACTTAGATATACTCTGGATATACAGTAATTTTTGTAATAATGTGATGCTAGGTAATAAGATTTGTTTAGCATTCTTATTTTCCAATAATCTGACTACACTTTGCCCAATACAAAAGTAATGATATATTCTTAGTATTTTTTTGTTATTGCTAGGACAATAATCTTCTATAGCTTTGACAGTTTCTAAAAACATCATACAGAATTCTTGCTTCAGATATGTTCAATTTATTCACTTGACTTTGTGTGTTTTAAATATGAATGCCTCGGTAGTCATCATAGGCATCTTGTAGTTCACCCTGGTGTGAATACTAATGTTCAGTATGTACTAATACTTTTTTTCTATCAAGCTTGTACTCTTCCTTCTTAGTTTGATTCTAAACACTATCGATTTAGCTAAAATAATCAAAAACACTTTCTCAAAGAAAATACGTTGGTTGATATATCTGAATTCTATTGTTTTAACAAACATGCTTGCTTATCGTAATTCTCAGTTCTCCGTAAGCTTAAGTGGACGTGTCCTTTTAGAACTACGTTTTAAAAAGCAAGCAAACCAGCATTTTAAAGTTTTATAGGAAAGGATTCTTTCCAGAAGGTAGAGAAATGCAGAATGTTTTGGAAAGTCTTAAAATTTGAGTGGAGAAGCTCTCTAACGAGACGCAACAATATAAGAATTACATTCATACAAGTAGTGTTATTTCTTGATTTCCTCTAGACTGATACAGTCAAAATAGTTTTGCTCACCTGTTGTATTTTAAAATCAGTTAATATATTTTATGAACATATTTAAGAAGATTGTTTAATAGTTTTAAAATATTAACGGAATAGAAAGTATATAAACTTAGCATTTTCTCAATAGAAAACATTAAAAATGCAGATTTATAAAACTGAGTTCTGTGAATGTCACTGAACAGAAGTAATCGGGGGGGGGGGGGGGCAATTAAGATTACTTTTGGCTGTTTACTTTAAAAGTACTTAACTGGGCTAAAGAAGTCATGTGCTGTTTGCCTAAATATTTCCTTTGTTTTTGTGGAAGAGCAATTTTCTCCTTTTGATCACAGTCCTGCAAGTGTTAGGTGGTTGTGTAAAGAATTGCCTGAAATTTGCTTGTTTTTCTTTTAAGCTTCACAATGAGGATGACCCACCAGAGTCTTCAGCAGCTGAGCAGTCTTCCACTTCTATGGAGACTACACAGACTCCTCAGACAGCAGCCGTATCTGAAGCAGATACTTCCCCCCCACCTTACTGTAGCATAGCTGTAGAAGCAGCTGCAACCTCAGGTATTTTTCCTTACATAACAGCTTGTCAGAGCGGAGTGTGTATGAATCAGCACTTGGTTCAGAGTGGTACGGTGCTGCAGTATTTTTTCTATGCGCACAGTTGCAGCAAAAAGCTAGGCTTTCATGCACAGCCGTTTGTCCAGTTTGTTCAGAAGCACGCTTCTAAATTACACTGATTCTTCTGAATTGCTAGACTAAATGGTTGTTCATTAATTAGTGTAATGATTAGCTTTTATTTAAGTCTGCCTGTAGTTCAGTTCCACATTTAATCTACATGTTTGAGTAGTGCTTCATTATTAGACCTCATTAGGATTTTTCATTGCCTGTTTAAAACCCCTCCACTCCCCTGTCAAACCTAAGACTTCTTAAAAGTATGTGCCATATTTGGTGAAAATATTGCCATGAAAAAGATTCATTTTCCTTTAAAGACTCTTCATAAAACTTCTTGTGAAAAATTAGAAGCAGGACTTTTTCCCCATTTATTCAGTACTCCTTTTCTGATGAGACTGTGACTTTCCTTTAGGGTATAGGAGACTTAACAGCAGGCAACATCAAAGTCACTGTTTCAGCAAAGTTGCCTGGATTTGCATCTCCCATGTGCCAAGTAAATGTTTTGGAATTAATCTATGACCTAATTCTTTAACGTTGATTAAAGAAGCAATTTCCTATCCCTGCTCTGTCAGACAGTGTTTGCAAGTGTAACGTGTAGCTGTGCTGAATTAGCCCTACGTGAAACATTTTTGTAGTGTACTGACATATTTTTGCCATGTGACCTGTGCTGACAAATCTTTCCCATGTAAGCAATCTTGTGCAAACTATTACTGGCTGTAGGCAGAAGCTTGAGGTATATTGTAAATAGATTTATTCACTTCATTAGTGGTTCTATGCTATATTTACTTTGCTATTTTGATATGTAACAATTAAGTCTGTGGTTTGTTTTGATATAAGGAACATTTTTAAAAGAATATGATGAAACGGAGTATCTGGAGAAAATGAATTTCATGGAACAACTGGAGTTAGCAACAGGATCTTGCTAATAAAAATATAGTGTGATTATTAATATACTTAACTAATTGGTTAATATTAAAAATTAAAAGTTTTTTTAGGATGTTTCTTTGAATGTCTCTGATTTTATAAAAAAAAAAAAAGACTTTGATTGGAACACCTGGAGATATAACTAAGCTCATGAATTGTTTTCATAAACTGTTTGCTTCTTGAAGCATCTATTTTAAGGTTTCTGCCTTGAGTAGCAACTAAGAGAACCATTAATATGTTCACCACTTAATTGCATAAAAATAAATGTTTCAAAAGTTTATAAGAACTTGAACCCCACATATAATCAATTTCAGACTCTTGAGAATATGCACTTTAAAGTAGTTTTAAAGTAGTTTTATGCACATAAAGCTTATTGTTCTTGACATCTTTCTGGTTTAAAAATGCATAACCTCTTTGTTTTGAACAGAAACACACAATGAGTTTTATCCTGTACCACCTCCATACAGTGTAGCTACCTCTCTTCCTACATATGATGAAGCAGAGAAGGCCAAAGCTGCAGCAATGGCAGCTGCTGCAGCAGAAGTTGCCCAACGAGTAAGTGTTGGAGTTCTTTATTTCAACTTCGTGAAACCTAAGGATACTCTAATTGTTTACAGTAATTGGGATCGTATTATGGCCTATTTGCTAAAAATAATGGTGAACAGATGATTTTACATATTTTGTATATTTTTTAATAGATCACTGTACTACGGAAACTGTATAGTATTCACTCTGTTCTGAGGCATAGCAGCTGGCTAAACACTTTTGAAGGCCAAATATTGCCCTGTTTTAATAATTAATTTACTATCTTGTCACCTTTTAAGTATCCACATTAATGTTACTTTCTAAAGTGAGTGCTGATGCTGAGTGTTTCAGATGATTTAAAACAAAAATTTAATTAGTAAAGAAGGTAGAGTTTTGGAGAGGAAGGGGTTTCCAATAGTTTGGAAGGGTTAAGATACCAAAAAGCAGAGATCTTCCAAAAGGAAAAATCCCTGCTACGTGAAAGCTTTAATACTTAAGTTTGATGGATTGTTCCAAGTATCCCTGAATGTTCAGGCTGAGGGAGATGGGGGTTGTTCAGCCTGCAGAATGACAGAAGGCTCTAGAAGATATTACAGCAACAGGGGGCCTACAGGAAAGCTGGGGAGGGACCCTTTTTCAGGGATGAGGAGGAATGGCTTCTACCTGAAAGAGTAAATTTAGATTAGATATAAGAAAGAAATTCTTTACTGAGAGGGTGATGAAGCACTGGCACAGGTTGCTCAGAGAAGCTGTGGGTGCCCCATCCCTGAAGGTATTTAAGGCCAGGCTGGATGGAGCTTTGGGCAACCTGGTTTTGTGGGAGGTGTCCCTGCCCATGGCAGGGGGTTGGGATTAGCTGATCTATAGAATTCCTTCCAACCCAACCCATTCTATGACTTAAAAATAAAATAAAAACATAAAATCATGCACCCCAAGTTATACTAAACAGTAAATGAATCGGTATATAAGCAGTGTTTTTAATTTCGTATGAACTAACCTTATAAAGAATGCAGTACTCAAAGTAAAACCAAAAGTTTGATATCTGCAATTAATGTTAAATGTTAGTTTTGTAATTGATGATTTTGTTCTTTCCACCTTTCAAAATTTGGGAGAGAAAAAGAGATTCTGCTATTTGATAGGATTGGCCATAATATGCTGTATTTAATTTAGGCTTCCAGTGCTTTCACTAGAAATCCCCACTTTAAGAACAAGGTGATTTGAGGTGGATTATAAGGTGGTTCCTCACCACCTCAGATGGATTTTAAAGTTGTGCTTTACCACCCTCTGAGAATAGGTTGCCCGGAGAGGTTGTGAATACCCCATTCAAGACCAGGTTAGATGAAGCCCTGGGCAACCTGGTCTAGTGAGTGACATCTCTGCCTATGACAGGAGTGTTGGAAGTAGATGATCTATGAGGTCCTTTCCAACCCAAGCCATTCTATGATTTTATGACTCTAAAATCTTACTGACTGGGTTGTAGCTGTTGGGCACATTTTTGCCTGTGAATGGAAAAATTTTTTACTTACACAGGTGGAGGAGTCGGTTTCTTCCTTGATTGCCATGCAGTAATCAGTATATGCAGCTAAATTTAAAATGGGTTTGTGTAACATCACCAGTGAAGGTGTTGTACAAGTCTATTTTACTAAATGTAGCAGTGAATCTGGAATATTTTTCATGGTTACTTGCCAAGTTCCTGCTAGGAGGTGGTGATCTTGTAACCTTTTAATCCGTGCTTCTGTTAGAGTAATTAAGTCGTCTGTTGTTACTGCTTGTAATATAAGTACAATTTATGATGAAATACTGGTCCGAAAGAAACCCTTAATCTGAAATTATGTAAAAACCTTTAAATTCAAAACATTAGCAACCCAAACCTTAATTTTAAGGGTACTGTTACCAGTCCTATGACACTTCAGATGGGGCACATGCAACTTTCTTGCAAGATTCCTGTTGCTTTTAACTTTGTACATCTGGAACCCTATGGGGTGAAAGCTTTAGACTTAAATGCAATTGTCCCTGACCTGAATTTAATTGGGAAAAAAAACCTCAGGCTGGGATTCAGCCAATTCTAAGAATAGAGTTAAGCAAAAACAATAGTTTTTAAATTGTATTCTTAAGCCTTTTTATTTTGGAGCACTTGAATTCTCACATGTTTAGGTCACTGTGTCAGAAACATCTTTTCTCATTCTCAGAAAATCTGCCTGGCTTTGGCCAAATTCAGTTACTGAGAATATGAGTTTCCATAGTACATGCATACAGCTTTAATACATTTGTGGAGATTGAACTTGTTCGTGGAAGACAGACTGCTCATAAGTCTGAAGGAGATGCGACTGCAGATGTTTTGTCACCAGAGAACATTTGTAGATGTCTTGTATCAGAATAGGATTATCAGGCTAAAAGTAAATGCACCATATGACTGCTCATGACTACTTTTGGTGAAAACACTGGAACTGTGAGTTTCTGGTGTGCTGTGACATAGTTTTATTATTCTTGGCCTTCGATCAGTACATAACCACGAGGTTATTTGTATTAGGTAAAAGGGTAAAAGGACAAAGACCGAGGCTCTAAAGCTTACAGCTTTTGTTTTGTGAAGAGTAGTCTGGTTTTGGTTGGTCAAAGAGGTTACTTAGTGAGCACAGGCAGGGTGAGGGTGATGGGTCTAAGTCAAAATGAGAAAAGGCAAAGCTGAATGGAGAGAATTGGTATGTAAGGAGCACAGAGCGATCTTAATGAGAAGCAAGAGGGAAAAGAATAAACTGGGATTGGTGAAGAAAGGAAACCAAGTGAAGACAAAATGTAGTACTGGAAGAGCAGCTGAAGTGGGTGAGTGAGAAGAAGGGAATAGGAATGGAGAAGGAACACTGATAAGATTATGTTGCTTTGTGAGGAGGTACTTGTGGAGATGAAGAAGGGAAATGACTGTATTTGGAAAATATGAACATAGTAAAAAAAAAAAAAAGTGAGTAAAATGATTGAGCAGTCAATCGGTAAAGAAAGAATTGCCAAGGCAGAAGAACAGTAAGTAAAATGGAGGTGAGGAGGAATCTAGATTTTAGAAGTAGGAGAGTAGGTTATGGTGACAAAGGGATAAACGAACTTTTGCATGAAGCCTGTTGGTATGCATGCTTTTCCAACATGCACAGAGGAACACAGCAAGTGCTTACACTTAGGTGAAATTCTTATAAATTTCACGTACATATGAAGAATGAGTAGGAACACACCATCATTCCACCAAAGCAGAAATTAACTGGAAAGTTGTAGGCTAAGGCAGTACTGTATCAGAAGCTGCCTCAGTGTACCTAAGGGCCTCAGACTGCTAAGGATCTCAGATTTGATGGTTTCTGCTTGTTTTGCTTCTGTGTTTTTTCTTCTTTTTTCTGTCCTTTTTTTTCCCCTCTTTTTTTTCCCTTTCAGCACACACTCATGCATAAACATACAAGCTATATTAAAGACTTGGTATTAAGACTGTGGAAAAAGTCACATTATGGTTAGGGTGGTGGTTTGCCATCCAGAGGGGAAGGATTTTGATCCTTAGCTCTACATACCTGTGGAAGAATAAGTCACGTGGACTTTACTAGCTTGCAATTATTTTCTCATTTTCATTATCTTTGAGATCACAAGCAGTGACATCTGCATGCAGTGTCTGAGTTCTGTATTACACACTTTGCAAAATGTACACAAACTACATAATGTATTTTTTCCATTTCTAATTTTCAGGTTTATGAAGTTAGTGTTTTAAGGATGTAAGTTATGTTACGATGTGCCTCTAGCTTCTTGCTTGTAAAATGAGGATATAGTGCTTCTTCACTACTATAATGTGAACAGAGGCAGAGCCTTTATCTCGAGTGACACATGAAGCTGATAACTATTTCATGGTACATTCGAAAGTGTGCAGTAAAGAAGGCTTCAAACCTATTAATTGAGCAAAAGAAAGGAAAATGGTATAAGAAGATAGCACATTTAATGAACTACTTTCATACTTTTTTCCTGAATGAGGTAGGGATGATATGAAAAAAAAAAAAATTACTGTGATCACGTTATAGACTTCGTAGTCCCTGCATCCATAGATTGTATGAACAATCCAAACTTAAAATTTATGGATACTTTTTGTGCTTGATTTTGTGTATTTAATCTTAAATATTTACACAAAATCTATGTTTTTATTTCTTTCAAATTCTTCCAGTTAGCTCAATGTACCAAAGAAATTGTAGCAATCCTTTGTCATCAGTTGTGATAGCATTAGTTATGCTGGCTTTCATCTTTTTCCTTTTCAAATTGTAAAGGTCATTTTAAAAAGGTTAATTTAAATGGGCAAACATATTGCTAACAGGTAAATGGCTTGTTTGTATGTTGCAATGAATGGCTTTTACTTAATGCTCTTCAGTTGCATTTGTCTTACATTTTTCTGTTTTTACATGCTTAGCACGCCCAGTTTAGGGAGTCTAGGAGTCTGTTTGATGAAATATTCCTCAGTCGTCCCGAGGTATGGTATAGTTCTCTCTAGTTTAGACTTTAACTATGAATTTTCCTATTGGCAAACAAATGCTTCTGGGTTTCATTATGCCTCCCACACCTCCTCCTCCTTAACTTCTCCATATTGTTTTGTATGCGTGAAGATACCATCATGAAGTTTTTCTCTGTAAATCCTCTGCATTGAGAAGAGTTACCAGTTCAGCTATCCAAAGGGTTACTGAAAACACTGTTTCTTTCCTTGAGTAAAGGTGTTTTTCTCACAGTATGCCATGCTAGGCTTCAATTTAAAAGAAGCTACAAAACCTTGACGGGGGGGGAACCACAGACCTCTTTTTGTAAGATAGCTACAGAGAACACTGTTTCCAGAGGAGTTAATAGGATTGCCTTCGATAGATGCTGTGTACTATTTCATGTTCTTTAGCTTAAAGAAGTTCCTTTGTTTGATATTCGTGTTGATAATATATTTTGCTATTTAACTGTTTTCCTGGTTATAGGAATACAAATTTTCTCTGTTTATACAAATTTCAGTATATTTAACAATCAAATGAATTCTCTGTGATCCTTACAATGGCTAATTTTGTCAAAAATCAATAGTTTGTATGTGTATATGTATAAACTATGTGTAGATAACTCTTTGTCTCTCTATATGACTAGATATCAATGACATTCTCACGAAGAAGAAAATATAATCATTCTCATTCAGTAAATGTCATTAATTGTTTATTTTCTGAGCATCAGCTGAGAGGACAGAGTCATTCTGCATTGTCCCTTTTTCATTCCTCAAAAATGGGACCAAAAAGGTCGCAAACAATTATACTTTGAAGGAAAGTTAAGACTGTTGACGTTAACTAGATTAAATGAGAGCACTGTCTTGCAAAGGACAGCCTATATTAGTGGGACCTGAGCAGTGGGACTGACTGTAAAACCAGATACTAAGTGATGTAAGCAAGGGCTGAATCTAGTTTAAAGGTAGGAAACTATTTCATTTTGTTAAAGATTCTGGTAATTTCAATATGCCAATTTTTGGAGACAGTAAATAGAGCTTAGTTTACTATCATTGTCTTTTGCAATAGAGTGCAATAAGTTGTTCATGCTTATTGCAAATGCCTGTTCTCATGTCCCTGGATTATTTACTGATTCACATTTCTTACACATGTAAGCCTTAGCAACATGCATATAGAGAAACCTGTTAAAATTGTTACTGTAGCTAAGGCAAATCTTGTTTTTCAGAGGGAACAATTTGCGTAGAGCAAATTTGATAATTGTTGTGGAAATGCCAGTATGAAGAACAGTAGCCAGCCAATTATTTAAAAAAAACAACGTTATTTTACAGAGCTTTTGAAATTAAAATTGAAAACAGTCCGAACTTTTGAGCCATATGTTTCTGATACAAACATGTTCAAATGTAGTCTTTTATTTAATGTATCTTTAGTCCTTCTTTTACTTTTCCCCATCAGTCTTGCAGCTGTAGCAAAATTGTGCTAAACTGATATTTTCATAATCATTTAAGATGACCATTTAGGGACATTTGAAAGTGTATATAGTTGAATTATGGCTTCTTAAGATTGCGTTGGACTAGCTTTTTGTGATTTCATTGGAAAAGCAATGGTTTTAAAATACCTTGTGATACAGAGGCCTGGTTAATTACTCTGAAAGGAAAGAGAACAGCTGGAATTTCACGGCCATGTTATGAAGGGTAGTGCTGGCTGCCTGGAGTTGGTACAGTTTGTTCTAGCATACTTCTAACTGTAATCACTATACCCTGGTAGATTAATCTGCACTGTTCACAAAGGTGAATATGTCAATCCCATGACAGAGCTCTAGATCATTGTGACTGTTTAATGCCCTTTAAATTATGAATATATCCATATATTTATATATATGGATAAAACACGCATAAAGTAACATCTGGTGCAGTCAGTGAATAAAATGTTAAAATCAGAATTACATTATTTCATTAGTAATTGTTTGATCTGGGTCAATCAGCAAAATAAATCTTTAATCTTCCTTGATAAAATTTTTTATTACTATTTTTAATAGGATACTTCTTACCTCAGTTCTAAGTCATTAAGATCATCAGTTGGAGAAAAAGTACAGGAAAATTCAAAGAATATTACTTCTGCTTCTGTCTAGACCAGATTGCTACTGTTACTGGCAGCATTATTTGACTTGTATCATCCTGTGTTGTTTTTCTGTTGTTTACTTAACATATTGTTTAACTGTTTTTTATAGTTTTCATCATGCTCTCTTTAGTGAGAGCTGTCATACAGAAAACTGTTTCCCAGCCTACAGAACAGTACATAAGATTTACCAAGTCCTGTTGACAATGAAGCACTGAAAAACAAAACAAACTCATAATTTCTGTATTTTAAGACCTAGTATTTTGACATGACCAGAGAAATTTATGCATTGGTTTGACTGATATCTCTGTTTACTTTTGTGTAAGTTAATAATTGTCTTTCCTGAGTTTAGAAGTTTTTAAAACAATTTTAACGTACTCATGCCCTCTAGTGTCCCTAGAGATTTTCTTTGCTTTATGTCTGTTTTGCAGCAGGTTGTTGGATAATCTATAAATTGATTAGTGCTGTGCTTTTGCATCAGCAATATTAAGATACACCTTATTCTAAATCTTCATAGTTTTTAAAGTATTAAAAGGCCTTTCTGTCAGGAAAAAAAAAATAGAGCATACTATGTAATGATTTTATCCAATTAAGTTTTTAACATCTTGGCTGCATACCAAGATAGTTTCAATAAGAAAGGGGAATTCTGTTGGTTTTGATTTTAAAGTACTCATCTGAAATAATTTCTGTTCTCATTTAAGATGAATATACGATATGTATGTATCTTCTATAGCAATTTTGATTTAATTCTGGGCTCTGTCAACATAAGCACCAATAAGCCTCTTTTATTGATTTGAATTATTTTTCTTCTGTAGTTCCTTGATATAGACATATTACAGAAATGTCAGTTTTTTTCTAGATTTAGAAACACAATAATTTAGTCCTAAAGATAGTTATTCTATACTTTTAATTAAATTATCGCTAACCTGTAAATCCAGGAAGAAGAGTATCCACCACGAGATGATTTCAGTGATGCAGATCAGCTTAGAGTGGGCAATGATGGCATCTTCATGTTGGCATTTTTCAGTAAGTTATCTGGTATTGCAGACCTATTGAGGTATATCTTAATTTTACCTTATTTCTATGGAATATGAAAGATAACTGTGATAAACTGAATTAATGTACTGTAATGAATTACTATTACTTTTACTTGTACAGAGATGTAAGCACTTACTGTTCCAGATGTAGCAAGTGTGTTGCACTTATTTAAAGGCTGGATCACAGAAATCTGGCCATCAGGTCTTAGAAATTTTAGAGAGAAATGATGTACCATATAAAAGCTACTTGTGTTAGTGTAGTGAATTAAGTTAATTATGGAACAAATCCAGCCACACTTATTTTCAGGTTAAACTAACCACTAGCATATAAATATGTACTGTCTTAGGTAATATGTGATTGCTGCTGGTGCTACTTTTACAATTATTCAGGCCCTGTGTATGTTGTGCATGCCTTGTCTTATAACTTACCTATTGTGTTGAGCAAACTTGGATTTAGCCACTGGAAATTACTTGTAGAAAAAAGCTGTTCGTTTTCCCACTTGGATATTTATTTATCATTTCTAAAGATATTTCCCTGTTCTGAAATGCTTCTCTGGCAGCCTTAATGAAAGTTTGATGTGGGGGATGCTGCTGTTCGTTTTAGCATTCATCAGGATGAAACCTGATTGGTTATCTACTGAAATCCCCTTTGTCTTTCAACCTACATTTCATTTTAGTTCATGTACCTTTTATGTCTTTTGTAGTCTCTTGATTTAAAAGCTAGAGGTACAGGTTATAGAACTTTTTATGAAAGCTCTTTAGTGTTGATATATAAATCACTAGGACAACTGGGGGTTGCATCTTCGGATAATTTTTTATAATTTTTATATCTCTCATAGCAAATATGCAAATATATATGTACGGTGATAAAGTGACTTTTGTAGTCTGACCTCTGTCTGTGGTTGGACCATAAAAAGGGTATGTATTCTTGGGGGTGAAGGGTTTTATTCATTTTTCTCTTTTCTTCCCTTGCCCTATGTGCTACGATGTCTTGTGTTTAACCTAGTATTTAACTGTGTAAGTTCTTTATTGTGTGAACTTGCTCTTGCAAGTCCTGGTCCAGGCCTTCATTAGCACTGCATTGGGAGGTCAAGTGGGTGAATTTTTGGGTCTAAAATGTTTTTAAGTCCTTTTTATCAGAGTTAAAAAAAGACTTGTTAGCTTGCAGTTAGGACTATAGTAGAAGTAACATTCATACTATGCAGAAGCAAAGAATCCAATGATAATCAAATGCTGTTGGCCAAAACTGCACACCCAGAACCTTGTACACATCTTCAAGAATGGAGAGGCTAACTCAGATAAACTGGCTTCTTCCTCTTCAAATCAGTCATTTATCTGAGACTGACTGCACAGAGCACTACTTCTGCATATTTGTCAAAAATACCCTGTAGATTATAATTTTTTTTTCTTGATCATTTTGAGAGTATATAACTGCCAACTCTGATCATCTTTGAATGAAATGCATAAAATGAGTGCTTTCAAAATAAAACAGGTTGCAAGGTATATATAAAAACATATGCTTAATTTGTCTCTGTGTTAACTGGTACTGGATACCAGTTATGTATGGGAATGTATATAGTTTACTTGGTGTTTGTGTTCACAGTATGAGGAGTTAATGAAAACTTGTTGCATATATAGATGTGAAAAAACCTTGGAAAATGGACGTTACATGGTGAGATTAGAGAATTAAATAAAAAATTAGCTTAACTTAATTAATTTAGGTTAGATCTATGTAGACTTAAGGGAGTGGGAGTCGAAGTGAAATTTTCGGAACACCTATATGTGTTTGTTGTTTTTTTTTTTTTTCCTGGCTGGAATATGTTTAAATGCTGGAAGCAAAGGTGGCAGAACACTGAGAATCTAGAGTAAATTTCATCATGTAGTTAAAATTCAGGACAACAGTATCAGGAGCTGTGGTGTAGTAAGAGAATTGTGGAAAGAATGACTCATTGTGGATGAGCTCTCCTGCATCCTTTCTGTGACTGTTAGGTACAACACTTGTAGTAAGATCCTGGGGGTTGATTACCTCTATTTTAAATATAAAAACAGAATTTAGTTTTTATTACCTCATTTTATTCAACCAAAGTGTAATCAAATACATTTTTTACTGTTCTTGCCTACAATCAACTAGTGATGAGTAGCTGCCATCTAGTGGTAGCTGCCTAAATTGCAAAAATATTTGTCTTGAGGCCATCTAGTGGCCAGATGTCTCTTCTATTTTGTCATTTTGGATCTTGGTGCGTGCAAGTTACAAATCTGTTTCTCATCTAAGTTGAAAAAAATACCGTTGTGTTCAGTATAACTAAAGAAAAGGAGACAATATAGTTTAAAGAATAAAATTCCTTTACATGAGCAGGTATTTTGAGCATCTTTTCTGTGTTTGTAAAATGTCTTTGGGTTTTGTGTGCTTTTTGCTTGAACACTTCCTTCAGAAACTTTGTAGAAAAATTTGGAAACCGACCTATTTTATCGCTGAAGTGGTGAAACTGTTTTAAGAAACTGCTGTCACTTTTGAAATCTGTGATTATGTTGATAAGTGAACAATCTGCTCTTCAATGGTCAGGGCTGGTGTCTGTCAGTTTCTAATGTGGAGCTAAATTAATCTATGAAGTCAATGCAGCAAATTATGCCACCAGACCACTTAATATATTTTTCATTTATGTATTTTAGTCAGATGTGCCTTATACAGCATAGTATAAACTTTTCAGAATGCCAGTGAAAGAAGTTAGTAGGTGCGTTACTCAGAGTAACTTTTTGTATGCATAACAAAACTGAGAAACTTGTGAGCTGTTTCTTATCATTTTGAACATGGCTGTAATGGTGACAGAGCAAGTAACTGTCATGCCCAAAATTTTTTTTTTATTTTTTTTACTTACTGTGCACATAGCGGAAGTTTGAATCATGTCCGATTGGCTTATCCTGGCTAAGTGACAGTAATAAAAGTTTTTTCCCTTGTATTTAAGGAGTACTTTAGAATATTACCAGCATTTTCACCTGTGGACCCCAAAATAATTGTGGAATTCATCTGGATTTTTTGAAACTATGGAAGAGGGCTTTGGGCAATCCTTGTTCTGGAAAAACTAAATATTAATTCGAATCTCACAAATGGGTTGATAAGGAGGTAGAAAAGGAGAAAAATGTTTGAGACAGCTGAAGTTTAAGTTCTCATCTGGAGATGTGATTCACTTTTGAATAACGTGGCCAGCCAATTTAAACACATCTACAACTCAACAGCAAAAAAAAAAAATAATTCTCACAATTCTCACAATACAGAGAAATGTAAATGTAAATTTAGTTCAAGATGTTATATTGGAACAGAAAACACCCATAACAGTAGTTCAGAAACTAATGTCCACGCTGTTTTCAAACCTAGCAGGTGCTTCAAATGAACAATAAATTGCACACAAGCTAGGATATCTACCCGGAGCATTGCAAACAGGCATAAATTGGGAGGCAGAATTGTAGCACAAGCCCCAGATTAGAACAGCCTCTTGTTGTATGCTTCCTGAGAAATGGTAAGCATGGTCTAAATTGCCAGTGGGAAGATTCCTTGGTGTGAATTTAGGAAACCTGACTTCTTTGTGCGTGTATTAATGCTATGCGGGTTTCCCTTAGTCATGCAAGAGAAACTAAGGGGAAGTCGTTTGACTGAAATAGCAAATGTTGGAAGGAGATAAAGGAATTGTGCTCGTTTGCCTCTGATCATCAAGGGAGCCTGGCACACAATCACCTAACTTCTTTATGCAGAAAGAAATTGACTTCTGTGGTTTCTACGTATGCATTGGATGTAATACAAAATAATTGGAATGAGGAAGCTTCCAACTGGGCATTAAGAGAAATTTACCAACATGGGTAATGAAGTGCTAAAGATAAACTGCCTAGGGAAGTTTTTGAATGTTCATCACTGAGCAGAAAAAAAAAGAGGCTGGTAGCAAATACTGTTACTGATCATCAGCAGACTTAAGGTGAGGCCACCAGGAAGGAGGAAAAATGTATACCAATTCAGGAATGGAATAAATTCTATGCAGGAGTGGGAAGAGCATTTTCTGGTGGTGCATGAAAAGATTTATTACTGTATGCTTTGTAAACCTAGGCAAGGTATGAAACTTTAAGATCTTTTGGTGTTTGCTGTATATTTAAGAAAAGAAGACACAAGTATTTGGACAGACAAAGCAGGGAATAAAGGACATAATTGAGCATGGTTTCACTATGTGTATATAGTTGCCATTTTAATCATGTCATAGACTTGACCTGTACTTAAACTTTGAAACCAGCATGTGTTTTCAGACCAGTTCTATGTTTAGTATCATGAAAATAAGCTGAGTGGTGCAGTTGATATAACAGAAGGAAGGGATCCATCCAAAGGACAACCTTGAGAAGTGTTCCCATGTGAACCTAATGAGGTTCAACAAGGCCAAGTGCAAGGTGTTGCACCTGGACTGGGGCAATGCCAGACATGAGTACAGGCTGGGAGAAGAACTCATTGAGAGCAGCCTTGCAGAGAAGGACTTGGTGGTTCCAGTGGAGAAAGGGCTTGACATGAGCCAGCAGTGTGTGCCTGCAACCCAGAAAGCCAGCTGTGTCCTGGGCTGCATCAACGGGGCCATGGCCAGCAAGCAGGTCAAGGGAGGTGATTGTCCCCCTCTATTCTGCCCTTGTGAGGCCCTACTTGGAGTGCTGTGTCCACGTCTGGGGCCCCCGGCACCAGAAGGATGTAGTTCTGTTCAAGCGGGTCCAGAAGAGGACTATGAAGGTAATGAGAGGGCTGGAGCACCTCTGCTGTGAAGAAAGGCTGAGGGAGCTGGGAATGTTCAGACTGGAGAAGAGAAGGCTCTAGGAGACATTATTATGGCCTTTCAGTACTTAAAAGGAGCTTATAAAAATGATATCAACTTTTTACACGCACAAAAAAAACTTTTTTTGAAAGAGGTGGTACTCTTGATGGATTAATAAAATAGTAATGGCAAAGTATACTGCATCATACATAATCTTTGCTTTGCCCTATGTCTATTACAGTATAAAAAATACCAATAGATGCAAGGTTGTTTGCAAAACCAAATTGGATTGTGTTACTCCATTTTACTTGGAAGTGCAGAGGAATAAAACATTTGCTTTTTATTATTTTTGATATCAAAAATCATATGCTGACCCCTGCCCCTCAGAAGAGGGCTTTGGTTTTACAAATAGTTTATGGATGACCTTGTTTGAAACGTCAAATTCTGAAACTTCTGTAACATTTAGAACATCCTGCATTTTGTATTTCAACTGTTTTTTTGCACTACAAATCAGAAAGAAATAAAATGTTGTGAGCACTACACGATATAAAGAAGACTTTACTGGAGAAAAAAAAAATCTTTAGCTTATCCATCTTCCTCTTGTAAAGCTGCTTCTGTCTTAAATTTATTAAAGGTAAGAGGCCAGTAGTAGAAAGTTGAGCTCACATAGGAGTCTGAATGTTAGTCATCTCAAGGACAGGCATCATAAAATCATTAAGGTTGGAAAGGACCTCCAAGATCACCTGGTCCAACCATCACCTTTCCACCAATGTCACCCACTAACCATGTCCCTAAGCATCAAGTCCAACCTTTCCTTAAATACCCCCAGGGATGGTGACTCCACCACCTCCCTAGACAACCTGTTCCAGTGCCTGACCACTCTTTCTGAGAAGAAATTTCTCCTAATTTTCAACCTCAGGAACACTTTTTGTTATGGAATGCAGATGGTAGCATTTGTTGCAACAAGAAGCTTGCACGATTTATTAGTCTCCATCTTGCAGACAGAGAAGGCAGTAGGTACTTTGTTCCATTAGTTTCTCCTCATTCTATTTTCTCTGTTGGTGTGGTGCGGAACTCATGCTATGGTTTAACAATGGCAATACGGAGATGAAAGATATAGACAACTTTTATTGCAGTAATTATGTGAGACAGAAATTTTACATAAATTTACTGTAGTAACTCTTTCCAGATGCAGTGTAGGCCAGAAAACTCAGAACTTGCATCACTGACAGAGAATATACATGGAAACTATGATGGAAGAAGATAGATAAATGAGCCTAATCTTGATGCAGAGAGCAGTTTGAATATAGATTTTTAAAAAGTAATAATTTGTTGCAGTCTGCTTAGAAACTGCAGATGCATTTCTGCAAGGAACGAATTATTTTTTTTTTAAACAGAATGAGACAATAAAGATGATTTTAGAAGTAGAGACAGGACACAAGGGAGGGAAAAAAAGCAATAGGAAATACTGAAAACATGTTGACTTCAGCATTTGTTAAGGTGATGCAATGCCAAGGAAATGTTGGGGGAAGCTCCCTAAGGTGTTGCTTAAGTTTTACAGAGGTAGAAATAATGATTTTCTCATATTGCTGAAGACATGGATTTTTGATTAGGTCCTCACTGCAGAATTTTTCTAGAAATGGACAGAAACTTATATAGAAAACAAATCTCAATATTTATAGTTTTTTTTTTTTTTTTTTAGAGTATGTGAACTTGGGTAGTTTACAACTTTTATATAGTTTTTTTCTTTCCTGTTTTTATTGTCAGTTTGTAACTTGATGAAACAGCACTCTGACTAAAGGGTGGGGAGGGGGAGGTAAGCTGTTGTGAACTGTACTGGAAGATGATTCCTTGTCTTTCAAGAGTTGGGCAAATAACATAAGGTTAAATACCTTCTAATACTCATCCAGCGATTGTGGATTCTATTTTGAATATTTTTCTAGGTTAATTTGAAAGGAGGATAAAATTGTTGATGTGTTCAAAGTTCGTTTCCCCTTCATATACTTTGGTTGGGATTTTTTTTATTATGTGCAAAAATAGCTATTAGGTACTTTAAATCCTTATTTTATGTACACATTAAAATTGCAAGTATGATGGGGATTCCCATAGCCCATTAGAAACTTGTCTGTCTTTTGTCCTCTTTGGCGTGCCTATCAGTGGAGCCATGATCCGTCACCCTTTGTAGCTTGACTAATAGGGAGGATGGGAGAGAGCAGTAACTTGTTATGCTGAGACAGGAACAGACAGATGCTGAAGAACTAGCTTCCTAAATCTGTTACTCTTAAAAGTATGTTGAATTTGGAGAGCTTGCTTAAAAAAGGAAAATCCTGCATTCAGGACAGTGTATCCAAACTTTCTCAAATGTAAAAGCTTTTCTATTTTGGGAAGCTAGGCAAACATAAAGATTGCCAACATGCTGTTCTGTAGCTGTTATGTGATAAAATGCTTACTCTTTTTTTTTATTAGCATTTGTTCAAAGTTTTTCTTTGTTTTGAAGATTTGTAATTATCGTAAAAGTAAGCTTTCTCATCGCTACCCTAGGCAAGATGTCTTCTCACTTGTACAAAATGACTGTGGCGATGATGCAAAGTCTTCCAAAATTTCTTTTGGAACATCAGTTTCTTTATAGTTCCACTTGAGTTTTACAGACTGTTTGAATTTTGCGTTTGTGGGCTTGGACATACATCTAAAAGAGAAGACAGTAACTAGTGAAACAGCAGCTTCTCAATTTATCTTCATCTCTATACTGTGTTTAAAGAGCAAGATCAGATACTTTATTCTGTTTTATCCAAACTGGATAAAGCTGAATATGCAGCCTTGACACATGCATTTATGTGTGCATATAACTCTGGTTTTGGTTATAAAAGTGTAGCAAGGTTTATTTTTTGTTTTAATCCAGATTTGTATGCTATAGCCCTCTGTTTGCATTTACCTTACTTATCTAGCGTCATTTGGTCAGATTTCTGTAGCAAAGTAATACTTTCCTCAATGTTGTAATGTTCTCTTGTTTAAAGTAGTAGGTTACAGCCTGTTTACCATTTGCTTTATTATTATTAAGTGACTATACCATTGGGAATGCCTAGGTTCAAAGTAAATCTTTGAAGTCTTGAATTACCAGAATGGAACTCCTACTGACTGTGTAAGCATGTCCTTATTAGTTTATAAGTGAAATTAATGTTAAGTCTGTTTGCTTAGCTATGCAGATTAACAGAAGCTACTGTTTCTTTTACTTTATAGTGGCATTTATTTTCAACTGGATTGGATTTTGTTTATCCTTCTGTATAACAAATACCATAGCTGGAAGGTATGGTGCAATCTGTGGATTCGGTCTCTCCCTGATCAAATGGATTCTCATTGTACGGGTATGTTTTTTGATTCTGCTTGTAGAACCAATCCATAACAATTTATCCAAGCATCTATAGTAAAAGAATTAAAAATAACTATATTAAATTCTGCACTTAACTTTCTCTAACCTTCGCTTCAGTAGGGAATTTACTTACTATATTTTCATAAGTGCTTAAGAAGAATGAAACTGAATCTGTCTTTATCTGATTTATCATTTTGTGTTGATCTTCCAGTTAAGATAAATAGAGTGACTCATTCTCATTATTTAAAAATCACGCAGAAGTGGAGCAAGTGCCAAAAGTGTCAATCGTATTACTCAGAAAGTGTTCTAAAAGAAAAACATAAGTGGTGAAGTCTATCAGGGGAAAAAAAAAAAAAAAAAAACAAGCAAACAAAAGCATTTCTCACTTGTATCTTACAGGGCAAAAGAAAAGCACATACATACTAAATCGAGTCAAAATCAAATACATGACTGCATTTTTACCAGCTCAGATACTCAATTTCTTGATGCTTTTAGTGTGAGACTAGATGCTTTTCGGAAAGTTATGTTAGAAGTTCCTTAGCTGACTAAGTGGTGGAAGTTGGTAATTCTTTCTGAACTTGAGTTCTACACTTCTGAGACACAATGTTAAAATCTCATCCTGTCTAAGGATCTTTGGTCATTAGTCATCTTTTATACCATGCTAACTCTGATTTTTTTTTTTTTTTTTCTGTATGTGCTAGTAATCTAACTTGATTGGCTCTTAGTACAATTAGTGCAAGGATTGTAGAGAGGAGAGATTACCTGGTCCTTATGGCACACATCCTGCATCCTTTTTACAGCTGAGAGGTAATTTTTTGCTTCCCCAGGGCAGAGGAATCCTACCAGATCAGATGCAGTTCTGGTGTAATTAGTTGGAATTTGGAGTTTGGAATGGAGTTTATCTCAATGGGCATGAAGACGTGAATTTTTCAACTGTGTATCCATTGGGGCTATTTTGAACTTTCCTCGAGGCATACTAAACAGAGGCCAGAACTTGCTCGTTGTGTCAGTTTTATTATTCCTGTCTACTTGAGAATGTGCTCATAACAACCACTAAAATGAATACATGCTAAACTTCTTTAAAGAATTACTGAGTCATAGCCTGCATTTAAAATCTTGTGTATAGTCTGTTACTAATCTCAAAATATTAGAGCTGACCAGTTCCAAGACCTCGGGGCTGCTTTCTTCGTAGTCAAGATGATAAACCTCCTGTGCTGTATCCTCTTCTGGAGAAAATAACAGAAGCGCATAGGATATATGCCAACAATTTTGTTTTAATGGTGACATGCAAGTGTGCATGTATACACAAAATTGTATTTCCTTTGCTTCAAACTTTTCAAAAAGCTTGCACTGAACTTTCTCACTCAGGCTCAGTAGTACTGTAGTAGACACTATATAGTGTCTAAACAGTTCTAGTTTACATATGCTTTCTCTGTATCACTTTTTTATATCCAGAAAAGTGTTTTGTTTTGTGTTTTTTTTTTTTTTTCTAGACAACAAAAACACAGATTTGTTGTTCAGTGAATTTTGCAGCAATGATTTCTTTTGCTTAAAAATGTTAGAGTAATGCATGTTAGGCCACTAATTGATTGGTCAGTAGTTTTAATACATCTTCTTTCCAGTTAAATGAATTTGTAAGTTTAAAAAAAAAAAAAAAAAAGAAAAAAGGAAAAAGAAAAAAAGAAAAAATACATGCTTAAGAAAACTTACAATATTAACTACCAGGTGAAGTGGGATTAATAATGCAGTGAACTTTCTTGCTGTTGAATATTCATTTGGTCTTTTAACAAGCTGTCAAAATACAAAATGCTTAGTTTGCTGAATAATAGATATGCTAGTATTTATATAGTGATAGTGTAAATTGTTCTTTTCATTCAACTTGGCAATTCTTTTTCTTTACCTTTTTTTTTTTTTTTTATTGAGCCTGATGATCTGGCTTTATTGTGAAGAAAACATGAATCTCAATGCATAGTTACTTGAGAACAAAAACCTAACAGTTCTTTTAACAGCTCTGGTTGAATATGTTGCCTAGTATCGTCTCTGGTTATTTTAGAGAAAATAATGCCTGAATTACATGATTTCTTGGTTGATAACTACAGAAGCGCACTGGATATGACAAATAGGATGTGCTGTGGCAGGATGCAGTAAACATAGTGAATGACAGCAGGATGGGAAGTGTATGAAAAGTGTGCAGAGCTACTAAATAGGTTATTTTATTCCTTCTGGCAACTTTTCACACATCTCCTCATTCCTACTTCTTGTGTGAGTTTTGGAGACATTTGATTAGCCTTTTTTATCAGTGAAGCATGCAGTCTGGAGTCTGGTAAAGGCAAAGATACCTGTCTCCAATACCATCACACCCTGCCTTCCAGCTGCCTCCCACATCAGAGAGGACAAAACTGTCTACCATGGTCACTAACAGGAACAGTTGAAATGCCTCTTCAAGGTTCATTTAGTTGCGTTCAGCTCACTGCTGGGAACTGAATGCTGGTTTGAAAATGAAAAGACTTTAATGAGTTGGGGGTCTTTATGGGGCTGGTATTCTTGGCAGCGATTAACAGTAGGGGGTATACAGAAGGTCAAAAGCTCTTCTTTTGAGGGGTCAGCAGAACATCCCTGTCTGATAAGATTAAACTAATGTGGCTTTTGGTGTTAATATCTAAAGCAGCAGGCTGCCGTAATGTGTTCAGGACAGCAGGCATTGGGTGGGGGGTAGGAAATTGACAGTGGTGATTCATTATAACAGAAAATGTCAGATGATTCTGGCAAGTAGTATATGCAATGTACATGTATTTACATGTATATATATGTGTATATATATCTTAGAGCTTTTGAAATAACTTTGCCAAAGACCACCTGGTACTGGAAGTGTTATTTGTATGGTAAACTATGGCACAAATACCAGTTTTCTATCTTAGGAAAATACAGTGTATATATATATATTTTAATTTAGTTTTTCCTCAGCTTCCTGTATTTGCATAAAGCATTAAATGTGTCTTAGTCATCTTTCTTGCTACAGCTAAGTCTTCTGTATGAATTCCAGTTTTCAGATTACTTTACTGGATATTTCAATGGACAGTACTGGCTTTGGTGGATATTCCTTGTACTTGGTAAGTGGCAATGGAAAACATTTCTGTTTTGATGAAGTACTGAAAGGTATATCATGTCCTTGTAGCTAGAGTTCTGTAAGGTGTTTAGCTATATGTTTTTCTTTTGCTGTTGATAGTTTTGTATGCTGTTCTTATTTCTGTAGTGTTCACCAGGTTATTACAGTACTGTTACTGTGTGGACTGCAGACTATTCAAATAACATCCAACTCAAAATGTTATTCTACATTTGTAATTATGTACATACCTGAGACTTATAGCTTGTGCTTTTTAATCTGCTCGTGCTCATCTAAGGGTGCAGAATTGTGTAACAAAACCTCTAGGCTTTATGCAGAGAACGCAGTGAAAGTAAGTGATACCAGGTACTTACATATATATGCTTGTATGTCAAGTTTTAAATTTTATGAAATGTGACTGATCCTAGGAAGGTGGAGTCAGTTGTCTTGTACACAGGTCATTAAATGTCCTTTTCTACTCCTTTGAAATGCATGCTGCATCAGTAGTTACTCAGTCAGACGAGAATGGCTTCATGCTTTCTGATCACAGTGCTTCCATGACGTCAGCTTTTTCTGAAGAGGTCTGCATGCCTGTGTTCAAAATTTTAAACACATCAAGTTCTGTCTTTCTGTCTGTTTTTAATTTTGATATTTCAAACACCAGCCATTATAATTTTTTTCTTACTATATATTTTGTGATTTGAATGTGAAGTCTGGAGTGATATGCTTTTACAGGAGTGAATGCTGCTATCCATTTTATTTTCTTGCTCTGGGAACTGTAAGCTGCTGCTGATTCAGTAGATGGCAGTCTTCCCTTTGAGTCAGTTCTGCTGTGGGCTTACAACAAATGTTGGAGTAAAATGTTGAGTAATTTTTTTTTTGAGAGAGAGATTCTGACTGTTTCTGATTTATTTGTTTCACAATAAATGCCAAAAATCCTAAATAATAATAAAAAAAAAAGTTTTCCATATCCTTCTTTCAATACAGTTTAAGAGTATTCATCAGATTTCTTAATAGCTTGCTCTACTGTTGGCTACTTGAGGCATATAGAAAAAGTTGTGCATTTGTAGTTCTTTTTACTAGTCTTTCACAGGACTTTTCACATTCAGAAGCCAGATCACTTAGATTTAGGAAAGCCTTATTTTCAGCCTGAACTGTTAGAAGACTTTTTTTCTTAACCTCACAAAGCTTGCAATAAAAGGCGCTGTATGTATCCAGCAGTTAGCATTCCCTTGTCTTACAAACATTTTGTATGACATAGACCAACAGCAGTTTGGAACACTACAGGAGGATTTACCCCCATAGACCTACTTAGTAGGAAATGAAGGACTATTATCAAGTCATGGGAGTTCTGCCAACCAAGTCTGTATTTCATTGTTTCAGATAACTTCCCAATCATAACATGCGAAGTAGTATATCCTATGTCTTTTTCATAGTGAATAAACTGGAGTCTTTGTTTTGGATGATCCTTTGACATACTTGAGCTCATGTACTGCTATCTTTTTCTCTCTTCTGGTGTTCACCTATCTGTTTATGTTCCCTTCACTTCATTTAAAGTCTGGAAAAATTTGCTCACACTTCATGGAAATGTGAAATGGTCAACTTCCAAAGACCTGTCATGCACAGTGAACAAATTGGAGAGAGAGACAATTCTCATTTTAAAATTTAAATGTTAGCCAATGTTTCTTTTTGAGGAACACAATGGAAAGTGTTTTTTTTCTGTGGTGTATTTTTTTTTTTTCCCTCCTCCATTAAACAGTGAAATATAAAAGTATGGGTTGAACTTGGACTGTTTTCCCAGCACGTGTAATGCAGAAAATATGCTTTCAGGCACCTGAAAATCTTCCTGTCCACCTTTTGCTGTTTCAGCTGCTTTTCGGTTGATTGTAGGGCTATCTCTGATAATGTTGGTGTAGCAGCTTTGGTAGAAGACTTTTGATCCAGATCCTACTACATTATTCTCCATGCAGAATTCAGCTTAATCACATAAATGTATCTGTTGTAGGTCAAAGTTAGCAGAGCATTATCTGGATTTTTTTTTTTTTATTCTTCGGTGTGTGTCCTATGGAGACTTGGGTTTAAAGAAGCAAAAAAAGTAAATGCTTTTTGCTTGCCAATTTCTATTTTACAAAATAAATGAGCATAGGAAACAGTCAGGGTCTCAGCAGGGACAGCAGGAAGAAAAAGTGCATCACATAGCAAAATACCAGAGTAACCATAGAGATTGTTTATTAAGATGTAAGAGAACAGGATGTAATCCTTTGCTAAATTTGTTAACTTTTGTTTGGATTTTCATTTGAACTTCTGGAATCTCAGTACATATGTGTATATATCTTAAAGGAACCTACATGTTCATTTAAGCATATAAATGAACCCAATCCCTGTATAATAATTCTACATGTGGAATTGGGTTATCTAGTTCAGATGTATTTATGATAAACTTAAATTTCTGTTTGTGGTCAGCTTGTTTTTTAAACACCGAGGTGTATAGCTAAGCTAACCAAAGACTTTTCCTGGTGGATTCAACTCAACTGAGTATTGATCTTATCCAGAGTGTTGTCTTATGAGCAAACACCAGATGCACTGTAAGAAAGTACAAGGATTTAATGTACCAACATCTCAGATAATAAAAAAAATGTTAGGGGTCTCTTTTTTCCATAAACTTTGAAAATATTTAACAATACCATATTTTTTGATGCATGTCAAAATCAAAAATGAGCTCTCAAATAAATAGCATGACATTTATGGTTAAGGGAAACACCCTAGTTTCTTCATCTGCCCTGCCCTGGACCTTTAAAAGTTGTTGTTTTTTTTTCTGTCTGAACCACTGGCAGTAGGCCCTTGCTCAACTGTGGGGAAAAAAAAAACAGGGACCTGCTTAGAGAGTACAACCTATTCTAGGATGAATTGCTCTCCAGATTTCTGCTTCTCTGTTTTATGTATAATTCAGATTTCAACCCCAACATTTTGGGCAAATTCATCTGTTGGATCAGGGAAAATCTGACGGAGGTAAAATAATCTGGTAAAATAATCTGTTGGAGTCTACTTAGCAGAGAATGGAGCAAAGAGAGCTGTTCATTATACAACAGCGTGTTTTTCTGGGTTTGTTTGCTGAAGTGTCCAGTGTGTGAATCTGTGTTGGTTTAAAAACAAACAAACAAACAAACAAAACATCATATGTTAGTTATTTCCACTGTTACATCTGTAAGTTGTGTGACAATTCTTTATCTCTTCTCTTATTATTAGAGCAGAGATATTATTTCAAATGCAGCTAAATTTAAACATTTAAAAATAATTTAAATTGTGCAGTTAACAAATAAATCATAACACAAGTTGAGTAACTTTCTTTGAACTGACTGCTCTTCTTTCTCCTCTTGGTCAGGTGCATATTCCTGGATGGTTAAATCTCAAGTTGTAATCTCCTATAATTTATCGTTGGCTTGTTGCTAGAACAATTTGTACTGACTTGTTTCTTCTTTTCTCTTGACTAGCAGTACATTTTTAATCTTAAACATTTCCAAAGCATGTTTGGAGATAATGTGGAACATATCTCTTTCTTTTTTTTCCTTTTTTTTTTTCATGTCTTTTTAGCAGATGGTATGTAAACTGAGAGTGCAAAATTTTAGAAAAGGCTTCCATAATGATATATTCTTATATCACACAAGATCAAAGTGGAAGACTTGCTTGTTAAATTTGTGAGTGATGCGTAAAGATCTCACTGTTTTTATAAAATCTGAATTTTTAAATAATCTTAAGAATTTGTAGGGTACTTTAGGTTGATATAATTAATTTTGTGCATTTTCTACACTTCCAGGACTTCTCCTGTTCTTTCGAGGCTTTGTCAATTATCTTAAAGTTAGAAATATGTCTGAAAGCATGGCAGCTGCTCACAGAACAAGATTTTTTTTCTTGTACTAAAGGTAAGCAATTTTAAGTATTGAGATGAGATTCTCCTAGGCAAACTAAGAAGAAAACAATACTTTCAATAAAGAAAAAAAATCAAACTTGAGTCACACATCAAGAACATATTGCTGTTGCATGATTTTTCAACATCTGTCATGAATGTTGCATATGTTCTACATGTACTTGAGACTGTCTTAAGACTCTTGAAATCATTAAATTTGAAAATAAACAATATGTCCTCGTTGCTGCCCCATGTCCTCCCTGGAACTAATGTTCAGTAACAAAAACAAAGCAGAACTGGTTGTTTATCCTATGCAAGAATCCTGTCAGGATACTGTACTTTGTGTAGGAAAACTGGCTTTAATAGTCAACTGTTGTCAGTGTGCTAGGAATCACCAACCTGCCTGCATATTAAATTTGATTGACGTGGGTCTGAACATGCAAACAGTAGATAAGTATTGCCTCTCTTTACATGACTGGCTTAAGATAGTCTTGTACAAAGATGATTATTGTGTATGCAACAATGTGCTTTATATATCCTTCAGGTAGCTGACTAATCAGTCTGGCACATATCCACTTTTTTAAAAATGTTTTCTCCATTAGGTGGACCTATTGGACTTCTATGTATCTTAAACTCGAGGTCTCCATTTGTGTTTAACTTCTTAACCTAAACTGCACGATGAGTTAAATTTAAGTCCAGAAATAAGTAATGTAGCATCTTCACTGCTCTGCATTTTACTTAAAATGTTTTAAATGCCGTCCTTTGACTTAACTGTGAAGCAGTGTTGTTTGTAATAAAGCAGACTTTCTTAACTTTTTTGCAAGATTGGACCCAGGATCAATATGAGGTAACCAGTGACACGTTGTTGGAAGTCTGAAAAACACTGAAACGGTGTTTGCCTAGGAAAGATGATTCCTTTTATATAAGACAGTGAGATACATATAAAACCAGCAATGATAAGTAATTGTTCTTGATCATGGAATGAACCTGTTAATATTATTGTGACATATTTTTAATGTGTCGTTTTGTCAAAGCTATGTGTAAGTTGAACGTAAATAATAGTATATTGCATTTTAGTAATCAACCTAAAATGGCACCTGTATGGCAGCATTTCCTTTTTGTAAGAGTAACATGTCTCTCACTTTATTAGTAATATGGTAACCCTTTCAGAATGCTGAAATTCATAGAATAGAGACTGTATGAAAACATCTGTATATCCATTAGCTTTCAGTATAATGAAGTGTAAAAACACTAAAAAATCATGAGGACTAAGCGGTATTTGAAAATTGTACCTTGTAGAGAAGAATGAGAGTGCAGAAAACATGGTCTGTGATTCTTTATTCTCCTGCTATTTAAAATCTGTTTTAGGGCAAAACAGTAAGGCCTTAGTCAGTATTGAGTGATGTTAATGAATTGTCCTACCTGACTTCAATGGCTTCTTTTAGCTATAAGCATTTCTCACCACCGGGATGTACGAGGTGATAAGGGTATGGAGTTTCCTTAGAGGGCTGGACACCTAAATACTATTTGTTGAAGTGTCTTAAGTATTGAAACGAGAAGTTCAAATTAATTGCTATCACACTTCAATGGCCTTTATCTTAAGTAGCCTTTTAACTTCCTGCACAATGTCTATTACTCTTAATAAATAACAAATGTTAACTCTAAAATCATAAAATATTCTGAGGTTGGTGTTAGGAAATGTAGCTTTGACAAAATAATAGTAAATTTTCACTTTGTGCCATCCTAACATGGGTGGGGGAAGGCTGTTCTTTGCTGCTTCTACATTTAACATCATTTAGTAGTGTTGCTTTATGGTTAATCACTCCAATGAACTGAAGTACGATTCTTTCTTTATCTTCAGACTGCATCGAACAGACATTCCTTTCCTATACCAGTGTGAAATTTCCAGATGATCTGTAACCCTCCAAGTTAATAGGATAGAAGACTACTAAAAACAGAAGACAAATTAGTGAAGATACAGCTTCAAAAATGAATGACAGGATGGCTTATGCTCAAGTGCCCACTGTGGTCATTCTAGTAAATATTTATAACTGCTGCCTTTTATTTCAGCACATTTGCATATGTGCTTATTAAAAAGATAGTGCTGAAGTAAGAACAAACCATCTGTTAGTATAGATTAGGTACAGTCAGATTTGGTTAATCTGTGATTGTTGTATCTGACAGATGTAAGTGGTAACTTGTTTCACAGCACGTGTGTACCACTGACTTGTTGACCTGAAGTTTGAGTAAAATGAAATGCATTAAATGATTCAGATTAACCAGTTCAGGCAGTTTTTTCTATATTTTAGATTCATCTAATTATATAATTATGTAGAACTTTTTTGTTAAATTTACTAAAACCCAGCGTTCCTTGGTGTCACAAATTTGTATTCATCAATATTTTATCAAATTCAAACCAGTATACTGTTTTACTTAAAGCTGATGCTCCATGTTGAGTCCCCTGTAAATAATTCTGCATAAATTACTGTTTGAGTTGCTTCTTAGGAATTACAGCAAAATATATTTTGCAACAGCATGTTCTCCAAATTATGTTTAATCTTCATATGACTACATATTTTCTTGTTAATTTGGCCGTTAAGGGTATAATTATTGTTAGATGTAATTTTGGAGGTAAAAGCATTGAATAGTTTGTCTTGTCACAACTTTACTCACATGGATTTTTATTATCTGTTTTGGGCTTGATCCTGAAAGCCCTTATTCTTATGCACGATCCTATTAAAAGATGGAGTTCATGTTAGCAGGGATGGACAGCCTTGCATCTGTAGCCCTTGGTTATGCAGTTAGATCCTTGTGTGTGCACCTTTGTTCCTGAAACAGAGTATTGCAAATGTATCCCCTGACTTATAACAGTGGATCTGTTTAAGAAGTCTCCAGTTTAATATAAACTCAACACCCACTCTTAGGGTATAATGAAAAAAAAAAAAAAAAGCTGTCTTAGAATGCTTGTTTAGAATAAATACTCCATCTCGTAAGAATAAACTAATTTAAGCTAAACCTTGGAAATAGCCTATGAAGGAAATCTTACTTTTAAAGCTCTGAAATTGGAAAAAGTGTGTTGCACTTCTCTCAGTATTCATTTAAGTTATACCATTACTTTCCTATAAATATCATCTCTTTTAAGGGGTACTCTCTAGTGTTCATGCACATTTGATTTCCTTTTATGTTTAATGGTTTATGCGTCTACCTAAGCAGGAGAACACATCTCTCAGTCCTTTGTACAACTGGAATCTCAGTTGCAAAATACATTGGTTGCACCTTTGGGGAAAAATTACAAATACTTTCCTCCAGTTTTTCTTTTTGTATTAGAATTTTGCCTTTTATTACTAACATTAAGAATGAGGTTTATGTTGTTTTAAGCTAGTGCTGTATTCAATTTTGTATCTATAATGAATGTTAAAAATGCATATGTAAACTGGTTACATTATTAATTTTCTTAAACTTTCAGAGGTACTGAAAGTGACTAAAACTTTAGGGGCACCTTCACTTCCCAGCTTTTTATGGAAAATAAAATTGTGTTATCTTCAATATCTGATTGGAAGTTCCTTCTAAACTTAGCTGTTTTTCTGTGTTCTTTTGCATTCATTGTCCTTATGAAAAAGAAATGGAGATAATAAAACATTGCTTTGTTTTGCTAATTAAGACTTAGGCTTTTTGTTTTGGGTGTGGAGGTGGGTTTCACATTGAAAATTACACACTGCAGTACTTCTGGCATTACAGACAAATTAGTTGGCAAAATAAGTACTAATCTCTCTTCTCTGCTCTTCTCCTTTTCATCTTGTGCTTTATGGCAACAGTACTGTAAGAACATTTCTTTTAATGAGTTAATGCAACTGTGCAAAGCATGCAGTATTGATTCCTTTTCTATGTTTACCAGTGTCAGCTAGTACTATTTTCCATCTGTATCAATTTTCCTAAATTAAATAGCAGTCTTCTGACTGATTTTTTTTTTGTTTGTTTGCTCTACTATATTTTTACAGAAAGCTTCCTACAGATACTCAGTTGTTGGTGTTTTTTTTTTTTTTTTTTTTTTTTTTTTGCCCCCCTCTTTATTTATTTTTTATTTTTTTGCTGGACTAGCTCGCAAAAATTCTCCTTTGGACAAACAATATGTAGGGTTAAAAATGTACACGTTATCTAATCCTGTTTAGTTGATGCAGCAGTTTGGTAGCCTGAAATCTCATCAGCAGGAGGAAGGGAATTGGGACACAGTTTTCAAAGACTCTGCAATCTATTCCAGATGTGTCAAATGCTGCATATTTTCCTTGCTATTTCCTGTGAGCTTGGTTAGGAGCAGCTGGCTCTGTGGTTTAGAGACACCTGGCCAGCTTTGCTTTGTGTCTTAGTTGGGCTAAAAAAAAAGCTTCAGTATCACAGTGAAGTTGACTGTAAACAGATTTGGTATGAATGTAAATAAGGCTTTGAAGTATGGTGCAAAAACAGCTGGGGGGGGAGGGAGAAAATGGAAGGAGAGAGAAAACTTCATTTTATTCAAGTAACTGTCTGAATGTAGTTTCTTCAGTTTTTGTCATCTACTTTTATTGATGTGGACACCTTGGGTAGATGGACATCATGAATGTGATTCAGCTAGCCTGCAACTCACACATCTGAGACGATCCGTCATTAACACTTCCTGTACAGATACCTGATGAAATTAAAATTCTTGGGGAAAGAAGGTTGTCTCCAGTCTTTCATTTCACTGACTCACCTGGAGTGTGGGTGTAATCCTCATTCTACAACACCTTTTAACCCTTTTTGAATGCCACACTCTTTTTGAATCTGCCTCCTTCGCTATGTATGAATAACAACAGGTGAGGAAAAGTGATTTTAGTAACATACTATCAGAATATCAGAAAGCTTTTAATCTCTTTTCCACCTTTTGTAAATGTTCTTCCATTAATGCTCTGCATTAGTCCCTCTTGTGTGGTTGCTTGCTTTATTCACTTGAACAAAATATTCCTATCATGAAATTACTATTGCTTCTTGGACTTCTGAAGAGTGAATAACATCTGGTATGGCAATAGGTATCTTTCAATAAAGAAAACATTTCTAATCATCCTAAAATTGGATTAGCATCTGTGCACAGCTAGCCAGAAATGGTGGAGTCCGGTATGTCCTATATATGCTATTCTTTTCCATTATCCCAAGATAACGGATCATTTTCCTCAGCTTCCAAGGATACTTTCATTGTCTATATCTTCTCCATGTTGCATATCTTTTCCACTTTCATGTCCTTTCTTATTTCTTTATGCACTTGTCGAGTACATAAAGGATAGTAAGGACAGGCAGAAGGCTATGCTACTGCATGTTCGCTGCAGCTGATAAATAACCCACCGAGCAATTTCCATTTTTTATTAACTGCAGTGATGGTTAGTATTTTTGTAAGTCCATATTTTACAGGTAAGCTAATTTTTCAAAATCAACGACTTTCAGACAGCTGAAAATGTGTGAAATATGTGACTGCACCATCCAGCATTTGTAAGTATTGCATGTGCAAGTGGCATTAAAAGGGTGGCAGAATTTGTTGTAGGTATATTTTCCTTTATCTCCTTAAGGGTCTACATGATCTACTGTAAACCATTTCCTGAAATATATTTACCTTTTTCTCCGACCCCTTCCAAATGAAAGAAAAGTCAGCTTTCCTGGATTTTTGTTGTAGTGTCTAAAGTTGTTCTTTACTTTAGGAAACTTACAAGCAGTGAGACTTAAGTATTCAAAACAGCGTCGGGTCTCCAGCTATTGTTCCTTTTGTGGAAAATAGAAAAGTATATATTCAGAAGAGAAAGTTTGGATTTTTCATATGGAGGGATGGTTGCAGTTATCCTTGTTACTACATCTGTTCTTGTAGTCTTCACTCTCAATTTTTCTTGTGGTCAAAGAAGGAGTATGTTTGTGGAGATATCCTTAATGTAATCCAAGAAGTTCATTGATTCATCACTATGCACGCACAGAGGCCCATCCAGCTTCATTTTCTAGGTTGGTGTAGTACCATGACTTCTAAATGGTCATTTTCACATGGAACAGACTGCTGACGGTATAATTTGTTTAACAGCAAAATAACTGTAAAACACACTTCACTTGCACATGTTCATTAAATGAGTATTGCAGTTTAATGTAATTGTAGTAGCACTGCTGCTTTCCTTAGATCCTGTCCTTGCATGAATGTAATGTTAGGCCACTTCTGCTGTACATAGCCGATGAGCTCTCACTCCTAGATTCTGAAGTTTTCGGTGTATTTTTCCACTAGCAGTGACAGGATAGTCGAGTGAAGTCTGCTGGAAGTGTAAGTAGAATAAAGCTGATGCTAGTCACCGTGTAATTGTAGAACAAGCACTTGTGGGGTCATTGCTCAGTTGGTCTGCTCTTTGCATCGCTAGGTGACTTCTAATTAGCTAATTAATCTGTTTCTTGCAATTTTCATAGAAACTCTTTGTGCTGTTTTTAGTCTTAAAGGATGAGAAATTGTTTTTGATCATTTTACCTCTGCAGCTCTCAGAACAACAAACTTCTAAAGGAAGGCCTGTCATTTCACTTCCCACTGTAACGGGGATCACTTTTGCAAAAGAAATTGAGCCAAATTCTGCTACTTTTTACCTGAATTGAAAATCAAATCCAACTTAAAAGCTGCTACTTTGACGATAGGCTGACACTGCAATTAAGCAAAAACAGGATTTTGTAATGTAAATAATTACCAGCAGCCAGTTGTAGTATTACTTTATTCTGAATTCTGAACTGCTGCTCTCTGCTGAGGAGTCAGTTTGCATGTTTTAGTATTTTATTTTTTTTTCTAGTTGGAAACTCACAATGCTCATACCAGTTCTGCTGGTATTCATTGCAACATGGGTACACGTTAAATACAAGAAAAACTGACAGCATAATCCCCTGGTTAAAAAATTGTAAGCGTAAACATTCAAGAGACTTAAATGTTTGTGAATTCTGGCTGTAAGCTGACTGATGTGCCATGTTGGACTTGGTTACATGTGGCTTGGCTCAGGCCTGTGCCTGATTCCTCCTCCTTAGGGATCATGAGTCCTGCTATGAAGTGTGCTCAGGATATGTCCTAGGTTCAAACTGAGACTGCTGCTGCATGTTCTCTTCCTGCATGTTAGGCATATATTTACAGCGAAGGGATTAAGGGAGGGAGAGAAACTACTCAGACCTTTAACTCTGCATTTGCAGCAGCTGATTTAGCAGGTGTTTCTGGCAACATGATGTGAGCACATTTATGTGCAGTCATCACCCTCTTTCTAGCCAGCTTACCAGCACTATGCCTATGCTGCTTTGTGTACCTACGTAATCTGTGAGAATAGCCCTTAGGTTTTCTTTGCTTCCTGGAGGCAACTAGAATAACAAATCCTCCTCCACTTGGACAGAGGAGAATAAAGGAGGTCCCATCTGGATGTCCATGAAGGCATTTGGCCAACAGCTGTTAGCCTAGCTGGCCCTATGGGAAAGGCCTCTGGCTGTTTCCCTGCCTTCCCAGAAGGAGTGTAATCTTCAGCCCTGGCTTTGATTATAGTATCTGCATGGAATATGCAGCCTTTTCAACTCTCGCAATATTGAGGTTTACATTAACAAAAAAATCAGTGTTGTCAACATTTATATTTTGTCACAAATCTTGTGAAGCTGGGAATCTTTCTTACTGTTTTAGTTAGAGTGGTAGCTACACAAGGTTCAGCTGAGGGATTGGGAAAAATTTCTTCCCAGCATATTTCTGAAAATCTTTTAGGTTGGTGCAATATATCCATAAACATTTGCTCCTAATCTTTTGTGGAACTTTCTGTAACTACCTGATACAAAGGGGGTACTGTGATTCGTGACTGACTTCTTAGGAATTACCATTTTACTCATAAAATTTGTACTTTGTAAGACAAACTGGTGTTTGCTAGAAATATTATCTATCCAGTTACAGCAACAGCTGTAGGAGGAATATTACCCAGAACACTAACCATTCTTGCTAATAGCATCTAATATAATACATGATTTCAGTGAGAAAAGAAAAATCAAGCACCATGTTAAACTTTTCATGTTGGATTGATTTATTTTTTTTTACATGCTTTCATTTGATTTTTGCATTTAATTTCTTCTTTGGGAGATGTAACAGCTAAAGGATGAATGTTCTCAAAAGCTGGGCCATGAAATTTGGTTCTTCTTTGAAATGTGAATGTAAAAATGTCTAAGGGAGTTTTCTAGATCGATGAGTTATCAAGAACTTAAGAATCAAATTGATCAAGAAGACATACACAAGAAATAAAGTCAAACGTGTGTGTGTGTGTGTGTATGTGGAACCTCTTTCAGTTTTTCCACTTTCCATATGCCAGTCATGCTAAACTAACTTTAGTTCTGCAAGGTCTTGTCTTGCAAATCATCAGTATTAATAAAATCTCATCAGAGGAAAGAATCCTTCCAATTATCTTCTCACAATTAAATTTGTATTTAGGCTTCCCACAGTCAACGTGCATATAGTCTGTTTTACAAAAACTCAGAAAAACAGAAAGTTGGTGATTTTGTAAGTCAAGAAAGGTGTCCGTCTTATATTAATTAACCTAAAATTTGGTGCACTTGCCATTTTATGAGAAATGTCCTTTTTTTTTTTTTTTTTTTTTTTTCCCTAATTCCCCTCCTATGATCAGACTCTTCAAAGCCATATTGTGAAGTGAGTACACTTAAGACAGGTTAACTCTGACAAGCATGTGTGGAGCAAGTTATATTATTCTTGCCTTCCTCAATTCTCTTGACAATGCATAATGCAAGAAGATACTTCAGCTTTGACTCCGTAGTATAAGAACAATATTTTTGGAAAATGAGAAGATATGTTCTTTGTATGCTTTGTGCTTTCAAATCAAAGAACTTAAAAATAATTATTTAGTTACTCTTTGTGATAACATTTACTGACAGCATGTTTTTTGTATGTTTGTTATTTTCCTGCAGTTTTTGTAAGTCTTTCTAACGATGAAAGTTGGGCAATATATACAATGCATGTAAAATTTTAGCTGTGTCTGTGGTCTATACCCATAATGACTCCATACTCATGGTGATGTGTATTTTATACACATACAGTAGTATGCACTTCTGTGATGATATCAAGAGAAAAAATGGCATCTGTATAAAAAATAATAATAAAAATCTAATGAGTTTTGGTTTTGGGTTGTTTTGGAATTTTCAGCAGGCCATTTACCACTTCTACATCTCTGCCCTCAAGTTTAAATTGTAGTGATAATGGTGATTTTTGCTTCTTGATTTCCTTGTAGAATCATAGTGTGTTTTTTTTTTTTTTTTATGAGTCCTGTGTTAACTATTGTGCAGTGCTGAGCACAATCCTGCACCACATCTTTTTAAAGCATCTAATTATACAGCATCTGTGTTATAAAAGTGATTAAACAGCCAGTGTGTATGATTTAATCCAGATTTGGGGCTTGTGAAATGCATAAAATGCAATCCATTAGTATTTGTGCTCCTAATTAGTACAGAATTGTTTTGCCCTTCGAATGAAAAATGCCATACAGTTAACTCTCAATTATCCAGAGGTAGTTTATCTGCATTATAAATTAATTAATGCCATGGGCTGACACCTGCAGTGGTTTTGTTTGGCTGCCAGCTCTGCATTCATCAGTTTAGTCACAGCAACGATACTGCCTGTGAGTCCTGATTTAGGTTTGAGTTTGGAAATGGCACTGCTGCCATTGTATGTCACAGATCCTGAGGAAGTAAGTCCGCTGAACCCAGGCTAGCTGCATTCAGAGTTATCCTAGTCTCTGATTTGTTTGTGTGTTTGGATTAGCGGGAAACACTGTGCAGAGATTTCAGTGCAGAGCCAGCTTGTGTCATGGCTGTAACTCAGGTAAAGCAAATTTGGTCAGGCTCAAACTTTTTTGACCATTGAGCATCAGCATCATGCTCTTTAGCACATCTTCAGTATCCATATTAAATAGATAATTTTATATTTTTTCATGGTAGTGAGAAATGAATATCAAGCTGAGGTATATAGTATTTAAGTTCTTTTAGGAACCTGTGTTCTGGTGTATATATTGTAGAGCTTAGGGATATGGTTTAGTGGGGACTGTTAGCGTTAGGTCAGAGGTTGGACTCGATGATCTTGAGGTCTCTTCCAACCTAGAAATTCTGTGAAATAGTTCAGGTATACAACAGGTAGAAGCTGAGTTCCTACTGTCAGGATCATTTCTATGTTTAGTGTGAAGGAAAATATCATCCCCTGAGTATCCCAGCTCCTGACTGAGTGCTACAGCTAGATTAAAGAGTTAGTTATCCTCTTACCTTCTTTCCTTTGGACCAGCAGTCTCCACACTTGCTGCAGTCAGTCATTCAGGTTGGAGGGGAGCACAGGAGGTAACCTAGTGCAAGCTCCTGTTCGAAGCAGGGCCAGTGCTGAGTTCAGATCACATTAGGACTTTGTCAGCTGGGTCAGCAATTTCACACACCCTCTGGACAGTTTGTTCCAGTGCTTCATTATCCTCATTCATGATCATCACTGACCTAGTTTCCACGAGAGATACGGTCAGTGACTTCTTCCACAGTACCCCACAGCTCTGATCTCTCTCCTGGCATCTGAGTCCCAGGCTCTGGGGCAGGAGGAAGGATGTCTTAGTTACTGAGTAGCCATGCAAACTGCTCAACTGTCAAGTGTAAAGAGGGAGAAAGAGTATTCAGTCTCCAATGAACTGCTAACATTTCCAACACTGAAAAAGGGATGGCAGGCCTTCTACTTTTTTCACTGTCAGCTTCCTCAAGGATCTTATTACCCAGAGCTCTGGATGCTGTAAACTCTCTTAATAGTTCCTAAAATTGTCACTTCTAGGAGGCCTCTTGCTCCCTACGTGGCACTTTAGGTTTAAGTACCTAAATCACTTGGAGTGGGATTTACATCATCTAATTTCATTTACCTAAAAGTTTAGTCATCTAGTCTAAGCTATTCACAACGGATTGCTCTGCAGTCAGATCAAGAGACTCATCTGCAAATGATGTTTTTTCCATACCCAAAGTTTCCTGTCACAAATGGAGTCAACTGAATCAGTGTTGAAAAGTATTTGGACTGCAAGCTGCACCTTTCAGTACCTTTTAAAGAATGTGCCCTGCAGATTCTTAAGAAAACAATAGCTTTTGGTCACATTGAAGCTTGTTGAAGAGTTTCTCATTTATAGGAAACTGGCTTTTTCTTTCTTTGGCATTCTGTTGAGCAATTTACCCCTGCTTCCAGTGTTCCTGCCCTTTGGGCACATCTGTCCTGTGGCTGAGGATACTATAACTTCCAGAGCTGCCAATTTCTTGGGCTCCCCCAGGATCCTGCCTTGTATTTGGCAGTAGACTTCAGTCTGTGGTGTTTCAAATTAAATGGTTTGGGCGTTGTGAAATCCTGTTTTCCTACTGACTATTTCACAAGTAAATAAGGATCAGCTGTTTGCTCTTTTCTGATCCAAGAACTGAGGGAACATAATGAAGCAAGTATGCAGATGTTGAATTTTTTTTTTTTTTTTTCCACAAAATATGACATTGAGCTGTGGTACTCCTTTCCCCAGTATTTTGGTATATTGCTGTGATTAGAGTGACCAAGTTATTTACAAAGACCAGAGAAATGAGAGAAACAGCTTTCCATGGTTATGCTTCTTTTTGGTATGGCTTGTAGGGTCTGTATGTTTTTGTGATAAAGCTGGCGAGGTGTGTTAAGAGTGCCAAGCAGCGAGCCTCCAGTCAAAATTTGTCATGTTCCCGGCATGTTTACCTAGTTTATGAATGGCATTTGTAGCTGTTATTTCTGGATTAATCACTACTTTAGATAGGCTTTGAGATTTCAGGAGTTCACCTAAGTACTCTGAGACTTATGGCCTCATTTGACTCTTGGATCCTTCTCCCATGAAAGAGATCCATCAGTTGTGAGTCTTAATTGGTAGAATAACATTTGTAGAATAACAAACCCTGCTCCACAAATGCTGTTACGCTGCTAGAAAACACTTTCAAGATATGAGGTACCTGAAGTCTAAATTGAACTAATTTTCTGAGAGTTTCTGTGGCTTTTAGTATATTGCTAACAGTGTCACTGGCAGAAAGGGATCCTTGGTGCATGGCCAGTGGTGGAGAGTGGCTTACATCTGCAGTACTGCTACCCAGCAGACCTGGAGCGGGCTGGCTGCATCCACACTACATAAGTCCACAGCACATGGCCTTGACTGTAGTTGAGTCCTAAGTCAGAAGTGTTATTTTTGCATTTGTGTTTTAAGTCAAAGTGTCTGAAATCTGGCCTACACTGCAACTTTTCAGGCTGGCGCTTTCTTAGTGTGGAGCAGATGGTCTGCAATATTTTGAAGAGTTCAAAGGTTCAAAGGCTGCTGAGACAGTGTTTGGAGGATTCAGACCTGGTGCAGTCTTAGCCATGCTGCCTTTTGAGAGCATCTTCTGGAGTACAGTTTCTCACCAGAACTTCATCCAAGTTTGGTCATGGGGAGAGAGCCTAGCTACAGCATCCAAAATAGCGCCAGAGAATGACCTAACAGCTCAGCAGTGCAGAAGATCAGGGCTCCAGTGCTTGCATTCAATCCCCAACTCTTTCATTTAGCAATGTGAACATAACCTTAAAACCTATTTCCATTATGATGCAAAATTACTTAGCTACAAGCTCAATCAAAGAAATCTAGAACAAGCCTCTATACTGTTGAAGAAATTGTGTAGATTCTCTGTCTCTCAGCTCCAGAAAACTGCTTCAGCTGCTCCAAACTGAGCAGAATTTAAAGGTATAAATGTTTCAGTTTCTTATAAGAAATTATTCAAAATGCAGTGCCGTAAGCTGAAGGACTTGAGGAGTGTTTAATTTTGGCTGCTGAGGAACAGGAGAGCCTACCACAACTCAAAAGCTCAAACCTGACCTCCCTGCTACTCGACAGCTTAAAATGCTGTTTCAGTTCCAGGCAGGTAGCAGGAGATGCATGTTAATATTTAATTTCCATCCTGTAAGATGTAGGAGTGCCTCCCAGCTCCCGACTCGGCTTTGCATCCCATCTTTTGGCACGCCGGTTTCCGTACAAAGGAAGGGAGTTGCAGCAAGCTCTGAAAATATCCCTGGATCTGAACAATTATGAAAGGAAGGTGTGTTACAGAATACACTTGCCCTGCCCAGCCAAAGAGACCAAGTTCAGATAGTTTCACAAGCTGTAAAGTCCCGAATCCTGCCAACATTAGCACATAATCTTCACTTTACGTTTGTAAGTGGTCCCTTCGCTTTTGAAGAGGAGGAGTTAAGAAGAGAGGCTTCTTTTGTACGATTGGTTTTCAGCTGGATTTTTTTTTTTTTCCATCTCAATTAGTCTTTTTGGTTAAAAAGAAAACACAGCAAATGTGACTTGTTTAATATTGTAGTCAAGTTTTCCTCCTTTAGGCTTCTGTAAAGAGGTACAAAAATGATTTCAGAGCTGTTTACACAGGGCTAAATAATAACTGGCCGCTTAGAGAGGGGCTAGATAAGTATCTGAAGGGTAATGCTTTATGTAGGCTTTGGATTCAGCCTGATGCTTGTGCCCACCCAGAAGGCTCAATAAAACCTTTTTTTTTTTTTTTTTTTTCTTTACCGTTGTTCTACTTAGAGGAGGCTTCCTGAATTCAGCTCTATAAACTTTTAATGAGTGACCTATTTGCAAAACTCCTTTCCGGATTGGCAAACAGCGTTGATAGGGAGCTCCTGATGCTTTCTGCACCGTAACCCCCCCTTTCCTCTGTGTCCCCTTGAGCTGGAACGTGACCAAGGCAGAAATAGCTTGAACTGAAGTCGACAGCAGCGAAATACAGCGCTGACAACAGCTGGACACAGCATTTCTGCACCTTGCTGTATCAACATCAGAAAAAAATAGGCACCTTGTGTTGAAACTGGTGTTGTGTACTGTCTGCCCCAGCCGATGAGAGACTTTTCAGCCCTAAAGTAAATAGCTCCTGCTAAATGCTGAGGCCTGTGCTATTGTTGACATAGTGATAAAACAGCATTTGTGGCATACAGTGTGCTTTCTTTCACTGCTTTTGAAAGGTGTAATAAGTCCTAGCACCTAAAAAGAAATGGGGTTGGATCTGGCATGTCGTGCTTTAAAAGAAACGATCCTGATGTCTGTCTGGATAGAGTATAAGGTTCATTTCTGCTTCCTTCTCCTCACCTGACAGTCTGAGAGTTTTTTTTTTTTTCTTCCAAACATAGGAAACATTGGATTAATTTCTTCATTCAAAGAAAAGACCATTTCTTGAAAAAATATTTATCACATGTTGATATTCTTTAATCTTAATGTATTCCCTAAAAAGGGGGTAAGAATTAGAACTGGGGGAAAAATATCCCCAAACCTGAAATGATCACAATAATTAAGAAAAAGCAGTTGGAAAAAGGTAAAGTTGCAATGTTATACATTGTCTGAAACCCAGGTGACTTCACACTGTGCAAGATGGTATGGCAAGAGAAGTTTCTAATGAATAATCCAGTTCATCATATGATAGCCCATTAATGCTGACAACCAGAAATATTGCTCAAGTCTGTGCAGTCAGGTGTTTTTTTTTTATGAAACTATTCAGTAGTTAACTCCTATGGAGAACTGTGGTCAGAATTTGTCCCTAAGACAGATAGCTAAGGATTTTAAAAGAAAACATCACCAGTAAACTTCCATTATGTAACTTTTCCTTTAACAGAAAGGAGCTCATAGACTTTACTGGTGACAGCTTAATTCCCCATCTCTGACAGACTTAAAAGATATTCATAGCAAAATATATACATTATGTATGTTGTAAGGAGACAGGATACATAAGAGAATAAGCAAGCATCCATTACCATCTGGTTTCACCTGAGACATGTGGGTTTCACATCTTGGACTTTGTTCCATTTTAATTACGTATAGGCTTTGTGAGAGACCAGATGCACATGCTGATTGCAAGCAGAGTCCATCTTTCATGTATAAGGTACCTAAAAACACAGTTCAGTGCAGTACGTAGGGAAAAGGACAAAAACATGAAATAAAAATGTCCATTTCAAGTCCTCAGCATCACTCTGCGTTTCAGTGGTTTTCCAGTTAGCTGCCCTGTAGGCCCATTTGCAACTCAGCAAAAATTGCTGTTATAATTTTCTTCCCAATATTAGGCCAGCTATTTTTCTACAGCAATTACAAAGCGTACAAGACTAATGTCCATTTGAACAAGTGGCCTTGAAATGCCAAATTTTGATTACAATGCAGTTTAAGGTTTGTGTAAATGTCTTCAGCCTGAAACCTGAGTTCAAATATTGGTTAATTCAGCATGTTGGAAAGAGCTTGAGAGTTTGTTTGTGTGCATCTCAAAACCACTGCATAGTTTGGCATGGGAAGGGAATAGCAGAGAATTTGCAGGTCAAGAATGAGGTCAGCTGGCAAAATGGTGAGGAAGCTTGCACAATACCTGCCCACAGTTGGTTTGGCTCTAGCTGATATGAATGTCCCTTGCTGTCATGAGCCCTGGAGTCGTTGACAAATGAAACAATTTTAAGGAAAAACCCAGTGAGTTGTAGTCATTTGTATAAAACTGTAAAAAGGAATCAAGCTTATTAATGAAATGGGATTTATCAATGGAAATGGGAATCTGGATTTGGGGGAAAGGAGATTGATGGGAGATGTTTTCTGGGGGAAGGGAGAAGAGGAGTCCCTTCTGCACAGTGAGATTCATTCATCTGGAACGTCCCCACCAGGTGTTTTGGTGAAGTTCTGTGTAGGAATGTGTAGTCGTAAAAAATGGAGATTCAGTGAACAAACCAGCAGGCAGAGATAGATTTATGTCCTTGGCAATTCGGGCCGTTCTCCATATGTTGTTAACATTAGATGGTGAGAGAAATTAACTGTATCATATGCTGTTGCACAGCCTGTATTTTGAGCCTCTCCTGTTTAAAAACAGCTTAAAACAAATGGAAAAGATAAAACAAGTATTTCCCTCAAGTGAGAACAGATGGCAATGTTTTCAGGCTCTGGAAGTCAGAGGGAGGCTTTTTCATGACCAGGAGGCAGAGGAGGTGGGATGAGTTCTTCTCAGGGCACCGGGTGACCTCTTTCTGCAGCAGGAATGTCTAAAACCTCCAGCAACATGCTTTTTGTCACAATAATGTGTTCTTCATAACCAGCTACCCTCCCTTTGCTTTACTGTGGCTTACAGATGAAAATATGGGTATAAAGTTCATTGACAGACACAGTCATTACTCTTGCTGATGGTTTCTTAGACTTCATTTTCCAGTTGTCCCTCTGCAAGACTTTTGGGTCCTTTAATGTGGCACGGTCGAGCATCTCAGTTTTCTTCCTCTCATATATATCAGGAAATGTGGGAGTTTATTATTGATTTTTGCAGTGCCTGAATTGCTCTCAGGCAGTCTATTTGGCCAGCCGGTACCTCCGGCCATTCCTGGACCACGGTGCCAAGAAGCAAAGGAGCTGTGCCTGGCTTTGGGTGAGAGACCAGACGTTAGCAGGACCCAGAGATAACCTGCCACCTGCATCCAAGGGCCCGGGAATGAGGCAGGGAGGGTTCTTTTGAAAGCAATTAGCTCAATAACTCTGTACTTCAGCCCTATGTATAATTAATTTGTTAAATACGTGGGCTGACTTGAGTTCCTTAAAAGCTGTAGTTGCAATTTTGTTTAATGATGTGAATTTAAAAAGGCTCTGAAACACAAGCAAATGGAAAAAGAAAACAAACAAACAAAAAAACACACAGAGACACACACAAACCCAATTCCCATTGTCCAGCAATTTTGTCACTAGAGCACCTGTCTGAGGAGGCTTCAATCCTCGTTTCACCGTCAGGCAATTTAAACCATGACACTTACCTCCCAAAGGGGTGCCCCAAGTAGCAGGCTGACTGGGGGCTATTTTCACAATCCCGCAATCCCTGATGATGACGTTTTCCTTCTTCAATAAAAACGACTGGCTTACTGAAATAATATCATGAATGAATTATTCACTGGTTTGCTTTACCTCCCAGTAGAGTGCCCTAACTGATAGGCCTTAAAGTCATTTCCCTCTCTCTTTGTTCAATGTATATTTAAGTAATTACCCTATACAAAGGGGTGGAACAGCTCCAGGAGGAGAGCTTGGCAGAGCATGGCTGCTTTGTCATGGCGAGCAGGATCCTCTTCCCAGAGACGGCTGCTGTGGCTTTCAAATCCCCAGTGGGGAAAGCAAGAGGTTGAACCAGAATCTCCCCAATCCTGCACGTGGGCTGTTAAATAAGAGCGGTGCTGCCTTCATTTTGCAAACAGTGTCTAAGCACAGCCGTTGAACCATTAGAGAAGAGATTCTGCTTGACCTGGAACAGATTGTTTTGTTTTATTTGAATGTCAGTGAGAACCCCTCTCTTCAAGCCACAGAGAAATGTCTTTTGAATTTTTCAGTGGTTTAATTCCAAGGCTTAAGTAAAACAAACAACAAAAATGAATTTGTTCACACATCTATAACTACCTGGGCCTTGCAGAGAAAAGACAGAGAGGGAAATGCAGCTGCAGGTTGATCCCTGCAGGGCAAAGAGAGGGTTTCTCGACATTTCATTTTCCATCTGCCACAAGATGATGAATTTAACTGCATCTGGAAAATAGTCATGGCTATAGGATCGCAGTTCAGCTACAACCTTCTGTGTAGTTCATAGCGCTCGGCAGCCTGGTGATTTGATGGGTTGCACTGCCTTACACTTAGTAAACATTTTGAAAGCTAACACTGCAGCTCCAACTGCTAGACTTTATTTTTCAGTGTAACCTGAGATTGGAGAGCATATTTTGAAGGGTGAAACGTGGGTATTCATAAAACACAGAGCGAAGGCTGCCATCGTTTTTTCATGCCTGTATTTCTAATCGCTGAAAGTCTGGTAGCTACCAAAGCACTTTACAGCCTCTGCAAATGAGAACAACTGAAATACTAGGCCAGCCAAATGCTGTGGTATGACTACAAATAAACTACAATGTCTGGACAAATCTAGGGTGGATTATCTGTCTAATCAAAATTTGTAAAGTGTATTCAGCAGTACAGAATCTGAATTTCTCAGCAACAAGTCATCAAATAATTTAACAATTGGCCAGGAAGCTAACTGTTTACACTAAAACAGCTTTCTTTCAAGACTTTGGGTGTGGATAAAGCATAATATTTATTTAAAGTCAGAGATAAAAATTTACCATGCACACACAATCTTGTATGTACATCTCTGATGTAAATATCTTCTTATTCCTACTGCCTCTAACTGCTGCAATTATGTGTTATGCGCTATTTATACAATCAGAAAGATAAAATTAAAAGAGAAAACCCTATACATATTAGAGTGTACAGAAGCACCTGATGCAGGGAATCAGAGTCATTGTGTTCTTACGGATTTCACATTTTTAGCGAAAAAAATGGTTTACAAGCACAAGGGTTTTCATCTCCCCACACAGTGTCTACATGTTACAGTACAGGTAGCACCTAGAGAAGATGAATCAACTTTTTTTTTTTTTTTTCCCATCTTCATAATAATAGTATTGCAGGGACTTGTGAGCCTTGCCTTTTCTCCTTTGCTGGGTTCAACCGTGTAGTATCTGCGTGCTCTGCAGCCCATGGAAATGTTAACAGCGAGGCGATGGCTGCAGCAAGGAGATGCTTCACAGGCCGGTTCCAGCAAGGCACACGTCTTCCTTACCAAGGGTTTTAAACCTGTTGACTGGGAAAACCCTACTTGCCAGAACAAGATCTTTTTATACACAGCAAGAACAATCTCCTATTGTCTCCAGGGATAAAATGATGCCAATAAAAGATAACAAACCCATGCAAACACAGTGATATATAACTATGTTAACTGCTTCACCACTATATTTAACCATGAGGTAAAAGCCTCTGAGAGACTTTTTTTTTTTCCATCTCACACATCCAAAGGAATCAAACATAGCAATTATATTGAAATGAAAACAAATGTTTCATTCACAGCTCCATAACTATACAAGAATGAGTGTTGCCATTTTTGGGGGGTTGTTCTTATGTCCTGGCTGAGTGTCTTTATGGCAGGGATGGAAATGCTGAGCCTAAAGAGCCTCATGTGTTATCTTAGGGACCCAAATGAAAGAATTGCATCCTACCTGGGAACATTATCCTACTGTTGTAGTGTTTCTGGAAGGATGGGATCTGTCACTAATGACAAGCTAACATTTTAATTCTCTCTAGCTAGGAAGATGTTCTAAGCCCACATTTTCATGGGAAAGCACCGATTCTTGTTCCTTCTCTCACAGTTGTTCCTCTGCACCTACAGAAACAGTGGCTGCCTTGGTTTCCCTCAGCACTGCACTTGTTTGGTGTAGCCAGCATTTTCTGGGGAGCAGAAGGAGTCTGGGAAAACATTAGCTAGAAACTTGTGGAAGCTGTGTCTGATATTTATTTCCCCTCTCAGCTTAAGGCCCTGACTGTCAGACCTTAAGGTCAGGCTTCCTCTTCCCCTGACTCCTCCTTCTCCTCTGATTTCTACCCTTGGCTACATGGTGTCTTTCCCTAAAAGGTGAGGTGGAGAGTGCTGGCAGCATGCACTCTCCTTTTCTAGATGAGGGGATTGAATGCACCCTCAGTAAGTTTGCAGATGACACCAAGGTAGGTGCATGTGTCGATCTGCTGGAGGGTAGGAAGTCTCTGCAGGAGGATCTGTATAGGCTGGACCGATGGGCTGAGGTCAACTGTATGAAGTTCAACAAGGCCAAATGCCAGGTCCTGCACCTGGGGCGCAATAACCCCAAGCAGAGCTACAGGCTGGGAGATGAGTGGTTGGAAAGCTGCCAGGCGGAGAAGGACCTGGGAGTATTGGTTGATAGTCGGCTGAATATGAGGCAGCAGTGTGCTCAGGTGGCCAAGAAGGCCAACAGCATCCTGGCTTGCATAAGAAACAGTGTGGCCAGCAAGGCTAGGGAGGTGATCGTTCCCCTGTACTCGGCTCTGGTGAGGCCGCACCTCGAGTACTGTGTTCAGTTTTGGGCCCCTCACTACAAGAAGGACATAGAGGTGCTTGAAAGAGTCCAGAGAAGGGTGGCGAAGCTGGTGAGGGGTCTGGAGAACAAGTCTTATGAGAGGCAGCTGAGGGAGCTGGGCTTGTTCAGCCTGGAGAAAAGGAGGCTCAGGGGCGACCTTATCGCTCTTCATAAGTACCTTAAAGGAGGCTGTAGCGAGGTGGGGCTTGGTCTATTCTCCCACGTACCTGATGACAGAACGAGGGAGAATGGGCTAAAGTTGCGCCAGGAGTGTTTTAGGTTGAATATTAGGAAGAACTTCTTTACTGAGAGGGTTGTGAGGCATTGGAATGGGCTGCCCAGGGAAGTGGTTGAGTCACCATCCCTGGAAGTCTTCAAAAGATGATTAGATGTTGAACTTAGCAATATGATTTAGTGGAGGACTGGTCAGTGTTAGGCCAGAGGTTGGACTCAATGAACTTGAGGTCTCTTCCAACCTAGACAATTGATTCTGTGATTCTGTGAACATGGGATCTTTATGTAGACCTCTTAGGTGAGAGGAACCTGAAACACCTCTAAGAGATACTGTCCACCAAGGGCATGAGGGACTGCATGTGCCAGAGCAATTTCCAGATGGGACACTGAATGCAGCTACACCTCTTTTAAGAGGAAGAGCATTTAGCTTTCTCAGGCCTATTATATTCCACTCTATGGATAAGGTCTGCAGGATGTGAAGCTGGGACTAGCAGAGCATCTTCTTGTGGCAGATGGATTGAGCCTTGTTGCTGTGCTGGTGCCTTTTCCTGGAGATCACCCTGCCCAAGACTGTGCTCTGGAGATGCCTGAGCTCACCAGGCAGATGCTGATAGACTGCAGGATCTTCAGGCTTAGGCACTGCTGGCCACTAGAAGCTTTCAGGGTCCTTTGGGTAACCACAAGGAGAATTTGGTGTTCTGAGTCTTGCTCTGTCCTTTTGTCTGATTTTCCCTACACAAGTTGCAGATTGATCTGGCAGTTTTTTAAAGAAATCTGCTGCTTCTCCTTTGGTCTCCCATTGCTCTTCCTGTATTGTTCAAGCCCACTTTGTAAGCTGGCTGGAGGAGTGACAGTACCTGACAGCGTTATGTTTGAACAGTCCTCAGCAGTTTGCTGAGGGGTGCCTTACCTTCAGCTGTTCCCTTCCTTGCTTCTCTTTTTATTCCACACTCCCCGACTCCAGCTCCCCTTCACTAAACTGAAACAACATGTTGCCTAAAGGTCAGGTAGACAAACAGTTAACAGCATACCTTGCATATGTGTCTATGTACAATACATGTACAGATATATATGCATATATAGAGAGAGCAATGCAGAATATCTCTGAATGCAGTCTAGCCTCTAGATGCTACTGCACTACCAACAACCAGCCCCTCTTTCATTTTTTTTTCTCTCTCTCTTTTTTTTTTTTTTCTTCAAATGTTTAGATATGCTCATTGTGGAGAGCTGGCCCCATTATGGGGCTTGCCCTTTTCCATTGATTACATGGCACCGAAATGTAGAATTGAATGCAAGTCTAGGTTCATGCTGAGAAAACCCTGCTAACCTCAGGGAGAAGGAATTAGTTGGTTTTGGAATTTTAATTTGGTCCCAACTGTATTTCAGCTTTCTTTCAAAAATCTGAAAAGCATAAAAATCAGGAAAACCATGCTACATAGATCCATGTCATTGAGTTAAAATGTTTGTTTGGAATAAATAAAGTGAAGTGCAAACCACTCCAAACAATCTGTTTGCAGATTGTTGTCAAAATTATATACACACATGTATACATTTTCATTTCCTTCCTCCTCAAGATAAATTATCCCTTAAGCTTCTCCTGTGGAACACATGTGTCTCTGGAATTTAAGGAGACTAAAATGTGTGGAAATGCAACATGTGAAATCAGAATTACATCTGGTTATGTACTTTTTGACTCCAGTATGGCTCAGCTTCTTGCTTCCCAACAATGTTTAGATTAAGCCCTTCAAGACGAAAATTGATTCTCTTTGTGTCTCTGAATTTTCAGTCATGAGAATTAAAAACAACAACAACAACAACAAAAAGGCAAGAAGGAGACTTTTTTTTTTCTTTTCTTTTTCCTGGTGTAATCTTTTCCTGTATTGCTCTACATCTTTTCTAATTGGTAAAATCGGCTGTTATGACAGAGGCAACATCATAAATAATAAGCAGCAAGCTGTCCAACTAAGAGCTTCTTTCTCACGCTATTTCCTGCAGAGTCAGATTGTATGGATGCCTGCAAATATCTAAACTTGGGGCAGTATTTGAACATCCCTATTACCTTTATGAGCTTTAGAGCCAGCTCTTTGATTTGTTCTCTCAAGCTCCTTAAAGCTCCTTCTCTGCCAGTTTGGATGATGTGTAGGAGTCTGTGATGAATACGCTCATTATCTAATACAAAGTGGCATAAAACACTCATGCCATGAACTCCGCCACACAGCTATACCCTGCTGCAATTCTCTGATTCATGCTGTACGAGATTAATAGCATTTATGTTATTCATATATCTTGGTTGACCTTGATCTGTTAGAAACTCCCTCCTTTTTATCTCTGTCCCATACTGGGGAGGTTTTGTCCTACATTAACAATGGATCTTTTGTACTTCAAAGCACATTCCCCCCACGCCCAACATCCTGAGTTTTAATTTTCCTTACATATATAATATCTGTTCCCTTCTCTTTCCCTCTCATATTCTTACCTATGTTTAATGGGCTGATACTATCTCAGGAGCTGTAAGCTTTTATTTTATTTTTGAAAAACATCATCCTAAGTTAACCCTTTGGAAGCTAATTGCAGGGAAAAAAAATAGAAGATTTTAATTCTGTTCTAATTCTGTTCAGTTCTTCTACTGAAGGAAATAAAAAAATGTTTTAAGATCAGCCAGGACTCATAGTTCTCTGTGGCGGTTGTAGGACAAACGCTGTCATTGCAGCTGGGAAGATATATAAGAAGACATATGTATGTATTATGCATGGGAGAGAAAGCTGATACAGGAAAATAAGGGGGGGGGGAGGAAGGGTCACATAGTTATAGATGTGATTTTTCCAAAAGCTATGGTTTCTGCATTTCTCTTCAGCCTCACTACAAAATGCAGGCATGATCCTGTCTTGCATGATGCTTCTGTACTAGGAGGTGTGAGTTGCTCTCTGCACTCACCCACCTCCCCTTCTCCCTGCTGCAGCATGCTGCTGCCCACTCACAGGGATGCCAGGGGCCCTTTGTCAGGAAATTCTTGGAATCACAGAATGGTTTGGGTTGGAAGGGACCTTAAAGCTCATCTAGTTCCAATACCCTGCCATGGGCAGGGACACCTCCCACCAGACCAGGTTGCTCAAAGCCCCATCCAGCCTGGCCTTGAACACCTCCAGGGAAGGGGCATCCACAGCTTCTCTGGGAAACCTGTTCCAGTGCCTCACCACCTTCAGAGTAAACTATTTGTCCTATCACTACACTCCCTGACAAAGAGTCCCTCCTCAGCTTTCCTGTAGGCCCCCTTTAAGTACTGGAAGGATGGTGGAAATTTGGGTGGTGTAGGAAAAAGTGGGCTGGTGGTTGTGTGTGCCCATGGGCTAATACATTTTTAGCTGACATGCCTGCCTTTTCTGGTTGCAACCTCCTGCTTCTGGTGATGTATGGGCAGGCTGAAGGCGATCAGGATCTGGGGCTTAGAGGAGCCATCTCCTGCTGAGGAGAAGTCTGATGACAGCAGTGGTGCCTTGGGGACAGCTTGCTGCCATGCTGGCTGGGAAGGAGAGCTGGATGGGCCAAGCAGCTTGCAGAAGGAAACAGGAGGAGGAGAGAGGAGCAGGGCAGGGGATGCTGAGTATGCAATGGGGAAGGGAGATGCAGAGAAGCACAGAAACAGAGGTAAGAAAGCAAGAGAATGAAAAGACCACAGGTGGGAGTTAGAGAGGAAGCTAAACATGAGCCAATAAAGACAAAAACAGAGCCCCTGTGTATGAAGTGAGGACAGATTGCCTTTGGCTCTGAGGCTGGTCTCACAACTTGAGGAGTCATAGCTCTACTGTGGACCAGAAGTCTACATCCAGCAGCTACATGTACCCTGCCCTCACTGCCACCTTCCATATTAGTTGGAAGAGGAATGCAGCTCCATTCCCATCCAAGTGTTTCAATTGCCGCGACACTGCTGTGGGTAAGCTGGGAGCTCCAGCCACCGCAGCCCCACCTTGTCTCCTTCTGAGCACACATCAATGCTTAGAGCTGTCAAAACAGGTACACACCAAGGTCCAAAACCTGCAACTTGCAAGGATCATGCGATTCGTAGGGTTAGAGCAGCTTTCCAGTCTGTTTGTTTGTGTACATCTCCCTCTGGTTTATGGTCAGTGGCCCATTAATTTTTATTTTCCCATCAGTGTCCTGAAAGTCTGGATGAGAAATGTAATGGCTGAAAATGCTGATCCGGAATTATATGAAGCAAGATTCATGGGGAAAAGCAGTGTCTTTCATTAGGCACACTGAAAAAAAAAAAAAAAAAAAAAAAGAGAGACAGCTTTCAGACATACTGTCTCATCTTTAGGTTGTAAGTCGCTCTCTCTCTCTCTCTCTCTTTTTTATTTTTATTTTTATATTTTTTTTTCCAGAATTATTAGTTGGGTCTAACAAAAGCCACAACATCTCCTTCCAGATTCTTCTTGCTTATGTCCCCAGACCGTCACTCCAGCAGTGCTTATCACTGAGTGTCTGTGGACAGAGGGACAGAGCCACAGAGCTCAGAGCCGTCCCTCCCTCAGGCTGTCTCCAGCCCCAGCTACCTTCTCCTTGTCACCCCTGTGCAGCCACCCTACAGCCCCTGTGCTGAGCTGCAGATGCCCCTGGAGCAAGGGACGTCTGGCCCTGCTCCACATCCCCAGTGCTGCACCTGGCTGGCCCCAGGAGATTTGCTGAAAGGGAAATAAAATGGTGCAGAGTAAATAAAGCAGGTCCTACACACCTTTTGTTGCAATGTGTGGTGAATTCTGCATATTTTTACCTGCTGTCTGCTGGTTTTTGCTTTTTTTTTGGTTTTTTTTTTTTTTTTTTTTTTGTTTTGTTTTGTTTTTTTTTTTTGCTTGCTTTTTTTTTTTTTTTTGTTTGGTTCGTTGTTTTTTGGATCATGAGGTTTCAAATATTTTTTTTTTTTTTTTCCAGTGAGTTTTCCTTGTGCATGTATTAGTTTTGTCCCCCATGTGTGACTCACACTAAGATCCATCCATGTTATAGTCCATTAAATTAGCTAGGGGAGGAAAAAAAAGTATTGATTTATATTATTTTTATTTTCTAATCTCTGCTTTAACACTGCAGAGAAAAACTTGACACTTTCTAAAAGAAATCTTAAGTGATAACAACCTTATCGGTTCTAGACCCACGGTGTAGCTGTGCTAAAGGAAAGCTCTGTTGACTCTGGATTTGCAACTGCACATATACTACTTTCATGGGATTAGAAGCCCATATACTTTGGCCTTGTGAAATTGTTTTGCTTTCTCGGCATGTTCGAACTTTTTGAGGAAGTGAAGGACTTCCTCTATGAAGGGCTGTGCTGACTTCATTCCTTTGTGCTCCAAGTACTGAGACAGCAAGTTCCTTGGGAGATCTGTTCTTTGTTCACTTTGGGTTTATTTATGACATGCATCTGCCTGTCTTTTCCTCTCTGCATTCAATACTAAGAAGAAAAAAAAGGAAGGAAAAAAAACCACAAAAACAAAACACAATGAAAAGAAGCTCTTGGTGCTTCTACAAAACCATATCCCCTAATCTTTATTCAGGGTTAGATTGTCACTTTAAGGCACAGTTACAAACTAAATTAAATGGCAGGGTGCAGTGCCAGCAACTGTATCTAAACATCAGTGGGGAAAGCATCCTAAACACTGTCACCCTCCTAACTTTGAGGGAGATCTGAGAGATCTGCTGTTTTTTTTTTTTTTTTTTTTTTTTTTTTTTTTTTTTTTTTTTTTTTTTTTTTTTTTGAAAAGAAACAGGCTGTGCATCAGTATGTCCAAATGTTTTCTAACCTTATGGTCTGCCTTTTAGGCCCAATTAATAGGTTTGTCTTCTGGCTTTCAAATCCCAACTTTTTGTCTACATTTTTTCATGTAACTCCATGTGACAAATTCCTTGTTTCCATGCAAGTCATGTGAATTCCCACGAGTGCTACAGCACGTGGGTACTGCTTGCAAAGCTGTGCAAGAGTATTGCTTGACAAGATAGGGTCCTAATACATTGTACATAGGATGGGACTATATTGCTGCTGTCCTGGAACAACATGGGACACTTCTTGAAAAATTGTTAAACTTAAAATTTAAATTAAAAAATTAAATTGCTTTAATTTTAAAAATTGTAATCCCAGAATTGGTTGCAAGGGTTAAAATTTCTCTAGCTCCATCTTAAACTCATCCTTTAAGGTCCCTCTGTGGTTGAGAGTGATAGATTCATCCCACTCAAGATGGATAGTCTAAAGCAGATGGAGCGAATCACTTTCCAGGGATCTTTCCCTCCATCCATTCATGGGTAACCCAGCTTAGACTCACTGACTGCATTTTACTTGCTCACATTTAGACAAAGTAAATCCCACCAAACACAAGTGCTTCCCAGCTGGAAGCCAAGGTACCCAGACAACGATCAGGTTAATACAGAGATGCTTGCAACAATTCCTCAGTAGATCCTATAGCATAAAGCTACCCAGAGGACTTCCTTAAGAGATGGAAGGAGCTTCTACCTGTAACGTACATGTATATGACAGCATGTACTTACCAAAGCTACTTGCTGATGCAGAGCATAATTTAGTGAAGATGTAGCAGAAGTGGGGGATGAATGATCACGGAGTTTAATTGATTTCTTCCAATAGGAGGGGAATCATCTGCTTTTCAGATTCATAGGAACGAGAAGTAATTTCATTAAACTGGAGTGAAGAAGGTTTTGGCAATAAATAATAATAATAAAAAGTTGTTCTGATGACTAAATGCTAAACTGAATGGAAATCTACCACTAGAGTTTTTTCAGTAAGAGGTTATACAAACTTTGGTTTAGTTTGGATAAAGAAACAAGATCAACTGAAAAGAGATGGATCTTTCTCCAAAGTTACAGCAAGGGCTTCCCAACACACAAGTTCCCAACACTTCCTCTGGGCACAGAAGTCTCCTTTCTACTGCTTCTGTGGGGAGCAGGAATCCAAAGGAGGAGGCTGACTTGCAAGGCATTTGAGAATGGCTGAACTGATGAATCTGAATTTGTGGGAAAACTTTATGTAGTGCTAAGAATGTGTGAGTACAGGGATTATAACAGAATTCTGAATGAGCACTGCATTGCTCATCAAGGACTGCTGAAAAGCCATTTGAATTAATGAGATACATGACACAAACCTGGAAACCAAGCAGCCAAGCCCTGACTGACTTCAATTTGCCAACTTGGTAAAACATGTTCCAGAATGAATATAGAATAAATAAGTGTTTATAAGAAATTTTTGGAAATGCACTGAACAGAGGTAGCGGGCAGTATGGCAATGCAGAGATTTCTAATGTTGTGTCTTCCTGTGCACCTGAGTGTGATAACACAATGATTATATAATGTTGTGTCTTGCTGCACATGTGTTCATGTATCCCTGCCACTGTGTCCCCTAAAACCATCTGCAGTTTTTGTCTGCCTTCTTTGGGATCTGGATAGTGGCTGTATTTTCAGCTTGAGTTCAAACATTGTCAGTACTTGGCTCTGCATTGCACATGCTCTTGCCGTTTCCAATATTCTTTGTTTGGGACTGGAAAGCCTTATATAGTCTTGACTTGGAAGATAACGTTTTCAGCTTTTACAGTCACAGGAACTGACAGACTGATTTACACTCCCTTGGTGTTGAGGATTTAGATAAAGCCTTCAAAGACCTCCCAATATTGTTGAGTAGAAAATGGGAAACTCTTCTAACTGGTACCATATTTCACAATTTCATTGCATCTTGTTTCTTTTAGAAGCTCCTCCTAGAAGTGAATTCAACCCAGTATCTTAGATGGGGCTATTGTGGTAAGGGATGTGGCACTGTCTGGAAACACCAGTTCCTCTTCACTTACTGTAGAGGGAGCCTAAAGGACTAGCTTAGCTTGCACATTCATCTTTCAGACTGCTGACATCAGATTAGAGGCATCTAACTCTTTGCCACTAGTGAAATCAAACCACTAGGAGAGAAAGTGCCAGAAAGCAAATTCACAGAAGTCAGTACAGAGTGGAAAAACTTAGCTGGCTGTTAGGAAATACTTATGAGATAGTGTGGTTTAGGCAATACTTCTGAAAGAGCAATACCTACTTTGAGGCTGCAAAGAAATGCCTATTGCTAACTGGGGTCATAACTATGAAACAACTCTCAGAGCTGGTTACCTTAATGTATTTTTTCTCACAAAGGTCACCAGAAGATGGGAACCACATCTCTGGACAGCAATTAAAGTATTCCCTGGAAATGTGAGAAGTATAAAACCTGACTTTCTGCTTTTTTCTGTCATTTGAGACAAAGGGCTGGTTTAATAACTGAAGTCCAAGAGAGAATTCCACACATGGAGGGACGCAGGTTCCTGCTGTTCAGACACAGGTGTCTACTTTTTTTCTGAGAAAAGTAGAAAGATGGCACAAAAATAACACCCAGACTGGAATTTGTAGGCAGAACTGTGAGCAGTTTCTCAGTTTTCTGTCTGTAGATGTGAATTGTGGGTCAGCTTGCTTGACACCATCACATCTTAGGTTGTTGTGGGAGTGCCCAGGAGAAATGTATTTTGGTACCAAAGGAAGTTTACTATTGAAATCATGAGTTAGGTGCCTCCAAGGTGACATGGCATCTAATCAGAGATTTTGAAAATCCAAATTTAGCCCTAGAGACATAAAATAGCAATAAAGCAGTTGTGGAAGGGGCATGTCCTAATAGCTGCTCTGTATGGCGACCAGGATCACCCTCTGAGTCTTTATCAGATTTCACTTGTGCAGTCTGCCATGAATTGCAGGGTGTAGGGGCTACAGGACTTCCAGTTCCTAAGTAACTGGGGGGCTAGAGAACTTCCAGTTCCTAAATAACTAAATAATAGGTGGGCCCATGATGGCCTTGTGGAAGCAACTGACTTAATTGTGGTTTGCTGCCCAAGTTATGAACATTTCTACATATGCTGTAGGGTCAGTTTTAACTATATTAGAGATATAGACCCCATACATTTTCTAGACCATGCTTTTAGCCCCTGAGACTCAGAACCTCAGAGGCATTAGGATTCTAGGTGCATCTGAAATCCTTTGTAGGAAAGAGATTACCTGCAGAGAGAAGGTACCCCTGCCTTTGAGCTGAGGTGCCTGGGGGTTGTTCTGCTTGATGTGGGGACTTTATCTTGTGCTATTACCACAAATGACATTTCACACTTATCTTACAAGCTTTTCTTTACAGAGAAGCCAGAAGCAAAGCAATGCTTGTCTTTCATAAAAGCAATTAATTTGGAGACAATTTGAATTTACGTGTCCTAGGTATAGATGTTTTGGGGACAAAAATCCGATCGAGTGTTTTTGCACTGAGAGTCATTTCATAAATCTCATCATGTTATATGATGCTACTGGTCCTCTGTATTTACTTTCAATTTACATTGTTAGCTCTGTTTATTGCCTTTCGTTAAAGTTCATCATGATGATTGTTTTTAAGTCCTGTTATGAGAAAGATGAACACCAACATGTGGAACAATCTAGATAAATAAACTGAAAGTAGTTGAAAGCTTCTCTACTTAGAAGTACCTTATTTGAACTTCTTGCGTGGGAGTATTTACTTGCAAAAGACAGGATATTGATGATCAAACATACAATTAAATGAAAAGGTTCCGTGTTCTTTGTATTAAACAAAAGTATATTACATAAAAGCTCTGGCAGTTTATTTTTTTAACTCTTTTTTCACTCCTTTAAATGAATGAACACATACGTTGCAATATGCTTTACCATAAGCTGACTAAACGTAGGCACATTTAGTGAAGGAAAAAGATCAGCTTTCAATGATTTAAAATCTCGCAGAACTGTTGACATAAATTGCTTCATCTGTGCAAGCTGATTTGTCCATCTGTTATATTTTATACAACTTATTTCTATATTTCAGTCAGAGGATTGTTATGAAGATCCTATATCTCCTATGCAATGCAGACCATAGGTTAACTAACAGTGCTGAATCAAGCCTATGCTGTCTATAGAAGTTGGAGTGTCTCTTAAAAGACATCTCATTGACTTACAATGCCTAAAAAAATGGCATTTTTGCATATTTACCATGTTACTTTGCCTTATTTATTCATTTTAATTACATCTAATTAATTATAATCTATTATTTATGTAAATATATATTTACACAATGTCAATAACATTAATATAATAATAATACTTATATAGAATATGATTTATTTATATATATAATTTATTATAATTAATTTTATTTATTAATTAAGCTATTTTGCATTATTTTATTACCACCATATTTTGCATATTTACTACTAAATATTGCATATTTACCACTTCACCACATTTCAGAAATGATTTTACGTTACTATTCTCCTTCTGTGCCAACCTTTCTAGAGCACTTTCCTTTCCTTTCCTTTCCTTTCCTTTCCTTTCCTTTCCTTTCCTTTCCTTTCCTTTCCTTTCCTTTCCTTTCCTTTCCTTTCCTTTCCTTTCCTTTCCTTTCCTTTCCTTTCCTTTCCTTTCCTTTCCTTTCCTTTCCTTTCCTTTCCTTTCCTTTCCTTTCCTTTCCTTTCCTTTCCTTTCCTTTCCTTTCCTTTCCTTTCCTTTCCTTTCCTTTCCTTTCCTTTCCTTTCCTTTCCTTTCCTTTCCTTTCCTTTCCTTTCCTCTCCTTTCCTTTCCTTTCCTTTCCTTTCCTTTCCTTTCCTTTCCTTTCCTTTCCTTTCCTTTCCTTTCCTTTCCTTTCCTTTCCTTTCCTTTCCTTTCCTTTCCTTTCCTTCCTTTCCTTTCCTTTCCTTTCCTTTCCTTTCCTTTCCTTTCCTTTCCTTTCCTTTCCTTTCCTTTCCTTTCCTTTCCTTTCCTTTCCTTTCCTTTCCTTTCCTTTCCTTTCCTTTCCTTTCCTTTCCTTTCCTTTCCTTTCCTTTCCTTTCCCTCCTTACAAGAATCTGTATTCACAGTTTTTCTGTCTGTATTTTACTCTGCTATCTGACACCCTGTTTCTGGGCTGGGGTGTACTTCTACAGTCCCAGTCTTTCCCATTTCCTGTTCAGTTGTCATTTTTATCTGACCCTTTACTACCAGATACAAAGTTACCTTTGTGCTTTTGACATCTCTAGCAGATGTCTTTATCTGACCTGAGTGCTTCCTAGCACCTGTTAGTTTTTCCCCAATTCCTGTTTTAAATAACCCCTTCCCCTCCCAGTTCTGTCACCTTTGAATAACTCAGCTCCACCACACTAAGTACTTCTTTCTATGTAAGACCCTTCCTCTCCTTATTTGTAGTTTAACCTGTATTTAAGAAAAGTAACCTTCCTTTACACTTCTGCAAATATCCCTACCATTTGCTACAAGTTATGCAGCAGTGAAGAGCAGTTCAGGAGAGGATTTATGTGGCAATTTCATACTAGCAGCAGCCCTAAGGTCTGTGTAGTCATACTGGAATAAAGAGATGTGTGCAGGGATAAACTGCATTAATACTACACCAGTCATATTACTGAAGTTTGGGCATGGCCTAAGATCATAAGGTTTAACTGGCAAGTAGAACTGAAAGGGTTTGAGAGAGGATTTAATAACCTAATTTAAGTCATGTTTTTGACAATCAAAGTGTCACTGCCATGATTGTTTAACTCCTCTCCAGATGTGTGGTACAAGATTGTGGCCAGCAGTGGGGACCTGTGGATACATGGTAAGATACCTTTTAGTCCTGTGATGTGACTGCTGCACCTGGGAGCAACAACTCCTTCCCTGTAGCTGATGCTGCAACCACATAGGAAAGGGGAATATGACCAATTGTTGATCTTTCCCAAACTTTCTGAAGCCCATAAGAGAGTAGCCCAATTTGATACACCTCCTGGCCACTCCAAACCCAAATTCTGACCCCACAATAGGAATTGCCCCTTTTTAAAACTGCTCTCCCCCTTCCCAGTGCCCTAGCCTTCTGCTTTTTGCTCATTCCCACCCCCGTGTGAATGTCTCTGAACTATGCTATCCCTCTCTATGGATTTTGGAAACATGGTGCAGAAATGCCCAAGCTGGCCCTGTGTAAACCTGCCCATATTCCATTTATTTGCTTAACTGAACTGCAACTCTCATCTTCTGGAGTCACATCAATGAGACATGCCTCCCTACTTAGGAACCAGTGGTACAGGCGTCAGCTTAGCATGTAGAACAAACCTTTAGTTCGATTTAAAAGTGAAGAAAACTGTGCTCTTTGAACTGTGTGGTGTGAACATCTCTTCTAAGAAATGTTTGTTCTAAGTGAAGAGAGAGTGCGTCATGTGCAAACCCATCGACAAGTTCTCTGCATGTGGAAAATATGATCTCTCTTAAAATCCAGCAGGTGTATTTATATTTAATAGAACATGTTGAGGTTCTCTTTTCAAAACGTATTTCTTATTAATCAGTACTGACAAAGTACTGGTAGGTGTAAGATTTAGCATGCTGGTATCCGTAAGTTTTCCGGTCTCTTCCCTTTCTGCTTGTCCTCTCCTTAAATCACAGGATGTCTTGCCCTGTCCCTGAGCTGTCCCAGTAGGCAGTGGCTATATTTGGCTGCTGATCCTCTGTCATACATCGTATGAGTGATCTGTTTGTTTTATATAGGGGCTGAGAATGTTTAATAGCCTGCAAAAATACATGGGTGACATGTAGGAAAACACCCTTGATCACTTAAATTGCCACTGAAATGTAGCTATTTTAACTGTTTTGGGCCTGTGTGGCCACCTCTCTGCATTATTAGCAGCCTACAGCACATCTGTTCAGGACCTGCAGCTGCATTAACCTTGGGATTATGACATCAAGAATGGCATTTGTACAATTAAAAATGTTATCGCACAGGGCAGCCCTGCTGCCCCCAGCCACCTTCGGGTAAATTGTGTTGTAGGAAAGGTTAAAAAAAGCTGCTGGAACTAATCCTTTTGATGAAACATTTAACAAGTATGTCAGGCTGCTCTGATCCTGGCCATAGCAGAGTGTAGCTCTAGTTAACATCCTCAGCGTTAACTCACCGTCTCAGATCCTCTTTCCTGCAGCGTGTTTTCTTCATCAGTTTGTATTTCTGCCAGTCAGTGTCACAAAGCACTTCCTGTTTCATCCCCGCTTGACAAGGTTAAGCCACGCTGATGGTCTGCAGTTGTGCACAGCTTCATTTTTCATAGATTCTTTCTGATAACCATAACATGAACTCTGGAGTATGTGTTAGGAACTGAAAACAGGCCAAGTGTTTTGTATTAGAGCCTGTATTCCCACATTCACCAATTCTCCAAGGGTTGGAAATGCATCAGTGACATGTATGAGAAAAAAAAAAAAAGGCTGAAACCGAAATCAATTTTCTCCCCTCTTGCCTACATGAAACAAAATTAAAAGCACAATGAGCCTTATTCTTTTTTCATTTAAGGCTGAAATTCCACTGCTGTCTGTAAAGCAACTCTTGTTACACCACCGTAAGTGGATGGAGAATCAAACCCAGTGTCTGGTGCAGATGTTTGTACCTTAAAAAAAAAGGAGAGAAGTACGCAAATATTTTATATTAACTCTTTTTTTTTTTCTCTCTCTCTCTTTTTTTTTTTTTTTTTTTTTTTCTGAAAAAGATAGTAAATCTGTGTGGATGGAGCTAGACCCTGGAGAACTATATTAACCAAGCTTTGTAACTCACTCTAAATGAATGATTTGATACTCCCTTATACATAGCTGGCTTTCAATATCACAGTACATATTTTGACCTTAAGCTGTCAGTTTAATGCCTATGTTAACACAGATCAAAGGAGAACTAAAAGAGAATATAAAAATATAGCAATAAATAACCTCATGTGCTTTCTTATCGCCAGTGAGAACTTTATATTAGGCTGGTTTATTTGCTTGGTATTACACTGTCTTCTTCACTTCCGTTGAAAAAACTGAGGTGAAAAGCCACAATAATCCTTCAGACAAAATGGAAAGAGTTATTTATGCCTGTGCTATTAATAGATGTCTCTTCTTAGAAAACAGCCATTTGCGGTGTTTTTCTGTAGCATCAACTGAGATTTCACAACCCCCCTGCCCCTCCTTTTTTTTTTATTATTATTATTATTTCACTGTAATGCAGACCCATGTTAACAATTCTGCCTTCCTGGCTGTCAAAGAGATTTCCTGTGGTCTGTTTTTGGCTGTGCACTCAGCCAGTTGCAGTGTATATTAGGCATTTGTTTAAAAAGTAAACAGCTACAGCCGTCACCAGTATAAAAATTAACCCATGCCATTCAGGATTTTTCACTTTCCTTGTGCATAACCACCCGAAGACTCATGGAGAGATGGACACAGCTGAGGAGCTGAATGAGGCATTTGGGGGTGGTTGTTGCTGTGAGAAAGACAGGACAAGTGTCACTGTTAAACAGGGGTAACAACAGATGTGCTCACATGTTTTGGCCCATCTGCACTGCTCGGGCACAGAAAGAGATGGAGGAAACTGCTGAGGTCTCTGCAGCCGGGGACAGGGCGTCCCTCCCTCCCCATCCTGACATGACAGCAGCAGGCTGTGTGTGTTCAGTGCCTCTGCAAAAAGTCGGGTTCATTTTCTCAGAACATGTCCGCTAAGAATATTTTTCTCAACATTGTTTGAAGAATAATTCTGGTTTCACACACTGCTTTTCACAGTAACACATGAAGAAAAGACTAGATTTCTCTATCTTGATCTGGATGCAGGGGTGCATAGGAATATTTACCAAATGCAGTGCCTTTAGGCTTAAAAAACTAATCACTCAATTATTTTTTTTTCTCTTCTTCAATTTTGAAACAAGGTGCCTAGTCCCGTTTTAAAGATCAGATCACTGTCTGGCTCTATCTCACAGTTCCTAAGTATTAAAAATGTTTTTTTGAGGCTTGCCAAGAATACTATATGAGTGAGTAATGCCATTTGATTTATTGAAAGGGCTCTAATGCAACATTAATTCAATGTAACAAACATCTCACTGAGCAGTAATACACTTCCTTTTAAAAGTCAGTGAGATACCATATTATAATGTCTCAACCATAAAGATTTGTAATGCATTACTTTTAGACCTGGCTATTTAAAATTGAGCAGCATACAGATTAACCTGCATAATTATTAACTTTAACTTTCAGAATGAATCAGAGTATATATTTCTGGCATTAGACTGTACTTTTAAAATAAGTGTCATTGGAGATAAATGCCTTTGTTTGCAGTAGCAATATATGTTAACTCATCTTCAAAGAAAAGCAAAACTGTTCTTTCTGATACAGAAAACAAAACACCAGTACATTGTATAAAAGAACACGGGTTTTCACCATCAGTAGTAAAATGAAACTCAGGGTTATACAACTAAATTTTTCCTATACTCAAAAATGATGTACTAAGTCATAGTACAGGATAATTTGGGTATTTCACCTAAATTTAGCTTTCAAAAGGTTAGGCACCAGGCCTCAGGTACTTCTAGACAATTATACATCCCATTTTTAGGTTGGAAGTCTAAGACAGTTGAAAAGGTTCTCATCTGAAGTTTTTTTTTATTTCCCTCCGTCCCCCCCTCCCTCCCCCATCTAAATATCTAAACATCTAACACATCAAATGAGGCAAATTGTCATTTTTTTCTCTATAGAAATATTATGAGACGTGGAAAACGTTATGAATTAGAAAAAAAGTGTTCTTGCTGGAAGTAAACCCCCTCAAAGATGCAGAAGAAGAACCTCAGATTTCCATATAGGCATATCAAGTATATTTTAGCTAGCAGTAGGTACCCATTTTAGAAAGCATGTTCCACTTGCAGATACTGGTGTAAATGTGTTTCATGCAAGAAAGGAAAGACAGGAAACAAACTCATGCAGTCTGGTCTTGGCAGCTCCATCTTTCCTCTAGTGTTTGTTAGCTCTCCTCTTCTTCTCCTCTTCTTTGCAGTGGTGAACTCTAAGATTTTATGTTCATCCAAATGAACAAGGGGACCATCCTTTCCCAATTAATTCCAGACCAGGTCCAGACCAGGAAGTAGGAAAAAAAAAAAAAAGAGAGATCCCAGAGAAAATGAGTAATTTGTAACTTGTGTGGTGCTACACAGAAAGGCCAAGGAGACATGATGCTTGTGTTTTGACCAGGGGAGTGGGCTGGGGGGAAGGCGAGGATTTGGGTCTGTGCTCAGAGGGTAGTTCTTTTCGGTCCCACACCCAATGTACAAGGCACATGCAGTCCAGCTGAAGGACTGTCCAAAAAAAGAGAAGATTTCAGGGGTTCTCAAGCCAGAGGAAGAGCAGAAATGGGAATCCAATATTAGGAATTAATGTTATTCTCAGAGCAACAGGAGTGCCTGGCTTAGAGGGAGGCTTGGGAAAACACTTCACATTTGGGGGCCCTTTATGGGATGTGACATGAAATCACTTCCTAAGCTGAAACCCCATACTTCAAGTGCTGATGAAGATGCCATTGAAAGTCACTCATTTCACATATTAAGTAGATCACTTATTTTGGCTCTCTGACCTTCCAGTTCCAGGAATGCCCTGGGCTTTTTTGTTCCCAAGCTGTATTTCTTTTTGCACAGACCACGAACTGAATTCATTTCTCTAAGGAACATGAATAAAGTTTGTTTTTCCTAAATTCCTGGCAAACAAGTTGATGAAATCCATATGGATCACAAAGACTGAACGCTTGAGTACAATGTTCCTCATGTGAGCAAACACTTGTCTTTTAAAATAGATGACTTTTAGCTGTGCGGATTATATATATACATATTTAAGATCCGTTCTGCGAGCCATCAGCTAGATTTCAAAAACATAAGACAGGAAGCTGACTGCCTCTGAAGGTGTTTTCCTTCTTCCTCATGTTAAACATACATGCATTTCAGATAAAGGTTGTTAATTTTAATTTGTCAGCTTATCCACTAATTAAAGAAGGAAAAATAGTTAAAAAGCAGTTTGAAGCTGTCAGGCCCGTGCCTTCACCCTCACCCCTTTACTCGTTTTAAACCCTAAATCTTCTTAGCCCAAATGTCTCTGAGTTTTAACCTTATTTTACAATTGCCAAAACCCCTTCAACACACACATGCATCCTGCCTCTCCCACCTTGGTCAAGTTGTAGACAATCCAGCCTACTGAGGCTTTGAATCAATCTCTTTTCAATATGTCCTGTGTGTGTCTCCATGCCCCAGCACGTCTCCAGCCCACACCTTCCTGGCACCAGGCTACCTGAAACCATGCTCAAGTGCAGGCTGGGATGGGAAAGAATCCTGGGGGGAGCGTTCTGAGAGGCTGCAGAGAAAGTGCTTTCTCACACCTCTCTGGCTGCTGCTGCAGTGAAGGAAAACTCTGCCCTTCTCTCCTTTTGGAAAAGAAAGGGATGACTAGCTTAGATAATTAACAACTCGTGGGCTTTTTGTTATTTTTTATTTGTGGAATTAGTAAAATAAATTGTCAATTAGCAGAGCTCATTTGTATGTACTTAAAAGCTATGTGGTGCTTTCTTATCACTTTCTGTACGTGAAATGTAGCTCAGATGTTAGAGCACACTGGGTCACCAGCAGGGGATTGTGGCCTTCTGTGGCTGCACCCTCTTTGGCACCCCAAATTCCTGCTTCACAATGCACAACCTTGCCCCTTCCAGAACAGGAGTGAAAAGGTGTGTTTACTCATATTCCCTACTGTCTTATCTCCTAAACTCCTCAATAGAAGAAAGAAGTGGAAATAGTAGGAAAAGCTCCTTGAAAATGTGTAAGATAGAGCTGGGAGCCAAAAGCATTGGTGGGAGGAGAGTGAGTAGCAAAATGGGGAGACATCTAAGTGGGAAGGTTAAATCTGAACAGACTCAGGGGATGAGGAGGAGGTTAGTGTTTCCATCTTTCAATCTAAGGAGGCTGGGTAGGGCTGCGCAGCTGCCCTTGCACATGGGGGTTGGAGGTGTCTTCTGGCAATCCACAGTGGCTCTGCACAGTGGTGCATAATCATCACTTTATCTGCAAAATAAAGCGTAAGCTTTTTAGTGCACAGCCTCGGAAACCTTTAAAATGACTTGAGAGAAGAATAAAAGCAATTAGCAAAATATGTGGTTAGAACCAAAGCAGTTTCCGCTGTTTTTTTTCTAAATGTTTATTTTGTAAAAGTGGAATGAACAGTGTGCAGCAAAGAAAAAATAAATAAATAATTGAGAAAAGTTTTTCTTGGCAAAAAGAAAGCATTTTAAAAGCAGCAGAAGATGAAATGTCAAGGCAGCTGTTGGATTGCTGTTTCTATGGCAATCATAACACAACACTTCAGTTAGGCACATGATGGAGACTCTGGGTAAGAGATCCGGGGGGGTGGAAGGGCAGCTTATTGTTTTTTTTGAGAAAGTTTTAAAAACTCAGTGCAGAGAAGAGTCTGGCCTTTTTAAAGGACAATGCATGACAAGTTTTCTCCTAAAATGTGTTTGGACACATATTTTGCCACTTTGAAAAGACCCTGTCTTAAAGTTAATCATGGGCATTTCTTGTTAAAATAATGCTTGTGGGACAAAGGGATGATTCCCTCAGTATGGAATCTGAGCCTTGCATGTCTTTCACATATTTGCATTCCCAACACCCTGTGGAACAAGGAAGCCTTTTATTGCCATCTTTCCCATGAGGACCAAGAGGTGCAAATTCATGAGCAAACATAGGTGTTTGGATGCTCTGCATAACCTAGCATAGGCACTTCCAATGTGGCGAGTCAGCCAGTGCAGCCTCAAAGGAGCCACCTGCCTGGTCAGTTGGAAATGCTTCACACTGGGGTCCTACAGTCCTGGATGCTCCTAGAGACATTCCTAAATGAAAGACAACTAAACGCTTCATGCCTCTGCCACTCAGCAAGTCCAAACTACCCACCTAATTAATTAAGTCCACCTGTGTTTCCATTTTGCAGATAGTGGCATGAAAGGAACCTGTTGAAGGCAAGGCAGAGCCTTCCTTCCAAGGCAGAGCCTTCTCCACTTCCCACAAACCCGAAGTGATCCCTAAATACTGTGTTGTTATATAGAAGTGGACACTCCTTCCTTCCACTCCACATTTTGAAAGGAAGGAAAAAAGGCTGAACAGTTTTTGAAGAAAAGCCTGACTTCTCAATTTCAATAGTAGATCTTGGAAAAGCTCTTGGTGGAGCTGAGCAAGGGTATATTCAGGTGGAAGAGTGTGGACAGACTTGGCATCAGTATCTTCCCTGCTGCTGAGCCTCTGGCTCACTGCAAACAAGGACATTTCAACATAGTATTTGTTGTTTCTCTTCACACCTTTTGTCTGTTGTGTTTATTTTGATTACAAACTCCTTAATAAGGTGGTAAGGGGTGGGGGAACTGGATTTTATTGCATGTGTGCACAGCACAGTATACTTCTGAGTTGATTTGAATGTTGTAGGTACATATCACCACTGCAAACCAAATAATGTTATATATTACTTTAGTGTTGAAATGTATGAATCACCTAGGATTACATATCACCTGTTTATCCATTCATCTTTCTAAAAAAGACAAATCAAGATCAAATTTAGGTGTAGGGGTGTGCGGGGGGTGGACTTTGAACAGGACTGACAGGCCCAAATCTTGTGAACAGGCTTCACCAGGGAAGATTTTCTTACCTCTTTCTGAGTTGCTACTAATTTCATGGACTCTCAGAAGTCATGGTATTAAAGTCTCCACTTTATTTGTCTGACTGGCTTGCAGGACTGAGACCTCAGCGCATGGTCTGAAAATTCACTTCAGCCCCAAAATGCTAGAGTAATACTGTACTGTAAAGTAACACTTAAAAAAACCCACAAAACCTAGAAGGGAAGAGATTTAAATCCTGTAACTGCCCAAAGCTTTGCTAATTGTGAGACCACCAGCCGTGATAAAGGAAATTGATGTCATCAGTTGTCAGTCATCCTTCTTTTATTAATGATCAGAAGTTCACATCTCCTCCAGGCAGGGCAAAGTCCTTCCCTGCTCTGCTCCTGTCTGTTATGCTGAAAGGTCTGGCTGTAGCAAACCCTTGTATGTTATACGGCGAGTTTTCTCTCTCTCTCCAGTGGTTTCTCCTGCTGGAATCACGCTGAGACGAGCCCTTGTCCTGATGACATCATTCGGAAGTTTCTTGTCAGGCTTGTTGCTTCACCCCTTCACTTATTAACTAATATATCTGACTTCTGGGGCACATGTTGCCTGTGCTGTGGCTAAACTGGCTTCTGTTGAACACAGCTAGACAGCTACAGAACCCTGAAAGGGTGTTGCTAAGTATGATGGGTAGCACAGAGATACTGTACTACACTGACTGCTTCTAAGAAAAAAAAAAAAAAGAAAAGGTCTTGCTTCCTTTACTTTTACATGAAATTGAAGTAACAATAGCCGTATTGTTATTGTTATGCATACTGCATACATTCTTTTCTTTTCTTTTCTTTTCTTTTCTTTTCTTTTCTTTTCTTTTCTTTTCTTTTCTTTTCTTTTCTTTTCTTTTCTTTTCTTTTCTTTTCTTTTCTTTTCTTTTCTTTTCTTTTCTTTTCTTTTCTTTTCTTTTCTTTTCTTTTCCTTTCTTTTCTTTTCCTTTCTTTTCTTTTCCTTTCTTTTCCTTTCTTTTCCTTTCTTTTCTTTTCCTTTCCTTTCTTTTCTTTTCCTTTCTTTTCTTTTCTTTTCCTTTCTTTTCTTTTCCTTTCCTTTCTTTTCTTTTCCTTTCTTTTCTTTTCCTTTCTTTTCCTTTCTTTTCTTTTCCTTTCTTTTCTTTTCTTTTCCTTTCTTTTCCTTTCCTTTCCTTTCCTTTCCTTTCCTTTCCTTTCCTTTCCTTTCCTTTCCTTTCCTTTCCTTTCCTTTCCTTTCCTTTCCTTTCCTTTCCTTTCCTTTCCTTTCCTTTCCTTTCCTTTCCTTTCCTTTCCTTTCCTTTCCTTTCCTTTCCTTTCCTTTCCTTTCCTTTCCTTTCCTTTCCTTTCCTTTCCTTTCCTTTCCTTTCCTTTCCTTTCCTTTCCTTTCCTTTCCTTCTTTTCGCAATGTAGCAGGGAACGTTCCACTCTGCCTCTCCATTACTCCAGTGTAAAATTAACTCTTAAGAAAGCTGTTGAAAGATGGAATTTTATCAGACAGGAAGGTGAAATTTTACTGGCTGCATATCCATCAGTTCTTGCTTGTTAGGCTTTCAATTTCAGAGAGATGTGTATTGACAAGGTCTTGGAAAAATGAGAGAGGGCTTAAAAATAATTTTAACACAATGAAAAAGTAAACCGGAATAGGCATGTTCTTCTCCCTCTTCAAACTTAACAAATGGTTTTGGCAATGCTTTTCCAGCACTGCTGACTGGATCTATATGGAAGCAAAAGCTATAGCAGACTTCCAGATTGTCAGCGCTGAACTTTATTCTCAGTGGTAACAGATCATTAAAAAAATTACTGAAGGAATATTCTGAAAAAAAAAATAAATGTTGGGCATCAGATGAAATTTCTGCTTATATGCTGACTTTTTTTGTGTGTCTCTTTTTGTTTACTGAATTCAGACTTGTCCATCTAAGTTTTGGACACCTGCAGTAGGGCTGATGAATCTTATGACTGCAGTCTAATGGAAAAAATGGTACTGCAGTAAGTTCTGTATTTAATCAGTGTTTCCATGAATTGTAGGGTCATGCATCTTCAGTGCTTCAAGCAAAAATATTGTTGACTCTGGCATTGGAGAATGACTAGAGAGAGGGGAATGAATGGATAAAGTGGGGTCTTGGGATCTACACAGACTGTGTGAAATAGTAATATTTGTTAATTTTGCTGGTTAATTAAAGACTTGTGAAGGATGACCTGTGAAATTCACTACCTTGTTAGGTATTCATATGTTAAAAAAATGTCTTTTTCTAATCGCAAACATTAGCATCTCGGAGACTCTCGAAATCTTTTAATGTAGCATTTGACTTGTGGCTTTTCGAGTAAAAATGTAACTTTTACAAAAAAGTATTAAGGAAATGCTTAATGTGCTCTAGAAATGGTAAACAATGTGGAACTAGTGGGGTGGAGTAGAGAAGATAGGGGTTGGCAGTGGGATTTTGCAGAAGGATAGTAAGAGTGGAAGATGGCAGAGAAGACAAGTGGAATAGGGTGAATTAATGGGGTATAAAATCTCATTGGCCTCCATTCTTGAAGAAGAGCTGGGCCTGCAGGGTCAGGACCTACACCCTCAAAGTGTGAAAGAGGTTGAGCTTGAGTCTCACACTGCTGCAGCATTGAACCCATGTGTCAGGGGTCAAAAAAAAAAAAAAAAAAAAAAAAGGATTTGATTGCTGCCTTTTATGATGTGCAGAAAGCTTCTCTGGAAAGCTCACATAATGAGCTCTGCAGAGTTCCAGGAAGACTGTTATGGCAAGAAGGAGAACATTTCATGTTGTACTTTCTCATCACTGTGTGACCTTGATATGTTTTATTATTTTAAATACTTAATTGTGTTATTTAAAACCTCTTATAATTACTCCGTTCTCTAGAGGCATACTTATGGCTTTTGCACAACAGTCCTGAGTAGATCCTGAAGAAATTATTGAGGAAATCCTGTGAAATACTATATTGTAGAAGCACTCTGTGGGTTAGTTATAATAACTACAAGAATGTACATAACGTGTTAGCTTACTGCTTCTTGATGCCTGCAATAGGAAATTGCAGTTCCAAAGGGGCAATACAAGGGGCAGTATTGCAGCCCCTGCCAGAAGTGTGTTGCTCCATAGTCACTACCTGAGCTTTGCTTTCTACCTGAGGCAACGTCTAGCAGTACCAGAGTCCAACTGGGGTGCAGACAGACAGGTCAGCGAACAGAAATGTTAGTCATTACAGTTGTCAGATGACTCTTTGGATTGAATTAACAATTATTCTCCTGTTAGATGCAGTTATAGATTCAGGCAGATGTACTAAAAAGTAATAAAACAAATTACAAGCCACTTCTCATCTTTTTTTTTTTTCTTTTTTTTTTTCCTTTTTCTTTTTTTTTTTTTTTTTTTTTTTTTTTTTTTTTTTTTTAGTATCCACTTTGGGATGTGTGTGATAATTCTTCTCTCTATAAAGTTCTTGTGGGACTTCCCTCCATTCTGTGTGTTTCAAAGGCTTTTCTTTGTTTTGTTGTAAAAGCTTGAGGGGGTGCAAACCAAGCACGGTATTTCAGTGTTGGCAGCTTGCTGTGACGCCACTTCTCATGGAAGTGCCACCTTTTACAGGCAGGAAGCCCCGTGTCCATTTGAAGAACGTCTGCAGGGGAAAACAGATATTTTTAGAGGCACCCTCCAGCAATGAGCACTTTTTTGCCAGCTTATCTCTATGTTTAAACAATAATCGACCTCTTCCGCTCTCAGTTGGTGATTCACAGTAATTTTGTCTTATACAGGCTCTAGATTAGATGAAGGCAGCTGCATACATTTGATCAGATTCTCACATTAGCTGTGTTTTGACAGTTTGGCACTGTCCTGTTTTAGCACTGTCCTTTGTGCTCACAAATATTCTGGCACAAGGATTTCCTAAACTACATGGGCAAGGCTGACCAGCATGGGAACCCTGCTACTGCAGGGAGTGAATAAGTGCTGTGCCTACAAGGTTCAGACTGTTTTGTTTCCCATTTAGGTCACTGCACTGGAAACGTGATATGTCCAGTTAATCTTCAACGGGCGATTTCAGACGTTATAGATCCACTTATACCTTGTGATGAATTACTTCAGTGTTTGGCAAATATTAAATAACATTTTTTGTTGACATGGAAGTGTGACCTGCAGGCTGCAGCTGGTCCCAGTGTTCAGTACTGTTTGTGTCCTGCCGTCTGGCTCTTCCTCCCTCTGTTCTCTCACTATTGAAACACAGCTGGTTTACGTCCATCACAATCAATAGAAGGCCATTTCCGAGCTGGTAATTGCTGAGAGGATCCGGTGCTGATGGCTTCTGGAGCTGCCAATCCAGGGAGCAGCTTTTGGCTCTCGCTGCATACAGTATGTCTGCAGTTTGACCATTTATCTCACTTTACATACTTGAACTGAAAGAAAGGTTTGTGCAAGCACTTGCTGCTCATTCCCTGGCATGCCTTTCTCCCCCTCCTTCCCTCCCTCCCTTCCTCTCTTGCGTGTTATCAGCTATTGCAACAGTACTAAATTGTGTCATATAAGGTGAGTGATGTTGTCTAGTTCCAATGTAATGCTAATAGGGAATAGACTCACAGTATAAAATATAACTGAAATAATCACTGGTTCATGGTTATGGGAAAGGGTATACAGTTGTACTGGCTACATTCTAATTGATTGCTATAGATTCTAGCTGTCAAGATTTGGTGGTTAAATGCAGCTACAGAAAATGAATTTAGGCATTTTCATAGGCATTTCTAAACTCAAAAGCTTCTGTGTTAAGGAAATATGGGAGGTGGAGAAACAATGAAATCAGGCTTCTTCTGTAGGTTTTTGAATTGTTTCATTTAAGATATCACAGGAAAAAATTTTCAGAGGGAGCCAGTCTGCAAATTGTGCTTATGCTAAGACAGATTCCCCAAAGCTACTCCATTTCTTGTCTTGCTTAATTCTGTATGCACCAAAATTCACTAAGCCTCTAAGCCAACTACCTAGTTGAAACCTCTCTGATGTAGCTTGATTTTATTCACCTGTAAATGCTCAGATTGCTGTTGCTAGGAAATGGGTGCCTGTCTGTCATCCAAAGCAGTTTGTGATTCAAGCTGAGGAAGACAGGAGCTCAAATGCTGCCCAAATCCCTCAGGGAAGAAAAAAAAAAAAAAAAAAAAAAAAAAGCCACCTGAAAAATGAGATTTCATCAAATCACTGATTAGTTTCCTTTGACAAAATTACTCTGCCCATGTGTTGCTGATTAGCTTGGTGTCTAGCATGCTGACAGAAGGACGATGCTGGGTGGTTAGCACAGTGACAGAAAACTGACAACAGAAGATAAATGCTATTTAGCATCTTTCATTCATCCAAAGAGCATGTGGTGCCCTTAGAGATCCTACTGGAGACTAGCTAGAACCAGCTAACTGCAAAGTGATTATATTATATTAGATTATTAGTAGATAAACAAGAACTGTCATGGGAGCAGGGACCAGAATAGTAGGTGCCCACTCTTTTCCCTTCCACTCCCCAATATTTTCCAAGATATTCAGACATTCTATGGAAGAAAACTCTGAAATAAAAATTTTACTCCCTTCCCTTCCCTTCCCTTCCCTTCCCTTCCCTTCCCTTCCCTTCCCTTCCCTTCCCTTCCCTTCCCTTCCCTTCCCTTCCCTTCCCTTCCCTTCCCTTCCCTTCCCTTCCCTTCCCTTCCCTTCCCTTCCCTTCCCTTCCCTTCCCTTCCCTTCCCTTCCCTTCCCTTCCCTTCCCTTCCCTTCCCTTCCCTTCCCTTCCCTTCCCTTCCCTTCCCCACACAGAGGCCACATGTGCCTGCCTGTCCCCATGAGTCAAGACTGATGTGGCCTGATTAACCTCTCTGAGATAGCTCCCCCTGCATTCTTCTCATTCTCAGTCCTGTTCATTACCGCTGTTTAATCTGTTTTAACTTTAACCAGATGCTACTCTCCATCACAACTTTCACGGTCCTGTTCTCTCTTTTGCTAATTGGTGCATACATTTGTACAGGAGGAATGCTATCTTCCTGCTCTGGCAACTTCTTTGTTTAGCTCACCTGTTGGTCAAGACTATTCATATCCATTTGCTTCTCAGGCTCTATAGAGACTACATATAAGTCCAAAGTGAGGTGACAAAGTTATCATAACGTGGCCTGTTTGCTTCAAGTCAGATATTGAGGAAGTTCTGATATGCAGCCACCAGGTAAGTGGAAGTAAACATCCTCCCTGTTCTATAAAATATAGAAAGTTCACAATAATTTCTCATTTATTATCTCATGCCTTCAACAAGGTGTCACCAGACCGCAAGAATGGTAGTGAACTTACCCCAGCCTACTTTTTCTCCTTGTCATTTTTGTCATTAGTCTATTATATCAGCTCTGTACTAGGTGTAGGATGGATCATGCTTGATGGAGAAAGACACCCTTAAGGAACTACTAATATTTAATGTTTAAACTACTTAGTTTAAAGAACTATTATTCTGATCTGCAGAATCCTTAGTCTACGTACAACAGGCTTCTCTGTCTGGCTGTGTTCTTGTATGCATATAGTGTGGCACAGCATTTGGAGGAAGGAAGAAAAAGAGTGATAGTCTGTTCCTTTTTACAGCCCATGCTTGGGTGCACGCAACTCAGAGTTGCAAGGAAAAGCCCTGGAAGGAAAGAGCTCAGCTCAACACTGCAGCTGCTCTGGCTGTAGAAATCCATTCCTGGTTTAGCTGCTTGCATATGCACAAAAAATAATAAATAAATTTTGGAACGACTTTCTGGCTCAGAACTGTTTAGTTTCTGAAACGAGTCTCAGCAATATGGAAGGATATTTGTGATTAATTTGACAACTGGCAGAAATACTCTTGTGATACAATCCGTTTCTAATTATTATTCAATTATATGCACTTATTATCTTTCCTAAAGTGTATTATTTGATGCTCGCCTGAACATGAGCTGGCAGTGTGCCCAGGTGGCCAAGAAGACCAACGGCATCCTGGCTTGTATCAGGAATAGTGTGGCCAGCAGGACCGGGGAGGTGATCATCCCCTATACTCTGCTCTGGTGAGGCTGCACCTCGAGTGCTGTGTTCAGCTTTGGGCCCCTCACTACCAGAAAGACATCAAGGCCCTGGATCATGTCCAGAGAAGGGCTATGAAGGTGGTGAAGGGTGTGGAACACAAGTCCTGTGAAGAGCGACTGAGGGAATTGGGGTTGTTTAGTCTGGAGAAGAGGAGGCTCATATTATATATAATAAGGAGACCTTATTGTTTTCTGTAGCTACCTGAAAGGAAGTTGTAGGGAAGTGGGGGTCAGCCTCTTCTCACAGGTGATAGGACTAGAGGGAATGGCCTCAAGTTGCACCAGGGGAGGTTTAGGTTGGAAATTAGGAGGCATTTCTTCTCAGAAAGAGCAATCAGACATTGGAACGGGTTGTCCAGGGGGGTGGTAGAGTCACCATCCCTGGGGGTGTTCAAGGAAAGCTTGGACATGGTGCTTAGGGAATTGGTTTAGAAGGTGACATTGGTGGTGGGGTGATGGTTGGAGCAGACAATCTTGAAGGTCTTTTCCAACCTTAATGATTCTATGATTAAAGGGAAAGTCTTCTGAATGGCAGGACAAAATATGTGCAAAGAACTGCCTTGCCGACTTGTTATCAATATCCATCAGCTTTTTATGGCTGCAGATAACTACAAATCAAACATAGCAGAAAAATCAGGCCACAGGAGAGTATCAACAATAGCTAAACTGGTAGGCAACACAGCTCATAGGTAACTGACAAATACTTATTTTTAAAAAAATAACAAAAACATGCTTTACTCTTGTTTTCAATAGGACAGAGGAGACTGGAAGTCCAGAACTTTCAGTATGATCTGGGACAGAATTGTTCCTACAATTTTGTAATTTTTTTTTTTTTTAATAGAAATTTTCTGTTTTCCTGAGTAGAGAAGATATCATAAAGAAAACTTGCAGGGTTCATGGTCACTTTCAGTGAAGTAATTTCTGTATTTTAATGTAGTAATCAAAAGTTTCTGTCAAAAGATTTTTTTTAAATGATGAGGGGAATGTTTTTCCATAATAGGTAAATTGCAAGAGTAACATATACCCATAAACATGCAAGCTTTAATAGTTCCAGGTATCATGGGAATACTTTTCTTTTGATATGCAGATAGAATTACTTTTTCCCCTATTGTTTAAAGCTGAAATTAAGAATTGTGGAGTATTGATTTCTTACTGTCTAGGACTTACCTGATGCAATAGAAAAGTTTGCCTTCATTTGCAAGATGTGAAGAACATTAACTGAATATAAATTTTGACAAAGTATCCATGAGTTCATTCATAAGGAAAGTGAGTAAACAGATCAAAAGAGAGACAAAGCCATTCACAGTTTAAATACTCCTGAACTGCAGTGCAGTTCCATATGATTTTCTTTTGCCAAGACTGTCTCTAAGACAATCATTTGGTATGTGTTCTTATTCTAAACCCAAATTATTCACAAATAAGAATATGATGCTTTTGTCTGCAGGCTTAAAGAAGAAACCTCTGCAATGACAGCACATTGAAAAAAACTGCAATAACGAAAAAAGAACTGTAGAAATTGGTCTTTCTTTCTGTTTGCACCAAATAACAGCAGGTATGCTAGTCCATGTGATCTCCTTATGAGAAGAAAAAAAAAAAAAAAAGCTTATTCAGAAATTGTGCATTTCTTTTTTATTTCTCAGGGTAAAGAGTGGAACTCTATATCAAACACCAGCTGTCCATCACATTACAGCATTGAGGCATTGAGGCCTAAACACAAATATTTGAATGTTGCATGAACACTGGATGTGAATATGACTATAGTTTCTTTGACCTTAATGAATGAATGAATGAATGAATGAATATACGAGATGAACCAGTGAGTAGACTAAGCAGGGCTGATTCACAGGAAAATACTCAAAATGATAAATGACATCTTCAAAACTGACTCTGACCGCTAATTCTGTAGCAGATAAAGAGGACAAAAGAGAAATAGTTACAGATGAATGCATGATTCAGGTTTGTCAAATTCAATTGACAATCACAACATGCCTTGGCAATGATTTAAATAGAGACTTTTTATCTTAAGGAAATAATGTATTCACTGTACTCTTTGGACATCATTGATTTATTTATTTTTAAATCCGTACTCCTTGCAATTCTTGTTCTGCATCTAAGACTGTAAAAGAATTAAAATATTATGTTACTTCAGAGATACAAACCTTTGTATCAGAGAGGATATAACTAATAATAACATAATATATGATTACATAGGCTCATAGGGCAGCTTGGCTATATTTATTTCCCAAATTCTTTGGCACTTCTGAGACTGTCTTTTGCATTTGTTACACAGTATAGTGAAAAGTATGTGGCAGAAAGAGGGATACACTGAGATGTAAAGATAAAAAAGTGGAGATAACATCAAAGGGAAAATAAGGGTGAATTGGGGAAGATCAAAAAATTAGCTGTTCAGGACAGCACCGAAGGTTCTTTCTCCCTATTTTCCTCTTTCCATACATATGTGTGTGTGTGTGTGTGTGTGTGTATGCGTATGCATATGCATATGTATACATGTATGTATGAATACATATGTGACATTGGTCTGTCTCTCACAGTTGATTGCCACTGTTTCAGATGTTCTTGTATCAGGGGTGAAGAAGAAGAAGACTAAGGTCATCCAGGAATCTTTCAGTCCCCCTCTCTCATCCCCTGACACATCGTCCAGTCCTTGGTGACTATGTCATCCTACAGCTTCCCTCTCTCCCTAAGAAATGCTATGGTATAGGTCAGCTACCTGCCACTGATTTTCACACCATGTCTCATGACAAGATTTTGGGGCAAATCCTATCATCTGATACAGTGAGGGTGGCTACATCTGGGTTACTTGACCAGACACAGATGGTGGTCTAGTCCTCCGGTTGCCATCACCCCATCATCTTGTTCAGAAGTTGTGCAGTATATGAGTTTCTTGGAGAGTTATCAAGTTTTTTTTTTTTTTGACAGAGACTTCTCAGGGAAGGTTGGATGACCATATGTGGGGAAGAAAATTGGATTACTTTCTCTTCAACTTCCATATTTTAGAGTCAGGAAATATGCCTGCTCTTCTAAAACAAACAAGACCAAATTATAACATTCTTGGTCAAGTTTCAAAAGTTTCTGTAAACAGGCTTTAGGATATTTTGTTTCACTCATTCATGCATTTGCAGTAATGCACCAAGTACAAAGTGGTTACTTCTCTTGTACTGTATTTATATAAGAAACTGAACTGTTGCTGAAGGTGCTTTCTTAGACTGTATTTAGAACGGTTTGTCTCATACACATTGGTTCTAGCATTAATTATCATTAATGGTTTTGCAAGCCTCCTTATTAGGCTCCAATGTCAACAATAGTGTTTGCTTGCTTAAATATAAAATAGTCTCTATACTATTTTATAATATATAAAATAGTCTCTAGGAAGTGCCTTTGGTTTGCAAAATTCTTTAAAATCAAACCAATGAATAAATTCTGATTCTCTGATTGCTGTTTTGATCCGGTACTCTTGCACTGCACTGATTTTGATATACTATCTGAAAATAAATTAAAATAAGAAAAGTAAACCCATGGTTCAAATGCTTGTTTCTATTTAATAAGTTAGTTTAAAAAATTCAGAACTGAGCCTCTAGAATTACCTGTTTAACATATTTACTGTTCACATGAGCATGCATTTTGATCTATTTCATACTAAGCAGTGAAATTCCAGACTCTTCTCTTTGCCTTTCTTTCAGTTTGGTTAGAAGGTACAAAACCTACTTTTATGATCAAAAGTTTAATATTTAAAATCTTTACATTAAAACTATATTACAGATGGTAGTGATTTTTTTTTTTTTTTAGCTCAACTTCCATTTTTTTCCCTATTCTTCTCTTTCCTTTTGTCTCAGAAAATTAGCCTCACAAATGTGAGTTTCAAAAACATATTTTAGTAATTCTTACAGTCAGACAATTTTGCTGGAAAAAGAACATAATATGCACAAACTAAACATTTCATTTTTATGCCCTGAAACATAGCATCTCACCTGCCTGTCTAAAATAAATCATTAACACCATGAGTTCATAAATAACACAAATAACATCCTTTTTGAGAACATTTTTGACGTAGTCCAGTCAGGCTGAATTTTAAACATTCCTATACCTCTAAAAATATACATGCTCATGGTTTCTCCTGTTACAGATTGGTTATTACACTTGATACTAAAGTCTATACACTAGCGGTTCCAACATGGATTTTTTTAACACATTTGTTTATCTTTGTCTCAGATTTAGACACAATAACACTGGTTAATAACTGCCTAGTTGTACTCACTGTCTGAAATACATAAAACATTTTCTGTTCTGTGCTATGATAACTCAAAAAATAAATAGTAGCAACATTGATGGTAATGGAGTCAGACTGTGTAATTCAGTGAACTCTTTGTGAATATGCTTCTCTTCATTTTGGAGGCTTAAATCCATTTTCCACCTTGCTATTGTTTCATTCAGCTTTATTGTATACCTATTTCTGCAAAACTTCCTTCAGCATCTTAAGAGAAGTAATTTCCATTATTTAATTTTCCCCTTATTAAAATTTTTAAAAGAAAGATCAAACAATATCAGAACCATTTTCTGCTTACAAACAGCATGGATGAAAACAGACAGAGCCTACCTCTCTTCTTAAAAAAGTTTTCAACTTGCTCAATGTAATATCTTCACAGTGTGAGTCTTAGGTTGGCAAGATAACAGGTATTACCAAGTAATTTTGGTATTTCTGTTTTTCTTCTAAGAGCACTAAAAACTTTCTGATATTCTGGGGAATAAAAATAAAATAAAATAAAATAAAATAAAATAAAATAAAATAAAATAAAATAAAATAAAATAATAAAATAAAAGCAAAAAAAAAATCTCATGGGTCTTTGGTCACAGGAAGAAGCTTGGGACCTTTCAAATTCACTTCCCATTAAAAAAAATCAGTGAATATGAAAACTTTAACTGGATATTTAGTCAATGGGATAGAACACATTTAAATAGTTGTGTTGGGTCTGTCTGAGTTGGAGTCACCTTTTCCCTGCAGCAGCCCACACAGTGCTGTGCTCTGCACTCGTAGCTGGAACAGCACTGATATCACTCCAGTGTTGTGTCTATTGCTGCATAGTGCTGGCACAGCATCAGGACTCCTTCCAAGCCCCCAAGAGCCAGCAGGATGGGGGTGAGCAAGTGATGGGGAGGGGACATTGCCGGGCAATGGCAGCTGACCTGAACCAACCAAAGGGATATTCCATAACACCTGATGTCACACTCAGCAATAAAAGGGGGGGCTCTTGTGGGAGAGGGGGCCGTTCCTCCTGAACACATTTGGACTCTGGACACATTCACTGACTAGGTAGGAAGCACAGACCAAAGAGCCAGGTTAACAGGGGAACTCCATCACTCTTATTTGGAAATCCATCTGAAAAACAAGTGAATGAATGGAGTAAAAAGGAGGGCTTATAGACTGAGTTCCTTGTGAGCTCTTGATTTCTGAATGTGCATTGGTCAGCAGACATTTCTGTGGCACACATCTCTTTGTCTTGTATGGCTTTATCCTCACATAACCCTTGTGGCAGAAAGAAAGGTGGTGGCCACAAACAAATTCTGGTTTCAGATGGTCTGGGCTGGCAGGAGCAATGGTGTAGATGGAACCACGTGTGTCCAGCAGATGATGATACATGCAGTCTTGAGGAATCTAGCAGTTATATGTTCCTTGCAGTCCCTGATTCCTGATTGATCACTCAAGGGTAAAATAAGCCTCTATATCTTATAACAACTGCTGCCAACTCACTGTGTTCCAGTAATCTCAGAAGGTATGTCTCAAAAAGGGCAACTTCCCAGTTTCAGAGTTCAGATACCTGTCATTTTTCATCTGTGCTGTTCATGAGGGGCAGATTGAGGTGTGCATGTTACTCCTGGTACAGGCCTGATTCTGCAAGGGAAACCTGCGCATGTGGTGAAGCCACGTGCATTCCCCTAGTCTGCATGACCAATGCACCAAGACACCTCATGGCAAACATCTGTCTGCTGTTTAGATGTGACTTGATGCACTGTATGCTGTAGCATAGTTTTTCCATCAGTCATAATTTTTTTCTAGTTAGCAGTTGTTGAATTAATTCAAGTTATGTCATGTTTGAGGGCTCAGTTGTCTGTACACGTTGGAGCTGCTGCCTTTATGTACCTTACTAGGCAATTATCTCACTGACATTCATGTCCCTCCTTTCTGGAATATGAAGAAAGTTTGCTTGTAAAATGTGTTCACCCACATTGCTAAGAAAATGACAAGCACCAGACTCCTGATTGTCCACACAGCTAACTGCTATTTCACTTCCTGTCTGATTCTGTGTCATTTCCAAGTTTCACAGAATCAGTGAGTGGTTTAGGTTGCAGGTGAGCTTTTCAAATCTTCTAGTCCACCCACTCTGTTCAAGCAGCATCACCTAGAGCAGGTTACCCAGGACCATGTCCAGTCAGGTTTTGAATATCTCCAAGGATGGGTGTTCCACAACCTTTCTGGGCAACCTAAGCCAGCATTTTACCAGCTTCAAAGAAAAATAAATAATAATTAAAAAAATGTTATTTTGATTTCAGATAGAGTTTCATGTGTTTTAACCTGTGCCTATTGCCTCTCGTGCTGTCACTGTGCACTACTGAGAAGAGTCTGTCTGCCTCTTCTTCATCAATATATCCAAGTGTATTTTTATATGCATTAATGATTCCCACCCAGCCTTCTCTTCTCCAGGCTGATCATCCCCAGATTTATTAGCCTTTCCTCACAGGAGAGGTGCTCCAGTCCCTTCATATTCATGGACTTATATTGGGCTCTCTCTAGTATGTCCATATCCATCTTGTGCTGGGTATCCCAGAGCTGGACACAGTACTGCAGATACAGCCTCACCAGTGCTGAGTGGGGATCACTGTCCTTGACCCAGTGACAACACTCTTTCTAATGCAGCCCAGGAGGCTCTCTGCCTCACTGTCAATTATGTCCACTAGCAACCTGAAATTCTCAGCAAAACTGCTTTCCAACCAGTTAGCCCTCCAACTACTGATGTTTATGGTTATTCCTCTCCAGACATAGGACTTAACATTTCCCTTTATTGAATGACATAAGATGTTTTTTTTGTCCAGTTCTCTCCAGCCTGTCAGGGTCCTCCTGAGTGGCCCAGTGTATCAGCCTCCTATACCTTTTTTATTTTTTATTTTTTTTTGGTGTTAGTGTTGGTGGTAGTTGTGGTTTTAGTTCATTAATTGGTTTGTTCTTTTCATCTGTGAACTCTCTGAAGGTGCAGTCTATCCCAGTGTTGGGTTCAGTACTGGTCCCAATATTGACTCCTGGGGTACATCACTTGTGATCTGTCTCAAACTGGACTTTGTGCCACTGATCACAATCCTCTGACCCAATCTATTCTGCCAGACTTCAGTCCAATTTACTGTACACTTATTTGACCTGTACTTTGTCAGCCTGTCTATGAGAATGTTATGTGAGATGATGTCAAATCCTTACTGAAGTTGAAGTAAAAAATATCGACTGCTAGTTCTACCAAAGTCAATCCTCCTAGGTGGTTTGGGTGATAGTTCACTCCAGAACTTATTTCTGAAGGTGTTACAGATGACACTGTACAATGTCTAGCATCTACTAGCTCTCTACAGAGATCTCATTTTATTCCACCTGTTTTTGCACCCAAAGAAACACCTGCATGCCTTCATATCACATCACAGGTCATGCCCCACATACCTTTGAATTAATTTTGTAAAAAAAAAACACACTTTGTTGACTTTGAAAATGCCCTCAGTCTTTAGACATTGCAGACTGAAATAAACACACAGAATAGTCATCATGATTCAGGGCTGAGGGAATACTACACTTAGTAGATAAGATCAAGGCCAGTTTTCACATGGGGGGGGAGGGGGGTGGCATGATGCTTGCTGAGACACATGTTGAACACCAAGGGTGATACAAAGTCCTTGTCATGTGGCTTAAAAGCCAAGGAATCTCTTTCTGTTTCTGCTTTGTGTGTGTGTGTGTCTAGCAGCAGAGGCATAGCCAATTACTTTCTGCAGGGTTGCCTCTAAGTGTTTTTATTGGAGGTTAGAAAAACATTTACTTTTTTTTTTTTTTTTGTGTGTGTGTTTTTGTTGTGATCTGATTAAGATGTGTGCGCTTTCACTGTAAAATCTAGTAATATATATTGTTACATTAACATTTTTAAGGTACTAATTTTCAAATCATACATATGCAACTGAAAAAAAAAGTCTATGTTCTGAGGAGTATTTTCTGAGCCCTGGCTGCTTCAACTATCTGTGGCCTTCCCAGACAAAGTCAGGAACATTTAACATAACACCATAAGCAAAATTATTCATCTTTTGAGCACTTAGATTTTGGTAGGCCATGCATAAATCACTGATTTTCACTTCTGCTTTTCCTTTTGTCTGAGAACTACACTTATCATGGAGGCACCTATGGACAAGTGAGGTGTCAGGATCCTACACTAAATTTTGTTCCTTTTCAATAATGTTCCATGGTTTGTATCTTATTCCCAATTTTGCATTGTAATGGCCTCTCTCTCATGTTTTCCTCATCTGTACAGCCAAGTAGCCCATGGTCCTGACCTTACTGTGGTCCAATTTCTTTCACCCAGCTGTTAATCTTATTTGACATAATTTCTACGATGTTTATTATGAAACGTTAATTCTGTTTAGCAAAACATCTTTGGCTCATTCTGAAACTGCTCACATTCCTTAGTTGTGGTCGTCAATCATCTTTCCTTGGACAAAAACACTATTTACATACACCTTAGTAGCCTCCTTACCATCAAAATATTTACCCATTTTCATTAAAAAACTTGTTACCAAATACAAACTAGATGGTGATTTACTCTTCCAAAAGAGAGTGTTCAATAAAGACAAACCTGCTGCTGTGTCTCCAACGGTAGAAAACCGATGTCAATGACATCCCTGGGAATAATGCATTTAACTATATAGTATATTTACCTACCATACAAGCTATTGAAGGGTTGTCAGCTTTCAGGCTCAGCTCATCAGCAGTGCACTTTGTAGCCTATCAGCAAAGCAAGTGAAATGACAGGAAACCATGCAGTCAGATTCTGGATGGAAACTTTCAGAATCATCAAAATCTGAAACCTAAGTGTGCTTCTTAATTTTGTCAGCCTCATATCATTTCTGAGAAATATTTCACTTTTTTGAATAATCACCTCTCTTCAACCAGAAAAACTCTACTGAAAGCCCAGAAGCTTTATTGGCTGTAATTTCAAAGAGGCTTACACATACATCAAGATACTTTAAGACAAGATTATTTATTTATTTATTTATTTTTCTAGAAACATGGTGTAAAAACCCATTCTGCCTCACAGAGATAGCAAGAGACTGTTGACATGAGATCAAAACAGATGAACTAAAAAGAAGATAAACAATCAGACGGTATTAGTTATCATGTTAAACAGTGGTCCCAGTCTATCGGCTTATCAGTTTTTGACATATTTGAACTTCCTGACTTTTCATTTTTAAGTGATATTTTCACTCATAGTGGTGACCTAAAGTAAAAACTTCACCACCACCACCAAAACAAGAAAAAGATTAAATTAAAAAGGGATGGGAAGTTAATTAAACTACAAATTAAATAATATCTTTAGTTTGGAATTAAGTACTCCAAAAATCTTCTTTAAAACCTTGGGTTATTGTTTTGCCAATAATAATAATAATAATAATAATTTGACTATCTGGTTCTTCTGAAATTATTCTCACTTTCCCATTCTTTCTTTCTTTTTTTCTCTCCCCCTCTTTTTTTTTTTTTTTTTTTTTTTTTTTTTTAGAGATGGGGCATTTTTTCTGAAAAAAAAAAAAAAAAGAAAGAATATTCATTCAGTTCTTTTCTGAGATGACTGTTTTTTTTTTCTCTGAATATGTTCCAGTCCAAGCTGAGACCACAACTTTTACTAGGAAAGTACTAGTACATCAAAAGATTATTAAGAAACCTTTTTTATTATTACCGTAAAGCCATAAAGATAGAATTGACAGCTATTGAGACAAAGTAAAATTATCCAGCAATTATGGCCACTCCTTCTGTTACTTATCTGATACTAGATTTTCTTAAGGATGCCTCTCCTTTTGGTTCAATTCATTTTGATAATTCCCTCTTTTGCATATCAAAAGCTTGTATTAATACATCCTGAAAATTTTTAACAAAGGATATATTATTCAATTCCAATTTGAGACATAACTGTGAAAGCTTTTGTTGCTTCTCTTTCCATCCTGAAGAAAGATTTCTGTAACTAAAAGTTTATCTAATTCTTCCACCCACATCAGCTGATCAAACAAGACACTACATTTTTCTTCCAATAGTTTTCTTCCATGTATTTTTTTGGTTATCATTACAGCAAAAAACTACTTTTGAGAGAAGTTTTCTGGATAAAGTTTTTGAGATCCTCTCTCTCTGTCTCTCTTCATCGGTTACAGGGCAATGCATGGCACCCTAATCTCCTAATTTAGGCACTTCATTAATTACTTTGAGAATATTCCATGCAAGATGTCTACTCCCATCTTGATACTCCCTTGCTGTCTCATCATTAATTAACTTTATTCAAGAATGATAAAGTTTTCTATGTCACATAGTCTGTATGTCAATACAGAAAAAAACATGCAGTGCAAGTGTGAACACAGTGTTGAATTAATTTATGTTTTCAGACATCTAGCTACATACTGACTCCTTGTCACCAATGATAGTGGTGTCTCAGCCTCTGAAGGCCTGCAGTCTCACATCATTGTGTTGCAGCTTCCAGGTGCACATTCCATTCAAAAGAGGGTGAAATCAGGGAATGTTATCTAGAATGTACCCTGGGTGATTTGTAATAGTCAGAAAGAATTCACTTTCTAAAATCATATTTTAGACAGATTCTCTTAAGGCATATATAGATAGAGATTTATATATGATCCTCTATCCCCTGAAATTGCATTTCTGACATTGCTGGAAAACTATCTGTGTGATCTTTAGAGATTCTGTGTGGTTCTGTTTTCTTTCCTAATTGTGCCTGGCTGAATGCGAAGTGAAGTCAAAGGCAACTGTAAAAGGAATGGCTGCAGAACTTAACAGGAAAGGTGAGACAATGGTCTCAGATAAGGGCTGCAGGTTCCCAGCTTCAAAGGAGTTCAGATAACAATGGCTAGGCCATCGAGTGATGGGAAGCATTTGCCTGTCTGGCTCCATCTCTTCTGGGATCAAAGACATGGAAAAACCTCAAAGATACTTGGAAAGGGAGGAGACTTGGTTGAATCAAGAGAGTGCCCAGATTGTGTCAGTGAAAAAACACTGGTGGGCTCCCTCCTCCCACTTTAAAGGAGGGAGTAGGCCACATCTTTTGACCCAGAAACTGGTAATAAAACAGGCCTTCCTTTTGATAGGGTGGAGAAAATTTGCTAAATACATGTGGGTAACATAATTTGAAAAATAATTTTCCTTGTATTGCATTCCTTCTGGCAAAACATAAACCAATCAACCAAACAAAAAAACAAAACAAAACAAAACAGCAACAACAAAAAAAGAACAAGAACAAAACCAAACAAAAATAAAACAAATGCTCTTTCCTTAAATACAAATATTTTCCTTATTACTGTAGAAGATGCCTGGGCTCCAGGAAGAGGACTCTTATAATGGACAAGAACAGTTATATCTGTCTCTAATTCATAGCTAAAAGGATGATAAAAAGTAGGCAGACAAATTTTGGACGCTTCTCTAACAATGGTCTCAACGGAACCTGTCACTTTTGAGAGCGCATTCCTAAATGGTTGGTAGTGTCTTACAAGTATGTCATCCTGTGCACTGTAGTAAGAAAACCATGTAGAGAGAATATTTGCTTTTCCCTCAGGACACTCCTCTGAACACAAACATTGTGGTCATCAGATCCACTTGCTCAGTATGTAGAACATTTAGTGATGTCCCATAAATGTCCGCATGCTATGTGGTGACTGAAAACACCAGATCATGCAAACATATGAGCAAGAGCAAAATCACCCCCACTGGCATGAAGCTATCTGATTCTGTTTAGACCTGTAATATTTATCACAAATATACCTCACAGGAGTTGTAGTTTTCAAGCATTCAGGATTTGATGATGGACTTTTTAGCAGGACTTTTTTTGTTCATGAACAATCATGAGAGATCATCCTTTCTTCTCTAGATCTTGTTTTAGCACTTGTCTCTAAGATATTCCCATAGGAGTTAGTAATATTGGACTAATTCTGTTGTCAGTGGAAACAGGTATCTTGAGAAAATACCCATCATATGTCTATTAGATGTCTGGTTTTGGATGAGATGACTCAACCTCATGATTTATGTGTCTTTACATTGACAAAAGAGAGGCAGTCTTAGAAATCTGCCTTTCAAACTCTTCAGGTAGAGGAGGTGAATATTCCTCAATCTCTCCTCCTGTCTGTAAGAAGCAGGGTAACTATGACTAAAAATAATATAACAATAATAAGTAAACCTTATAGAGAAAAAGTCCTACAGTATATTTGCAAAAGAAGGTCTCATCCTGGAGAAGGTATCATAAATATCATTATTAATGTTCATGGCAGGGTTGAGGAGTGTGAAACTAGGTGCAGAACAGGCTCTTTATTGTTTTTGTTACAGTCTGAAGCCATATGTTTATTTGCCTGTTTTAATTTCCTAGCAAGGTACAAGGGTATGAGCTAAGAAATGGTTTAGTGACCACTGAAGTGGTTGATTTACTGACTGAATTTTCTTGTGTTTTACTTTTCTGTGTGTTGATATATGTGCATGTGATATTAGCGATCTGGAAACAATGACAAACAAGAAACTTTAAAACAATTGAGTATTTTTAATGTTAATAGGAAAAAGGCTGAAACCATGTATTCATCCCAAATAATTAAATGGTGGCTACAAAAAAGAAAATCAACTATGGTTATCAGTTAATTTGCTGCCAGTGGATCTTTCTTCCTGAAGATTTTTGAGGACAGAACAAACACCTGTCAGAAGCACTGAGCATTTGCCATGCATGGTCAGCTTCCCTTCAAAAAGCAGAAGATCTTATGCTCCTTCTGCCCCTGTTTTCTAAGGCCACATCTATACTGCTAAGTCTGTCTAGGATAATTTTTTTCTGGCATGATGCTAGCTAGTAAAGAGCAGTGTGTATCCACAGTATTAAACTCCTTTGCCACCCAAAACAAGGTGGCCAACTCCACCCTACTCATAAGAGACACTGACCCTGTGACAACTGCTAAGTTGTGCGCAGAAATTGTTTTGGAGGCTGCTAACTATGTCAGACAGTTTTGGGGAGATGCTTCTAGCACTTGAACAGTGTAAATGGTCAGAATTGTTCAGAAACATTCCCTGACCCAGTTTAATTTGCTAGTATAGATTTAACCTATAATTCTGTGGTCATGTCTACCCACACAATTATCAGAACCATTTTCAAATCGAAAAAATAAATAAAACTCAGTGTTCTCTCCTCCTGAAAACAGTCTTTTGTTACTTGTACTAACTAACGAAGATTCTCTGCAGCTCTAATATTTAGACTTCTATCATTTTTTCTCAGTAGAGGGCATCCTTAGTACAGTCACTTCAGTAGACTGTATCCATAGAGCAAAGAGTGGGAGCAAACTTCATATTGCCTCCAAAACAGCTCAAACTGAGAAAACACTTGGTACATGTGCATATTTATGAAAAACTCTAGGTCTTGTGGATCAATACAGGTCAGTATTCACTAGAAGAGGTTTTCTCCTCTTCACCATAATAGGCAGAGAAGATGAAGCAGGGCTTGGAAACTAGAAAACATTTGTGAAAGTTTCATGCTTAACTTTTTTTTTTTTTTTTTTTAGTTTAAAAAAAAAAAGACAGAATGAACATAGAGTTAAAATCACATATTTAAGTCCTTTTCAGAATGAGGAGGGGAGATTTCTCCATTTACTTTAATTAAAGTTCTCCACAAGCTCTTTTTTCCCCTTAGGTTTAGGAGTTTGGCAGGCTTTATGTTTTTAAAAAAAATCCAGCTTGCTCACTAGGCAAATTTTCCCATGCTTTCAAAGCTTACTGTTTAGGCAATCAAATGTTAATCCGACCACAGTCTAGCTTTTGCTTTCTTCCCAACAGCTTGATATCTGTTGCCATTAATGTTATACCCTCAGATGTAGGGTAGACAGTGATGTCGCTGTCCAGCACATAAGTGGTAACGAACTGCAGCACAAATAATGAGTTGATAACATGCATGTGTTCCTCACTGCCAGAGCATGTGCATGGGTAAGCCAGCTGCAAATGATTTATTCTACGTACTAAAGCTATACTAAATCAAGCCAAACAATATATATTTTTTTCTTTAATAAGAGTGAAGTATTTCCCACGAAGCTGGTAACTTCTATCTATTAGCTTATAATCTATATAACCCAAATGTCTTCCTTTTGTGCCAGTGGTAAGAAAAAAAAAAAAAAAAGAGAGAGAGAGAGAAAGAGAGGGAGAGAGAGAGAGAAAGCATGCAACTGAAATGAAGAATTCATATTTAAGGAAAGTGAGAGTATAAAAGTGAAAGTCAATGTAGTTAAGAAACCTCAGCCTTTGAAAGGTTTTTTCACTGAGTGTGATTTGCAGAGTTACCATTATAAATACATTGAAAAGCAGACTGATATGAAACCTTGATTATAGCACTTATATCTACCTGATCTGTATTGTTCACTATCAGTAGATTTTACTGACATATTTAATGTTCATCTAAGATTCAAGGTACATCTGGCAATAGGGAAAAATATAGGAAGTTTAAAAAAATATATTCTTCCATCTTTTTCCGGCATCTTCTTTATAATGGAGATTTGCAATGATACTTATGATAAAAAGTGTAACATTTATTTGTTAGAAGCTAAATTTAAATGACAATACTTTAGCTATGATTGTTTTTGATGATAAACTGGAAACAGCATACAGTGATCACTACCACATGTATTTAGACTTGGGTTGGCTAGACTTGTATTCTCCCAGGGAAACTGGATTTCATTTTTTTTAAATTTATATCTCACTGAGAAATTTCCAACTTAGTTTCCAATCTATTTATTCACAAGAATTCTTAGGGTTTCCACTAACTGTTGCAGATGTTCTTTGCTAGCCTGGGTTCCGCAATCTTGGAACAAACTCTTGGGAGAGAAAAGTCCTATTTTATGGGATCACACTGTTTATTCACACTGAAGTCAAAAGGACTAGCTGTATCATGTTGCAAACAACAGCAAGTTATCTGAACAGATAGATTCCTTTTCATTACATGGATAAATGTACTCATATACATACATGCACACACCGATAGGCACATAGAAACATCCACACATATGCATGAACTGTTTGGGAGTAAATATGAGAAAAGGAATGAGGGAGGGATGAGGTTAGAAAAAGTTAATGGGAGAAAAATAACCCCCTCAGGCTTAACTCTGTTTCTGTCTAAGAGTAATAAAGGGGTTTTGTTTGTTTTGTTTTGTCTTGTTTTTCCCCCAATGAAAACAAATTACTGAGGCCTGATCTTGTTCTCAGAAAAGTTACTGTAAAATCTAGAACTGGAAATTAAGCAAAAAGGGGCACTTGTTGATGTTTTCCCAGAGAGAGGAACTTGAAGGTTTAGGGCCTAAAACAGTAGTGTGACATTAATGTCAGAAAGTTTGGACATTTTTTCTATATTTGTAAAAAAGTATCCATGTCTTTTTAGGTCCAGAAGTTAGACGGATACAGTGGTAACAAAGGACCCAGTTTCTCAGAGATTCTTAAGAGCTGCCAGATAAAATTAGGGTTTCATGAAAGGCTGAGAGAGTGCAGACGCTCATAAATAACGATGCTGTCCTCCTTCCTTCAACAGCGCTGCAGTGGGGCTCTTCTGGCAGCAGGCACTATGTTAACGCTTTTAATATGCTTTAAAAATGAGTTTTATTTTTTAATGAAGTAGTCTTGCATGTTTTGAAAGAGATTTTTTCCTAACTGAAAAAACAGAGTAATTTTTGTTGAAACAATATAGCCATCCCTCCTTCCTCCTTAATAATGTGGAATTTCTCCTTGGAAATAAACAATGAACTGCATAAACTGCATAAACTGCATAGCCATGAACCTCCTTGGAGTCATTCTGCCTCCCAGAGGTGCATTGATGGATGTCAATTGCACCCCAGGTTCCACCTTACTTGGTGGTAGGGATGGTTTGTTTATTGTTTTTTATATTTACAGTAAAGGCTACGATGTGCTGCTCCAGCTTTGTTCCAGTGATCAACAGAGAGAAGGAAGAGAAGAAAGGTGGTGCTGTGTCTTCTCTAATCCTTCCTCCCAGCCCAAAAATAGTCCAGTTTTATTTTCTTTTATATACATGTGCAAGTTTTATTGAATTTAAAATAATTACAATAGTGTATTAGTGATAGGCTGCGAAGTATCTACTATTTGGTAGTATTTTGTCTCCCAGAAAACAGGTGTTTGCACTGGCCTAGGCATTGTCACATCAGCCAGTATAAATGAGAGTTAGGGGAGAGTTAGGGGAAAACGCCTTTTCAGGTTTGTTACTTTTACTCCTTATGTGTGAGGAAAAACAACAACAACAACAACGAAACACTCTTCCACTAACCTGTTTTTAAAAACAGATAAAAAAATGCGAGCACAAATCACACACACACCCCAAATAAATAAATAAATAAATAAATACATATATAAATAAATAAATCCACAAGCCCAAAGCCCCAAAGCAAGCACATCATATTTGTCTGAAATCACCCTTCTACTTGAACCAAGAACACCAAATAATTGAAGCAAGAATAGACAGCCTTCCCTTACTCTGGAATGCTGGCATCCACTGTGCACTTTGGTTTTGTTTCAGAAGGAAATCCACCTTCTAGCCATTCAGCCCCAGAAGCTCCTTGGAACAGGTGGTCTCTAAGCTTCAGGGGGAACCAGCAGGCTGAAAGGGAAAGCTCCCAACTGCCTCCTACCATAGCCCAAGAAAATACTTCATTATTTGTGTTTCTTTATTGAAATACAGTCTCTTTTATAGCTGAAGTGATACAGACAGCTGTTCCATGTATTTCAAATGCTCCCTGTTTCTGGGGTAATCATTTTGAGCTGGTAGCTAAACGTCTGAGCAGAGCCTGCTTGACTTCTTAAACAGGGATCAAAACCCAGAGTCTGGAGACTGACGGGAACATTTCTGGTAGTTCTGGTTAATTGTCTTAATTTTTCTTACTTTTCTTTTCTTTTCTTTATCCCACAGCCAGACTGTCTTCCCACAGGAACTGAGGAAAAATAATAAAACAATTTGTAAAAGTCTGCTTCAAAACTGTATCTTAACATATGATATAATCTCTCCTTGGGCGGGAATTTTGTTTTTCCTCTTGACCAGACTACAGTGCTGCCATTTCAGTGATTCCAGAATTTGCAAGTCACACTGATCTGTGAAGGAGCTTGGGCTCGTGCATCGTCTTATATTGCATTTGCCTTTCCCATTGATTTCCCATCAGCGTGTGTTGTCAATTTCATTAGCAGGTCTAACAGTTCTAATTTAGTTCTGGTTTATACTGGCTTCAATGAAAGCAAGTATAGTAACCCTTCACTTTAGGTGGCACTACAAGAACTAGATTTGTCATACCGCAGAACAGACAAAACAAAAAAACAAAACAAAAACAAAAAACAAAAACAAAAACACAACACTTATTTCTGGGAAACAGACTTATTTACAAGTTACATTCTTGTCAGTGCTATATTTTCTTAGTTGTCTATACTTAACAGGCTTAGACAAGAGCTCTAGATAAGGGTTATAAAAGAGGTAAGTAGAAGTAATGGGAAAAAGGGAAAAAATTAAGTGAAGTACTAGAAATTACAGAGAAACTCAACAACTGATGCCTACTGAAATACAAGTTTCAAAAGGATACTGAAAAGGAAAACATTGGCAGCATAGAATGTGGTAAAATTCAGGCACTTTACTTTTCAAAAAAACAAAAACAAAAACAAAACAGAGAGTGTTATGCACTGTATAGATATATTCTGGCCAGTCCAGGTGCATGTGGAACCTATTTCTTGGAAAAAACAAACAAACAAACAAAAAACCACAACAGAGCTGGCTCTTGACACCTATAAAAATGACAGTTGAGCCCCTCACTTCCTTTTTCACTCAAATTTGTGTTCCTATTATATCTACATCACAATTATGTGTATATATATATATAAAAGTATGCTATATACTTATTCATTTAATAATGCAAATTATTTTGTCATGACAAGCAGAACCTGTGACAACACTTTTGAAAGAAAAGACAGGAACACCAAGTGTTCCTAGAGAACACCTGTGTGATGCTAATTAATATATTAGTCCCTAAAAGAAAGCAAGGATTGAGCCATACACTTAAGACATCAGAGAAATGTTGAAAACTGCTGGGCCTTGCCAATCTCTGAAGACACTACGAAAATTATAATTTTGGCTTGTGAGATAGGGGTTATGGGGAAGGCTAAAACATTTAAAGATTGATAAATAAGCATATGTGTTTTAAAAATTTGTCTGAAATAAGTCCAAATTGCAGCCTGTACTGAATTCATAAATCTGCAGTGCAAACTGAAGAAGTGATAAGGGGAAATTATGCTTTTCATTCATTGGCAAACTGGCAGAAGAAAAGATTAATCACTATCATTTTCTTCAGTAATTTCAAGGGGTGTGGAGAAGGCTCTCAGAACAATTCAAATATCTGAATTGCAGATACCAAATGAAAGGAGACAATTGCAGCTGATTTCTGTGAACTATTGCCCAATGGCAAAATATATTTTCTTTCTGAGGAACGCATATTCCAGATATCCGTTGCTGGCATTTTGTCATCTATTTCATCGGATGCGGTGCTTCCTGTTTTGGATCATATACTGAGCACATGTGGTAACTAACTTTTATCAAATCTGACAGCAGACCACTGTTTGATAGACTAGTTTCTAAAAAATGTGTGGAACTTTTTTGATTTAAACACAAGGAAGTTCAAACTCAGTTGGCCATCCTCCAATGGATTTTATGCAAAACAACTCTGGTTGAAGATTATTAATAGCATTCTCTTAACAATATCTCTAAATCAATTTTGAGACATTACAAGTCCATAGCTTGTCTTGCTATAGGGAAATTGTCTGGAAACTTTAATTTTTCAAAGACAAGTAAAGATGACTTTTCCAGATATCATGCAGAGGAAGCCTGATTGTGACATCTCCAGAAATGTTCAGGTCATGGCTGCCAATTTTAAAGCCAAGAAATACTCTATAAAAGAGGGGTGACAAAAACTGTCTTTGGAAACTTTGGGTTCTGTGGCTGGCTGAGATAATATGAATCCTAAAAAGACATAACTTTATTTCTACACATTTTCCAGGCATCAGAAGAAAGCCCAGTTGAATTTACAGTGATTATTCACCTTTCAATTAACTCAATCAATTTCTAAAGCAGAGATGTAATCTTGGGTTGATTTTTTTTTTTTTTTGGTATGGCTTACAGACTTTTAGAAATTATCTAATTCTAAATTAATTTCTACAGAACATTTCTCTATGTCTGTATAGGCTTCATCTCTCTTACGTTCTATGGGATCTTTCCACGTGGATGAGGAAGATCCTTTTACTACCTGAGACAAGTGAAAGCTGCCCATTTTAAAGACATGGGTTAAGGGTATGTCTGTATGGCACAGTTCAGTGCCATGCAGAGATACTGGAAGCAGCCCTAGGTGATCGTGCTGTGTTGTGGGAATTATTACAGCTATACTAAGACAGAACTCCTCCCAGGCTCGTATCATTTGCTATTCAGCTGAGCTTATTAGCGTATGAAAGATTTTACTGATGCAGAGTTTTGTTTGTTTGTTTGTTTGCTTGCTTGCTTTTTAAACTCTTTTGAATAGAAACCTATTTAGATTTTCCTTGGCCTTTTTAGGGTATCACATCCTGTTAGGCAGACTCACCAAAAGTGGCTGGAAGGAAGAAAATGCTTACTTGTGTGAGAGATGACTCATCCAATGTAAGCTAAATTCACTGCATCCCCTATGGAAGGTATAAACAAATGGGAATGCCAAATGCAATTATTTGCTGTTGATCCTGATCTTAGACATTCTTTTCCAAGAAATAAGCATGCTAGCATACAGTGAGGAGGAGGAAAGTGTTTCTAGTGTGGTTGAATAGGTTAGCCACAGGCCTAGTGATCTGATCTAAGGCACTTGGGCTGAAATTTTCAAATGCCTCTGCCTACCCACTTGTGCACTTTAACACAGTGAGAACTAGTTCTTCCAAAGTACATATGAATCTAACCCCAGACTATGTCTGAGATTTTAAAATAAAGGTTTAGAGCTTCCTAGAATGCTATGTACCATAATTCACGCCATTTTGTGGTGATTTTTGTTATTCTGAGGGCAGTCTCCACATATCATATGTCATGTGATTTCCAGCAATAACAAACAGTTTATTATTATTATTATTTTATTTTATTTTTTTTTTTTTTGCAAGTGGTCGACTGTTTTATCTGCACCGCGATAACTGCAATTTCAATTTAAAAATACACTCCCTTTGCAAGAGCCAGGAATTTCGTTCACCATATGTGTCTGGATTCCTTTACATTATCCCAACACACATACAGTTGTAAAGCTAGACTTTGACAATGAAATTAGTGTCATGGATAAAAAAATAACAGCTTTAGCCTTTAGGTGCACCTGTTTACAGTGACTAGGCAGACTCAGTCAGGGTGTGTATGTGTGTCAGTCTGCCACTGCAGCTGTTCTGTTACCATAAAAAACCACAGTATTTATAAAGTTTTAAGCCTTTCTGAACTCCATAATTTCGGCTAACAAAAGGAAGTTGTAATGCTATGTCTGGACTGTGATAATAGTTTAGATAAAGATCCAGCATGTGACTCGTAATGATAGCGTTAAGTCTATTCGAAGGAACTATATCAAAATATATGCAGTAAAACAGACAGCAAATATGAACCATGAAGAATTAATGATTAACTACTCGATGCATGCTTCGCTGGGAATAGCACTGCCATTGAAGGAGTTTGCAAACTCTGTGGAAGAGGTTAATTCACAAACTGAAGTTACACATCAAAATAAAAACCAGAAATGGAGTGCTTAAACTTTGTGTATGTGTTCCAGTGCAAGAAAGTTAACAACTGTAAATAAATAACAGGTCTTGTCCAAGTCCCCAGTCCTGAAGCTGATTCTCTATGTGCAGGACACCTCTGTATCTTCACAAACGCCTCCACCCTTGAATTTAATGGTAATCCCAGGGTTGTCCACATGTATTTATCTATGGTATAAGAGTCCCAGTACAACAACCAACCAATCTCTTAGACAGTATACAACATCTTAATTATTCTTTAAAGAGTAATTTTTGTTGGTTTGTTTGTTTATTTTCAGGAGAAAGTTGTGTAGGATTGCACTCATTAACCTTTGTGTATTCTGTAATTTCAGCAACCCATAACGTTTGAAGCTGACTTTGGAAGTGCTGCCTTGTAAATGACTTCTATGTTAACATACACAGCTTCAAACTAACATCACTGAGAGAGATAGCTGGAAACCCTGGAGAACCCAATGCCATGGCTGCTGACAGGCTGTGAGGACAACTTTCATCTTCCTCAGTTCTTGGGGTCCTGGCAGTGAGGAACTGCTGCCCTGCAACTGCCCTCTTACTTCTGTGCAAGGCCCAAGTCTTGGCTTTTGCTGCCCTTGGAACTCAGTGGTAGGCAGAAAAAGTAGGCAGGAGCCCTTGACCCTCCCAGAGACTAAATCCTTCCACCAGCTAGTACATGTAGGGTGTAGGTCCCCATGTCCACTTCATCAGCTTGTGAGCAACCTACTCTGCTACTGTGAGGGGTAGTGGTGTGCTGGGGACCTACCTGGTCTCTGAGACCTTAGGTATGCACATCTCTGCAGGCATGCTACAGCTGAAATCCTGACCTGGATCCCCACCCTGAATGTCAGAGATGTGCCAATAAAGAGTGCTACTGCAAAACTGCTTCTGTAACCAACAGAGGAAATCAATCAATCTCAAAGGTTTATCCAGACAACCCCATATTTAAATTGCCTGTAGAAGACTGCTCTGACAGCATGAAATGATGAGACTCCAACCTTAGGGCTTGTTGGAAGCATGTGGCTCTTTACCTAAGTCAAGAACCAAGTAGAGAAATCACGTTTATGCCAATACAGTTCTATTTATGGCACTTGAATTTATCTTGCAATCGTGAATGGGCCTAATGAAAATGAGGATGAGCGGCAGCATCATGAAGAAAGTAGGTTATGATGTTCTCTTCCTAAAACTACAGAAAATTTTCAGAGTGAAACAAGAAGTATTTAATGGCTTGAGTTAATGTTTTAGCCCAGACTGATGCAGCTCTTGATTTCTCCACCTCCTAGCACTGTATCTCATCTCTTTATAACCAGTAAAACACAAGCTGAATTCTTTTATACTTTTCTTTCAATTACTATTAAGTATGTTTTCTGCTGTTAAATCAGTGGGAATTTTGAAGAACTCAGAATCTGTTATGCTTTATGACAAGTGTGAACATCTTAACCTTCTGTGGTAGGCTGACCTTGGCTGGCTGTCAGATGCCCATCCAGCTGCACTCTCCTTATCAATAGGATGGGGAGAGAAAATAAGATGTAAAAGCCTGTGGGTTGAGATAAAGGCAGGGAGATCACTTACCAGTTACTGTGGTGGGTCAAACAGCCTTTACTTGTGGAAAATTAATTTATTGACAGTTAAGATAGAGTAGGATGTTGAGAAACAAAGACAAAAAACTAATGTACCTTCTGTCCACCCTATCCTCTTCTTCCCAGGCTTCTTCTTCCCAACTTTACTCCTTTGTTCTCAACTCCTCTACCTCCTCTCCCTGCCAAGCAGTGCAAAATGAAGGTCGCAGTCAGTCTGTAACAGTTCCTCTCTGCCTATCTTTCATCCTGACATCTTTCCCCTGCTCCAGGACAAGTCTTCTGCATGGGCTGAAGTGCCCATCAGGAGAACCTGCTTCACTGTGGTCTTCTCCACAGGCTGTAGGGGAATCCCTGCTTCAGCACATGGAGCACCTTTTCCCCTCCATCTTCTCTGACTTTGGTGTTCACAGGGTATTTTCCTCATTCTTTTTTCTTCACTTCTCACTGCTATGTGGTGTTATGCCCTTTACTACATAGGCTTTTCTCAAGGTGACACCACCATGGCTGCTGGGCCCAGCCATGCCCTGTGGTGGGGCCATTGGAGCTGGCCGGAACTGGCTATGTCTAGCACGGGCCAGCCCCAGCCTCTCTTCCCACAGTCCCCTGTGGAGTACTCACCACCAACACCTTACCATGGACACCCAACATAAACCTTCGTGTACTGGGTCTGGCTGGGATGGCATGAATTTTCATCCACCCTGAGGGGCCTAAAATGAAAACAGGACTGTATGTGTAGGCAACTGTATCATATGCTGCTGGCCATGATATTCATTAACCAGAGATTTATATGTTTCCTTTAAGGAAGGCCCTTCCTTACTGTGAGGGTGACAGAGCACTGGAACAGGTTGCCCAGAGAAGCTGTAGAGTCTCCTTCTCTGGAGATATTCAAAACCTGCCTGGATGCCATTCTGTGTAACATACTCTGGGTGATCCTGCTCAGGAGAGGGTTGAACTAGATGATCTTCAGAGGTCCCTTCCAACCTCAACCATTCTGTGATTCTGTGATTTGATTTCAAAATCTGTTTATTCCTTATATAGATATTTGGGATATTGTGATACCCTTAGCAAAAATCAGTCACACCTTAGATTATGGGGAAACATTAATTTCACTATGATTTAACACAGTGATGGCTCGGTTGATGAATGCAAGAACAGGTAAACCAGACTGAGAATGAATGTACAAGAAAGGAGATTGGTTCATAATATTCACAATTAATTTGAATTTTGAATTCATTTTCTTTGGAAAGGAATTCTTTATTCTTTTCTATTCTTTAATACTTTTTTAGTATTTGGAATCATCTAAATCCTTCTTGAGCCTGCATTTTAAATTAGATTGCTTTTCATTCCCCAGTTTTATAAATTAAGAAAATTATCCTTGCATTACAAAACCACATTTTCTTTTAATTCAGTGGCTGCTTTCCAAAGCAGGAAGTTATGAAAATAAAGCAACTTTATAGCCAGAGTAAGATAAATAATACTGTCCTAAGAGGGAATGCTATTTATACTCCCTTTGTATTTGTATTTCCTATTCTGTCCTCTTCCCCATTCCAGTGACTGTAATTAAAATCATAGCTTCTGAAGTAATTTTATGTTTCCTTTTGAGTGGTAATGCTGCTTTGCCCCCTACAGAAATTATAATGATGGGACTGCTGGTGTAATCAAACTAAAAAGGACAGCTAACACTTTAATGTGTCATTTCAACCTGCTCTTTGTAGGTGGGTTGTTATGGTGAAATAGGTGATGGTTTCACAAATGTCTTATCATGAATACAGTGTTGATGTTGCACATGTTCTAATAACTTCATTACTGTGCAAAAATACCTATCTTTCTGAATTCGGCTTCTTTTCTCAGAAGAAGGCGATTTGAGATGGATTTCAGCTGGGATGGAATCACATAGCATTTACATTACATTTTTGTTCAGTCATTATAGAGAAAAATATGCTTAAGGTGTTTGGATTGTCTTCTGGACCTCTACATAGGCACATAAGTCTCTTCACTGAGAATACAGGGAAAAGCGTTGCATAATTTATCAGGATTGTGTCACTTACTTAGGATGATACATGTGAAGTGTAGGCACATATGCTCTAGAGCTGGGTGCTTAAATTAGTCACCCTAGACCTGGATACAGGCTATTATATAAATGTGCTGTAATCATCATCATTATCAGAAAAGAGCTTGGAAGTAATCCTGGCTCATATACTCCAAGGGAAAAACCTTGTTCCCAGTGGCTGTGGCTGTGCAGCAAAAGACATTTGTTCCAGCTGAAGCAAAATAGCCATGTCACTGTAGCAAGGGCTGTAGGGGCAGTGGCACTTGGGGAGAAGCCGTGGGCAGCCATGTGGGCTGGTGGGAATGATCCCTGAGTAGTGTTTCTCTAGGACAGTTTGCAAGGCTTGTGTCACAGAAAGCCAGTTTCTTCACTTCAAAACAAAGCAGATTATGAATTAGATTTGGGACATTAGATAATCAGGAGTGAAGGGGGTTAGAGGGGTAGTGGGGAGGGATGCCAAGATATTTGGCAGCATAAGAATAACTATTATTTCCTAAGGTATTTTACTGTACAAATGAAGAGCTGACTGTGGTGGAGTCCTTCCTGAGACACCTGTCCCACACTGGCTTATGTGGGTTTGGAGCGTTTAAGCTTGATAGAGAGTCTGGATTTATCTGTAGGTGCACTTTGGGCACCATAGTCCTTTAATGAATCTAATTATGAGGGCATATGTGGTTCTGAGCAGGAGTTTCCTAGGGGTTAAACTATCTCACAGAATCATAGAATCACAGAATCATAGAATCACGGAATCATGACATGGCTTGGGTTGGAACGGACCTTAAAGTTCACTTTTGATTTCCCAGAAAAACCCTTCTTTATTATATTTGTTAATCTATCTCTGTAAGAAAAAGGCAAGCACAAGACCTGAATATTTTGTTTATTTGGTTGATTGGTTGGCTTGTTTGTTTGTTTGTTTGCTTCTGATAGCCAGGCACTGGAACTCAGATATATCCCTAATATAAAAGGGAAATTTTAAAACTGTGCTAATAAAGGCATCTCAAAAAGCTACCATGAATCAGACTCCTGGCAACACCATAACCCTTTTCTGTCTTCCACCATTTTGCCTAGTAGTGAAGAGGAACTGGGTGATAAAAGGTTTTCAGAAAATTTGCACAGAAAGCGTATAAAGGATGGGAAAACTGCACAGACTGTGGCTGCTTCATCACATTGCTTTGAATGTGGAATAAAGGTGGCAGAGTTAAATCAATTGGAATACCTGAACCACGGCAAGTATAAGCACTGCTTATTGTTGAACAACATAAAGAAATGCTGATATAAAACAGTGGAACATACTTTTGTCCATCCCTCCTCTAAAGCCAGCAACAGGTTTGAACAAAGCTCAGTTATACCTAGAGCTTCTCCAAATCGGTAAAATGTGCAAGAGCTGCCTGGCAGATGAGGAACAAATCCAACACAAATGCAGGACATACTGGACTGATGGACTAATGGCATGTGCAGTCCAAGGGGCAATGCTTGGGTTTCTGTCTGCTGTTGCTATCTGGAAGTGTTAGGGGAAGGTGGGTCAGAGCACCTCTCAGGAGATGGGACAGAACTTCCATCTGGCTGATGATGCCAGGCTTTTGGTCTGGACCAGGGCAACCAGACATCAAGTCACAAACAAAACTTATCAAAACACACCTAGATAGAGTCGAGTCTTTCAGCAGAAAGGGCGTAGGTGGAGTGGGTTGTGTGTGTGCAGAGAGACGTGTAGAGAAAAAACTATGAAAAGCCCACTACTATATGCCTGCAGACATGGCATGAAATGGATCTCTTCTTGGTGTTCTCAGGCTAAAAAAGATCTTTTTTTTTTTTTTTTTTTAAACATAAGGTGCTGTTTTGTTGTTGTTCTGTTCTTTTTTTGTTTGTTTTTGTTTTTGTTTTATTTTATTTTATTTTATTTTATTTTATTTTATTTTATTTTGTTTAGTTTCTGTGAGCTGATAGATGTTAAAATATGATAAAAGCAGCAGTTTGTTCATTAATAATATGGTCTAAAACTGAGCTGCGATCCCTAATTGCGAAATGGGTAGTACTCAGCCTGGCTCTCTGATTGGTTTTTGGGAGCTTGAATGCATGGCCTTATTTCACTGCAAAGCCCTGGCAGACTTTGCACATTAAAATTCTAAACTGTCTAAGTAGGTGTGAAACTAATTTTGTGTTTATTTTTTAAAAACCACCTATGATCATTTAGGGCCATCCACTTCACTTTGGGAGGCCCTTACCTAGCTGCAGGTGGGCCCTAGGAGACAATAAAGCCCACCTCAGAGAGGATAATTTCTTGGATATCATAACTTGAATATTTATAGCTTCTGGAATCGTTGTAACTACTTATCCATGTTTCCAGCCACAACTTTTCTTAATAAGAAGGGCTTTGAAAAACTTGCTAAATCTGGACATAAAAGGAAACAGAAGTTTTCCTACTGCAGTGGAATTTTTTAAAAGTCACATAGTAACCTTATTGATGAAACAAGGAAGAAAGCACTTTTCCACCAGACTTTGCAGAGCTTATTTACAAAACACAAGGTTTTTTTCATTAATGTGTAGGCTAGGCAAAGTCATGGCGAGGTTTCCTGCAGAGTGAGGACACTTATGTGGCTAGTCATTTCATCAGTGGGTTATCTTATTCCTTTGCTTGTGGTGTTTTAATATGTTTATGAGAGACAAACCTTGGGAAAAAAATAACTTTCAAAGCAAGAGGAAAGAACTCAGAGGAACTTTGGCTTTTTCAAGTTTTATTTAACATGTGAAAATGTGTGCTACATCCTGTTTACACAAATACAAAAATGTGTGCAAATCACCTTGTACATCTATAACATCTTGACTCACTTTTCTTTGCCTTACAGTTCACTTAGTCACTTACAGAGACAAGTTCCGAGTTCAAAAAAAAAAAAAAAAAAAAGTCAGTGAAATTCAGACAGCAGAGAAATCAGATTGGCTGGAGCTCACTCTCATACATGTAATGTATGAGAAGCAGGTTCCTTCCGATGCTCAAGAGAGGACCAGGTCACCTGTAAGTGGGTCCTCTGCCTATCTGCTACTCTTGTGTTCGTGATCTGGATATCCCAGGCTATCACAAAATATATAAGTGTATGAAGTAACAGAATCACACTTTAAGTATTTGAATCTGCAGCTGAATCCTTGCCTCAGTTGTTTTGCATCAGTGCACTGCAGTTTGCTTCTTGTATTTTGTAGTTACTCATCTCTATAGCATTTCTCTGCGCTGCTGTTCAATGATTTTTGAGAGGTCAGACCTCCGGCTTTGCCAGGCTTCTTGCCACCTGTTAAATGCACATAGCTCTGGGAAGACAGAAACTATGGCTTTAATAACGTTGTCTCAGACAGACAAATTTGGAGAGCATGTTAACCATTAACATGTAGTTAGCAAGACTAATAAATAATTTTCCTCTAAGTATTTGTTTATTTCTCAGACTCAGTAGATCTGAAAATGGTCACAGTAATTTCAGTTTATGAACACAGTATTGTGAACCAGTAACATCTCTGTCCTCTGTAGGCCTTGTAGGACAAAAAGTACTTTTGCAAATGTGGCTCTTCTTTCTCTGAGATACAAGACGATACCACCACTGCTGGGGGTGGGGGTGGGAGTTGAATTTACCTGATGAATGAGGCTGCAAACCTAATGCTAGTAGCCTATAAATCACCCTGGGAAGTTGTAATGCATTATTACTAATGAGGAGCTAGGAAGCGTTGTGGTTCTGTGGAAGTCTAGGCCTGTGTTTGTGTTATTACTACGTCTGTAATTGTAGGGACTGAAAGCTAAAGTATTGGTTTTCTGCTATGTTTTCTGCTATTCCTTTCTTTTCTTTTCTTTTCTTTTCTTTTCTTTTCTTTTCTTTTCTTTTCTTTTCTTTTCTTTTCTTTTCTTTTCTTTTTTTTCTTTTCTTTTCTTTTCTTTTCTTCTCTTCTCTTCTCTTCTCTTCTCTTCTCTTCTCTTCTCTTCTCTTCTCTTCTCTTCTCTTCTCTTCTCTTCTTTTTTTTTTTTTTTTTTTTTTCCATAGAGTTGGAAAAATAAAATAAAAAGACTGATTGATTATAACAACAAGCTGAACACCAGATGTTTTATGAATATATGGCTTCCCCAGCCCACACCCATGTGCATGTAAGAGAAAAAGAAAAACAAAGGACTGTTTATAATTGTCAGAATATTAAAACCTTTGCTTATTCAATGTTCTTTCTTCACTGGCCTGTTCGTGCAGCCAAAAAATTGATTTATGACACAGACCATTCATTGCTTGAGTTTTGCTTTCCAAACTTGGTAGAAGTATTTCATGGCCATAGTCAGATGTCTTTCTTTATGTAAATTTTGATAATTTTGAGGCTATCTTTAAACCGGTTCCTGAAACCACAGGCTGTAATAACTCATTTGTTTTCATGTGCTCTGCTCAGTGCCATCAAGACAAATTGCTGGATTCAGTGTCCTTTGCCAAAAGAGAGGAACATTCCCTTCTCCTGTTACATAACATTAAGACACTTGAGTGGGAGAGACAGGAACCGAGGCTTACTGACTAGTGGGTATTCTGCAACTTTGGGCCTTTCTTCCACATTTTAGACTATCTTTTCTGGACTGATGTCAGAAATCCAAACACTGCTCTCTACAAAATGTGCTAATGTAGTTATTGCCAGTATATCAACATTGCCATGAAAAAAAAGCTGTAAACCAAAGTTTTCCTGCTTTAACCATACAAACACTCCCGTTTGCTTTTCAAGGACTTTTAGTTTCAATGATGCAAGATTTGGCCCAGGAACATTAAGAAATAATAAATAAATAAGTTTGTAGTACTATACCATTGTTTCCATAAAAATCTAAGGTTATTTTTCCAGAGCTGTCAAAGGGCAAAATATATTTTAGGATTTTAACTCCTTTGATTACAAAGTATTTGAAGGAGATTTATTTATTTATTTATTTATTTATTTATTTATTATTTTTTATGGCATAACTAGTTTCACGGGTTTATCGTTTCACATCATTTGATAATGCATCCAAACTCACTTCAGACTTCATATTTCAGACTTCTCTGAAATGAGAAATGACGTGACTGCTTTGTTTAAACTTCAAGATGTCTAAAAGAGTGCTACACAAAATCCTTTGTTTTTCTGTTTGAACTATTTTTCAGCAGTTTTTAAAACCTGTATATTTAAATTGAGTTAACTCACTTATCATTTTCCCTAACTCAAATAATTTAAGTTTTGTGTGAATTTAGCCTGGCTTTTGTGAGGAATGAAGCTTAGACCAGCACATGGTGAAGTCTATGTCCATATGCCCTGCTCAGGTCTCCTCTGTAATAACTTTTGGAAAACTTACTATGTGACAACCTAAACTAACAAGCAGAAGGTCCCAGAAACCCTATTTTCTACACATTTCATGGAAACTGAAGCCTACAGGGGTAAGAGAGACCCAAATAAGGTCTGCTACCAAGGGAAAAGCCATTATAATTCAGCTCTGAAGGCAATGCAGCTGACCAGCATGCACACACTACTAACTAAGGGCAGCATAGCACATACTGCTGCTTTTCTGACATCTATGGGAGTTGTATCACAGAGGGACACATGGGGTGGGAACCCATGAGAACAAAAATCACACTCATCCCACTGCTCACTGAACAATGTCAGTGTATATCTGTATGTATATAGCATAATTAAAAATATGAATAATTTTTATGCATACTTCTGAGGGCAGTGATTGTTGATCTGCCCTTATGCGAAGTTGTCAATGGCCACCTAAGGACCTTGGAATTTTCTTAGGCAGAGTATAACCAGTGAAAGGGAAAAAGGGAAAAGATAGGATGAAGATCACAGGCTATTTCTGTGACTTATATGTTTTGTGTACTAGACTTCCCAGACAGGGCTCCAAGTCATGATCCTTGATCAGCATTTTTTTTTTTCTGGTACAGATATGGAAGTGAGATTCTGGCAGTACACTTATTCTTACAAAGATAATCAAAGAGACTATACAGTTCCTTTTCAGTCTATAAGCAGAAATGTCTGATAATACACAAATGTTTATGGCTATTGTACTTTAAACAGAAGCACCACGATTGTCTTTTATAAACAACATTTTAGACTCCTTGATATTCCAATGCTAAAAAAGTATTTTAGGTTATGCTGTAGTGTAGAGAAAATGCAGTGTATTTTTAGCTCTCTTACTTAGTTTTGATTTCTTGTTGAATTATTATTATTATTTCCCATTGACAGCACCAGGGAATGTTTTCAAAGTATTAATGCTGGACAAAAATACAAGTAATAATGAATCTCTCTCTCTCTCTCTCTTTTTTTTTTTTTTTTTTTCCTTCCCTTGTCTGTATTTTCTTTCCTAACATAGAATCATGGGTTAAAAAAATATTGTGAACTGAAGTCTGAGTTAACTCTAAGCACCTGACAGCAGTGCATATGTTTTTTTTATAAAAAGTTCTATATTATACAAATCTCTAGTTATTTATAGTGCTCTGTAATATTATCAATGAAAATGAGATTTGAAGATTTCTGCTGCTGACATAGGGTAGGTGGTTAGCATTCACTCAGTTTTTCATTACTTTGCCAAAAGTTACCTTCTCTTCTGTTCTTGTTTAAACATTCTTTTAACTGTGTCTCTGACCCAAAGCTTTGCAGTTATTAAAAAAAAACCACCACCACCACCACCAAAAAAAATATAATTGTTGTTGGTGGGGATAATAATAAAATAGTAATAATAATAATATAAAAAGAATAATATAATAAAATAAATTGGGAGCACAGTTCCTCTAGGCTCTCTCTATAGTCTATGGAGACTGTATGAAGAGAGCAAGGCACCTGCAAAATGCTACTGAAAGTTTTGATGAGTCAAACCACCTGCTTTCTGCTGAGGAGGGGGTTTTGAACAGCCATGACTGTACTGGTGGCACCTCTGTACTGGTGTAGTCCAGTCCCTGAGTTGGGAGTGCACAGCCACTGCCATCAGACCTCAGCACAACCCTATGCTGGCTCCACACACAAACACATGATTTTATATTGGGTCTCTGCTTCAAAAGGAACTTCTCATGGAGAAAGGGGTTTGTGTTCCATGAAAGGATAGGGGAGCAGCTGGAGTCTTGGGAGATTTGGAAGTACAAGATGCTTTCATTTCTGCATTTAGATTCTTTTTATTTCAGTGGGAGCTTCTCATGACACTATTTCTAAAATCTCCATAAAAGCATTACCTGAATCTTCCCTTGAAACCCTCAAAGATACTCAGGTGTCAAGAACTCAGTACTTCTAAGAGCCTGTGCCTCATTTTCCCCTGTGTGGCTTGGAGTTCTGGGAGCTGTCATGGGAGCTAAAGTATTGTGTCATGGGAGCAAAGGTATTGCACCAGAGCCCTTATAGCTGTAGGGAACAAGCAGTCTAAATGTACATTACAGCCTGCTTGCATTCTTCAATCCCAGATCAGAAAATCTCTTTTACAGAGTTGTATTTCCAGATTTTACACCTAATTTCATCTGAATTTATACTGAAATATAGTAAAATTCTTAAATATTTCCACTCATCCAAGTAAAATGTTGTTCTCAGTAACTAAATATGGATTTAGAGAGCCTACATTTATAGCAATGTCTCAAAAACAGGAGTTGCTGAATTGACCATGATCTAAAAATATTATATGGAGCATTTCAGCTAGTTGTATCAAGACTAGAGTGGACAATGTAACTATGAACAGCGGAGATTTATTTATTTTATTTTTTTTAAGTGAGGAATGGAAAATACATGAAATATCAGACAGTTTGGCAGTTAAAGCAGACAGAAGACAGCAAGAGGAATTGTGATATAATAAATAAATGAGAGGAAGAAATAATTCTTTCTCTACATTTTCCACACACAGGAACACTTAGATGCAACTTTTTTTTTGTTTGTTTTGTTTTGTTTTGTTTTTGTTTAGGAACCTGATAATTACATTAATGTTAACAAAAGAGGAAAATTGATAGTTTAAAATATGCACACTGTGGTCTCCGATTTATTTTACACAAACCAGACAGTATCAGCCAAAGATAATCCCTGTCACGGAGCAGTGACAGTGTTTCTCATTCAAAAATAGAACTCTGCTATAAATAACCTACTTTATTATAAACTTTATTCTTCTGTGATTAAGTTATTTAGCTCCTTATGAGGTATAATTGTGAAGTATAAAGCCAAAAACACCTTTCGAAGCTGGTCACTTTAGTTAGGATTCAAGTCACTGTTCTCAGTTTCTAACTTAGTAGAATAATGAGAAATCAGTTTTGATTTTTCCCTCAAAGCCAATGTCCTCATTTAGCATTAGTTAACTAGAGCAATGCGGTATTATCAGGCCAGGAACACAGAAACATTTTATGTTCATATACTGAATGAGGCAAAGGGAAGATTTGGACATTGGCTTCATATTTTGTGAAAGATTATCCTAACCAGTAAGTTATATGCCTCCTCTGGTCTGTGAGTTATTCAAAATCTCCTTCATAAATATAGCCCCTCTTTATCAGTTTGCTTCAGAAAGACTAGATAACCCAATTTGTAATTTTTGAATGTTTTCCTAATTTTTTGTGTCAGTCCAAATCTGCCAAATCTGATTCACATTGGGGAACCTGTCAGTTGAAACTGCATATTTATTTATTTATTTTAGAAAATAAAATATTTATTGAAAATAATTCACTTGGCCATTCTATGGTACGGCATTTCTGGTTATGCTATAGCATTGCACTCTCCTCACTGTCTGGGCTCCTTGTTCAGTGCATATTCTGAGGCAGAGTAGGCCGATTAATTCCATATTAGCCAAAGAGAGGGATTAGAGGGCCAAACACCATGCAATATTAATTTTTCCATCTGGATAAGCCCCTGAAGTGAGAGGTGTGAGCAAGCTGTAATTCTCTAACCCTATAGGGCAGAAGTCTGAAGGGAGAGATTCAACCAAGGTAGTGGTATAAGCTGCTAAATCTTTGGACATGAATAAGAGAGGAATCTGTGGCTGCTAAGTGCTCATCCTTCCAGAGCTACAATTTGCTGATAGCACTGCCAATCAGTCTTTCCTTTTTAGAGCACTAAATTACCATATGAATTTTGTTATGTTATGTTTGTTATGTTATGTTATGTTATGTTATGTTATGTTATGTTATGTTATGTTATGTTATGTTATGTTATGTTATGTATTTTTTCCAATGGGATTTGAGTAATTGGAAATTAATTTCTCAGGCTATGGAGATATTTTCCTGTTGAAGCATTGCAATGTCAAGTCCCGTACAAGCAGCATGGCCTGATAATACTGCATTGCTTTAGTTAACTAATGCTAAATGAGAACATTGTTTTTGAGGGAACTTGCTCAAAGATGGGAAATTTTAAGTACCAAGGTATGACAAAATGAGAAAAATGGTGCAATTATATATTTGCAGAGTCTTTTTTCCTCCTGCATTTTATAACAGTGTAGAATGTCCAGAAAGAGGAGGAACCATGGAGGTTCTCAGAATTCTGCTTAAAACAAGACAAAGGCCCCTGTTTCTTTTCAGAAAACACCTGATCCTCATCTAAACCTGGAAGACTGACATTCTCTTTGTTCTCTGCTTCAATCAATTAAGTATATCTGCACAGCTTTTTTGAATCTGCTTACTGCTTACTTATGACACAAGAAGGATGTTCCAAACTGTAGGTCACTGAATTCTTTTACTTAAATCGAAACATTCTGTAGAAATCTATATTTAACCATCTTTTCTTTCCCCAAGACTGATAATAAGCAGACTCATAAACTAAAGAGGTACAGTATCTCTTTCCAATACAGTGAAAGGAAGACAGAACCGCATCATATATTTAGGCTAGCTGATAGAGGCCAAATTCAGTCCTCTTCTGCATTCTTTGGGATCATGTTGAACTCAATGAGAACCACCTGCATACAGAATTTGACCCCAAAATGAAAGCCTGGCCACAGATTTGATTTGAATTACTTGACTTAGAAGTGAAGTAGGCATTTTTTTTTTTTTTTTTCCTTGGGAACTTTTTTTTTTTGTAGTAGTTGTAACAGTAATAAAAAAAAGATGGGACATTTTCATATGGAATTTGTAAGAAAATATTTAGAAATACTTCTGGAAAGTTGTGATGTCATGCTATACTGTCATCATCCTTTAAAATGTGTCATTTTTCTGTTGTATATCTTAGCCTTTATGTTAAAGGTGACAGGGCTATTTATTCCAGTTGACTCGCAAATTTACCTGAGGTGCAGTTTGCAGATCAATTGAGTGTCATTTGGAAGCAGAACACTACCTGGTCTCTAATTGCTCTATTGTGAGCAAACCACTGCATCCACCATACACTATAGCTAAGTTGTTAAATTACAAAACATGTCTTGTTAAATTACAAAACATGTCTTGTTAAATTACAAAACATGGGTTAAAGAATTTGTCTTCTACTTTGTTTACAAGCAAGAAGTTAAAAATTATAATAATCCTTTAACAATAGTAGTCAAAAAATAAAAATAAAAAATATAAAAAAATAAAATATCCCACTGGTGTTTCTATTTGCCCTGGTGCAGTTACAAAGGCAACTGGAAAATTTGGTCTAACATTTTTTAACTTTTCCTTATCAATTGATTATGGTATGAGCATTCTGTTATTTAATGTACACTTGCTTATGTGCCTGTCAATGAAGCAACAAGGCATCAGAGGTCAGAAAATCCCCATTTCTCTTTTTGTCTAAGTAATAGTCCAGTGGTGGCAGCAACGTCTAGTTGTTAGAAGCTAAAAGAAGTACCCTTGAAATATTTCAAATACTCTCATATGTACTTGAAAGTGAAACATTCATTTAATAAAAGTGTAATCTTGAACAATGGAAAGTGTGAGTGATTAAAACATGTACACTAATCTTTTGAAATACAGTTTCTCTTTCCTTCTGTTTTTTTGTCCCCTTTGTAAACAGAAAAAAACATGAGAGAATTGTACAGGCAGCTCAAAGATATGTACTTAAAATCAAGTGACTGGATGCCAATGGTATTTTCAATGACACGGGAGACATTGATTTAAACCAAGTACTGAAACCATGAAACATGTTCGTAGGCATATTCTCACTCCCTTTCTTCCCTTCTGCTCCTTCCATTCCTCCTCTTCTCTTAAAAAAAAAAATAATAAAAAAAAATTTGTTTGATTAAATAGAAGAGCTCTCTTGCATCTTGAATAGTTGCTTATTTGGGGCCAGATCTGATACCTTTTCTTAGACCGAGTACTACCCTCCTCCATGAGAGTCCTTAAGATTGCAATAACACTAATGGCAGCGTAAGGTGTTCCTTCAAAGTAACAGTATTCTGGCTATTAAAACACATGCCTTTTATAAAGTCACCTATACAAGATGTTCCCATTATGTTTGTAATTATAAGCAGAGTTTATAATTATCAGAGATAGTGTGAACATCAAAAGCAGTGTGGTTGCTATAAAAATGCTGTAGCATGAGCTGAGAAAGCCTTCCAAGGACCCTGGTAACATAGGTTTGAATAGTCAAACCATACAGAAGCCTGTATCCAAACTGGTACTGGTACCAATGTGAGATTCCTTTGGAACATACCAGAAGTGATGCAATGTGTCTAGTCCAAGCTTCTGTATGGCTTAGCCATATAAGCAACAGCCAGAAGACAACCCCCTCCAGGAATCTGGCTACTTGGACTCAGAGCCAGAATAGAGACAATTCAGATGCCCAGCCATGTGGTGCCTTAGCAAGATTGCTCCTCATTCTTTTGGGAGCTGCTTTTAAGCTCCATCTTTTTCTCTTGGTGTCTGCCAGATCTACTCTGGAGCTGTACCTGTACATGGTCTTGTATGTCCCTGATTTGGACCTTCATGCTGACCCACTGACTTGTCTGTGTGGTTTGGCCTTGCACTTGGTTAACTGCTGTGGTTTTGCAGACTGGCTTCAGCAGTCTTGACTTTGCTACTGTCTTCAGCAGTAGTGACATTACACCTGACCTACATGTTTTTATTGCCTTCTAACAAAGAGAAAAAAAAAAAAAAAAAAAGAAAGATGCTTGTGGTACACTTGACCTATCTTATGTAGTCATTTTATGTGTGGAAAAAAAATAATAATAAAAAAAGGTGTGTATATATATATCTGTATGTATACATTCTGGAAGAGTCTCCTTGGGGTCCAATTACAAGATAACTTTAGTTTAACTATCACTGTGACATCTCTGAGGTAACAATGTTCTCTGCAGTTTAATCTCTAAATCTAAAGGTGGTATTGTATATCTCATTTGGCTGGTCTCTGCATCATCTCTTTTGGGGTTATTACATTTGATGACCTGATGGTTTCCTACCAGAGATATACATTAAATGAGCAGTAGCTCAGAATTTTCAAAAGTAGAATTGAAAGGTTAGTTCATAGCAAGAACCAGCCTGATCCTGGAAGTTTTTTTCAGAGTGTAACAGCTCCCCATATACTTGAACTACAGGCAGCTTTTTTCCTTAACAACCATTACCTATCAAGCTGTGTTTGATTTTAGGCCCTTGTTTTGGAGATTGTAGTTTTCTGTTCCAAACAGTCTATGTTTCCATTCTTCTGGAATATGAATGTGAATCCTAAAATCCCCAATTGGCTACAAATACGTTCAAAATTCAGCTACTGAAGTTCTGTGATATGTCACTTTGTTTGTTTGTTTGTTTGTTTGTTTGTTTTAATAGTCATATTCAGCATGTGGGTAGATTTTTTTTTTTATTTTATTTTATTTTTTTTTTTTCTGAAAGTGCTGTGTAAAAATTAATGAGTTAGTCTAAATTAGCACAGAAAATATTTGGCAGAATTGCCTGCCTCTTGTTGGCCCGAGGGCTGGGAGCACATGAATGCTCTCAAGCCTGCATCTCCCACATGGCATCTCATTGCTGTGCCCACTTGAGTCAAAGGACAAGAAGCAAGTACTCCTTTGAAGTACTACATTAAACAAGAGATAAGGAATAGTAAACTTAACTGAAGTCTAACTGATGTCAAACAATTCTGTCTTCTCATGCACAATAAGCAATTGCACTGAAACTGTCTTTTAACCTGTGTAATGTAATCATGACAGCAATCAACCAAGCCCAGTCTCTTTTTTTCCTCTTCCCATGTTATTCTTTTACTTCAGCAGATCTTTCCTATAAAGCTGAGTGATAAGACTTTGCAATTCCATCCATGTTTCAGAAAAAAACAGTGCACAAAGTAATGACAGGTTTCATCACCATAGTGGTGGCTGTAAACAGTTCCCAAGCTTCCTGTTCCTGAATGATATTGTAGTGGCTTCCTGCAATTGCACAATATATTGTCATGCAGATTAGCTGCGGGTCACTGCATGGAGATAGAAAACATCAGAGGTTTCTATTGAACCTGTCAGGTTGGGAGATCTAACATAATGTAGGGATCACCTCCAGCATTCCACTCTGTATTCCACACAGTTTATTGCAGGATCTCTCTGAAAAGGAGGTGTAAAATGAGTTGCCTTGTTCCACTACCTAAGGAAATGCCCCAGATACCTGTTTTAGGAATGGACATTCAGAGTCTAATTCCTGGAGGAGAGATGAGGACTGCAGGTTTGTAGGGATACAGAAGTGTTGCTTGGAAAGGCAGTAGAGTTGGAGATCTTCATGGCCCTGGTTTGTATTCCTCTGAAAAAGGGATATAACAAACATGCAAATATAACTACTATTCACGGAAATTAAAGGAGGACAGTGAATGTGTTTTTTTTTTTTTTTTTTTTTTTTTTTTTTTCCTGAAAGTGCCAGGGACAAAGGGACAAATCTGTGGAAGAGATTTGTCCTTGTGTTCAGGAGATGGCATTTAACAGCGGTCTTGTTATGCATCTAGGGTTAGGGGAAATACTGAATAAACCTCTAAGATCTGAGGAGGAGACATAAGAGATGACTTATAAAGCTAAGTTTAGAAAGAGGAAGCTGAGAAAAGAGTCAGGGCTAACATAATCAAGGAAGGAATCTGCCACAGGTGTCTGTGATTTAGCAAATCTCATACTTTTAATGTAAAGGACAATATATTTAGTTTACAAACCACATGCTGATATCATAATATAAGCCAATATAAGCAAAAGTGTAAATGGAGATTGTATTTAATAAGGAAAAAAAAAGTCATGATTAGGGGATTTTATTACAAAACTAGGCTTAGGAATTGATCGAATAAATTATAATGGGAGGAACAACCATGTCATGAGCCTGATCACACTGAACAGTGGTGTTCCATGGGAAGATAAGACAGTGTTTCTTGGGTCTCTAAAAGCTTCACTCCCACCCCCAAGTGCTTTCTTATATATGTAACTCATTAAACTCTATAGCCAACGTGTTTCCAAAGGACATCAGCCACCTTTTGAGATATTCTTTTCAGAAAACCACAAAAACGGTTTCTTTTTAGTGAGGTCATCTCTGGGATGAATTTACACTTTCTCTGTGTTTGCAATAGAAAAAGTAGTTTTCTATGACAATAATGGCAATTTTCTCTATTAACCTTTTCCCTGTTTTTCAGGGCTACTATGTGTTAAAATTTTGACAGTATTCTGAAAACTTAAAAAGCAGCTAGAATGGCAGCAGAAAACTGGACAGGTCCAGAAATGTTTTGGCTTCATTTTTTGCTCCTTTCATTTAAATCTCCTGATGAAGGCAGAAGCTCTGTAACATGCATCCTAGAAAGCTCATTGCTTCCTCGTCTGTGGTGCTACTATGATAGTAACAGAAAATATATATTGTATATTCCTGTTTTGTTTTAAGCACCCAGTAAAGACACTGATCTGAACCACCCTCCCCCTCTCCCTTTTTTTTCCTTTATTTTTTTCTTTTCTTTTCAGTTGAGTAAAATGCAGAAGTTTTTTGATTTTTTTTTTTTTTTAATTATCTGTACTCTCATTCAGCAGATGTCTGTCCCTCCTTTCCATGTCCCCACCATTGCAATTATTTTCTTGAAGACATATGGGGAGGAGCACAGGCCAGACATTCACTGAATTGACTCACTTATTAATCATTCATTATCTTTCGTAAGAATGAACAAATTTACTGGCTTCTGCCTGAACAAGAGTTTTCTGAGCAGATTCTAAAAGTCAGCATTTTCTGAAGTTGAAAGGAGCCCGGAGATGAGAAAAGCGCTGTCTCCCTCCATTAACAGTGCTTCTCCCCTAATCTGCTGCTTATTCCGAGTAGCCGGAGTAGCCAAGATGTGGCTTGTGTCTTGGCACAAGCTTTGTGCATGCAGAACATTTTAACTTCTGTCATAGTAGAGGACTGTGTTCTAACAAGCTGGTTGAAGCTTATGCTTCAGCTTGTCATGGTATGTTTATTTAAGGGCTTAACAGCTTGCCATGGTTTCACTTGATGTTATTGTTAATAGGAAGTGTTTTGTTTTGACTCTTTTTCTTTCCTGACTTAGGGTCCCTCTTGCATCATGGTTATCCCCAGACATCTCAATGCACCTTCCTTCTGCCTCTCTCCACATGCTCTGCAGTCACATTCATGTGACCAGGTAGCCCCATGTTCAGAACCACTAAAATCAACGCGTAACTGCATATCCCAAGGCCAAAATGATCACAGCCTGAGTCAAAGTAGAGCCTGCAAGATTTGAAATCTTCTGTCTGGGGGAATTTTTCACCTATCAAAATATCATTTAAATCTCAGTAATATATATATATATAGGCTTAAAGTTTATGCATATATATAAAATCCCTTTGAGACAAACTCTAGTGGTAACTGCTTGAGAATTTTTATGGAGAGGTTTTATTTCTCATTTTAATAATAATTTTAATTTTAAGTAATTTTAATAATGTGATATATGATTATATCAAAATGAAATGTTTTACAAAAAATACAATTTAAATATATACATTTATGGAAAAACAAGCAAACAAACAAAAATTTGCATTTCACTAGAATTAAATGTTAGAATAGAAGAATATGCCTGAATGAAAATCTGCCAAACTGCATGTCACAGCTTCTCTCAACCCCACTACATTCTGGGTCAGGGCCTGCATCACTTAGTTTCCCCCAAAGAAGGCCATTCTGCAGGTAGTTGATCGGTGTAACTAAATTCTGAAAACAAGTACAGTAGCTGCAGTCGGCTGATGAATATAGCTAAACTGCTGTTCTCTAAACAGTCAAATAGCTAAATATCACTTAAGTGTCTTGGCTTAAATTACCTTGGAACAAGTAACTGTGAAAGGGAAATGAAAGCATATAAATGAGTCTGAGACACTTGTATTCATTTGCAGAGAAGTGAGGGAAACAATTAAGATAAACCAGAAAATGGCAGGCGTGTTGAGCCATATGGCCCTTTCCTGTTTCTAACACTTCTTTTGTTTAACTTTTCCAAAGCAATTTTGTCACTATTATTACTGTGGTTGTTTCAGTTTTAAACATGTTTTGCTAGCATTCAATCTTTTCCCCAGCTGCCCCTCTGCTACATAAAAAGAGAGAGAGAGAGAGAGAGAGAGAGAGAAATAAAAAAAAAAAAAAAAAAAAAAAAAAAAAAAAAAATGAGAAAAAAAAAAAAAAAAAAGAGGGAAGAAAAGGGGGAGGGGGAATTCCAACTCATTTAAATACTGGAAAAGTCTTTAAGATGCTCTTTGGTTCACAGTACCCTTATAAGTTTGCGCTGTTTATTATTTTCTTATCATTTTTTTTTCTTTGCTTTCTGTCCTTTCTGTCTGTTTTACCCAGCTGTTGGGCACTCCTGTGTCTTGCCATAGCAAAACAGATGCAGAGTGCAGATCACATGGGCTGCTCCAATGAATGAAAGCAGCTTTGGTCATTAATCCTGTCTATAGGTTCCTTGGCTTTTTTTTTTTTTTTTTTTTTTTTTAACGAGTCTTAACAAGTCTTTTCTTTAACTTATTTTCTTTCTTTTTCTTTTTTTAATTATTTTTATTTTTATTTCCAGCTTTTAGTCATGGTTTGCAAAAAAAAAATAAAAATAAAAAAAAAGAGAAATTAAGAAACGTCTAAAAAAGTGTGAGACAGAGATCAAGCAGGCTGCTGTGAGCTTTGAAGCATAAAAAATAGAGGGAAAAAAGAAGCTTTTATTGTCAGGAAATGGCAAATACCTAGCTCAGTTTAACAATTCTGTCTGGCTGCTAGATAGGGAAGTAATGCCTTTGGCAGTACATAAACTCTTGTTTTCTTGCCTTTTGTCTTCCGGTGTAAAACACTGCTGAAAAATTCACCTGTCCGTTGCAAAGTTAAACTACTGGCTTTAACGCAGTTGCATGGGAACTTGGGTTTATTAATGAATACAACATACCCTCTTTGATTTGAAAGCTTTCAGAGTGCTGAAAAGATTCAAAAGGCATCGCTTCCTGCACCAGCGGCATGCCTTTATACATCTCAGTGGTTCACCCCTACCCAGCTGCTATATCTCATTAACAAGCGTTTGGCCATCGCAGCAAACTTTGCGGTGTTGACACTTGAAAGGCCCAGGCAGGCGCTGGCAGGCTATCAGCTATGGCAACAGGAAACTGCCCCGAGACAACACTGAGAAAACAGCAGCTGCAAAAGCCAAAAGCAAAAAAGGGATGGAGAGAGCTAGGTGTTTCCAGGCTGTACTGTTCTCCATATGGACTGTTTGTGCAGCAGGGACATGCCAAAGAGGGGAGGAAAAGAAAAAAGAGGGGAAAAAAAAAAAAGTCTAATAAGGAGGTTGATATAAGCTGGGCACACCCTAGGGCATTAAATACTTTTTTGTTACATTTTAATGGCTTCCTAAAGCCTATTTTCATGCAAATAAAAGCCTGCCTGTCTAAGCATTCACAAAAGCCAGGCCTGGGGCTTGTTGGTAAGCCAGGCTCCCCAAGCCATCCCCGGTCTGGAGTGACTGTGGCCTGGCTGCCCTCCCCACAAGGACACCTCATGTGCAGGTCCACTCTGCGGATGTGCTCAGAGGTCAACTCCTGTGACCTTGTGTTCTATTTCATGCATAACTTTGCGTTTTCAGTCCATTAAAGAAGGCCTCACTTCATAATTTTGGCAGGAGGGGCAAGAACCAAGCCCCTAAGCCAACATGGAGCTTCACTATGTGAAGAACATCAGCTCTGCTGCTGCCTTGCCTGGAAAAGTCATCTCTGAAGCTGCCAGAGAAGTTAGGTGCACACCTCTCAAGAGGTAGACCTCCAGCCATAGTAAGTGCAGACACCTACCGCACCAAAGACACCCACTGGGGAAACTGGGAACACCCATTTTGGCCCAGGCCAAACTCAATGGGCTACACCAAGCAGAGCTTGTTTATTTATTTATTTATTTATTACCAACTATATACAAGACAGAGAGGATGGAGAGTGGGAATTCATCCCACGGAAGCATGTGGGATAAATACTTTTAGCTCTGTAAACTGGGATGGGTGAAACATTGGTGATTGTTTACAAAGGGATGATGATGCTGTAAATAAACAGTGAAATCTGAGCATTGAAACAAGGATTTTCACCTAACCTACTGCATATATTTTATTCCTATTTTATGTATGTAAAGCAAAAGCAAACTTCAGATGCAGAGTTTGCCCTACCTGTTAATCTGTATTTGCGTTGGTGTTCCTGAGGGTAGAATGTGAGAAGGCACAAGGGTAATTAAAACTGCAGAATACTCTCTGCAAACATCTGCAGCAAATCTTCAAATAAATCAAATTCATATAATGATAAAGTAAACAACAGCAACAGAAAGCAAACTGATATTGGCTCAAGACTCCCCATCACCTTAACATTTTCAATGGTCTGGAAAAAAACCTCTCAATTTCTTTAGTAAGGATCCATCATTATTTGTCTAGTGGTTCAAACGTAGCACTAACCATTGTCATGTTTCTTCCCTCGTCTCCTTAAGGGATTTTGCAGCCGTCAGAGCTTGCAGGTGGATATTTCACAGAATCACAGAATTTTCTAGGTTGGAAGAGACCTCAAGATCATCGAGTCCAACCTCTGACCTAACACTAACAAGTCCTCCACTAAACCATATCGCTAAGTTCAACATCTAAATGTCTTTTAAAGACCTCCAGGGATGGTGACTCCACCACTTCCCTGGGCAGCCCATTCCAATGCCTCACAACCCTCTCAGTAAAGAAGTTCTTCTTAATATCCAACCTAAAACACCCCTGTCACAACTTTAGCTCGTTCCCCCTCATCCTGTCACCAGGTAAGTGGGAGAATAGACCAACCCCCACCTCTCTACAGCCTCCTTTAATGTACTTATAAAGAGTGATAAAGTTGCTCCTGAGCCTCCTTTTCTCCAGGCTGAACAAACTCAGCTCCCTCAGACGCTCCTCGTAGGACTTGTTCTCCAGACCCCTCACCAGCTTCGCCGCCCTTCTCTGGACTCTTTCAAGCACCATGAAGTCCTTCTTGTAGCGAGGATTTGGATAATCCAAATTTGTATTTTACATTTACAGGCAGAATTTGTATACACCATCACTACTACAGAAAACGGAAACTATTTTCTCGATCTTCATGTGTGTCAAGCTCTAAGGTTTACAATAAAAGCAGATTTTATAGTATGTTGCACATTTCCTGTGCCAAGGAACCACAAGACAGAAAACCTGCAACCTGTGAAGTTCCCCTTCCTCAGACCTCGGTGTAGCATCATCTTTGATGGTTTCCAGTATGGCAATTCATGCTTCCAGCTCTCTGATCTATGGTTCAGCTATGGCATGACTCAGGTGGTGATTCAGTAGGTGGCAATCTTTCCTCTGTCAATATGGAATTTACTCCCCACTATCTGGCTGGACAGTATTGTTTAGAGTACTATCTCTCCGATGGGATACAAGAACGATGTGGTGACCAGTTACTGTTGTTGAAGATTCCATAACAGTTAATTTTTGCATGGATGGAAATAATAACTCTTGGGCACCAGCCAGGCTTCAGTTTGGACAAATACATTCTGCTTAAGCTTTCTCTTCCTGTCCTTATGCTGGTTTGTAATCTTACTCTTCCTGACGGCTTCTATCCACATGACAAAAGGCTGCATGCTCCAGCATGGGAGAAGATTTCTCTGGATCCAAACAATTTGGGACGATGCTGGTATCCTGAGTAAAGCAGAGAGAAAGCATAGCAGGAATGAAGTTAATCGCCATTATTACAAGTGCTCACTCACCTTTTGTTCAAAAGTACAGCCACCTAGAGATGTTTGAGTACTGGATTCTCATGTGCTATCTGTTGCCAAAAGACTATGCAAGCAACAGGGTAGGGCAATGCAGGCTTACCATGCAGCTGTTTGTCACAATGCAGGCCGCTTGGAAATATTAGTTACTTTTAAAATAAATACCTTGCCAAGAGCTGTAAGCTGCAAGAAACACATAAATCTAGTTCTGCTGATTTTTCTGCTATTATAGAACGAGTAGAAACCACATTATACTTCTATATTTCTGATATAAAATGAGAGGCTGATTCTAATATTCAGAAAAGCCTCCCATACTTCAGATGTTTGCTAGTTGAGAAGTGACACTCCTGGCAATTAAAATGAGCAATAGTTGCTCTGCAGCTGGCATGCCCCTTTAGTGGAGCAGTTAGCTTCCACACTTTTGTGCCAGGAGTATGTGGCCTCAGTGTGTAACTCTTTCTTTTGCTCATTTGTGCAGCTTCATAGTTTTTATTGTTGTTGTTGTTGTTGTTGTTTTTACTCCTGATAGATCCTTTCATGTTTTGGTATGAGTTATCTGTCTGTAAACAGACACAGCCTCTGCTCTCTTCTATTGCTTGGGGAAAAATTGAAAGACTCACTCTCTGACTTTCAAAATGGTATCTAGAATATATAGGGGTGATTTACAATTTATTTGTCATTTGTGTCACCCAGGTAAGGAATTACCTATCTGGTGAAATAGCAAAGAGAGAATTTGGAGATGTAGTGTTATCTCTTCTGAGTGCTATATTAAGACAATAAAACATTTATTGATATCAGAGTTGTTTTTTTCACTGTCATGAAAAAGAAAAACAACATCCAAGCAAAACATGTTTACAAAAATAAAAAAGTAGTTTCTAAGTCTTTACTGAAAAGTACTTCTTGTTGATTTTGGGAAGACTATGTGACAGAATATAGACTTTTTCTAGGAATGTAGAAAAAATGTGCTTATCTGTCCTGGTAGATAAAACCGGGACTCTGCCTCATTTATCAGACAGTACTATTTTACATTTATACATATGAAGACAACTGTATGAGAAAAATTACCAGGAAATGAGAATATCATCGAATGTGACATAGCTGTGACAACTTATAGCTATATCTGAAAAAGCACAAAGGTGTATTTAGACCTTATTTACAAAGTCAGTTTTTCTGTAACTTGATGTCAGATGTCACTCATTCTATACAAGCTTAGATTTTTCAGATAATATCGCACATTGCATATGTTCTTAAGATCAAATCTATTATTTTAATGTGATGGACTGCAAGTCTTCACAGTAGAGTATCTTTTTAAAAAACTCATCAAACATGAAAAAATACATCTGACTTGGCATGTCAAGTCAGTGCAAATAAAATCATTTTCATTGTATAACTTTTGATGCTCATAGTAAAAAAGGAATATTAAAAAATAATATTTTTTTTCTTTGTGTATTTATTTAGGAAGGCCAGGAAGGGCATTGAATTTTGAGTGAAAAATTATCATTTTGATATTGTCAGACATACAGAAACATTGACAGTGACAAACCAAAGAGTTACAGGTTCTGGAATGAGATTTCAAATGTGAAATTTTGCTCCAAGACAAATTTTTCTCTCTTTCTTATACTTAGAATAAAGTGAAACTATAATGGAAATGTTAACATTCCCGTAATTGCAAAAATACCACTGGGTATTTTTTTAATGAAATCTTCATCTCACAAATCTATTTTAAAGGAAGAAAGTTTTGAAAGAGTGACTTGGCCATACAGATTGTTGGAAGAATTTGGGGTTTCTTTGTGTGAACATCTAAGATTATTTCTGGTAAACAAAACAGCTAGTCACTGATCCACAAAGCACACAAACATTTACACAATTTCCAGTTCATGAAAAGTGCCATGAAAATTAATTATGAGCATATTTATTTGAAATGTTTCCTCATGTTCTGCTTCAGGAAACGATGGCTGATTTGAAATTTAGAGAAGTGCCATAAAATGAGTTTCTTCAGCGTGATCAGGTTCAGTGAAGATTGTAAAGCACTGTAAAAGCCTGGATTCATTCAATCCTGTGCTTTTGCAAAGCTCCTGTGAATGTTTTGTATCATTGCTGTCAGATGTGATTTTCTCTGCCGCTGCAGATGTGCACAACAGATTTACTGTTACAAGTAATACACAGTAAATTCCTGACATAGAGGCATTTAGGGCCACTGCCAGATGTCTCATTTTAATAATACATTTGTATATCCTAGTGCTAGAGGGACAATTAAGCTGTGAACAATAAAGATAAAATCAGTGGAGGACAGGTATTACAACTTTATTGTTGTAGTCGATCTACGGTGCTCAATAAAATGAATGAATTCTGTTTTGGTTTTGTGTTTTTACAACAGGATTACTATCATCTAGGTCTCATTCAACAAATAGTGGATAGGCACATGTCTTTATTACAACTGTCTGCATAGAAGAAGGTCATCTGTTGCTCCATTTCTTCTCTGACAGCCTGGATGCAGAATTATCTCTGTCAGCTCCAGGATGCATTAGGCAAATGTAGTATCGTTTCCATCCTCAGCAAATTAGTAATGTTGAGAGATCCATTGGCTGAGCACTGCCAGTTTGTTATCTGTGCAATTGCCTGGGAAACATTTCCTGACTTTGTGAAGTGTTTATCTGTCTGCTACAGGTACAGGAAAACTGTGCAGGGAGGTTTTAATACTTACCCTGTTTCTATCTTTTGCTCAGCCAGAGTTCTTCAATTGGTTTTCATTAGCTGGCAGAAGTAACAAGTGCTACTCCCAGTACTAAGGGTTCTTAATAAATGCCTCAACCCCAAAGAAAAAGTACAGATCTGAAGTGTACCTGCATTTAAAATTAGTGGAATCATGCAGGTACTTTCACACCAAAACACCAGAAAGTCCCTAGTGTTTACTGTAGCATTAAGTGAGTCAAGACCTGACCTTTTCAGAAATTCAATATTGCTTGAATTGAGTGAGAAATTCTGATATTGGTACTTACTGTTCTGTGTTTAGCCCTATGGCACTAGGATTTTGTGCTTAGATGTTAATATAAAGAGGTGGACGGCTGGTAACAATCAGAACAGATAAGAAATAAAGGGGTTTCCAAGGTGAATCTTCCCTAAAAATCTTGCTGGTTTAAATAATGCTCTCTTCTGGCCTTAGATAATCCAGTCTTACCTCATCTAAAGAGATCATATAATTTCTTCTAGTTAGCTCCTACACTGAAATCCACAGCCTGCTTTTAGATTAAGCATATATTCCAGAAATGCATTCACTTTTAATTTAAAGGCTTTGAGCAATGAAAGACCTAGCACTTTCCTGCACAGTTTGTGCCAATGGTTACTCACTGCCATGGTGAAAAAAGAAAAAGAAAGACCTGTCTTGAAGAGTAAAACTGATTGGCTTTGACTCTGAGCCTTCATTTCTCAAAATGCCTAAATGAGCACTTGGGCCCAAACTCCCCTTGTTCTGGCTTGCAGGAGTCTGAAGAATGGTTAACAAAAGGTAGCGGTAGACAGCAAGCACTCTGGATGCTTGTTTGCAATTGTGGCAATTGTCTGAAATTGCCAATAACGGAATGTGATGCAGTCCCTGTTTCCATTTCCCACTTTCTGGATCACATATGCCATGCTCCTGCTGTCGAAAAAGTGAGCTGGTGGTAAGTCCCATAGTCCTGTACCCCCATAACTCTGGGCAACGCACTGGGATCAGAGGTGGCATTCTTCTATGATCACCTTGGGTAGAAAAAGCATGCAGAGGTGAAGAATGGACCCTGGCATCTTCCAGTAGGCCCACCACACTCAGTGATGGGAAACCAGGACGGTGGCCTGCATCTGGCTTCACTTTAAACATTCTCTTGTGATACAGAGGAGACAGGAAAGACATATAAAAACTACATGCTTAAGATTTGTTTCTGAGGCTGCTAGTTGGAGAATCCCTCTTTTTTCAGAGCCACAGTAACATAATTTAGTATACATTATAGCTTCCTACCATAGGGTCTCCCTAAATTCTACTCTGAAGCAAGCATACATGAGTACAATCAATCTGGATCACATGCTTTAGTAAATTCAATTTACAAGTGTCCCTCTTCAAACCGCCCCTCCTTTCCTAGTAAAACTGAGACAGCATGTAGACTGACAGTTTTAAGAATTATCCCTTGAGCTCTGTTAAAAAAAACAATTCGTAGATACTCATATGTTAACCACATGTATGTCATTTTGCTGGCAAGTACTTAGAAGGTAATGGCAATTGGGTAATGAAAATAGCTGAAACCATGGAAGGACACTCAAAAACATGCAAAATTTTTGCAAAGTAATTCATGAATTAAAAAGCTACTGGGCTATCAACATGATGTATCAGAATAAGAGGAAAAACTTTTAACAGTCCTGCCAAGCCATTATTAGCAATTCTTAGCTTTCTTCAGACATATCCTCCTCCTCCCCCACTTCCATTTTTCCTTGCAAAGAGTTGAATCTGTTTGCCAAGTTGCTTCCCTGATTTCAGCAGTCCAGAACGTCTCCCTGACATAATTCAACTTGTTCTGGAGATATCTCCCTTCAGCTGGGTCTGGCAGATTCACAATGAGAAGGGAAGAGACAATGGAGTCAGACAGTCCCCCCAAAAGCACATTAGCTGAGAGCAAATAGCTGATTAGTAAAATCTTCCCATCATTTAAAGATGAATTTTCCTTAGTGATGAAAGCCAGGTCTCCTAGACCTCAAGTCAATGTCTGGTCTTCTAGATCAGTTCCAGGGTAGGTTTACATTGTGATTATCATGGACTTTGCAGTTTGAGTATGCATATATACAAGTTAGCTTTTAATGTCAGAGCCTGGACAAGATTCAGTGGTTTAGCTGCAGGAAAAAAAAAAAAATAGAAATCACACCCAAACTCCCAAACTGAATTCTGTGTTTCTGTTAGGGTACAGTCAAACTAATGAATCTTGGGTGAAACTGTAGCAGAGAATACACTTCACAGTTGCCCAGTTGCCCCCTCTGTGCAGAGATTTCAGCATTACCTTTGGGTTGCAAGGCAAGTAGTATCCCCTTCCTTGGTGCAATACTTCCAAAAGGGTGCTGATGTTATGCCTTGTTTGTCCTCTATAAGACAAAAGGAGTGTCAATGTGGAGTCTGCAGCAAGTGAACTATGATTTTCCCATGTCTTGAGAGTGATTTTTTTTTCAATTACTGGTTTTTAATTACTGGTAACGACTGCATCCTACCTGCTTTGAACTCTGTTGAGAAGCTCTGTGAGCTCTTTTCTATCTTGGTCAGCTGATACATAAATCCAACATTTGTGTTTTTTGTTTGTTTGTTTGTTTGTTTTGTTTTGTTTTGTTTTAATGCTGGGATGCAAGGATATATGATTATAAAAGAAATTGTAAGTAGATGAGTATTTAGGGTGAAATACAGATATTTCAAACAACATTTATAAATAACGAATTTCATTTTTCATCCCATTTTACTATTAGATTGTGAATTATTAAAACAAAACAAAACAAAACAAAACGATTTCATTATAGAGATACCTTCCTGTAAAATACTTTAGATGTTAACAATGTTCTTTTAAAACAACTGTGACTTTGTGGTCTTGACTAATTTTGCTTGTTTGCTTCAATAATAAAAAATCTATATTATAAATAATAAATTTTATCTTTATTGCAATTTATTAGAAATCTATTATTGGTAGAAAATATTTTAATGCTCTCTGGTGCACTTGACTAAATATAGCAAGAATAAATTGATGCAGTGTATAAAGATGCAACCTGAATTTAGCAGGACATTTATGTGTATATATATACAAGAAAAAAAGGCTATACAAGCCCTATAAGCACCCTTGCTTTCCCCAGAAGAGCTTGTATCAATGTCTGCTAGAAAACAGTTTCCACAGAATGTAATTATCTTACAACATTACTGTTCCTAAGCCTTGTGATATGTCTTTTTTTTTTTTTTTTTCCCCTCAGAAACTTCCATTATCAGAGCAAGGAACCTCAGCTTTCATTAAAAAACTTAACATTGGCTGCTGACAGCTTGTACAAATATATCATCTAAATATGTTTGACTTTTGTAGTAACCTGAACCTAAATGTTCATACTGCAGAAGCTGAAACTGTACTTTCTCAGTGTTCAGGTAAATGCATGTCTTCGTTTATTTCCAAGGTGTTCTCTGACTGTCTGCCTATACTGATAAACAAAAGGGAGACCACAGTCTCCTCAAGCACTGGATCTTCGATTGCCCATATTGCTTAACTACCACATAATTCCCTGACTCTGTTTTGGGGTGCCCCAAATAGCTGCTGCTGTGGCAAAGCTGGGAAGTGGCTAAGGATATTTTATGTCAGAGATCATTCTCAAAAGGCACAGTGGAGGTGACTATAACAGTCTGGACTTGATCTAACCTAAACAGTCCTTCAGCAGCATCCTGACCCTCAAATACCATACAGGCCTTCATGGCACCGGCTAAGGAAGGCAATAAATAACTTTCCTGTCTGGCAGCTGTGAAACACACCCCATGATAGTTTAGACACTTGTAACTGGAACAAAACATGCAATGAATAATAAGAACATCACAGGGCCAAATGGTACTGATGAAGACTCTGGGCTAACTTCTATATGGTGGAGGTAAGGTCAGCCTGCTTAAGGTGTCACTGGACCTGAGCCAAGGAGACTTGGGGTATGTTCCAGTTTCTAAATTGGATGCTAGACTTCAGAAAATGAAGCTTCTGTGTTTATATGTTAATCTAATTAAAGCATTATTTTTCCTTATGCCAATTTCCCCTAGCAGCTAAGGCAGATATCCATTTACCAGATCATTAATGATTTGTGTGATAATCAGATATACGTTGATTTTTACTGTTTGTCCTAAATCCCTGGGGATTAGAGTACCTGAATGCTTTAATGCTGTTGGGGACCACTGAAAATCCCACTGACTAAGCAATGTGTGGTATGTTTGTTCAGTTAATCCTAACAGCTCAAGCTTGTTCCAATTAATTTTATACCCAGACTACTGCCTGGACCTTTTAATGTATTCTGACAATTTGTGTGTAAATCGTTAGAAATCACTTTAAAATAGAGGTAATATGTTGTCTGCCTATAACATAGATTTTGTTCTCTGCTAAGTTTCTAAGTTTCACACCTTCCTAGGTGTGTTTCTACAGAGCACATCTATGCAGTTTCTGCAGTGTGTCAAACTGCAGAAGGGATAGGAAAACGTAAGAAGCAGTCCTATTCTTTCCTCCATACCCTGAAAATGGCTCCAAAATATGATTATTTGTGAGAAGGAAGATTTTTAACAACAATTTATGCATTTCTCATTTTAGATTTTGCCTTCTCCATTTCAGGAGGCAATGTTTTTCTACAGAGTTTGAACAGAACCCCACCTTTACTAGACAGAGAAATCCTAAGGTTTATGGAACATTTCTCTGTTCACTGAAAGATCTAGCAATGATTGATCTATCCTGTGCATCAACCATTTATACCTGGGTTTAGCTGGAGTGCATGAAAGATTGATTCTACTGGAATTGTACTGGTTGAATTGAGTCTATGTTTAAAACTACCTACTTGTACATATAACTGGGCTGGCTAGTTTGAGATCCCAGCTTGCATCTTTAATTGCTCAGTTAGGGCCATCCTAAGGATCATTCTGGGAGACTTAAAAATAAAAAGGAAACATTTACCTACTGATCATTTTTTCCACCAATGCCAGCTTGGAGCTAGGATTGCAGCTATGAAGTGTTTTGACACAGGCTGCTTTGGTCTCTAGGGAGGATAGATATAGACATATCCTCTCTAAAGGATAGACACAGTCCTGCAAAAGAAATAGACAGCTTCTGCTCCCTTTCTTGTTTATGGGGACATCTGGAATCTCTCTGAGTCTTATCAGATTAAATGCACCTCAAGGCCCTTCCTGAGCTAATGGCCTTCAGCAGGTTACTCAAAAAAAGACAAGGAACCTAAATATGGAGAAAGTTCTGTCTTGGCCCTTAGAAGTTTCCTCTTCACTCAGCTCAGGTCATTCCACACAGAATGTGGCAAAATGAGGGGAAAAATAGGCAAAAATCTTCAAACAGATCACATGCTCTCTGAAGTGTTTTGTCATGCTCTTCTGTAGGGATACATGCCCAGCAACTTCCTTCTCATCTGTCACCCCAAGGCCATCCACCTTAAGAGACAGGTTCTCAACATCTTTTTTTACTGTCAACCTGGATGCCCCTTATGGAATTTGGAGCTGCTGGATATTCTGGAAGTGGTGCAGGCTGGTCATTCACAGGAGAGGTGCACGAACAACACCATCTGCAGTGCTTCTAGGGCAACATTACCCCTTTTGTCATTGCAAATTCACAAACAGACAGTTGCTGGGTAAGCAACATTTACGTCTTTAATCCAAGAGGCTGTGCTACATCAGCCTTTAGCTAAAGGTTTGTGTAAGGAAAGGCTTAGGTTTTCCTCAATGCTGAGCATATCCAAGCCTGATCTATCCCTCTTTCACAAAAAAATGCTGTAGACACATTTCTGCACACAGCCAGAAATGGACTCAGCAAGATCAGTGCCCTCGATTGGGGAAGGAGGAAATTTTACTGGATAGCAGAATGATCTACTCCTACACTGCATCCCTTAGGCAATCCACCCATTCAAAGAAGTGTATCAGCTAACTTCACTGGATGACTGGTGGCCTTCTCTCTGGTGGTGAAGGGTGATCTGCCTGAAGAACTACGGCTTGGGAAAGAAGGAAGAGGCTGGGAGGAACTGTTGGGCTGAACACTAACATATAGTTATGAAAGAAAGGGCAGTGCCATTGAATTTGAGGGGAATGCAACATCCAAAATTATGACTCTCCAGATATGTGAATGATGATAGTGGTCTGCAGAAATATATCATTCCTAGATCACCTGGAAAAGCTTGCTGGAGGATGTTGGGAGAGGTAGGTGTGCCTGAGGTATAATTTGCATTCAGAGCACATTAAAAAATCATCCTGAAAACAGTAGTATAAATTGGCAGTTCATCATTCACACTAGGAGCTGTGCTAATTGTCCCAAGATAATTTCTGCAAACACCCTCTAGAGCAAGGAAGGGACCCACAGTTTCTCTCAGAAATACGGACAATTTATGGATGCTGAATAGAGAAAAATATAACAGTGTCTAAAATATCTGGAAAAGAGAAGTTTACATTGTCTGCCAATTCAAAGTATTCCTGCTAGATATTTCTCTACTGCTTTTTCTATCCTCAGAGCAAGAAAATAAGACAGCGTTTTTTGTTGACAGCTTCACAAAAAACAAAAGGCTGAGGAAAAGCTTACTCCAAGACCTCCTTACCTCCTTCACAGAGGGAGGGCTGGAGTGGGGGGAGCTCACAGCAGGGGCAAATGCAACGGTTTGGAGAGCAATTGCAGGGCTTGGAGAGAGACGACAGGAAGCAAGAACTGACCGTCTCCCTGCCCGGCACAAACACATACAGACTTAACCTACAGCTGAACTTTTGCCCTTGAGTGACCAGTGCCATTAGGACATGGGTCAAAAGGTTGCAGGGTGACAGAAAATGGAACTTTATTGAATGAAAGAGAAAATGAAAAAATTCCTTTGTTTGCTTAACTCCGTGTGGTTTGTATAGCCACTGTGATCCCATAATGGAGTCCAGAGTGAAAAAGTAACTTGATTTATCACATGCAAAGGAAAAAAAGGAAAAAAAAAAAAAGGGGGGGGGGGGGAGGGGAGAGAGAGAGAAAGAGGGAGGAATTCACTAAGGGAGTAAATAAGAAAAGAAAAAGTAAAGAATAAAATCCCTAAACCCTTAAGACATTAGAATAAATGTGACTTTAATCAATAAAAGCCCCTTATATAAATGAGACAGAGAGACAGAGAAAGAATTTTTATTACTTAGGAACAAGTATATATTAAGGACACCAGTGATGCATGTTAAAAGAATATTTTCCAGTTTGAGTAAGGAACAATGCACATGTGTATGAGCATCTATTTGAAACATATTTTGGTTGGACACATATTTGAATGCCAGAATTTTATATGTGTAAACCATCTGCATTTATATGCAGATATAAACTCCAGGTATTTAAAATTAGTTTGAAGGTGAGAAAGAACTCTTGATAGGTAGAGAAAAAATAGGTACAACTGGCAGGACTGTGGGTGAAATTGGAGATTCCAAATGAGTTCAATTTAAGATAGCCTGAAATGTCAGCACATTTGATATGCTTAATATTTTCTTCATTTCTTGACAAAATGTGTTCCATCAGTAAAGTCATGAATGGCTAAATTCAAATGTTTTAAAATGCTGCTATTACTCCTTGGATTTTTGGTAGAGTGACATATTCTGGATTAGATCCAGAGTTACAAGGGCTAATGTGCTAATTCTGATCTGTCTTAATAGCGAGATAGAAAACAGTGGAGTTAGAGCACAGGAAATCTAACAAATTAAAAAAAATATGCAAGATATTCAGAGTATAGAGATATTCCCCAAAAAGCCTAAGTAAATTATTTGTCAACAGCAGACCCTTAACATATTTAATATTTCATGATCTGACCTGCAGAGCACAAAGGAGAAAATTTTGCCACCTGGGTACATGTAAAAGTGCTGTGAGTGTGATGAGTAGTACCATACTCTGTGTGCCTTCATGCCTAAATAGTAATTGAGGGGCAGGATTATAAAATGCTAGTTTGTATGAGTAGGATCCAGATAAGCTCCCACATCTCCACTACTCTTCCCCTTTTCTCCGGAGTGCCCTTCTTCCTCCCTCCAGTTTTAGTCAGTCAGCCCATGACCTGCACAGCCACAAGTACATCTGTGTTACTCAGTATGCTCTGCAGCCTCTCCTTCTTGATCATTGCGAACCACTAAACCATCCAGCCCACCACTTACCTCCAGAGAGGGACATCTTTTATAGATTATGTTTCTAAGAGTCCTCATTTCCAGAATATGTCTATACCTTGCTAATTCTTTTTTCTTTGTGTCAAAAGTGCAGACCTTTTTTTTCCTTATCCATACAGCTAAAAATCTTAGACTAATTTTGGGTGTTGCAGACACATATCTCAGTTACTGAAGTATCTTATATTTTGATTCCTGACAAATGAAGCCATGTTCTGTTCAAATCTATTTGGACTGCTGCTGTCAAGATTGCTATCTCCATCTGTTTCCTTGAGCTTGTCATTTCTCTGTCTCTTTCCACTGTCTCCTACTTCTCCATTTTAACACATGCACTGCTTGTTCTCTATTCCAGCTTAAGTTACACTAAAATCAACACTAACAGGCTGATACCTCTATTTGTACTGTGAGCTCAGTTTCCATCATCTCCTTTTCAATTTACATACATATATTTCCAATTTTTCATCTTTCTTTCCACTCACGTTTGCAAGGAAGTCCCCGTAAACATGTTTGCAAACCTGCTTGGCTATCTAAGCTCAGAAAGCCTATTCTAGTGCTACTATGTAGTTGTTATTTATTTATTTATTTATTTATTTTCCATCAGGCTGATTCCATCTAGTGTAAGCACTTGGACCCCTGAAACCTTCCCTTTTTGTTCTCATTAACACCATGTCTAAAGTAATGGGGTACTCATTCCTGACTAAAGTTTCCAGTTTGGTTGGATAATACAAACAGTAATTATTACTAACCTTCTTGGTCACATGAAGCTAAACCAAAAGAAACTCTACTGACTCTAAGTCAGTATAGATATAGCTCAAGTTTATAGGTGTATAATAGAGAATAAAATTCTCCTTATTTTGAGTTTTCTATTCATCTTCAGAGACTAGGTAATTACCATATAGATCCCCTTCCACCCCCAAAGAAAGAAATGTGGCTTTAAGAAAAGTACAAAACAAACAAACAAACAAAAAACAGTGTGTAATATTACATGCAATATTATGAATTAACTTTAAGGCTGTGAATTAAATACTTGTGAATTTCCTTAAAACATTTAAATATTTAAATAAATATTTAAATATTTTATTTAAATAATTTAAATAATTTTATTTAAATAAAATTAAATAAAAATTTCCTTTCATTTAAAAATTAACTTGTTTCTACATAATATCCTGAAGGCACTTTATTTCTTCGTTCTTTCTGTTTTCTTTTCACAAATATAGTTAGACTCATCGTAGGTTACTGGCTTGCAACACATCTCTTTGACAACACTGAAAACTGCTTTTAAAATAATTGAAAGAATCTGAAAGGAGTATTTTATATTTTGTAAAGCAAACTTGCTTCTAGTCTAAGATCTTTTATGCCAAGTTTCAGTGAATTCTTACAGCCAAGTTATACACTTCCTCTGACAATTTTTTAATAGTACCAGACAATTTGGCTGCATGGTATTGTTAATGAAATGATAAAAAGAAAACTCAACAACTCATTATGTTGGGGAACTGGTGGCACTAGACAGTTATTATGATTTTAGTGTTGTTTCTGTTCAGCAGGTATTAACATGTTTGGAAAAGAAGGAAAAAGGATAGTAATAAAAGCTAGTTGTTTTTTTTTTTTTTTTCTTTTTTTTTTTTTCTTTTTTTTTTTTTTGTGGATGAATGATTAGGCTTCAGCATACTGCCAGAGACAGTAAGTAATTTGTGGAAGGCATTGTTCAAAGCAGAGATATTTTTGGTGTAGAAGTATTATGCTGCATGCCAACCTTTTGGGAGGTCATGACAGAGTGGTAGAAGAAATTAAAAAACAAAACAAACAAAAAGCCCACGCTGTATTTCATCATCTTCACCTACTCACCAGGAATCTGCTGCCTGGAAAATATGAATATAGCAATTAAACTTCCCTTTCTCAACAATAATGTCTTCTAGACAGGCAATATAGATGCATCCCTATACAGAGAGCCAGTACATTCTGTGCTGTGATAGAGGGTTTCTGCAGCTATTATAGAAGAGAATGTAAAAAATGTGGAAAACTTTGAATGGAATTCTTCTGTAACCAGCTAACACATATTCTTGGAATGGGCAAAGCATTTGTAGATGCAACTTTTAATAGAGAGATATGGAGTGTAAAGGGAGAGTAATTTATTTAGACCAAGAAGATGACATGAGAAATAAGACTTGTAGGTGGCTGAAGTTAAAGCTTTTAAAAGGTAAAGTTTTTTTTTGTTTTGTTTTGTTTTGTTTTTAAGTTAAAAGTTAAAGTTAAAAGTTCTCACTCACAGAAAATACCTATGCTTGTTGTTTTGGCACTCCTCATTGAGTGTGTAAAGAACCAACCTGTGATCAGTGCTGGTAGCGTCACAACTGAAGTCATGATGTTGAATGTGGCAGAATTCAAAGCAGCAAGATACTCTTTAATACTAAAAAAGTCCACTGTGACAAAATATGGATGATTTGGAATATATATATATATATATATATAACCTCCTTAAAATCAGAACAAAAATAGTTTAATTACTTTTCAGATATCTGCAACTGCCATGCGTAATCAGCACATAGCTTTTCTGTGAAAACTGCCAACTTGTTCTGGTGGCTCCAGAGAGGGGTTACTGCTGGGAAATAACTAAGATGTTCCCTCATTTAACACAGACCACAGAACAGCTGCCAGATATGAATGCCTTTCAGTCACCATTGATCAGGGATCGATTCAAATTAGTGACCTAGAAATAAAAGGCTGCATATTGAAAAACAAATTTCCTATACCATTCTGTCTTCAGTAATGAGAAATGCAACTGTCTGCCAAATTTAACTTTCAGCTATCAAATACAAAAGAAATAAATGACCTTGAAACATGCCCATATGAAGAATCTCAAATACTTAGGACATTATTCTTCTTAAGTGTTGTTGTTATTGTTGTTGTTGAGCTTGTTTTTTGTTTTATTTTTGTTTGTTTGTTTGTTTGAATGTTTCCTCACTGACGTTGGTAGTACGGTGTTTACAATTTTAGGCAAATGCAATAGGAAACTAATATTTTATTTTATTTTTTTCCCACAGTTTCTCATAAAAACTTGTTTTAGAAATGGTTTCTCAATCCTAAACTTCTTATATTACATTCAAACCCGCAGGGAGGTCATGCTTTCAGTTTCTAGGATAGAGTGCTCAGGACTTAGATTCCAGTTCTTGGCTTTGTAAGGACTGCCTCCATGCCCTTGGCAAGCTGTTTATATTTTCTCCATCTCAGTTTCCCACTTACAAATGGGGAAAAGTAATGTTTCCCTATCCTGGGAATATTTTGAAATTAAAGTTACAGATAACTGAAAGACACTCTGTTACACATATATGAACAATCAAACCTTGACAATCTTATTGGGCTCTTTTGGCTAGCTAATGTTTCCTTTGAAGGCTGAGTTGGGAATACAAGGTTGAAATATTAGATTTATGGATATTGTTTTCAAGCTTATGGTACTTAGAGATAAAAATAAACAATACTCCTCTCTCCCCAACCACTGAGGAAAATGGGTCAATCGAAAATTATCAAAATGACAGGTTTTTCCTTTCATTAAGATTACAAGACACTTAGCATTAGGAAGAATTGTAGAGATTTTTCTGACAGAATTAATTATTCTGAATGATTAGTTTGTTATGCTCCTTGCAGGCACCAAGTTTGGAAGAGGAAGTGCTTTGTCTTTCGATTAAAAATATCTAAACAGCTCTGTGGAGTCATGATCTGAGAAACCAAAACAAGTCCTTAACCGTACATAAATGAAGGTTGGCTGATTCCAGTTTGCAGAAAGCCAGAGGAAGCCCTCTGCTCTGACCCCGCGCCCTCTAGCATCACAGCTGGTGCACGAGCACAAAGACAACTTGGATGTAGATGCTGCTGTGGGCACTTTACACAGGATAGATTGTAAATTTGTCCATTTATGAGTGTCCTGCGGGGGTTCCCACCAACTCAGAAGACAAAGCAAGGGTTGAAGCAAACAAAGAATATCCATAAAAGCTCCTCTGATTGCCACTATTAATAAAATGGAGGCCATAAACAAATTTGCCGTGTACTGTTTCTTCAGTGGGGAAGCAGGAAAGCAGAGGATGCCATCCCTGAGCTGAATGAGGTGTGTGTGTTACACAGGGTGAGTGGAGAAGGTATCTATGCTCCGTGAAAAATGGATCTGTCTACCAGAGATGTTTTCCTTTACACTTTCTACTGGACTGTGAACATGAATTTCAGTCATCTGAAATCTCTAATCGCCTTGATAGGGGTTTGCAAGTTCTTATCTGCAGTCCACATAAAACAGATATATTGGAATTTCTGGGGTGTTTTTGATATTTTGTTTATAAAAATTCAGAAATAGGGAGAATACTTCTGAAATTGTCTTTGCACATGTCAGCATACCCCACTGAGATCCATTTATAATGTGTATTTTTCATTTTCATTCACCCTTTCTAGCAATAACGACAAAATTCTTTGGTTTGATGCCAACATCTCTTTGAAGGAATGATAATACAAAGCATTAGATATGTTCCAAAAATCACAGAAGTGTTAAACAAAAAACTTAATCTGGGGGGGGGTGGAGGGGGAGGAATGATTTACATCATGTACCTTGTAGTCTGCCTTGTTCTGCAGGTATACATCCAGAAAACTTTACTGCTTCCCAAAGCTGTACTGTAAAGTTACATACATTGAGTGTTTACTAGGCAATGAAGACCCAAGACAAAAAACATTAAGTCTCAGTTGTTCCCAGAGAATATGCAGGTTAAGAAGGGACTAAACGCTATCTGTGGCCCACCAGTGCGAACTTCAATTAGGGGCAAAGACCTTCAGGACACCTGGGATCAGTCAATGGCAACTGATGTGCACAGCAAATGCCAGAATTATAGGGTATGAGAACACAAAGATACTACTTGTGCTATAGCTTGCTGTATTGAACTTGGGTTCTTTTTCAGATAATTGGCATTTAGGAGTTCAGAAAAACTTTATACTGAAGAAAGCAGGTGTCATGGCACTTAATTTGCTGCCCAGGGAACCATCAAACAGCCAAGATGTCCAAGTGGGTTTTTTTTTTTTTTTTGCTTAACTATAATTAGTGCCATTAATTTCTGGGTAGAAACTGGACACCTACCTTAGCTGGAATTTATGATCTGGAAACCACTAAGAAAAGCCAGTTTCCGTTTTTTTACATCGCAAACCTAACATCACGTGGTCACACTCTGTCATGCAGTAATGCTGACAGCAGTGCAGGAAATTGCCTGGAGAAACGCCCTCATTCTATTTCACTTGGAGCTCATTTGTTCTGAAACATCCAGTGACAAAATTATGGTGTGGTTTTAACAGGAGTATGTGTCTAAACTCATACTCCTGCTTTTTCTGCAAATCTGGGTTAGAAGATCTCATTTTTCTCAACCCACACATACATGCTCTGCCAACTGCACAGACAATGACCTGTATTCATCCACACTGAAACTCTGTTGACATCAGCAGGCTACAACAGAGATAAATTTGGTTGAGTAAGGCAAAGTGCTTAGAAATGGTTTGATTTTGCTCTTTTACCCAAGGAAAATGCATCTAGAAACATATCATACTTTCACGATGACATGCAGGAATGTCTTCAACATTATCAGGTGACTGATACTCCTGCAGATTCACAGTTATTATTATTATTATTTTAAATACATGCTTAAATTGCAAATTCAGTGCATGGTATTTTATTTTCTACTGCAACACAAATCTACAAGTTTGTTTTTATTCTGTTTATTTTATGTTATTCTGTTTTATTTTGTTTTATTTATTTATTTACTTTATTTGAACTATCAACACATTAGGCATTTCCTGTTTTTAGGAAGCACCTGAAAACAACCAAGACCCAAGCAACCTGAAAGCAGAAGCTCTGGAAAAGATACATCTGAGACTGTATTTTCTGCAGATTTAACTACATCCTTGAGATAGGTGCCTCTAAAATCAACATCTAAAGCCAGAAGTTACATTGGATACATGACTGAATCATTGTTTTCCTTTAAAATGCAGCTTTGTAAGGGCAAAGTGTCCTTTACTTGAAGGAATGTTCACTCCCTTTTCTATACAGCACAGTGGAACTGGAAAAAGAGAGGTTTCCTTAGAATACTGGTTTTTCATTTGCTTGTTTTTTTTTTTTTTTGTTTTGTTTTAATCTCAGATTTATACGAAAAAAGAAAGTCAAAGGTGCTGTTCACAGAATAGAAAGCTCTCACATATTATAGCTAATATAAACAATTAACTGTATTGTGAATAAAACCAGTTATCAGGTTGTTGACATTGAGACCTGAATGACCAAGCCCTGATACCAGAAGATTTTTTTCAGAGATCCTCAAAATGTGAAATGTTGCTTTTAAATATGTTGAGAGACCAACATTTCAGATTCACCTGCAAACTGCTTATTACAAGTATGACTTAGAAATGACCATATCTGATTTTTCTGAGTTTTCTTTGGCTTTGGTATAACCAAATTCAGATTATCCTCCTGCAAAGTTAGTATAATAATATTTAAACACTTGCAAAAGACTTAATTAGTTAATTAATATTTGTACAGTCATCAGAGATTCTTGTCTATGAGGTACTGTGTTAATTTTACAAGAAATTTCATTGAAAATTTAATAGAGAATTAAATACTTGGGTACAATTTCCTTACTATATTTTAATTAAATGTATTTTACTTCTTTTGTATTCTTTAACAAAAAAATAAAATGAAGTCGGTAGCACTTCCCCCCTCCTGCCCCCCCCCCCCCCCCCCCCCCCCCCCCCCCCCAATAAATAAAATAAAATCAAGGAATCAAAACCATGAAAACAAAGCTATGGTGGCAGAAAGATTTTGTAGTAACTAAGCAATCATCCAACAAGTTTGGAAAAGTACCAGATCATTCCTCTATGACTTGCGATGCTGATTTTCATCTCGTTGCCTGGTTCATACATACCACAAATAACCCCATGCAGAGGACAGTTCTGCATGATGGGAATTCAGTCCCCAGTGCCAGTCCTTCAAAAATTGACTCATTGTTCCTGGAAAATTAGATTGAAATGAAAACAAATGGCTGGTTCAAAGTAAAGCTACAATTTGGTTTGGGACCACTTACTATCATACCAGATAACTTTTTGCAACAATTTGCTGTCACCACATGGACTAAGGCAAAGAGTCTTATGCTAAAATGCATGTTTAATTTACTGTGAGGTTCATTTTTAGCTGGGCTGCCCGCAATGCTGGCTTACCAATTTGGGGAATAAAGGAAGTACAACAAGAGTCCCTGACCTCCAGATAAACTGAGACAATGTAGTACAACACACAAGCTCTGAAAGTAAACATCTGCTATGGTAAAATAAAAATGGTAATAGGGGGTGTCTTCTTGGTAAGACATACTTCCTCTTCCCATCTACATGTTTCATATATGACGAAACAATACTAGAAAAATAAATCACACCCTAAGAGACTAAGGAGACCAGCAGATTCCTTTCATGCATATCCACTGGAGAGGAAGTTGAGACACAGTTTGTTGTGCCCAGTCAAGTAGAAAATATTATGCAATGAAGTGCCTGGCTGGATCCATGTAATCCAGCAACAAGGAGAAAGATTACCTCTCCTGACACGTTGGCAATGCTGTAGCACAGCCCAGGATGAAGCTGACCTTTTCATGCAAGAGCATATTGCTGGCTCATGGCTGAACTGGTACCCACCATGACTCCTAGGTCCTTTTCTGGTGAGCTGCTTTCCAGCAGGTGAGCCCCCAACATATATTGGTGAATGTGGTTGTTCTTCCCCAGGTGTAGGACTTCACACTTTCCTTTGTGTCAGCCTATTTTTCCAGCATGTGGAGCACAGCCCTGTGAACAACACCCATCTGGTGTTCCAACCCTTTCTTCCAATTTTGAATTGCCTGTAAACTTGCTGAAGGCACACTATGTTACATCATCCCAGTCACTAATAAAGATTCTTTGAAGTTTTAAGCATAGTATATGATTTTTCTAACATCAGTAGATACCTGCTGATTCATGAAGACGATGCATATATCACCATGCTGAATTTTTCATAAGGAACTGGTACACAATGCATAATTTGTAGTTGTGTGACAATGACACAACATACATTCTGTTCTTCTCTATTTGGTTTATAACATTTTAGACTGCATTTTGGACTTTCTCTGAATTGTGTGATATAAACAACCAATGAATTGAGTTCTCTCATCACTCAAATCATATTCTGTCTCTTCCATGGCAAGGAACTCAGGCTCAAGTACGTTGTGGCTGTCCCTCTACTCAGAATTAGACATAAAGTTGAATAGAATATGCCACACTGTCCATATCTGGTACATACTAAGAAAAGCTAAATGATGTCTCATGTTGACAAATTCAGCCTTAAAACATACTCTCAAGAACAAAATATTAGGAAAGTCTAAGAACTTCTGAGTAGCTACCCAAAATTTATGTCATTTTTCTCCACAAAACAGATACCTCTGCAATACTTCATACCTCATGAGATTTACTATCATAACCCTAGGCTAACTATCAGAACTGATATTTCAGTGTGACTTTCAGATGTACAAGAAGTCCACTTAACTCCCTAGTGCTTATTCTCCAGAGTGTAAATCTTCAGGACTAAGCATGTGCTCAGGATTGCTATAAGATAGAAAGGAAAAAACACCTGGTGCTCTCCATGGCTACGAGCCATCTCTGAGAGACAGGAAATTTCATCACGGCAAGAGAAGAACATGCTCTGAAAAAGACAATAAGCATGCTCTGACACTACTTACATGGAAATCCAAATTGTTGCAGATGATGTCTTTCGAAACTAGTCAAATACTGTGGAAAAGACAAACCCCTAACTTGAGTAATAATTGGTCTCTTCAATAATCTCTCTGATGCACTTTATGGCTGGAAGGAAATGAAGGTGTTTTCACTTCCAGTTCTTTGCAAGCCATCTTAAAGGGATGCTGAGTGATGCAATGTACAAATACTATTGCTACAGACGGAATGAATACTTGTAAGCTAAATCTGCCCATCAATACCTGCAAGAAATGTCAGACTTGGAAGGAAAGTTCCAAAGGGAAGAAAAAATTAGCTACATGATGACAGATCAGGCTTTCATTTCCCATCTGCTGATGAGAAATGAGATGAAGGTGATAGCTTCTTGAGAGACTGTTGTATATTGATCTCCTTCCTGAAGAAAGGAAGATGTGATGCATGATAGTTTCTTACTTTCTTCCCCTTATATTTGCTACATACTGAGAGTGGTAAGGAAGGTTTCCACCTGAGCCAAACTGTAGCCCTTGAACCTTGCACCTACCTGTCATAAACAGCAGTTCTATATATTGTGTGACATTCATCATTGTCGCAAATCTCAGAAGCAGCCGTACTTTAATCTTTTATTTTGAGAGTGAAGTGTGATTAGTCCCAACAAATCAGGTCAAGAGCACTCAGCCATGTGTACCACGTCCTTACTGCCAAACCAAGGTTTCCTTCAGGTCTTGCCTCTAAGACTTTCAGCTAATTACTAAAGAGAGATCCTCCTCTCTTCTTTTACTTTTTCTCTCAGCTCAGGTTGATTCTGTCTACATCCACCCAAGCATGGATTTAGTTCACCTCTTTCAGTCTTACATGCTCATTCAAGCCCATTCTGCTGGCTGCTTGCTGCATTACAGTCCCGTGTATTCTTACAGTGTGGCATAACAGTTTCTTTTCCATTTGAGGTCCTACTCAGTATGCTTCCTGAAGCCCAGGAAGAAGTACTGGTGTCATATTGGTCTTTCCTGGAAATGTTTAATTGGCAGGAACCCTACTGCAAGCCTCCTTCTTGACATTCTTCCATATGCATGTTGGCTTACTCTTCAAACTGTGTCACCATGACATTCACGCACCTTGTTTGCATGACTTGGACACAACATGTGGCTGCCCTGTCACCAAATGAGGTTTGTCAAATATGTAAGTGAATTATATTTTTACCAGTCTTGGTTATTTAAAAGTGGTTTCATCTTAAGCTCCCTACCTCAAAATATGCTCATAAAATTTCTTCATTAAAATTACATTGTCATGATTCAGAAATGAAATATTTGTTTAAAAGATATTTCTGATAATTTTCTTAACCTGGAATAGAAAAAAATTAAATTGTTAATTATAGTCTAATTTACTAACATAAACAGTCCCATTGATTTCAATAGAATTACATGAATTAGTGAAATTAGAAATTTTTCCCTGAGGTAAACCTTTAAATTAAGAGTTGATGGAAGTTCTTGATATAGGTAACTGTTGACTGAATTTGAAATATATACCTCTGATTTCGGACTCATTTTTTACTTTTAGGCTTGGTATGCTTGCTTATTTAAATCATAATCAATGGAGATGAAAGGAGTCTCAGTAGAAAAATGAAATGTCAGCATATTTCTGTTTCTCCTCTTGCTCTTCATTTAAAAACTGATTGTTTTAATGTTTTATTATTATTATTTTAAGTAACTGAAATGATTGTCGAAAGCTAAGTCTAAATGTTTGTCATGTTTGGCAGGTAAAGTTATATTCTTACCTGCTTCATGTTATTTATTGTTTTGCTATTTATTGTAGCAAATAGAAGCCTGTATCAAGATGGAAATTGCATTGTGCTATACAGGCTGGAGCAGAGGAGGGATTTCATGGCCTGTACCAACATTGCTTATATGTGCAAATGTAAAGAGATACATTCCACAAGTCTATGTGTATTCCTACACATGCGAGTGTGAGTGTGTGTAGACACACTTGCTCATGCACATGTGCACTTTGCCCTTGCTTTGAGTCTGATGTGCAGTGAGAGAATTTTAATCCCATGTATTGACCTTTCTGAGAAGCAATTGGAAAGAGAGGAGGGGGAAGCATACACCTGCAGTTTATTTCCTTTGAAGAGATGTCTTTAAGATAATAGAGATGAGATGGAAGAAGAAAACTGCCCAGTGCCAAGAGATTTGTTCACAATGCAGTTAATACACAGCCTCAGATGTTGACAGTGAACTGTTACCACTGAAATGAAGAACAGTATTGCCAGAGGGTCACAGAGCAGCAAGTGCAATTGATTAGAGGTATAAGTCTTAAGATGGCAGCAGGGAAAATGTTCAGTGACCAAACCAATGTGTTAAATGACCTTTCCTCTAGATGCGTATAAGATTATTCTTTTAAAGCTGAATTTGCATTCAGGTGCTTTAGCTTAGCTGGCATTGAAGTCCCTGGAAGCATAGTGACTGTCTATGGGAAGATAATTTAGAACAAAGAGTTCATGGAGCATTTATTTAGCATGAAGAATTGCCAGCCTGATATTTGAAAACAGAACTACAAGGGAATCCAGAAATAAGGTGCAAGAAGCATAATTTAGCTAATGTTTCTTGGTGATAATTCCCATTTAAAGGACATTCCTAGTACACTGATATCGGTAGTAGCTTTTCAGGAGATGTTTGGCTGGGTCTTTAGTATCATCAGTCTGTAGAGATCTTTTAAACAGTATGATTGGATACTATTTAAGGCAATAGACTTGTAAGCAATTATATTGTTTATGACAAGCCACTTTTTTTTTTTTTTTTTTTTTTTTTTCCCATTTAAGTATGACACATTCTGCATTTTTTTCTGTGAACTTCAGTGCAAGTTTTGGTATGTAAAAATTAAGACTGGGCAATTTTAACCATGTTAAAACTTGGTACATCTTTGGCAATAATTCTTGGTGCTTTTTTCTTTGCTCAGTAAGAAAAAATACAGGTTGTAGTACACTCAGATTCAACCCATTAGTATACTCTTGTCACATATTGTTGTTTCTATGTAATTCAATGCTGACAAAAATAATACACCTCTTCCTGGGTTATGAAATCTTTTTCAGCAACATAAATTCTTTCTTCTTCACATTCTGTTTATGCCTTACTGTGCTCTGGATCTTACTGATGTAGAGAAACTCACTGCACTATTGTGATCTAAAACAGATTTGAATGTAACATTCCAAAGATGAAAGCTTTACTAACAGCAGTATGGAGTTCCTGGAAGAAATCTCTGTTCTCAATATCCTCTGTCAGAAGAAATGTTTTTAGCTACAAGATGAGTTCATGCTCTTCACAACTGAGTAGTAAAAGTGCCTACTCTCAGACAAACTGAAGTATTCTGCAGATGTGGTTACGTTGTTGTGGCAGTAGACTTTCACTGGTTATATTGGTATTTCATATTTGCACTGTAAAAGTTTCAATCACAAAGACAAGTTACAGTTTTCAGCTTCAAATGTTTCTTGATAAACTATGAGTAAATGCTTTAATTTTATCATGATTTCTGTTAAAATTCACTCTGCTAAAAACTTTAGCTTATTGTTAACTCAGAGTGAGTTAAAGTATTATCTGGTATAAATCTTACAATACAATGTTGCATTATGATTTTTGACATATTTCATGGTTTCAAGATCTTGTTTTAAGACAGCTTTTTGTTTAAGTATGACAATAGAACACATCATTTGCTATGACAAAAAGTTGATGTTCATATCTAAGAAGGATAGAAATATGAAGGAAAATGTCAGAAAAGCTCTCTGTCCCCACACCAGGAAATATTACTGTTATACTACCAGAATGTACTATTCTCTCATTAAAAAGAGTGCTTATTCAAACACACTGAATTCCTACTTTTGCTTTTTTTTTTTTTTTTTTTCTTTTTAACATACAAATTCTTACACCAGAAAAACACCTAAGCTCAACTTTAGACAATATTTTTTGAGAGCTTGGTAGAGCTGATAGGCATGGTTTTCCCTTAGTTTGAGTACGTAACACGTAAGAGGAATTCTGTTGTTCTCACATCCTGTTTTGCTCAGTGTTTTGGTATCCTATAGCTGGCATCTGAGAAACACTATAAGTACCTGGTGTAAGAAACTATCAGCATTGTACAGCCTTTAGCAACTATCCACAGGCAGTACACTCATACACACCTCTACAGTCAAAAACAATTCTCCTATTTCAGCTGTGATATATAGTATTGGATTTCTCAGTTGCTGTAGCCAGGAAAGAAAAATGTGCTCAATTTATTTTATTTTATTTTATTTTATTTTATTTTATTTTGTTTTGTTTTGTTTTGTTTTGTTTTATTTTATGTTATTTTATTTTATGTTATGTTATGTTATTTTATTTTATGTTATGTTATGTTATTTTATTTTATTTTATTTTATTTTATTTTATTTTATTTTATTTATTTTATTTTATGTTATGTTATTTTATGTTATTTTATTTTATGTTATGTTTATTTTATTTTATTTTATTTTATTTTATTTTATTTTATTTTATTTTATTTTATTTTATTTATTATTTTTTTTAGGGGTAACACACTTCAACAATCAAAGGCAGAAACCAGCTAAAAAGTCACACAGAACTGTATTTAAAATCACTGGTTTGGTAATATGGGGTGGGGGTATGTGTGGGAGAAATCCCCTTAACTAAACGCTTTAGAAAAATGGAATGAATGTAAAATTCAACAGTTTAATTGGATCCCAAGGAATTATCTTGGAACCTGCAAGCTGGCTTCCAAGCTCTGCTAACCAACTTACCTTCACCAAATGCTTAAAGGCTTTCCTCACATTGTCAAAAGCATTTTTAAACAAGCACAGCACTCAGCTACATACCATGACAAATTTTGCCTGTAGGCTGTTAAAGTGGCTTTAAACTTGTGAGGCGTGCTCTTAAAAATATGTATATGCTTTGTACATACTTCATCCCAAACTGCCTCCCTCATCACCAGCTTTTTTTTTTTTTTTTTTTTTTTTTTTTTTTTTTTTTTCTCTCTTGGCCTTTATATCTCTGAAGCTTAGTGGAGTTATTAATTAATGAACTTGTGCATTTTCCGTCTTTAGCTGCTGAAGAGTGAGGAACTGTCAATCAGATGGGACCCTCCTGAATTAGGTGAATGCTGACATTTGGCAAGTGTCATCACAGTTGCCTGCCCATGCCCTTGTAATGCTCTAAGCCAGTGACCCTTTCCTCTTTGTCACACATTTCAGGTAGCACTCAGAGCTCATTGTGTGCAACTGAGGTCAACTGCCAACCAACCAAGTGCTCTGTCCTGTTCGCACAAAGCTTTCCCTGAAGGCAAGAGAAAAGAATAATAAAAGGGGGAAATGGCCTGCTGAGCAAAGGCTCTGAGTCTTTTATAACAGGAGGTCGTTTTTGATTATAGGAAGGAACCTTCTGTGGCCATGGAAACCAAAATGCCACACAAAAGCCAGAGGGTGCCTGGGAGGTAAACAAGATAGATGAAAGGTGATGGTGATTTTAATCTCCACAATCAATGTACTTAGGTGGGTGACTTTAATTTAATCCATGTCTGATTAACCCTCTCTCTTTGTTTATACCATTATAAGAGGTTTTCTCCTGTAAAAATTTTTAACAAATGTAAAAAAATTCCAGGGGAGGGCTGACCACTGCAGTGTTTTCATCCTATTCACCCCCCTGATGTAATCATGGATGTTCTCATTATCCACATAAATGCCTAATCCTTCTTACTCCTGCTAAGCTTATCCTCAGTGCTATATTTTGAATGAGAGAGTGAAAGTTCTTATACAAATTCTTGTGACTTTCTTTTTTGGACACCTAGCAGGATGAAATAGCTGGAAACAATGGCACTCGGTAAGGAAACCTTTTCCATCAAGAAGCCTTGGAGCAGTTTGGTGAAAACTGGTTTTGATTTGGTTGAGTTATGATCCCTTGAAAACTGCATATTGTGCATGCTTAGACATTTTTAAATAACAGCAGTGGTTTTAATGAGAGCTGAATGTTCGGAAGGAAGTTGTGCCGTGCATGCGTGCGCGGCTAATTTACCTACTTACTGAAAAATATACTCAAGGGTAGTGCTCTGAATGAACCCTGCCACATTCAGTTTAGGTTGGCTTACATGACTGAAAATACTCTTGGACTGCTGCATAAAGTTTTCCACAAGGATGAGCATTTTATGGATGAGATTTTCAAAAGCAAGGAGAGCATATCCCACTCAGGAGGGAAAGAGGGAATTAAAAAAGGCTCGGAGGAATTTGTGTTTCTATGTCTTTTGGAGTTAAGGAGTAGATTCAATAAAGACAGCCATTTAGGTACTTGTCTCGCTGTCATTAGAGCTTTAATACCTCTCTGAATCTTGACCTGGCCCCTGAATGGAAACAAAATGCAGACTTATTCACTTAGGCTTCCTAAACCATCTGTAGAAAGAGAAAAATGCTTCAAAGTAGGGTTTGCAGGAAAAACTGTGAGAACTCACTGACTTCAAGTTATTTTGTCACTTTTCAGAGCTAAGGTGCTTTGCCACAGCATATAATATTTGCATTTAACTAGCCAAAATCTAGGTCCTTTCCTGAGGGTAGCTGCCTCTCTCAGTCCTTTGAAAGAGTGAAGCAGGTCTTAGCATTTCATTTTTAAAAACAGGCAGAGGAGGCACTGTAACTGCTGCTGCCCACTCTACAGAATAACCTGAAAACAAGGGTTCTTGCTCAAGGAGAAAGAGTGCTGAGTGCCATGGCCTTGTCAATGCCAGGATGCTTCAGCCTGGTCCTGTGCTGCCCAACTGAGCAGGTCAAGCCTGGTGAAGAGGACTAGCTGGAGCTGGGCTGCTCTTCAGAAACAGATGTGAGAATTGGTGTCCCAGAAAGGAACAGTGTGTGGGTTCCTAACCCTGTAACCCTGTCAGAATGATAACATCCCTCTGAGAAGATGACACTTTGGCTTACAAGGGAACAATGTGATTGAATGCTAGGTCACAGCAGTTCTTTGCTTGAATTGCAGTAACACTGCAAATACTTCAGGAAATTCAAGACAAAATAAACAGGTGTAAAAGAGACAGAATTGAAGCACTTTTCAGAGCTACAATTTCAGGCAAATCAAACTTTCTAAATCCTGTTTTTCATCTGCTCCTAATTGCATAAAGGTGGCTGCAGATGTTGCAATGTCTGATTTTTAATTAACCTACTGTTATTCACTTGAGAGAAATGTGGGATTTCTATGCCTTGAATGCAGAGAGTTAGGATACTAATTATAAACTTCCCAATAGTTACAAAGCAATTGCATGAAGCCGTCTCCTTTAGCCAGAAGGAAATGCAAGGAAAAAGATCTAGTCTTGAGACTAGATCCAGCTCTAGGCTCTTCTTTCAGACAGGTTGACAGCTCCGAACCCTCCCATAGAGTTAGATGCCTTAGACTGGTAACACCCTCTGGAAAAACAAAGATTTTGTAAGCTGCCTTCTAATAGTGAGCACCCACCTGTCATTCAATTTAGATCCTACTGTTCTGGGGCTCGAGTCTTCCTCTGCAGCTCCCCAGTGGGACCTCTATCCATTAAGATATCCACTAGATACTTTGAGACAGACATCAGAGAGAGCTCCTCAGTCAATGACAAACTCTTTTAAATAAAGGAAAAATCACAGAATCATAGAGTCATTTAGGTTGGAAGAGAGCTCTAAGATCATCTCGTCCAGCCTTCAGGCTATCACTGCCAAGTCCACCATTACAACATTTACTGAATCCATGACTACTTGTTATTGAAGACACTGTATCCAAGAATCTTGTGAGTCTTAGTTGCAGTCATTATCTCTCTGTGATCCAACTGCTGTTTAAATCATTTATGTAAAATGAAGCAGCATAAACAAGCAGGAAGCATCTTTCAGTAACTTTCATACTAAGAATAGAAATTTTAAGTTACTGTATCTGTGTGATCTGATACTAGTCATGGAGCAGGGACACAATCAATTCCTCTTTATCCTTGTTCTCTTCTACTCTGGTTAGCTACAGTCAGAGATTACCTTCTGGTGCTCCTTGTTAGCAAGTCCCCACCATACAGCTAAGAGGCATCTGAAGTTAGAATGTTACATACAAAGACAAAAAATGTCAGTATGTATAGCCTTCTAGGTGACAAAGTACTTAAGGTACCTTCAAGGTTGGCTTTCCAGGTTCTTTTATTATAAGTTTTTCAACTCGTTTTCATGAGTCTTTCCACAACTGATTTTTTTCAGGCCTTTCAAAAGCCTCTACTGTAATGTGTTCGGTATCTAATATCTAGAGAGGTCCATAGACAATCAACTAGCATAAGAATTGCCTGTGTGCATTAAACCTATGATGGGATGCAAAGAGTTTTTCTTCTCCCTTCCTATTTGTATCCATGCAGGTTGCCTACAATTGCAGTGATCCATGCTATGAAGATTTAAATTTGAATTAAACTTCCTTTAGACTTTTCATGAGCTAAGAGCTAAAGACTAACCTGTGATAGATTTGAGATAAACTTCTTTTGCCTAAGTATGTTCAGGAAGAGTTTCCTAAGATTCTCTGCAGCATACTAAATTTGGCTTGTTTGAGCTAACAAACCCAAAGATTATTGTTAGCAATGTGTGGTGTCACAATGAAGCACTCAAAGCACCATTCTCACAAAGGAACAAAGGAAAAACAAATACTGCAATCCTTCCCTAGTTTTACTCAAGCAAAATTCAGCTATTTAATAAGAACCTCAAGACTGGTTGTATCAGATGGATTTGTAAAGTTCTGCCTTTTGACAGAGTACATTGAATCAAAGAGTCTGTTTCTCGGACAAGTTTGTTGCAGGGCATGAGAACAGATCAGCCCAGTTGGATGGAAATGAAAACTGAAAGACTTGTCCAGTATTTTGGCAGATTTCAAGACCTTCCACTCATCTGTCAGAGGGTCACATTCTTGTTTTTGCCCTGTTCATGTGAACATTTGTTGGTCTTTTTAAGAAGGCAAAGGATGAACAAAAAAAGCAAAGGAAGTGGTGGACATACATGTACACCACATAGTGGGATTTATCTTTAAAGCTTACTCTGTAAAGATAAAAGTAATGTATCACATCATTTAGAAAGCAAATTATAGAACTACTCAAGAAATAGAGGATAATGACTGAATGGAAGGGAGAAAGCTTTTTATTGACCTGAAGGGAATGTGAATAGTATCAAGACTGAGAATATGGCTATGAAGATGAAGAACTGAAGAGAAAGATGATAAAATGCAATTCTAGATTTTGCTTATATTCTTGTGAGGACTTTTGGGCCATTAACCACCATGACTGTTTCCACTTGACTCATTTGACTACCTCAACAACACTTTGCAGATGCAAAGCAAATTTTGCTTATTATTTTGTGTGAATATGCCAAAGTTTAAGTTGCCAACTTCTTTGGTATATTTTAAAATACTCTATTTAGAAAGAAAATAAAACATACAAACAAAAATGCCACACTCACTCACTTCAACATATCAGAATAAATGCATTATTTATTACCTGCTTCACTCTGTTGAAAGAATCTCAAGTTCCAGTGGATAAACCTGAGATCTTGAAAAACAAAAAGGCCTGTTCTTTCTTTACTGTGTGGTCAGATTGTGACAAGCACAGCATCTGAATCCAGACAGATTGCTAATGTCCTGTGAAGTTACAAGTGTCCGTGTCTGCTGCACAATAACAGAAATGTTATGTGGCCAATTTAGGCAACCCAGTGACCACCATGAAATCTGTTGATGTATTCCTTAGAATTAATGTGGATACTTAGCCAAACCTCTTTGGCTGAGCAATTGAGCTTTATCATACTCCTTTCCTCTTCTCCCAGCTAAAAATATAAATACCTTTATATTTACGCTAGTGCAACACCACCTACTAGGAGGCAAGGGTAAGAAAGCTTGCTCTTTTAAAAATTAATGAGCCTTGGAAGGAAATGAAGCTGAGAGAGTATGAAAGCATATGAATTTCTCCTATACAGAAGAACCAGCATTCATTAAACTGTAACCCTACACTGTTCAAAGCTCCAGTCCACTTCAGCAGTAGATTACTCTGAGTAAGGATGATAGAGTTCAGAGTGTCTGTTCTTCTCCTTCCTGGAAAAAAAAAAAAAAAATATATATATATATATATATAAAATTAATATATATTATATATATTGTATATTATATATATAAATACATATATTTTATGTATTATATATATATGAATATATATATATATACATATCGCTGTATCTGTGCATTACAAGATTAACAAAGACACTTATTTTGTCATAACAACATGCACCTATGTGCTAGATGCAATAAAACTGGGTCTTCCAATAGTCCAAGGATATGGGAGATTTATATCCAGTAATACTTTTAAGGTCCACTGAACAGGCTCTTTGCAATGGTAGTAATTGTAACCAAAACCCTATTTTTAGAAGACTATCAAATGTTGGGACTTGCATTAACTGAGCATGTTCAAAATGGTATCCTAGAGTTTTTGATACGATTTTATATTAGAACTTGATGAAAGCTAATGTTCTTACACCTACTTCTAGGAAGCAAGATACTGATTCTTTGTTGCTCTTTTTACTTGAAAGGATTAAAAAATATATATCCTTTTATAGCTCTTCTTAAATACAAAGAGGCAGAAAACTATTGGTAATGAACATATTACATTATTAATATATATTTGTTTCCCAGATATGATTGCATAACTGGAATTTTTATTAGTAATATTATTTATTTCTTTTTACAGGAGGGTGTTACTTAATCTTTCTCATCCATCAAGAAATACAGTATCAAAGAATACATACATATTCCAGGCCAAAATGCTAAACAAGAACGTATTGACCAGGAGTCCTCTTTTGTACATTTCAGACTTTTTTGCATATTTAAGCTTTTATTGAGGGTAATTTCTATAGAAAATGTTCCTATCAATGAAATCAAATGAAAGTTGAATATTATTGATATATTAATGTAAAAATATTGTATTCACATTTACATTGGTATAAATGTTATTCTTAATACCATCTGGGAATAAACGATACCCCTTGCAACACAGATCATACAGAAATGTCAGTACCTATGTTAATGAACCATTTTACCAGAATCCCTACATATCACCAAATATAAATAAAGAAATACAACCTTACAACCCTAAAAGGAAATTGCTGTCAGATATGATAGATTGTAATTCCTGGCTCTATAATTGGTAGATTTATATTTAGTCTTCAACTGATTATCAGCTATCTATGCTGTGTTTATTGCATCATCAGTCACTAAGAGATGTTCAAATAATTTCCATGCATCATCAGTAACTAATGAATGATCAAATAATTTCCATGAAGACACAGATACACCATTACACAGCCATGTACACAGATTTTTGAGATCTACTTGCTTTGTCTTTAAAAGGCCAGCTGTACAAAGAGTGACTTGACAAATATAAGACTAAGCCTGTATTCTCTCCAAGCAGTCACAGTTGCCATTTTCAAACAACATTAACGAATGCAAGTAGGATTGAGTCTCAAACAGTGTCTCAAACAATTCTGCTTATCTCAGGATAATACAGGATATGCAGTCCCAAAATCAGAATAATATTCAGGTGCTAGTCACAAGAGGGAGCTCAGTGCTTCATGACTATAATAGAAATACTTCTGGAAAAAAAAAAAAAAAATCGAGCAGAATTTGAATAGTTCATAAGAGGATACAGGATTTATAAATCTATAGCAATTTTCAAGGATTATACACCTTATACTATGTTAATTCATCTTGGATTTATCTCACAGTATCAGCCTTTGGCATTCAAGAATAAAAATATTTCCCACTCACTTAATATATACCTCCCTTTCTGTGTGTTTCATCTTCAGTTTCTCATACTTCTATTTCTTTGTCAAAAGTAAGAATAAAATGTAATTGAGAATGATACTTCATAACAGCAGCTTAAGACAAAAAAAAAAAAAAAAAATCAAACCAAAGCACAAAACAGTAATACTATATTAGTCTTAGGAGTGGACCAGAATAAAACTTTTTATCGTGGTAAAAAAAACACTCATCCATAAGTTTGAAACATCAGGTTTTCCTTGAAATGTAATTTTAATATGATAAATAAAATTCAGAAAAATGGAAATTGATTATTTCTAAAAAGTCTGGTTTCACACCTGAGATACCCTGGCCTGATAACAACACTTTTTAGATAAGCTTTAGAGCATCATAGCCATGAGTACCACCTTGCTATGCATCCTCACAGTCAGTTACACCTGCTGCCCAGGAATCAGAAAGTGGATGAGCTAACATGGCACCAACCTGGTTATTCTGAGAAGTACAGCTAGTTTTCCTCCCTAGAACAGTGCAAAGCAACTGAAATAGTCATATATGTCTTCCTTCTTCCTGTAGAGTGCCTTATCTCTACATCTCCTAACCTAGAATGTCTTAAGACATTCTAGCCGTATTTCACACTCTACACTACCTGAGACATCTCCCACTCCATCTTGCAAAACTGGAATAATCCTCATCTCCTCTTGGAAAGATTTATTCTTTTAATTTAAAAGGGCCACCATGTTCTACCATTTTTACTAAGCAAGAAGTCAAGTCCTGCTATTTTACTAAGGTCATTTATTTAAGAAAAAATAAAAAAATAAAAAGCATGACATAAAATAGTATAAATTCAATAGTATAAATTCAAATCTCCAGTTTAATTAAATCAATTTATGAATTAAAGTATTTGTAATTTTTAAGAAACTGTTTTTTAAAATTAAAGAGGAAGCACTGTCATTTTGAAGAGCATGAGACTGTGCTTGCAAGTAGTTGAGTCCTTGCATTAGGAAAAAAACAGCCTTACTTATGAATACAAGCAATGATTCTATGATAGACATGCACAAAGATAAGGCATTTACACTTTCATGTATACATAATTGGCATAAAATGTATAAAGATAAAAAAATTATTAAAATTATCAATTGAAATTGTCTTTGAAAGAAGCTAAATGCTAAGTAGCCTACATTTTTTGTCTGATGTACCTTTTATCCATTAAAATATTTCCTCCAATTTTTTGAAAAGATTATATAAATGTGTAAGTTGATTTCTGCCCTCATTTCCCCCCAAAACAAAGTATATGTTATTAAACTGTCTGTGTAGCCTTCCTCCGTATAAATATAAAAATGTATTGGCTGGTTTTAGCTAGAATATCCATTTGGAAAAGAGACACTAACATGGAATCCCATCCCCATGGAATTTAAGAAAAATGTATACAGGGATCCTCCCATCTCTTATTATGGTTGTTCAGAAACTGAAATGCAATTACTATCTGACCAAGCAGTATATGCATACATAACTAGGTAATCAATGCTAGTGACTCAGACTATATAAACAGTGCTCCTTTCTTGCCAGCAAGTTGGAAAATGGAGGATTTCAGAGGGAAATAAGGATATTCCAGTGTGCAAAACAGAAGACAGAAATCCACAGAAAGCTGTGCTTCCTTGGTTGCTTTTTTCCACAACAGACATTTCTGTTCACATAACATTAAAAGACTTGTCACATGGCCATGAAGTATATTCAAAAGAGGCCATGTGGTTTACCCTGAGACAAAAATCAGAAAATCACACTTTCAACAATCTAGAAGTTCTTATGATCAAGGCAACACACAAAGTTGTAAATTAGTACAGGCTATTTTGAATTAATTCAAGTATTATTGCCCTTACGGGCAATGTTTTGGCAGCTAGGATCTGATGGCTGTGAGACTCCTCAGCCACACACTTCACCTAGGGACATCCCATCCCTGAAGGCTGCTAGCTGTATCCCACTGCTCTTCTCTGAAGGAAATCTGAGGAGGCACAGATGGTCCAACTCCACAGCTGTAAAGGCACTAAGAACATCAAAGTCAAGACTTCATTTCCCTCCAGCACAGCAGGTTTTAAAACAACAACAACAACAACAAAAACCTCCTAGACTGTCTATAGCTCAGGAAGTAATCTCAGCCCAAATTGGCAAGAACCCAGATAACTTCAAATTGGAAAACATGCAATTAATTTGCTAAATGCAAGGTGGCATGTCCGAGAGGACAGTTTGTGTTTGAAATTAGGGAAAGCTGATCAAAAACTGTGCTTTCTACTAAGGAGGAAATAGTCATCTTGAATCTAAGACTTAGAACACGATTTTATTGTACTCTCATTCAAGTGTGCAATGCCTGATTTAAAATTAAGCAAATCTAATGAATTAGTATTTGCCTCCTGCTATCGTACATCTGTGTCACACTTACTGAATGACAATCCTGAATATTAGAAAAATATAGAACTCTTTATAATTAAGGATCTTATAAACAACAAAATAAAAACCCAACTCCCCAAACTATATCCTATTGCTAAGAATAATCCAGTGGTATTTTAACCACCTCACTGAACAGACAGGCCTTACATTGCGCTCTGAATTTCGCTAAACTTGGGCTCTGGCGGAGGGCCAAAGGAAGCAGGTTTCAGCAGCACGGGCCCTCCACTGAGAACACCCTACTGCCAGTCCTGCCGAGCCAGGGCACTGCACATTCATTTTATGTGTAGTGCTCCTGTGTCTCACAACTGCTATGTCTGATATTTTCTTTATGACTTCAGCTTATTTGCAGATTTGGCTGTGAGATGTATTTTCACACAGTACTCAATGCAAAGTCTAAAACTGAAACTCAGAAGTACAGTCTACTAAATTTAACTGAATTAACTTGATCTCTACAAATAATAACTAATGAAAGAAAAAGAAATCTATTCCTATGCAGTTTGAACAATTTCTGTCATGATGACACCAAAAAATATTATACTAAAAGTATATTGTGCCTTGGCAGCCAAAAGGGCAAACCACATTTGGGGGCCATTAAACACAGCATAACCAGCTGATCAAAAGAGGTTATTTTCATGCTATATTTAGTATTGATGTGGTCTCATTTTGAATATTCTATGCAGTTCTGGGATCCACCATATAAAAAGGGTATTAAGATACTTGAATGAGTCCAGAGGAGGGCAACAAAGATGGTTAAAGGTCTGGAAGGCATGTCCTATGAAGAGAGGCTGAGGACATTTGAGTTGTCTAGTTTGAAGAGAAGAAGGTTGAGAGGAAACCTCTAAAACCTCTAAAACTTCTTGAGGAGGGAAAGTGGAGAGGGAGGTGCCAGTCTCTTCTCCTTAATAACTGATGACAGAACACGTGAGAATGTCAGAAAATTGTAGCAGGAGAGGTTCAGTCTGGATATTGGGAAAGCATTCTTTACCTTGAGGGTGATCAAACACTGGAACAGGCTTCCTATTGAGGTGGTTGGTGACCCATGCCTGTCAATGTTCAAGAGGCTTTTACATAATGATCTTAATACTATGCTTTAATTTTTGGTTAATGCTGAAATGGTCAGGCAGTTGAACTAGATGATCTTTGAAGGTCCCTTCCAACTCAACTCAACTCAACTCAACTCAACTCAACTCAACTCAACTCTTCTACTTTGTATTGTATTGTATTGTATTCTATTCTATTCTACTCTATTCTACTCTATTCTACTCTATTCTACTCTATTCTATTCTATTCATCTACTCTACTCTACTCTACTCTACTCTACTCTACTCTACTCTACTCTACTCTACTCTACTCTACTCTATTCTACTCTACTCTACTCTATTTTTTTTTCTATATACAACCTTACCTGTCAATCAGGCAAAATTGCTTCATCTGACAAAATCCCAGAGAAGGCAGAAAAGTAATGTTAGGTCACTAGTAGTCGACAACCACAAATACTCACCAACATCTTTCTGTTCTACATCATAGACTGGCATTCTCACCTGTTAATCTCTTCACCACAGCAACTTCTGTTTAGAAAGCTACCAATGTCTGGTATATTTTTTCTGTGGATCATTTTGCCTTAAAGTATAAGTTATTTTGGCAAATATATGCATATTAAAAATATATGGATATTTTAAAATATATTAATATAATAAAATAATAAAATAAAATAATAAAATCTGACATGTATATGCAGCAGAGTCACAAGTGCATGATCTGTAGGTGTAGTGCCAGTATTATCTTGATTACAAGGGAGTATGAAATCAGTATTTCCTATGATATTTCTGATTGATGTTATGGTAATAATTCTAAATATGCCCAAGTGCCTAGTAGCCTCTAACTGCCGACAAATGAGAAATGTGAAGACAAAATTGACTGAACATCTAATGATATCAGTGAAAAATTATACTGGGTTCTCATTTCACTTGTAGAGCAGAAAGAACAGCTCTCAATATAGCCATATGGGAGCCTGAATGCCTCATTTCTCTAGTGTAGCCATTCTTCTATCATTAAAGCTAATTTATGTATTATTATTATCCTCATTTCTATTTTAAAAAAAAATGTTTGAATGTATGTATGCATTTTTATAACTTGCCACTAGTGGTGGTTTTACCTCACTGGACATCTGAACTCCACCACAACCATTCTCTCACTTCCCCTCCACAAAGTGAAGGGGGAAGAAAATATGATGGAAGGGTCTCAAGGTGAGATAAGCACAGGCAGATCACTCAACAATTATTGTCATTGGCAAAATAGAATCAGCATAAGGAGATTTATATAATTCATTGCCTGTTCCTAACAGGCTAGAACACTAAGAAACTAAAACCAAACTAAAAACACCTTCCCCCTGTCCACCCTCTTCTATGTCCTCCCCCCAGGCAGTGCAGGAGAATGGCGAATGGGGGCTGAAGTCAGTCCCTAATGCTTTATCTCTGATGCTCCTTCATGGTCATTCTCTGACCCTGCTCCACGTGGGATCCCTCCCACGGGATACCGTCCTTCCCAAACTGATCCCATGGGAGCTCCCCACAGGCAGCAGCTCTTCAGGAACTGCTCCCACATGGCTCTGTACCACGGGGTCCATCCCCCAGGAACAAAATGCTCCAGCATGGTTCCCCCATGGGCGGCAGCTCCCCCCAGATCCCCTGCTCCTGCGTGGGCTCCTCTCCACGGGCTGCAGCTCTGGCCCAGGGCCTGCTCCTGTGGGGGCTCTCCATGGGCTGCAGCCTTCTCCAGGCCACATCCACCTGCTCCACCTGGGGCTCCTCCACAGGCTGCAGCGTGGATATCTGCTCCATGTGGGTCCCATGGGCTGCAGGGGGACAGCCTGCTCCACCAGGGGCCTCTCCACAGGCCTCATGGTACTTCTGTTGTGTGCCTGGAGCGCCTCCTCACCCTCCTGCATCGACCTTGCTGTCTGCAGGACTGTTTCTCACTGTAGTCTCACAGCTGCTTTTGCACAGAAGGTTTTCCTTAACTCTGCTCTCCCAGAGACCCAACCAGTATTGCTCCCTGGCTCAGCTCTGGCCTGGAGCGAGACCCTTTTGGAGCCACCTGGAACTGTCTCTGATCTGACCTGGGGCAGCTGCTGGGCTCTGCTCACAAAAGCCACTCCTGCAGCCCCCCTTATTACCAAACCCTTGCTATGTAAACCCAATGAACCTCTTCAAGTATTCAAACACTGAAGTTCCACATTTGGTTTATATGGATAAAATGTTTCAATAATGGAAAGTAGCAATACAACAATAGATTATTAATGGCCACAGCCTTGCAAGTTATTTTACATGAAAAATGAAGGCACACTTAAACTGAAATATGGCTTTGGAGACTTAATTTTCTCAGAAATGGGATTAGGTAGTCAGAAGGGAGCAACTGTTTTTGTCCTGACGTGTTAAAAGCTGAAGTGTCTTAATCCTGCAATCACAGTTATTGGCAAGTCTGTCCAATATTCTTCTGTCATTAATAGTTTTCCTCCTGCCTTCACAGGGATAGAAAAAAGCCTCATCAGCCTGGATTCAACATGCTAAAGGGTTTTGCTGGAAATTCATCACATGTGGTCAGTGTGGGTTGGCAAGTGCCTGATTTTGTTAGCAACCTCTACCCACTAACCTTACAACCAAAGCTGAAACTGCCAAAGACCTCTTTCCTTGATGGAAAAATCTGACAAAATCTCTGTTAAATCTGGAATGGGCAAATAAGTTGAACCAGAAGAACTGGCTTAAACAACTGCGTGACATTCAGTGTCTATACTGAATCAGTACTTTGGTTTAAATCAAAGCTGACATAACTTTTCTGGATTATTTATATTTATTTTTTTTAGCAAAAATATTGGAAGTTGGAAAAATCTCACAAGAATACCTCTTTTTGCAACTTTACCAGCAGATTTCACAAATTTAAAATTAAGCCAATTTACACTAACCTTTTTTTCCCAGTGAAAATATGATTGCTGTAGACATTATATGTCAGAAATATGATTTGATTCTAGATGGGATTCAGACATTGATACAAATTTCCTTAATGGTCCAAGAGATAGAAATATTGCCAGAATAGTGCTATTATGTGAAGCTTAATCCCACAAGAATAGGTTGAAAAATAGTTATATTTTATATTGATACTATCCTGATATAACTAGGTTTAGGGATTGGAACTTTTCTTGACTAGTTACTGAACCAACAGGAGGTAATGCTTTTTTATCAGTTTTGTTTTGGCACATGGCAAAGAGATAATGGAAGTTCTAATTATAGCAGATAGCTTTGAATCCTGAGTTGATGTGTTTTAAATTAAATATAAAAGCAAACACAGGCTAGACAGAAATGACAGGTCTTTATTTCAAAAAGGCCTGGAAAACTTTATGAAAACTATTGCCTGAGATTTAAGAGAAAGAAGAGTTAGGATGTGAGGTGTCTGAACAGTGAGAATGGAGATGAGACTGAATCAGTCTCATCCAGAGACTGATTAATTCAATGAGACTGAATATAGAATAGATATGACAGAAAAAACAAAGTGAGTATTTTGTATCATCCAGAAGGGATGATATTGACATTATGGACAAGATAGATAAATTAAGAAATACATGTACCTTGTTGCAGACAAAATACAGGCAAAACTCAACACATTCAACATGGGTGTTCAGTCTCCATCTCATGTTGCTGAAATAACTAACCAATGCACTTGCAAGATCCTCTATCAAGGACTTATCATAATTTGTCAAGTTGTGTGGGTTAATTCATCAGGTTGTGCAACAGCTTAGTAAAGTTAAGGAATAAGTATGTCTCTACGGCACTGCACTGCAAGGAAAAATGAAGCCATTTCTGACTCGCCAGACTTAAGAGAGAGAAGTACGATAGCCAGGAGGAAATGACTCCCTAGGCTTCTAATAGTTAGATTGCCCAAAGTTTTGGTCTTTTGCTCTGCCTTTGCACTTTGTTCAGCAATACCTTAAGGAATACTGAATATACAGTCCATGATGCAGATAAAAAGAACCTAAAATCTCTTCTTCCTCTTAAATGACTGAGCTCATCACAAAATAAGACAATTGGCTTTCAAAGGCCTCATTTTGCTCTGCAGAGTGGAAGATCTTCAGTTTAAGGCTCTGTGGTGGTAAAAGTACTTTTTGTGGAGGTGTGAACTGGGGAACTGTGTCATCTGAAAGTGGGGGATGAAGTCTTACAAATCAGGTGTTTTAAAAACTAAACAACCATGCAGAAGTCTGAGCACAACTGTTTCGTCTGCATCTGTGTTTAAAAATAAGCTTTCCAGGGTGGGGAACCTCCTTCTTACCACTAAGTATTGGAGAAGATTTTAAGCTGTGAAACCCAGTTGCATGTAGGTTTTTATCTCAGTTATGAAAATATTATTTTATATATGTGGGGGAGACAGAATTTCATGCTCATTCCTAAATATTTTTATTACCTGGCTTGAGGCTTCCTATCTTCTATTTTAAGTGCAGGCATCTTTTTAATACAGTGATTAATGAAGTTGAGTACCTAACTCAGAGCTGTGAACGCCATTCTTCGTCTGTACACATAATTTCAGGTTCTCTTACGCTTAGCAGAGCAATGACTATATCCCTTTGGAAAGTGTTTAACAAATAAACAGGCACACAAGTCCACTCCATTATTTAAGCCAGTCACTCCCTTCTCTCTGTGAGAAAACTGCTTTTCTTATTGTTGCACATGCCTTCTAGACACTCAAATTCTCTTGGATCATTCATTTCCAGAAAGCTAGAGCACTTTTTTTTTTTTTTTTTCTTTTTCTGGAGGTAAGACTGCCAGAAGCAGCCCAGTCTGGTTAATCTGTTTCTCAATTGTTTTGAAATGGTAAGCAATCTTCCTGTATTTTTAGGGAATATTAAAGATTTCATCCCTGAAAATCAAGCACTTTTAAGTTGTCCTGAAATGGAAAACCCAAACCACTAGCCCATTTTTCTCATATAGATTTTGTCCCATGGCTGTAAGCTTAACAGAAAAAGTGTACTGCACCATTCCTGTGAGGAAAAAATACAGGAGGAAGCAAATTCCATTGATATTGATTTTTTTTCTTTCCCTTGATCTGCTTGCTATTTTATTACCACACTCAAAATATTTTTGCTTCATTCTTTAATGATACTTCTTTCCAAGAATCTTTTGAGTGGAAAATCATAGGGCATCTTAAAGGAACCTAGTTACAAGCAGGTAACCAGCAGTTAACAAGTTCAACACTAAAATCAAGAATGGGCAACTCATCTAACTTTTTATCCCTGGAAGGAGAAAGAAATCCCCTCACCAATCATATTTGCAAATACAGATTTTTGTGTGTACAGGTGGATGTTCATTACTGTGGGCATGTTTTAAAAATATAGTATCTCTATTTCTGTATTGATCCAAATAAATCTATATTCATGTTCTCCCCTTTGCTAGACACTTTGATTTTGTCTTTAATTTGCAAGCTGGTGGGGAAATAAACTGTCACTGTTCCTTTTTGTAAGTTCATATGAACTGTACTCTTTAGTGCAAGATAAATAATGCATAAAATCTATTCATGCTGTTTGAGCAAGTTTGAGGAGAGGAGATTTGCAAGTGAGCTGACAATTAAGACTTAATAGTTTGATCAGTCAACACAACTGAATTCCCAACAATGGAATCAAGTAGATCACCAGTCACTGAAAGCATTGTGATTTAGCATTATTAGTTGGAAATTAATTTAATGGCTTCTCTTGAGCCCTAATCTATTTCATAATTGCTTGTGATATATTTTTTCAGGAAGGTGGGCTGTTTTAAAAATGTTTTGGTTGTTCTGTTAAAATATCTGAGTTTTCTCAGATAAACTGAATGGTAACATAGAGATACTGTGATTTTATGTCACATTCAGGTAGATTTAAGTGTTAGTAATTAAGTAGTACAAAAAATAAAAAGACTTTTTCTGCCTTGCTTTTCATGTTTCTGACCCAAAACAAAATGCAAACATATGCTTCTGAGGGAAAGTTGAATACAAGAAGTAATGTAGTTCCACCCCCAATGTAGTAAAATTTGCTTCACTGGAAGGTCTAGATCCCACAGATGAAAACATCAGTGGTGAACATCTACATTTGAACTAGTCACTGGCGTTCTCTATAGCAGTGGGACAAAAAGTAGGTGTTTTCAAATAATAATTCATCTCATTCTAATGAAGGCAAATAAATTATGTAAAATGAATTGTTCTTCAAGAATTTTTATTTCACTGTTTAGCTATGAAGGTGACTGAGGGTGATTAGCTCTGGTGAAAACATCCACATGGATACGCCTAACTTGGTTAGGTGAATCATTCCTTGAGGTTTTGGTCTGCTGGTGGCTAAAGCAATGCCAGGGAATGTTTCTGGGACCTGGAATTCAATCATCTATAAAAATTAATTATATAAACAGCCTATGGTGTAGTTTTGGTCAGTTTCACTTAGGACTCCAACAAACAATTTATTGGTATGATTTGGGAGCACACACAGGCCAGCAACCATTCCTAGCAGACAATGTGAATGCAGACACCCTTTTTTTGAAGGTAAAATATTTAAAAATACAGATGCAGACTCGTTCTTGCCAGATGGTCTCAGTGCCAGAAAACTGTCCATATGATGTTTAATTTCCTACTATAGTTGTGTCCTGAATATCTAAGTCTAAGACATAGTATGGGACAGTAGGCCTTCATAATGAAATATGTCATACATTTTCATCAATGTGTTGTCTACAGAATCTTAGTTTATCTGTTAATGGGAGATCTACACATAAATGAAGCCAGGATGAGAAGTCCTAGCGTATTTCTACAGTATACAGTGAGAACCACAGTGAAGTATTCTCCTGAATAATGGGCTATGTTCAAAAAACATAACATGGTCTATGTATCTGTGACTGCTCTAATTACTTCAGTACAACTTGTGCCTGAGGGTCCTGATATAAGGATAATGATAGGAGCAATTAAAGCTTTTTTTTTTTTTTTTTTTTTTTTGGTCTAAATAATAAAATATAAAAATTCATGAGCCTCACAGAATATACTTTAATCAAATAGGCATTATAATACCATTCCTTTACAATGTTTGGAAAGAAGTTTGTATAGTTCAATGACAGCTTATTTTGCTATCATTGTAGCATTGCAACAAATCACTGTTTTAGACCCAAAGTAGGTTTTTCTGATGTGAGCAAGACTTTCATATGTGGTATGGCATTACTTGCTTCCAAGCTACACACATACATAAGCTTTGAGTGGACACCAATATGGAGTAATTGCACAGGTTCCCTCTCTATACTCAGTTTTTATTTGTATGCTATTACCAACAATGTGAATATAACACTGAATGTCTTTTGAAAACCAGATGGTCTAAGAATTGGTCCAAATTCTGGGGTAAATTATTCCATGACAGTAACATCTGCAAACCGTATACTTTAATGTGAAACATACATAAAGTAAATAAATTATTCCTTTTAAATACATTAAATTCCTTATATGGAATAGATACCATGCTCTCTGATTCAAACAAAAAATTACAAAGTCAATGGGAAATGAGAACAGACTGTTTGTAATTTTCTGAGATCATGAGAAACTGCTGAGCCAATTGGTAATTTCAACCCACTTGCTTATTTCTCAATTAACGCTCCTGTAAAATAACGAATAAACAAGCTTTGCTCTGCCTGTTGCTTAATTAGCCAAAACAAAACTTTCTGAAGTGTGATACCTCAGCAATTGAAGGTATCATGGTTGTAGGCAGGGGCCTGCCAACAACAATATGAAAAACTGCTAAACGTTGCCAAGATTGCTCCTCAGCAAGGCTGAGGCTTCTCCAAGTCATATGAACTATTTTCTGCAGATGGGTTGAACTTTTTCCTTCAACATAACTTTAGAAAGTTATTTATCATATTCTGAGTATCTTCTCTTAACAATACTCTCTTATGGTTATTTCTGAAAAAGCTCAGATAATTGAATCTGGGTTCCATGCAGTAACAGTTTTAGTTCAGAGCCTTGAGCCTTGTTTCAGTAAATTCCTACAGCTACACTATATGGTATACACTGCATTCAACTGATTTTCCACAAGCACCTGATATGAAAGAACTTTTTTCCATAACATCCTTTGTGGACTCACTGCCAGATTGTGGTTTGGTCTGCTGATGTGAAAGAGTCAGATCCAGAAAAATTGATGCACCGTGGTCAGTGGTCTGCTGATAGCAGATAGGTGATCAGAGAGCAGGGAGGTTATGGTGGACTGTGAAGGAGAGGATGAATGTGAGCATTTCTCCCTTTTTGACTGGCCAGAGCATCTGAGCTAGTGCTGACAGGTAAGTAGTTCAATGCTGATGTAAGCCTGCAGTAAATTAGTAGCGTTTGGGACCAAATGGGAAACAGGAAAGAAATTGTGCCTCAGCATCTCAGAAATGTTCTGCCTCCCAAGATTTTCTTGGGTAAATGCCACTTAAGGGGCCATTCTTTTCTGTGAAGAGGAGCTAAGTTAAAAACTGGATTTTTCTGAGTGCCTACCAGGCTTGGACAGTCAGGAACTACATGGAGACCTGGCCAAAGGCCTGCACATGTACCCATGGTTTTCACAGAGCCTTTTTTTTTTTTTTTTTTTTTTTTTTTTTTTTTTTTTTTTAAGTAGGGAAGTTCTGAAACTGTGGCTCTGTGCATAATGTATATATTTAAAAAGTGCATACATTATTAACAAACATATGTAAATAACCTCTTTGCTTGGAAGCAAACTCTCAGGGTCCTCTTTGGCTGTAAATATTTCCTTCAACAGTCATGTTATTCGGACAGTCTTTTTATTCTAAACACACATTTGCCTTGCAACAAAAGCTACATTAGCTATAATACAAACTTGGCTCAGAAATGACCCCTGTTTTCTTAGATTAAGCTCCTTTCTCCAGATGCATCTATTTTAAGGGTCTGATCAACTTTATAGCTGGCTCTCATGCTTCCTAAGGGTAATGAAAACTTGTGGAAAACACGTAGTTTATGCAACAATGAAAAAGAGCAGAAACCCTATCAAATAAGAGGTTTAGTTACTGTGGCATACACAGCCACACCTCTAAGGAAACTTGGATGAATAAGGTAGACTCTTTCTTAACAAAGAGACAGAATAGGAAACACTGGTGAGAAAATTTGCAAATCGAGCTATGAAAAATCAGTGTGAGGCCTCTACAGACAAACACTGACTCTGTAATGGTTTGCAGAACCTTCTAGGTACAGTTTACAAACATTCTGGATTTTTCTAGCATTTGTTCTTTATTTGATTAGGCCCCTTTGCTCACTTACTGGAGTCTAATACATGTTGCAAGACAGAGGACATGCCTGGGAAACCTACCATTTTACTTTGTTTGTTGGTTTATTTTGTAAAACAGCAGCATTGTCCACAAATTCTGAAACAGCCACATAAACGCAATTAATTCTCAGCTAGCAAGCTCCATTGGCATTAGAGGATGATGGAAATGGTGCTGCGATATGCTTTCATCAGCATTCTTGTACAGCTAATAGTCTTTGGGGAAACTGCTACTCATGAAGACTGTTCTTTTGCTAGAATCCAGAGAATTGTAGAACTTTTAGCTGGTGCAACAGGACAGCCCAATGCAGAGGCTCTTGACTTGACACAATAGGATTCAGCTTGCATCCATGAGCAGGATATCCTCATTCCCAGACCCAGCTGCTGCACCTTATGCCTGTCCTTGCCTGACAGATGATCTGTATTGTGAATCTGTAGGAAGAACAGCTCAGGGACCTGGGTGTGTTCACTCACGGCTGTAAAAGCTGATATTTGTAAGTGTTATGCCTGTTGCTTGGTGAAACTGAAGTCTGGAAGTGAGTGGTTAGAAGAGTGGTTAGGAAGAGTCTGTGAGAGGGTACTGCTTGTGAATGCCATGCTTATGAAGCTACGCCTTTATTTTTGTATCTCTATACTACCTTATGCCTTTGGAAAAGCAGTCACAAACTGGGTGCCAAAGGAAAACCTGATCTGGTAGTGTTTGATGCTCAACTTGCAATTCCTTCAGATAAGTTTAAGTAAGCATATATGGGAACAACACAATGGATAATCACAATCCTTATGTAGTTAGGTGCATACGTTCCACTTTAGAAGTCAAGGGAAAAAACTGTGTGATGTGGTTGCTTTGAAGGTGGTTTATTTTGCTTTTTAGCTATTTCTATGAGAAACAGGAATATTGCCAAGCCTTCTCAGATGGAGAGAGAAGATACGCAGTTCTTATTTTGGGATACTTTTCCTTGGCAGAAGGGAAAGAAAGAGAGAGAGAAAGAAAGAAAGAAGGAGAGAGAGAGAGAAACAAAGAGAAAGAAAGAAAGAAAAAATCAAAGGAAGGAAGGAAGGAAGGAAAGATTTCAGGGAGGTGCAAAACAGCATGAGCAGATGAAACAGGACTGATTTCTGGTTAAATCCTTTCAGTCAATATACATATATATTAATAAAAAAGAAATTTCCATTTCAATTTGCAGATATTGCAATGTAAGCATTCTGCTGCCTACTTGAGAAAAAATAAAATTAAAAATTAAAAAAAAAAGATTCCTTTCTAATCATACTAGTCCCCAAAATTTGAGTAACTCTAGCATGTCAGGTAAATCAGAATGAAGGCATCACTGATCCTTCTTTTATCCTTTTCAGGGAGTTCCCAGCCAAATCTTCTGCCCTGAAAGCTAGCTGACATGTTCTTGAAGCTTGCAGTCACACTCAATGAGTCTCAGTGATTAACATCTCCTTACATACACGCACTTTTTGAAGATAGCAGCTTGGTTTGTTTGTACCTTCAGAAATATTATGTGCTTGAACCTGGGTGGCAAGTAATAAAGGCTTTATTTCAAAAAGACAATAGCAGGAAGTGGAGAATCATTTATCCCACCTCTAGGCAGAAGAATGCCTCTTGGCCTTCAAATTAAAGATGCTGTCAGCATGATTGGTCTAAATTCCTGAATTCAGCTACTGAAATAGGTCTTGTCTGTGTTTGGGACCCAGGCCAGACCCCATTCTGATACACCCTGTTCATTGCTCTGTAGTTTCTGACCAAGTTTGGCACTGTCTCCGACAACAATTAAAGCAAACTTTGGCCTAAAGCTTGCATATGATTGCCATGAGCATCTACTACAGTAAATATTTAATTAATGTGACTTTGTCTCCTTTTTAATCTAGGTCCCGTATATTTCATTTCATGTCTTAAAATAATAACTTAATGTCGTCTACTGCAACATTCAACCAGTGATCTCAAAGCAATTGGCAGACTTCAGAAAGCACGTGCCAGACCCTGAAGTTCTTTGCTTGCATCTGTTCAATAAAAACTCAGAATGGATTCAGTAGGATTTCACTTAAGAAAGGAACGAGTAGGTATTCAGTCTGTCAGGGTTGGGGTTGCTGTTGCCAAAGCCAAAACTTGGTTAGCTTGGAGGAAAGGACAAGGCCTGTGTGCATAATGTCAGGGATGAGAGGGAGGGAGAAGAAACTTTATTAACAACTCTTGGTTATGTCAAAATAGCTGAGTGTTCAGCATGGAGAATATGATACCTGTCTTAAATTGAGGAAGACATATCTGTCTAGAGATGCCACCTGAAGTTCCACATGGTCAGCTATTTGGATCAGCAACTGCCTGAAAGTTTGTCCTTGCAACAGACTGCCATTACCTAGCTACAGTGTGTGAAAAGTGGCTGTTCTTCACTTTGTACAAATGTGTTCCTATGGTATGTTAGATTTAGTACAAATTCTCTAAATCCCAAATAGATGGGAACTGAGGCAAGTATATGAAGTTCCACATGTTGTAAAAATAATACTGCTTAAAAGTATTTAGTATTATTAGACTGGATTTCCCAGAAGAAAGACTGCTCTGAACATAAGATCACTTTATTTTTTTAGCCTTTTAAATCCATCTTCTTGTTACAAATTTCCTGACTTTTTCCCCCCCTTTTAACCTCTGTTTCTACAATGGAGCTGAACACCCTGTCATGGATATTTCTTGTTAGCATTAGTACATATATTTCCTGGCTGAGGCAGTCAGTAGCTATCCAATTTCATTTCTTTAACCAGTTTACTAATAATGGAGCTTAAAAAGGATGTAAAAAAGGATATTTCTGCATGTAGGGGAATGTCAGTGAGAATGTAGCTCTTTCTCCAGGCCACGGTAATTTACATGCAGCAATATCATAAACCTGTCTCAGTGTAGGAGGCTCCATGAACATAACATGAATCTGTCAAATTCCAGGCTCTCTGGTATACTTGGCATCAGTTCAAAATCTTCTGGAGATTGAAAAAAAAGAATCCTAAAAACAACATCTTCCAGATATATAAATTAAACACCACGGAGCACAGTGATAAACATTACATGAGAATATTAATGAAGATCTGTTTTCTTCTTTGGCTGTCTTTCATATCCTGCAGGTTTCTTCCTTATTATAAACCTGTCTATTTTATGCACAGTATTTGCAACAGTATTGTCACCTGCAGGCTGGTAGCTCTTCATAGGACTGTTCCCATCCAACAGAAACAATAAATTGCCGTAAAAGTTTTATCTATTTGCTTGGTCAAATACAATTTGCTAGTACTTTGAAAATGTACATCTGTTCTGTATACAATTTGTATTGCCATTTGTTACACAGATGTGTAACAAGACATATACCTGTCCAGGCTTACATGTGATTCAGAAATGCATATGTTAATCATGCTGGTGGAAGGAGGTTAAGGAAAAGACAATAAATCAACCTACAAATGGTTTCACTTGGAAAGGTCTAACAGAACAGGGTTATTTTTATCCTAGGATGCTTTTAATTTGAATCAAAAATGCTTTACCACATGTTCTGCCAACAGTTCAAAAGGATTGGTAACAAACATTTAATCTTTTTTATTCTGGGATTGGCACTAAGCCCTCATCAAAAAGTGTATGCAGTCAAACAGCTTATCTCCACTGAGCTGTTTCCCTTAATGTGTTCCTAATTATAATCCTATATATTGCTCACTGTGGCCGATTTAACAATATGGCAGTAATTTCTTTACAGGCCTGGCTGTTCTTTGAACTGCGAGTACAGAGGGCTAGAACGGAACCAGATCAATGGGATCTGAGTGCAGGGAAATCAAGCCAGATGCAATCTCTGGAGAATGCATTTCCAGCTGTTCTCCAGAAAGGGACTGGAGCAGACAGCTAGTAACCGTGCAGCCCCTTTCATACAGCCCCCCAGATCTACACTGCAAGGTGTAGTCATTCTTATCTTTATTGCATTCTGAAGCTCTGGGGAGACTCACCTGAATTCCACACAAAGGCTATTTTTTAACATCATTTAACAGGGATTTTGAGTAATAGCCTGCTTACCCCCTCCTCTTAACATTTGATTAGACTGCTAAAGTTTTGAAAGGAGTATTTGAATCAAGCTTGGGCAAGTGTTTCCATAGACTGGAAGCTGTTGCATAAAGCTGAGGGGAAGTAGAAGTAGTTGTGCTATGGTTTGAACTATATTTGTTTGTGGAGGGTTTTGAAATACATCATCTGAAAAGTTAAGCCTTTTATTCTTCAAGTGTCTATAGCCTTAGGAATTACAATCCTCTCTACCTTCTTTTCCTGGTATGAATGTCTGGTTCACAAAAAACATGTAACATCACAGACACCAAGTAAATGAATATGTTTGTAACTGAAGTTATGTTTATGCCCAAGCAATTGTTTGTGTTTGCCGGCTTTCACTTAGCTCTGATGCCCTGATAGATAGCAAGGAGAAACAAAACAAAACAAAAACAGCCTACTTAAGATTTGGTAGTCCTGTGCTTTCTATATTTTCCCCTTATATGTCACGTTCATTCATTCCTGATTAGTGCATACACTTCCTTTAATGTGATATTTTCCAGTCACCCACATACCCAAACAAAACAGAGCATAGTGCTTAATCTTTAAAACAAAGTTGATCAGGGAGGCAAACTTCTAAGACTGCCCCTGCATAATTTTCCAACCAGGCAGTCTGGGACTATGGATCAGCTTCATGGTGGCATTGCACAAAGCCCTTCTAGTGACCTCTGGATTCCTCTAGGAAGGGTTTTGGACAGGTACTGCCTGCCACAATAACCTCAAGCCTGGAAACTGAGAAGTGGTGTGTTTCAGATGTGTATGTTGCTGGCACTAGTTGTACTGAAAAACAAATTAAGTCATTTTTACCACTCCCATAAGATTCAAATACAAAGATATATATATTTTTTAACCTCTCTCACGTGTTAGCACATTTGTTTACTGAAGCTGTGTAGGGGCACGTGGAAGTACTATTAGAGATGCAGCTGCCAGAGCTGCTGCACTCCAGCCGTGCACTGCGAAAAGGGGCTGTGCACCCACCAGTATCAGTAACCACAACGAGCAATAGGCACTGGGCAGCTCCATGGAAGTGGATACAGGTCCATGCAGAAAGTGCTTCTGATCCAAAGCCCATTGGAATTGGTAGGATGACATCTCATGACTGCATTGGGGTTTGGATCTCGTCTTTTGTAGTGTATTCACATCCATGGATACACACTGAGTTAGCTGTTCAGAGACTGTTATGAACCTCTAGCTTGAAGGTTTTGTAAAATCTATTTATTTTCCTCCTGAGTCTGTCTTGCCTTGACATCTCTGAGAGCTTCGGAGTACCCACTTACACTGTTTTAAAGGCCTAGTATCTATTAAATGAGAAGGTATGGAATAATCAGAAACAGCTTTACTGTAACACACAGTTGAACTTACCAATAATAGTCAAACAATTAATCCTACTGAAGATATTCCATTAGTCTTGGAGACAGTCGTCTGGGTTTACTGAAGTTCTTCAAGGAATGAAGACCATTGCTTTCAGAAGGTGACATTATTTCTGCTTTTTTTTTTTTTTTTTTCCTTTCACATTTTGTGAATCTAATCCCTTCACTTTTGGGTTCCTTGCCTGTCAGGTGGAAAACATGTCACTGTTTTTCCACAGTGCACTGTTTTTCCACTTTGCACTGTTGCACTTTTCCACTTTTGCACTGTTTAGCACTGTTTTTCCACTTCTTCAGGCTGCAAGACATCTCACTGGTCACCACTTCCATTTGTATTCATATTTTAACCCCCAATGACAGCACTATTGTCACAAAGTTCGTTTGTATACTAAATCATATCACATGATGTGGAATATGTGTCTTTTGCCATAATTGCCATTTATGTACTGGTAAGTGACCTGTGACTTTGTTTCCATTTCAAGTAGAGACTGCATGCTTTCAAACAAAAGGATGAATAAACAATTTCTCACTGAATGTTGATCCCATTACTTTTGTTGAATCCCCTAAAAAGTGTACCTGCGACTGTCAGAGTTTTCTGCAAATATTCCAATTTGCAGAAAGAGTATTTCTTGTATTCTTCAGGTGGGTATTTGTGGGACACTTGTTAGCTCTAAGAACAACTTTAAATATCTTTTCATAAACATAAAACTTTTTATACCATTGACTGAGACCAAATCCCCCTCTATTTAAGCAGAATAACAATTGCTCTTTGTTAGTCTATGATGAATAAAACACAAGGTGCCAGTTTCAGTCACGCTATTGTATGCAGACCAATCCAATAACCTGCTAGCAGGGACTTCTGAGGACTTAGTGTTGCTCCTTATTCATTACACTTCAGGACCAGGATCTCCTTACTTCAGTTTCCCATGTCCACTGAAAAGCTTTGTACTATGGTATTTCCAGGTAGTCAACTAGGCTGTGAGATTAATTGTTTACAGAAATTGTATTTTCAAAGAATTTTGTACCAATTTCACATCTCTTAAGCCATACCTGCTACTGATAGCCTCAGCCTTGATACCTGAACATTTTTATATATTACTCACTCATATATATTATTGTGTTTACATAGAAGTTATTTTCTCTTGTTTAGATTTATTCTAACTACTCCATTATTTATTTATTTATTTATTTTTCCAAAGCTTCCGGTTATGCTGTACAACTTTTACTTCCCATATTGAAATATCATCTTTATAGTCTTTTGTATCCTCCATAACAAAAAATATTGCATTTTGCAGTCAAACCCCTAAGGGACTGGAAACAACCCAAATGGTAGTCTGCAGAAACAATATTTCTCAGAGGGCCTGTTGAGTGTGAACAAATATCTTCTGTTTTTCTTAGGGCACTTTGTTGAAAGCTATTTGGCTATATTCATATTCCCTGATATATCTCCCTTCATAGGTAGAAGAAAATTGTCCTATTTTAAATATCTAATTCTTCACATCTAAAGATGGGCATAAGTATGTCTCTTTAGTCTAAAAGGCTAGCAGATAGATAAACTCTAGTAGCTCCTTTTTTGTTGCATGACTCCCAGAACAATAAACAACATAGTCTGTCTTAGAGTATTTACATATGAGTTGCTGAAGTTTTGGCTCTTTCAGCTTAATTCCCTTCCCTTCCCTTCCCTTCCCTTCCCTTCCCTTCCCTTCCCTTCCCTTCCCTTCCCTTCCCTTCCCTTCCCTTCCCTTCCCTTCCCTTCCCTTCCCTTCCCTTCCCTTCCCTTCCCTTCCCTTCCCTTCCCTTCCCTTCCCTTCCCTTCCCTTCCCTTCCCTTCCCTTCCCTTCCCTTCCCTTCCCTTCCCTTCCCTTCCCTTCCCTTCCCTTCCCTTCCCTTCCCTTCCCTTCCCTTCCCTTCCCTTCCCTTCCCTTCCCTTCCCTTCCCTTCCCTTCCCCCCCCCCTTTTTTTTTTCTTCCCTTTCACATTATTTTGAACACCCTGTATTTTTACTGGGAACTTGCCTTTCAAAAGTGCAAGCTTTTTGGTCTCAGATCAGTCATAAATTGGTTATGTTGGGTTTGCCCTCCTCTTCCATCATCTCTTACATAAGATTCATGTTTCTGTGAATCTCAGATTTCTTACCACCTTTTCAGAGCTAGCCTTATTTAACTGAAAACTATTAAAGCCGTCAGGTGTTCTAATCCAACCTAAAAATAGGCTGGCTACTGAATTTTATCCTCTTAAATGGCACTTGTGTCTCAGAGATAGAGGAGGAATGGTCTGTTTCAACCCAATCCAGCTATATCCCAATTTCCCAGAAAGCTGCATGTTTGACACAGGTTCTAACTGCTCCAACATTCACATGGTGTATTTTGTTATTTTCTTACTGCTTTAGAATGTGATAACTATACGATAATCACTGACTAGATTTACAAAGGATGTAGCATTTAACTCAAACACCAGTCAAATATAAAAATTCTCACTTATATGACTTTTAGTTTCATAGTACATGCAAGCTATTAAGTCATGTTTAAGTACAAATCATTCTGTTACCTGTTGCCATTAAAATAAAAAATTAAAACTGAACAACAGTGGATTGAATACGTAATTCAGGGCATCATAGCTTCAATCTCTATTACAGAGGGACTAATTTTCCATTAAAGACTTACTGAATTTTGAAAAGCATGAGCATAGCCAGCAAGGACCAGAAATAAAAACATCCCTTATTGAAGACTGATCTAATCACAGAACAATATTAATAACAGTTTATTTTCTTTATTCTCTCTTTGACCTATAAACAATGTTTTCTTCTTTGAGCAATTACATAGCTTTGAGAGGAAGAATGTACTGTGGCCTCATCCTGGCTTACCTTAGCCTTTGCTGTAGTGGCTAAGACAATCTTCTGGGAAATAAAAAAGCAGGAAGCTTTGAATCCCCTTAGGTAGAATTTTATTCCTGTTTTCTCATTTCCCAGATAAGTGCTTTAGCTGTTGGTGACTGCCTCCTCTCTCTGCTATTTTCATATCTGTTAGATGATTTCATGGCATACTGTAGACTTTGTCTTTCTCCTCCCATATTTCCTAACGAGGTGACTTCAAAGCAAAGAGTCCATTCATTTAGATTAGATTTAGTTCAGGATTAGGCTATATTCATCCCACTGAACCTAAGAATTTAACTGTGGAGGTTAGTTTGCCATAAACTCCATCTATATTCAATAAATCTCCCTGTAGAGGGAGAGTAGGATGACAAGGTTACTATTTTAGGTATGTCTCAGCTAAGTGGTTAAAGGCTGACAGATAAATCCAGGCCTGAGGGGTGTCCTCTTAGGCCTTTAAGTCTCTAGTTCAAGACTGAACTTAGACACTTGTTTTAATACACTTTTACTTGGAAAAGCACATAAGCACATGCTTGTAGTTAAGCAACTACAACTTAGGGATAGAATCCTGCAATAAATCACCTTTTTCACGACTACTGACTGCGACATATTTTTTAAAATAGAAATGACTCCTGCAGTTCTATTTTTCTGAAGTGATTTTAAGCCTCCCTATGGTAATAAAGTATTTCCTACTAAGCTAAACCTGATTAACTTTCTCAGATTTCGACGTTGTATTTCCATCCTCCCTTTCTGGTTTGGAAAATTCCTAAAGTTTGTAATTCCATTCACTTCAGTTTGGAAACCTGACATTAAATATTGTATTCAGATTACTTCTTATACTTGAAAAGATAATCCGGCAGTACTTGAAAAGACAAACTATATCAGAGTGATCATAGGAATTGCAGAAATACACAGAAACTTTTCCATAATACTGGAAAATATTATTTATTTATTTATTTATTTATTTATCAGATTTGGAAACTGCGCGTATCAATAGTAGCACATTTGGTATATATATATATTTCCCAGTAGAACTACTCAGCCATCTTATAAATTAGTGCCTCAGTAAAATCCATGTTGTCTGCTTAACAGAAGTCTAGCAGTTGCATTTGGGATACTCTAAAAGAAATGATCTGATATTTCTAAGAAAAAAAAATGCATGAGATACAATAACTGCAGAGAAAATTATACTTTTATAAATTGTAAGCCCATCTTCTGTCTATCTATTCCCCAAATATAAGCATTGATTGTGCACCAGATAAGTCAAAAGAAAAACTCCACTCTGGGTATTTGAAAAGTAGGTGAGGTCACTGGGCAGTCTTAGCCCAGTGTACTTCAGATGGTGAGAATTTCAACCTCTATCATGCTCTCAATGAGGAGCTTGCAGCAAAACAAAACTGCATCCTGTATTTCCCCATCCTTTCATGCCAGAAACTTGAGGGGCCTTTCTCTGGTCCAGGGATCTAGATGCACTTTTCGAGGCATGTTCCTAGCTTACTAGGGTCCCTTTCTCTTATTTCTTGTGCTAAAAATGCAGCTTGTTTTCTCCTTGTTTGTTTGTTTGTTTGTTTGTTTCTTTCTTTCTTTCTTTCTTTCTTTCTTTCTACACATTATGTCTCCTTCTACCCTGTAGTAGAATCTTCTTCAGGCTCTTCTTCCAAACCAGTTTAGGCACTCATTTGTAAAGAGAGACCAAAACTAGAGGGAAATATTTAGGTGAATGTCTACTTTAGTGGTATGGTCACTATTTGGATTATAGTAGAACCTAAACAAAATTGGATCTTTATCTGATAGAAAATCATTGAGCCTGAAATTATTTTGCCTATGAAGATGATTGCATTTTAACCTATATTGTATTCAAAGATGGTCCACTGAAGTTGTGTTCCTATTGATGAAAATATAATGAAATAAGATCAAAACGAAACAGCTGAGGCAGAGGGTTTTATAACTGGCGCCAAAACAAATCGATGGAACCAGATTTTTTCCACCTAGATTGTTTCAGTCTAAACAGACTGCAAAGTTTCCCCCCTAGTAAGAGAGAAGCCATTAAATAAGCCATTTTAATAGCTCATTCACCCCCAATTTATTTGGTATCCCTTTGAGATTATCGAGTGAAACAAAAATAGTACCTATAGAAAGTAATGAATACAGAACATACTTTCACACTTTCCAGACTTTCCCTCCATGCTGCTCAGCCCCATTTCCTTATTTTTTAATGATAAATAAATTAACATTAATTTTCAATGTTCACAGCATGCCATATACATCAGCTAGAAAAGAAAAAGAAAAAAGAAAAATGGTTAGTAAATCCTTTTTAATGGAATGCAACATGTGCTGCCCCTTCTGTGAACTCACCACTCATTCAGGAAATTGATTTGTCAAGATGTAAAATAAAAATGCATCATTTCATCACATTTCTAGAAAATATGGCTCCAATCTTATAAGATGCAGAGAAGGCTCAGCTCCCTTAAAGCCTTTCAATGGAAGCACTTAGCACCTCACACTAACAGGCTGATTTTACATGTCGTTTTAATGATCCCTTTAATAGTTCATTCTGCAATCTAGCAATACTGAGCATTACAGTGCCTAATGCCCTTGTTGGACCTGGCTCTGAGCCAACTTTATGCTTTGCAACTTATTTGTACCCAACAATCTCACCTTAAAAAATATTTGTTTTCCCCAGGATGCAGGTGTTGATATAGCTGCATTGTAGGTAGAATTCCTGGATCAGGTCATAAATCAGGGCATGGTGCTGACTGCGGAACAGAGTCCAGGCCTTGGGGCAGATCTGAACAGTTTCTCCCCTCCTCCTCTGCAGCGATCCTGTGCAGCTCAAGAGTCATCCAAGAAAAGCAGCTTGTACAGGCACTATAATGTCTGGAAAAACTTGCTAATATTGATTTTCATACAAGAAGGGTAGATATATCAGGCACGACTTTCAACACCTTACACAGGTTTTATGCCAGTGCAACTGGACTTTATTGAAACTTCTCTGGCATAAAACTGATGCAACATTATGGACAATACGGCTCTTTGCTACTGCTATTTTTTTTGCAATATGAGAGAAACTGATTACCTCTGTCATGCTTGGGAACATGGTCAGTCATGACAGAATCATTTGTGGACCTCTGATGCATCTAGTGCTATAACCCCCAAGGACACAGCATGCACCATTCCATTATTATTTTCCAATATTTATTACTGGTCATCTCTGATAATGTATCATATAGAGCTATTCTCTTGTTCTCTAATGGTATCTTTGATATGTACTGGACATTTTGCACTCTTAGCTTCAACCTTTCTCTTTTCTGATGTCTCTCCAATGTCTTTCATCAGTTCCTTCTCTAAAGGTAAAGCTTTAAAGTTCATAATTTTCTTCTACAGTATTAAGGAAAAAAAAATAAAAATATATATATATATAAAATCATCAATGACTTTATCACCATCTGTTTGTACATCTTTCTCATGTGACAATTGTACACTTGCTGGATATCACTATTTCATTTATTCTGGAATTCATACAGGTTAGCAAATTTCTGCAAGCCAGTGGTTACACACACAACTTCAAAAAAGTGTGAGAAATATATTGAATGTAGCATTGTGGCATTGGAAGATTCACTAGGCATTTCAGAAAAAATCCCTACCTGAAACCTTTCTTTGGTCACTGTTCAAGTAGAAAACAGATCTTGTCTTGGAATTAGGATGAGGGAAATAATGGAGGTTTTGGTGTCTAAGAAGTCCTGCAATTGGTAGCTGGCAGCTGCCCTTCTCTCTAGTTGCAGATCTACCAGTGCCACAAAAAAGGCACGAAGAGTGCTAGTAATTGGAGATTCCTCTCTGAGAGGCACAGAGACACCTATTTTCCATCCAGATAATCTCTTCAGAGAGGCTTTCTGCCTTCCTGGGGCCTGCATTTGTGTCGTGGTTTAACCCGGCCGGCAGCTAAACACCACGCAGCCGTTCGCTCACCCTCCCCCCTCCCTCTCTGGGATGGGGGAGAGAAATGGAAAGTGAAGCCCGTGAGTTGAGATAAAGACAGTTTAATAAGACAGGAAAATAATAATAACAAAATAATAATAACAATAATAATAATAATAATAATACAATGGTGATAATAGGAAAGTAATAATAATACGTACAAACAAGTGATGCACAATGCAATTGCTCACCACCCGCTGACCGATGCCCAGCCTAACCCCGAGCAGTCCGGCCCCCTCCCCCCGGCTAGCCACCCCTATATATTGTTTAGCATGACGTCAGATGGTATGGAATACCCCTTTGGCTAGTTTGGGTCACCTGTCCTGGGTCTGTCCCCTCCCAGCTCTTACTGCACCCCCAGCCTGCCTGTTGGCAGGACAGAGCAAAAGGCTGAGATGTCTTTGGCTTGGTATAAGCACTGCTCTGCAACAATTAAAACATCGGGGTGTTATCAGCACTCTTCTCATCCTAAGCCAAAACACAGCATTCCACCAGCTACTAGGAAGAAAATTAATTCTGTTCTAACTGAAACCAGGACAATTTGTGATGTTATTAAGAGGCTACCAAGCCTGGTGGGTCCTGCTGGCTACCACCCCTTCCTACTCTTTCATGTAGGCTTAATGTGACTTAAATGTGACTGCCACAATGAGACTCCAAAACATCAAAAGGGACTTTATGTCCCTCGGAAAGATGTTAAAGGGATCAGGAGTGCAAGTAGTGTTCTCTACTATCCTCTTAGTTGGAGACTGGAAACTAAGAAGACAAATTGACCAAGTGATTGGCTGCGAGGCAGGTGCCATGCTCAAGGTTTTGGGTTCTATGATCTTGGACATACTTTTGAGAGACTGGGCATACTGATGACAGATGCGGTGTACCTGACCAGGTGTGTTCATCAAGAGTGTTCTGGACAGAAAGCTGGCTGGGCTTATTAGCAGGGTTTTAAACTAGATGACACGGGGCAAGGGGATGTACCTCTGAGTGACGGAAGCGAACCTGGGAACATTGTCGCTTTAGGAAACAACAGGGAAATACTTGTTAACTCTCTCAAATCTTGAATTTTTAAATTTTGAAATCTTGAAAATTTGGAAGCGTTCCTCCAAAAAAAATGATGTGTCCAATAGGCTGGCTGAAGTGCCTCTACACCAATGCACACAGTGTGAAAAACAAGCAGAAGGAGTTAGAAACCATGGTGTAATTAGAAAAGTATGACCTGATTGCTATCATGGAAACATGGTGGGATAGTTCACCTAACTGGAACACTGGAATAAAGGGCTACAAAATCTTCAGAAGTTATAGGCAGGGAAAGAGGAGTGGGGTAGTTGCTCTCTATGCTAGAGTATGGATTGAATGTGAAGAGATGCTCAGAGAAATAGCCACAGACAGGTTTGTGAGTTAAAGTTAATGACCAGACCAATAAAGTACACCTTGTGGTCAGGGTCTTGTTTTGACTACAAGTGTCACGCTCTGTGGTGGTTTTACCGTGCTGGGCAGCTAAACCCCACAACCGCTCTCTCACTCCCCCTCCTTTAGATAAGGAGGGGGAGAAGTAAAGCAAAGAACAACTCACGGGTTGAGATAAGGATAATTTAATTAAAGGGAAATAATTATAATAATTAAATAAAGACTACCATGAACTAAACAATTTAACTAAGGGGAAATAAAAGGGAAAGGGGAAAAAGGGAGGAAAACAAACAAACAAAATAAATGAAAGCTATATGGAAGTGCAGAGGAAAGAAATTACTCTCTACTTCCCACAAATGAGTGATGATTGACCACGTCCTTGAAGCAAGGCCTCAACGCACGCAGCCGGTGTTCGAGAGGAGGACCGACGTCTTCTCAACGAGAGCCCACCCCTCCCCTCTTCTTCCTGTTTCCACCTTTTATTGCTGAGTGTGACACCACATGGTATGGAATATCCCTTTGATTGGTTTAGGTCAGCTGCCCTAGTGATGTTTCTCTCCTCACTTTTTTGCCCACCCCCTAGGAGGGTTAGAGAAAGGCCCAATGCTGTTCCACTGCTGCTCAGCAGTAGACACAACACTGGTGTGATAACACTGCTGTTCCAGCTACAAGTACAGAGTACGGCACTGTATGGGCTGCTGCCGGGAAAGTTAACATTCCAGCCAGACCCAGTACATGCTCGCACATTCTCATTCTGATGAGGGAGTTCAACCACTCAGATGTCTGCTGGAAAAGCTACACAGCAGGCTGTAAGCAATGCAGGAGACTCCTCAGGTGTATTTAGGGTAAATTCCCGGTCCAGGTATTAGACAAACCAAACAGAGGAGAAGTGTTAGTGGACCTGGTGTTCACCAATGCAGAAAATCTCATTTAAGAGGTTAAGATTGGAGGCAGTCTGGGCTGTCTCAAGGGAGGAATACCATCCAAAGGGCCCCGGAGAAGCTTGAGAAGTGGGTCCACATGAACCTAATGAGGTTCAGCAAGGCCAAGTGCAAGGTGCTGCACCTGGGTTAGGGCAATTCTGGACATGAGTACAGACTGGGAGAACTCATTGAGAGCAGCTCTGCAGAGAAGGACTTTGGGGTTCTGGAGAACAAAAAGCTTGACATGAGCCAGCATCAACAGAGTGGGTCAAGGGAGGTGATTGTCCTGCTCTATTCTGCCCTTGTGAGGCTCCACTTGGAGTGCTGCATCCAGACCTGGGATCCCCAGAACCAAAAGGATTTAGGTCTGTTAGAGCAGCTCCAGAGGAGGGCCACAAATTTGATCAGAATGCTGGAGCACCTCTCCTATGAAGAAAGGCTGAGAGAGCTGGGGATGTTCACCATGAAGAAGTGGAGGCTCCAGGGTGACTTCACTGCAGTTTTTCAATACTTAAGGGGGGCTTATAAAAAAAGATGGAGAACAAGTTTTTGCTGAAACAGGCAATGACCAGGGGGAATGGTTTTAAACTAAAAGATGGGAGATTTAGATGAGATGTTAGGAGTAAATTCTTCACTCAGAGGATGAGGCGCTGGAACAGGTTGCCCAGAGAAGCTGTGGATGCCCTATCCCTGCACGTGTTCAAGACCAGCTTGGATGAGGCCCTAGGCAACCTGACTGAGTGGGTGGCATCCCTACCTGTGGCAGTGGGGATTGGACAAGATGATCTTTAAGGTCCATTTCAACCCAAGCTCTTCTATGATTCCATGATCTGGATTTGCTACCTGCTGTTCTCTGTGTTCCTGGTATAAATGCATTTGCCACAAGGTCAAGAAAACTCTACTTCCAAAAACCCTGAGATACTGAGAACATTTTCTTATTATTATTATTATTTTTTTATCTTACTTAACCATTTTTCATCAAAACTTAATGTATCTGAAAATTAATAACCTGTACTAAATATGAGCAAGCAAGCAAAGTGCACCTTAATTTCATGCATTAGCAAACATGACTGTTATTATTTCTGTGTAGGATAGGATCTATATAATGTGTTAGTCAGCATGATGAGGAAGTAAAAATTTAGTTACTAACAACATCAAAATCCTGTGATCTTCACTCTGGCTTAACACAAGCTGACCAGCTCCTGTCAGTTAGAAGGGAAATTATCTGAGTCAGGTCTAAGTAAAACCTGAGGAAAGATCCTCAGGATCTGGCCCACAGTAACTCAGAATTTCCTTTCTATTATTAGTCCAATGATTTCAGGAAAAGTAGCAAGCAGAAACTGGGTGTGTTCTGCGGGTTAGTCATGTAATTTTGAGATCAAAGACTTAGGAATCTTCAAAGACGGGTTTTCAGTGCCTGTCTAGTACATGCTAGATTCAGAACTTCATGGTAATATTTTTGTAAGTTGCCAGTTACTCAGATGAATATGTGAGATGAGCAAAAATGATCCTTGAAAATATGAAGCTGATTTTCTTCATTTGTAATTCTCTATAACTGATAATCTGTACAGTAAAACAATACTGAGAAGTTTAAGAGGCAAATTGGGAATGGGAAGGATCTGGCATAGGGAACAAAAGTGGAACTACATGAGTATTTCAGAGGCATCTACAACTTATACATACATAACACCTTAAGTATTAGTCTAAGAGGAATGTGCAGCAAGAGTTGACAGCTAATGTTTTATTTCAGAGTAGGTAGTGGTTGTTACAGTGTATTCAGTACATGGGATGGTGATGGCTGTGGTGTGACTTACACTGTTAGAACAAGGCTGTGGTGTGGCATTTGGCCAGTGGTTGAAGTGAAAACTGAAAAGTGACAACAGTATCCTGCCAAAATCTGGTATTGTCCCACAGGCTTTTCATTTTATTCCAAAGGTCCTAACATACTGTATTCAGCCAAATCTGCTTCATGAAATTCCCACTCAAGGAAAAACACTTCTTGACAGAATAAGTGCTTTGCTGATTTCATTATTTTTTATACAAATTTTCTTTGTACAGAAATAGGCTTGTTAAGTAATGTCTGTGTGCAAAAAGGTAAAATCCTGTGAAAAATATGGCACAGTAAATGGATAAATATTGCAGCTCAGCAATTTCTGTCAATGTTTTACATAGGAGGAAATCCTCTGTGACATGTATCTGATAATGGAATCATTTCATATGAGGGTTCTTACTGTGTGAGGGCTCTACTGTTTGCAGCACTGTACAATGAAGTACATTAGTAGTGTAGCACCAGTTTAATACTAGGCATTGAAGGCTGAGCCTTGCTTTTAGTTATTGCATCAGCAGGAGTTAAAGAAGCCTTGTTCTAAAAGTAAAGGCCAGAGAGGCAGGGTTGAGAACTAGCAAATATTGAAGAGTGAGGCTTTTTGCATAAGTTGGACCAGATTCCCTTTCCACTGCTGTTTTTACATACTGACTTGTGCTTCTTATTTAGAAAAACACTTCACAAGCCACAAGTTCTGAAAATCAGGTCTATTTTTCTGTCTGTCTAGGCTCTTTCACTTCATTACCTAAGTGCCTCCATCATACTAAGTACCTAATACCTCCCATTATCTCAGTGAGTCATTCAGATGTCAGTTACTTAATATCATTAGTTCATTATGAATAAATATTAGGGCTAAAATCTACATCTGCTGTGAAAGATGCAAACCTTTTTATTTCTGAGGCCTAGGTTACTTAACAGTGTATGAAAACACTAAAGACGGTTTATGAAAAACCCTAAGAGCAAAATAAACAACAGCTTCCCAATAAGAGATAATATTTTGTTTAATAATATACAATAACTATGATTAATTTTTAAACCAACAGTGGATGATAAGCAGGTAGACTAACTTTGTTTTGAGGCGGATTTCCTTCCTCATTTAACTTTTCCCCTGAAATATGAGGGCATGAGGAAGAATTCAGTCATATTTCCTCCTAGAGAAGGAACTCCTGCTGGAAAAACAGGCACGTTGGGACATACCAAAGCAAGGTGTAATATGTTTCCTTTTAAATGACCTGCAAACTTTACTGGCAAAACAATGGCAAACTTTACTGGAGCAAAACAATGGTCTTGCTTTCCTATGCTGTCATTTTGATGGCTACCTAAAGTTATGTTACAATGAGGAAGTTCTTGTTGCTGGAACTCCTTTTTGCAGAACCACAGGGGTATCTTGTACTTTCCCCAGACTAGGGTACCTACATCTACACTGCCTTATGACTGTTCTGATTGGAAGTATATGCCTGTAATTTTACCTTCTGCCCATTTTATTTGTCTACAGTGCTTGCTTACACACCTTTCAGAGCGAGTGCAAGACATCCTAGAGGGCTACTTCTGTCTCTTCTACCTTGCAGGACAACTCAAGCTCAAGGTTGCATCTGCAATACAAAAGGGCAGGGCATAAGTATGAGCTGTTCAGTGAAATTTCTCATGTTGTGTATTGTAATGTCTTATGGTAATGTCAGACAGTCAGGGCTAGGTGAGAAATCTATATGAACTTCTTTGTAGAAGGCCTCATGTCAAATATTGAAAGGAGTGAGCGGAACTAGATGCAGAGTAAATTTGCAAGAGCATAGCTCAGAGAGCATGTTTTGTGCTAGCCCTTGCTCGGACTCTTACTCTTTGCAAATATGACGTAATGTCTTCATCTTGTATTTATTCCAATATGTATTCATTCTCCTTTCAGTCTGAACTATGATTGAAACCACTGAGGCTGCTGTTTTAAATGTGAGAGGGCAGGTGAAGAAAATACCAATCGCAGTTATTCAGAAAACAGTTACCTTGACTGAATGGAAATTTGGAAGGGATGTGCATCCATGTGTATCTTTTCTTCCTATATGCATTACCACTTGCTCAGAGCCATACCTAAATGGGAAAAAAGAACTCTTGCCCATTGGCCACGAGAAACATGACAGAGCTCAGACAGTGTGGCATTGTATGGGAGCACAAGGCATGCTGCATTCCAGTCTGAGTTCTCTTGATTCCCTTCCGACTATGTAAATACCAGTCTTTCAGACAGGTCTGGTGCCTCCTCTGTTCTTCCTACCACATCTGAGTTCCTCTCTTGATCAAACTGGAGCAGATAACTTCAGACAGCATTTCATAAAATGTATCTACTTTGTGCCTCTAGCAGGCAACCTGTCATTTCCTTCTGATGATGACTGCATCTGATCTTAATGTTGTGATACCCTTCTCTTTCTCTTCTACCAACAGATTTTTTTCTCCTTTTTGCTATAAAAAATGCATTTTTTCATGAACGTATTTTTACCTTTACTTTCAGGAATTTGTGCTTTTTCTCTTTTCTTTCTCTTTTCTTTCTCCTTTCTCCTTCCCTCCCTTGCCCTCCCTTCCCCTCACCTGCTCTCCCCTGCCCTCCCATCCCCTCCTCTCCCTCAATGGCTGCTTAAGAGCAAAGACTCTATATGGTCTCATCTGTTCCTCTCCCCTCACGGGCTTCACCCATGGAAAAGCTGTGAAGTGCAGCCCACCCCTCTACAAGTGTCTAGCTGGACATCTTGTCTAGCTCATTAGCACATGGGTCTCTGGGTTTGTCACATGGGAGGAAGGAATGCGTGAAACAAAGAGGAATACTGGGAAATTCTGAGCTGTTACTAGTGGGCACGAACTCAGGTGGGTCATGGTATGAAAACTGCTGTAACTGAGAGATGGAGAGAATCATAGAATCATAGAATGGCTTGGGTTGGAAGGGACCTTAAAGATCATCTTGTTCAAACTCCCCTGCCATAGGCAGAAATGCCACCCACTCAATCAGGTTGCCTAGGGCCTCATCCAAGCTGGTCTTGAACACCTGCAGGAATGGGGCAACCACAACTTCTCTGGGAAACCTGTTCCAGTGCCTCATCCTCTGAGTGAAGAATTTACTCCTAACATCTCATCTAAATCTCCCATCTTTTAGCTTAAAACCATTCCCCCTGGTCCTATCCTTATCTGTCAAAAAAATAAATAAATTGATTTTCATCTATTTTTGAGTCACCTTTAAGTACTGAAAAGATGCAAAGATGTCTCCCCAGAACCTTCTCTTCTCCAGGCTGAAGAGAGGCAGGCACATAGTCAGTTCTGCTGTGCATAAGACAACTGTCTGTCTGTGATAAAGAGGACTTAATGGGTTCTTTTCTTGTTATGTACGGCTCATTTTAATAATTATGTTAATAGCATTAACATTTCTTAGCTCTGATCTTGATTTTCATACATGCTGTACCATATTGTGATGGCCCTCACTTGATTCACTCGATTTTTAACCATGCTTTGTGGAAGGACTGGTATTTGTTTCATCTGTCATATCTACATTTTCAGGATTGGTAAATACTTGTAGTCGCAAAAAAAAAAAAAAAAAAAAAAATAAGAGGATTAGAGGACTTCAAGAAAAAGCTGTTGAAACTCCACCCAAACTTAATTTGAATTCACAGGCTCAGTTTTCACTTTCAAGTTTTATTAATGCAATGGTTTTCAAATCTGTAATGCTACAGCTGTACAAGTCAACAGAGAGTTTGGCAATGGATTTTTGGTTAGTATGTATGGAATAGAGGTGCCAAAAATAAGTGTAGTGAACCTTTATGCATAAGCATATTTAATAAAAACATTTTTATATAAGACTTGCTTTTTTTTTTTTTTTTTTTTTTTTTTTTTTTTTTTTGAATAAAGGGTAAAATTGCTGATGTATGTTTCCAGGAAAATCCTTAAGTTTTGTTTCTCAGCCAGAATCCTTTTGGACTGTTTCTTTAAACCAACTAATTTTTCTTTTGTGTAGATGTGAAGATTTGAATGGAATAAAAACAAACATGGACTCAATATTTTGAAAAATGCAAGGAATACTCCTTTTGTCACTTAACTTCCCCAGTATGGGCAATCACATATTCATATGTGATTGCTTACCTTTTTGTCAGAAATCTCTAGGGGATTAGGGAGATGGCTATCTTATGATCTGGAACATGAACCAAAGTATTGCTCCCAATAAATTACATTTGAAGTGTTTACTGGAAAATTAGCTCCTCTTGAGTACTGCAGAATGTTGCAACCTTGAAGTACCCATGATATAGAAAGTAATTCATATATCAAACATGCTGTAATCTCAATGAGGATGCAATGTGCTAAAGTGGTCTGGGAAGATGGGAAGTTTTTTTTCTGCTCACTGTGCCTAACAATGCCGAAATGTTTTTTCCCTGTCCATTTACTTTAACAATGTGCCATTCTGTACCTCATAAGCACTTAATTTATTCCAACTCTTTGGCCTGACCTGTAATCCCCCCTCTCCTTACCCATCTGACCCATCTGTGTTTCATTTCCCACTCATCAGCATCCAAAGAGCTAGGCCCAGGCCCTGTTTGGAGCCATTAGACAGAGATTGGCACTGTTCCCTCTTCCTGCACCACATCCTCCGCTGAAAAAAATGACCATCAGATCAGAGAACAGAGCCTGCTTTGTCCCCAGCAACCAAGATCTGGAAGCACTTTCAATCATTTGCACTCTATACCCACTCAAACGCATTAATGTGATCAACATTAGGCCTGTTGTGGGCATTTTTTTCCAGCAAATAGCTTGCTAACATTCCAGGCATGTACTTCCCTGAAAACAAGACTGAGACAGGGCCCTGAATATTCAATTGGAAAATCACCAAGAGCAAGAGCTTAGCTTGGCACGGCTGGTGTTGATTCTTAATAAGTGACTTCCTAAAGCTGAGGCATGGGGCTTACAGCTTCAATGACTTGTTTGAAAAATATTTTGTAGGTGCCTCATACCACTTTATTTCCTGTGGTATGCGTCATATTGTGAGCTATTCTGAGCCAGGCTGTTTAAGCACACCAGCATTTTTTTCCAAGATTGCGGTGTTTAACTAAAAATGTGCTTATACAAGATGAGCTCATAGCTATTAGTGCTGATGTAGTTTTAACTACTTGGATACCAATAGCCCAAGGCCTGAAACCTGCTCAAAAAGGGGAAAATCTAAGCAAAAAAACACCTTTCACAATCATTTAAGGCTTTTCAAAGACAAGGTAATGGGGAAAATATTTCAAAATTCAGCTTTTGTTGCTATAGGAAATTTGCTATAGTAAATACCTTTTATCTCATTAGAAAGGCATTCAAAGACAAGTGATATGATCAGCTGAAGGGGTTTGGGACATCCAGTTAAAATTAATTTCTTTAAAGTTTCTGCCTGTGCTACATATATTGCATCAAGCAGAAACAGCTTATATATAGTTCCCTAGTACAACTGGATGGACTAGGTACATACTAATGTTTTGTTCTTTTGAATGGGTCTTTCATTGACTCTGCTACCATAACAAGGCAAGTTTGACTATGCTGAAGGGGGTCAGCAACGATTTTTGTCAAGGCACTCCCTTGCAGGAGAGGGTGTCTGGCTGTCACAACACTATTGTTTAGTGATGTGCTTTTGTAAAACTCCCCATTCTCCCATCTGAGAGAAGATGCTAGTACTTTGCATAAGACAGTTGAAATGTCAAGGGGTGAGATTTTTGGAGCTTACCTTGGTGCCTAAAGAGGAGTTTGAACAAGTTGGAGAGATATCTCTACAGGCCTGATTTCAAGGCCCACTTTAGAAAAAACAAAGCTGCCTGGATTGTATAAAGTTGTGTTAGGTACAAAGTTCTAAAAAAAAAAAAATAAATAAAAATAAAGGAAAATGGCTGGATATCTATATGAAATTTGTAAACTGTTCACTTTCAAGTAAAAAGTTGTATATTGACTTGATCTGCATCTAGAAATTTCATGTAGAAGAGAAAATGGAAATTATCACAAGAAAAAAAAAAAAAAAAAAAAAGGCAACAATTTACAGTTTTCCAAAATACGATAAGTATGGAGAGCAATGGGCACAAGAAAGGCAATGACTTGCAAATGAGAGATAACATGATCTTTTATTTTCTTTTTCTTTTCTTTAAGAGATCAGAGGTTCAATTGTACCATAGCTTATCTAAAAGTACATTTGCTTGTATGCAATTTATTTAATCCAGACTTCTTTTTCTGCACTTCAGTGCAAAATAACTGAGAGAAAATTTACAGCTGAAAATGTCAACAGGAATGGTTTACCATTTGCATTAAAAGATCTATTTAAAAGTTCTATTGCTTAGACTGTTTTTGCTATAAATGCATACATCTGAGCTGAATTCAGACCCTTCTCTAACAGGGAACCTAGTAGTTTCTTCCTGAGTTGCCTAAAAAAAAAATCTCCTATGTAATTCTAGCAGCTATGCCTTCCCTTTTCTGTGGATTCTGTGGTAATTTATGGTACTGTGTTAATGTGGTAGCACTTTTTGACAGCATTCAAGAGTGGACATCTGTGCTTGTTCATCAGAATCTTAACTATGTGGATCCTTCACAGGAGACAAGAACCTAGATTCTATTCTAAATTTGCATAAATCAGTGATTACGCCTATTTACCCCTTTCCTTTCCAATTTTTATAAAGAACTTCTCTTTGAAGTGGGTAAGATCTCAGCAGAGTATAGTTTCAGCTATAGCTACCCACAAGCTCCCTGTAAAATACATTTCAAAGCTTCAAATCCCTTTAAAAAACACTATGTTTATTAAAAAATGTTTTGTGTTATAGAAAATAAACTTCCCAATTTATCAAAATAATGTGAAGAGAATGCACATAATAGAATGTCAGAAAAACAAACTCTGATCAATCATGGTGTTTTAGGGCAGAGCTAGTAGTGCTAATGGTGTCTGCTGTAGTGGTGCTGAAGTTCTATCTTCATAATATTTGAACTGATTTGAGTTTTTCCCTTATTTGGCCCCATAACAGAGCTTTAATGTTTAACATGGGCATAAATTCACTGTAGCCCTCAACTGAAGACTATATTTGAGAACTGAATAGAATGCTTGAATTTACTCTCCAGATTTTTCTTCCATGATCAAGTAAAGTTCCATGTAACTTTCCTTCCCAGTGTAACACATACAAAATCTCAGGAAACAGCAGGGCTTAATTAGGACCCTGGTTTATAGTTTCACCTGAAAAAATACATTTAAAAAATCATATATGTTTGGCTGTGCAGATTTTTAGTCAATAAATTCTTGCTAATTAATCACATTAATGGCACTCCTTAAAAGTTGAAACAAAATCACAAAACAAACCAAATACCCCATAAATATCATGTATAAAGAACCATTCACCAATGCATAATCCGTATGTCTAAGAATATTTACAAATGTTTCTTCTTTCTCTTTTTCTTTTCTTTTTTTTTTTTTTTTTTTTTTTTTATTTCTCTCTGCTTCTCTCCTCCTTCCTTCTCCTTCTTTCTCCTTCTTTCTCCTTCTCCTTTGCCTTCACCTTCTTCTCCTTCTCCTTTTTGTTCCCCTCCCCATCTTTCTTTTCTTTTCTTTTCTTTTCTTTTCTTTTCTTTTCTTTTCTTTTCTTTTCTTTTCTTTTCTTTTCTTTTCTTTTCTTTTCTTTTCTTTTCTTTTCTTTTCTTTTCTTTTCTTTTCTTTTCTTTTCTTTTCTTTTCTTTTCTTTTCCTTTCTTTTCTTTTCCTTTCTTTTCTTTTCCTTTCTCTTCTCTTCTCTTCTCTTCTCTTCTCTTCTCTTCTCTTCTCTTCTCTTCTCTTCTCTTCTCTTCTCTTCTCTTCTCTTCTCTTCTCTTCTCTTCTCTTCTCTTCTCTTCTCTTCTCTTCTCTTCTCTTCTCTTCTTCTTCTTTGCTCTCTCTTTCTGATCTTTTTTTTTTTAACCTTCTTTCTTTATTCTAGGCACAGTGCAAAAAGACACCTATTATCAGAGGTAAAAGTTCAGTAGATAAAGCCAAACACTTTTTAAATGGTATTTAGTTTTATGGTGTAACATTTTTTCTCTTTCTATCTTCCCTTTGGATGCCTATTTCAGAATTTTAATCTCAAGTGGATGCAGTCACCCTCCCCCAGACAAAAAGCAAAATGTAAAGAGAAATCCTATTCAGTCATTGTATTGTCCTGGGATGCTGAAGGCAGTAATCCTCAGTGCAAATGGTGGCACTGAATGCTGCACTATGATCTGTGACTGTCTGATGTAGAGTTGATGACACAAAGACAGGATTATTTTGTGCCTAACCTATAACATAAGAAAGCAAAATAAATAAACAAACAGAAACAGTCTGGGTTTGCTGAATTATCATTTATGACAGAGCTACTTGTTTAAAAGCATTGGTGCAAAACCACAAAAACAAAATCACAGCAATTTGGAAACTGGCAGACTGCTAAATCAAGGTATATATCTTTTTTTTTGTCAAAATGCTTTGAATGAAGCATGAATGACAGTAACAACAACTTGTTGTAACTTCCTTTACAAACAACAACGTTAAAAAAAAAAAAAAAAAAAAAAAGACAAACCAGTATAATCTGAAGTTCAGTGACTAATGCTGCTTCATGTTAAATTGCTCACATCACTTTAAAAAGACAAAGAGCTTTTCCGTAGAAAATGAGGCTTCACTGTAAGCAATGGGCCTTGCTGCATCCTGATGGTGCTGACATGCAATTGGTGCAAAAAAGGTAACTGTGCTGGAGAGCAGAGCAGAATGTTGAGTACAGCTATGGGTCTTTACTGTATGCCCTGAAAACAATGCCTAACAGAAATTTGAATCATGTTTTGCTCTGTGGCAGCATCTGTCAGTATACTTTCTTGTGATATGGGACATAATTGCAATTTGTTTCTACAAATAATTACTCAAGATTTTTATGTGTACAAGACATTCTGCTATCTGTATTTTAGCAAACTTTTGTCTTTTGCAAAGTGGTTAAAAATTGACTAGTACTCAGGACATGAGAAAAAACTTGGGACTGAAGTGGAACTGTGTGGTGAAACACAGTGAAACACAGGTAAAACAATAGTAGTTTGCAAATGATGAGCTTGCAGAGTAGTGAAGCCAGGTAATCTGTGCTAGGAAAGTGTTGTTAGAAACAGTGGAAGATCCTATGAGGCCATAGTGGTTGGACCAGCAAGTCACGTAGTTCACTTTGGCTGAATCAATAATGCATATTTTCTCTCTTTTTGATTACCAAGGCATGGGATGTGAATTTTATCCTTTATTCCACCCCCTGTATCAGCATCAATGTCAATGTTCTCTTATGCCATCTGCTCTTCTGTTATTCTATTCAATTCTGTTATTCAATAGTGGGCAACTTTCTAGAAAAAAAAAAAAGTGATATTGATTTTATTTCATACAAGTATATCATATTTTAATAATATAGTTATATATCATTATTTTAATATTAAAGGAGTCGTTATTTATCATTGTTTTCATAACAGTAGAGAATAATATGTTGGTAAAGAATGACATTAAAACAGCAGTATATGAACTTGTCCTGAGTAAAGGGGTTTTAAAATGTTAAAATATTTTATTAACAAAATATATTTTTGTTATTGTCTTTCACTTGTATCATATCCAGTCACCTTTGATTTGGTAGCAGTAATGGGTCTGTTAAAATATAGAGTGTTGAAGACTTATTGGGTGTGACTTGGCCAGAAAATATGATCTTTTGTGGTTTGACTGTACTCCAAAGCCTCTGATTAACTAAATTTTTGCAGAGCTTAGGGAAACTGAATGACATTGCTGTGATGCTACAAAATACGATAGTGTAAGAACAAGACTTATTATAATATATATATACAAATCTGAAGTTTTTTATTATTTATTTATTTTTAATCTACAGTTTCTCAGAAATTAAATATAATTATATATACATAAATATAATATATATATTATATATAAATTATATAAAATATATATTAGATATTAATATTACATATATCTATAATATTTTTATATAATATATAATATATATTATATTATATTATATGATATATTATATATATCATATATATTATATAATGAAATATATATTATAATATATTTTATATATATATATATATATTTACTGGAACATAAATCATACTAGCACCCCAAAGCTTAATTTAAGATATTCCCCTGGTTTACAGGTCCCAGAATTTTGTTAATAATTATGATACTGTAAAAGTTTTCCTAAAATAGTTAAGAATGTTTATTCCAGTTTTCTTTTTTTCTTTTTCAGGTGACTCCTTATATTCTACAAAGGGACAGAGGTACTGGTCAAGAGAACTTTCAAGTGAGAAGCCATATGCAGTTGGCAGCTACAGAAGAGCAGACGACTTTCATATTTTTGATGACATTCATATTTTTTAGTTATGGCTGCAGACATACTTAGGACAGTGTGTCATAATTCAAAAAGAACAGAAATATGAAATTATCAGGAAAATAAATTTATTTATAAAAGTAGAAAGATGAAATATATTTAGTTTCTGCTGAAGAGTAGCACTTGAGGAAATAATGCGTTAATACAATAATCATGTTTCCATCCAAAATCAAATCATTTAATCTGCTCTATATAGCTAAGACAGCCAACACCATGAGAAAAATATGTATTATACACATTATTCAGATGCAGACAGTGTGATACAGGGGTATTAATGGGCTCAAGACCTCATGTTAAACCAGTGCAAATTCTGTAAATGACACTGGAAGACAAGAAGTGGTATTGTATATTGGATTTGACTGTTATATTTGAAGGCAGCAGGCACTCTGACATACATGTCCCCTCTCTTGCTGCACATCACTTCAGATGTTTGACGCATTTCTTCCTTTCCCCTTCTTCTGGCTGTGTGCTCACTGTCACCATTTTCAATTCCATTACCCTTTTCTTAAAGTATAATGTTTATTATTATGCACTATTATTACTGAGATTTTTCTCAAACACAGTGGCTGATTATCTAATGTGGACATTTTTATCAGTTCTTCAGCTGATAAGATGTACTTCTCTCTACAATATTGATGGGTTTATTTAGATTCTCATAACCACATTTAAGAAATGTATTAACTTATTTTCACTTCTTGTATAAATTACCACCTAAAAGTATTCCTCTGAAAATGTCAACTTCCATAGCTGAGCCCATTAATTCCCAGAGTTGGTGGTCTCCTGTCCAACATCAAAAGATGTTGACCTGCACAATGTTCAGTGATATAACACAAAAGGAACCCAATTTTTAAGATACATAAAAACATGTGGGCACTAAATAGAGATTTAAAGGGTAAAATGAGATACAATAAATTTCACATTCAAGCTATTTTAACAAAAGAAAAAAAAAAAGTCATTAGATGGTCAAGTCATTTAGGTATTGTTTACTTAGTTTAGTTTGTTTTCTTAGTTTTGCATTGTTTTGGTTTGGTTTTAGGACACAGTCTGCAGCTGTGCTTATAAAAAAAGATTTCAGTAGATTTATGTTGAGACATGGCCAGATTCTGACAGGTGTAAACTAGTATAACTTTGAGGAATATTGGCTCAGAATGAGTTTCTGGCTTGAACTATGCATAATTGAACATGCAGACATCATGACTATTTGATTTAACCTTGGTTAATGTATCTGAGCCTGCAGTATTGCTTAGGGGAACAAAATAAGTGGTTTTGGATTTAACCATTAGCTTTTTGCTTTCTGATTACTCCATTATGTTTGAGCTTTGACTAAGACTTTTTTTTTTTTTCCTCTGCCCAGAAACCTCAAGCCATGAATTGGGAATGACATTTCACTGAGAAAGATAGTATAGATAAGTAAAAAGCAGACAGACATATCAACCTTTTGTACATTCCTTTAATAAAAAGATATTAATGTGCTTGTAGATAATATGATAGTTGCATCTGGACACAGGAATCTAGAATAGAAGTAGAAAATAACTTGGTTAGTCATTGCATTGTGATGTAGAAGCACAATATTATACTGACAGCTGACAGAACCAACATATTTTTCATAGAGGAGGTGTAAGGATGACTTGTAATTTAACTTGCATTCTGACTTGAATTCTTTTAACCTTGGGGAAAATATTCTGAGGTCAAGAGTGGGATAAAGAAAAGAAAAGGAAAACTTTGTCTTACATTGGAAATTACTTTAACTGTTTGGAGAATCTCCCCCCACATACACACACACTTAATTTTGTTGCTTTTGAGTAGTTGATATACCTAGTTGATATACTAGTTGATATAGTAGTTGATATACCTAGATATGTATGGCAAACCAGGTCATCAATCTTTGATCAAATTCTTCTCCTAAGTAAATATTATGAATTGGAATAGGCTGCCCAGGGAATTGGTTCAGTCACCACCCCTGGAGGTATTTAAAAGACATTTAGATTTAGAGCTTAGTTATACGCTTTAGTGAAGGACTTGTTAACGTTAGGTCAGAGGTTGGACTAGGTGATCTTGGAGGTCTCTTCCGACCTGGATGATTCTGTGATTCTGCATTCTCATGTCATATATATATTTTGGATCTTCTTAGCTAAGATTAACCTTTATTGAAAATATGCATAATTTCTTAAAAAAGACATTCTAGAGGAAGGCTTCTTTCGGTCTCTGTTTTTTGGAGGAGATAGGGAAAGAAGAAAAAAAAAAAAAGAGAGAGAAAGAAATGTTGTTTGTTTCTTTGTTTTTCCTGGCAAAAACATCATCTGTTTGTAAAAAAATAAAAATGTTATTTTGTGGAATGTGAACAACTGGCCTGGGACAGGCTCAAGAGGAGCAGAATTACAGAAGAATTGAAAGCAGAAATGAAAAATTAATCTTTTGCTTATCATAAATGGAAGCTTATGTTTCATTCATATTGCACATGAACTAACAACTTCCATATTTCCTTTCTGAAAAGTAGAAGGATAATGGATAAAGCTGGTTGAAATTTTGTAGTTGTTTTTGCTGAGAAAAATGAGTCCTTAATCCAATATTTTGATGACAGTTTGTGTTCCCAACAAATAGGAAATTTGAAATATCAGTTTTCAATGCCAAATTTCTTGTGTTTTCTTCTTTTACTGTTTACTATTTAATAATAATAATAATAATAATAATAATAATAATAATAATAGTTGACAGCTTTGGTTGTCTCTAATTCTTTTTTTGTTATATTCATGATCACTAGACAATGGTGTATTCACAGACACCTTCCCCAGGGAATAGTATGAAACATATGCTGAGTTATAATTGAACAAAGTGGTGATAAAATTAGAACAAATAATCAGCTATTCACACAGTGAATTAACTATGGGAAGATGTTACTGTGGAAAGGGAGTAATTTCTTTTTATATCAAAGGTGCATCGGGAATACAGACATGTTTATCATTTCTGTAAAAAAATATGTTCTGTTTCCCTACAGTTGACATACACAGACTGTAAAGACAAGTTTTACTTGAAATTTTTTGTCTGGAATCATCTTGGAAACATTCCCAAACTGGACATAAACCAGATCAGAAGTTATTTTCTTGCCACCAGTATGTGGCAAGAAAATAACAGACGTACTTGACTCAGGTCAACTTACAGGTCTATCTCTTCTCTTCTAATAGATCATCAACCTTTTGTAATCATGAAGGAATATAAGTTATTTCCAGTCAACTTCTATTTTTTTTCCCCTGGAGTGGCTTGATGAATTTACTCTGGGAATTTAGTAAAAGAATGTAAAGAATGACCAACATTTTTCCATCCCTGCACACAAAATAATACATTAAAAGCAAAACGCTCCATTTACTGCAATGGCAGTTGGGAGATTTTGACACAGCCAGGAAATTGTGAGCTGACTTTCTCCTGGAACATTTGCTATGGCTCTCTGTGAATAACATTTTTAAAGGCCCTTCATAAGGAATATTTTGTACATTAGTTGGGATGGTGCTAGTTATTTTTAAGACTTGGCATGTCTCATAGGATGAGGACAAATGGTAACTATCAAGCATGTAGAAGGGCCTTAGAAATATAGGTGGCCAGGGACTATGGTGCATAGATGGCAGGGGAAAAAAAAAAAAGGGGGGGGGGGAGAAAGCAGCACAGAAGCACAGATAGACATTTGGATAGGGTAGGAGAATGAGAGGAATGGGACAATTTATTCTTTGCACATTTTGTTCCCAACCAAGCTATGATGTGATCTACAGCATCTTACAAGTATTACACTCCTCATTTCTCACCACCACCAATGAGCAGATTTTTCCTTTTCAAGGAGTCCTCCAAAAATTACAATGCCCTTGAAGCCAGCTTCCCCTTTCAGTCACTGGGCATTCACCCAATTCACCTGAAGCCTTTTCCAGCCTCCTGAAGTTCCCATAATTTATTACTTACTCATGCTGATCATACTAATGGAAACCACATCCCATGTTGATAAGAAACAGCAGTACTAACACCAAAATGGTGGATTTACTGCATATTTGCACCTGTACATGTCCCAGTATCTCTACTCTTTCTACACATTGTCTTCTCAGACTTTTAGATCTACCCTTTGAGTAGATTCCTTGCAGTAAATTTGCTATAATTTTGGCTCACCTTTACATGGGTAAAGACAGGCAACTTCTTACGATGTTATCATCTAAGCCTATACCCAGACTTAATAAATGGCAAGTCCTGCCTGATAGGTCTGGCCCCTGTATGACTTAAGAGGATTTTTGTTCCTAAACCCTAAGCACAACATAGCTGGAATTGCATGTAACTCAGGAATTGAATGCAATTTGAGGTCTTTAGGAACAAATATGGCCTAAGAAAGTCAAGCAGTAACTAATGTGTGACCCAGTGAGTACTATTGATGTAACATACTATTTATCAACATGCAGACTTTAAACAGAAAGATTACTTTGGATTTATTTATTTATTTTTTTAACATTATTTATTTATTTGTTGGACATTGCTAATGAGATAAGTCTGTACAAAGTTACAAGAATGCTTTATGTTTGGCTGGTTGTCAAAGTGAAACTTTTTATAACCTTACTACAAGCTGAAATCATAGCAGAAAGCCTGTTTTAGGTAAAATTGTTAGCAAACTAGATCTGTACACTATGTGGGTGAAGGATAGTGCCAGTAAACAAAAACCTGCACTTCGCAGGCCAGGATCTGGCCCTAATTTTCTGGTTGCATTGACTAAGTTGTGGGTACTGGAACTCTGCACTGGATTTTCTTTAATTAAATGCCTCATTCATATATTCCTGGCATCTAATGACCAGTGGGGAAGAACCAAGTCTATTATTTGAAACCACTGTCAATAGTTCTGTCACTGAGGTTAGGTTGCCAGATGCTACTTTCTAAGAGTAGTTGTCCCAAAATAAAATCAATTAAAAAAAAAAAAGTTTTGGAAGGCAAGTATGGCCGCATACTTGAGGGCAATAGTCAACCTCTAACTACAGGATGTTCAAATAAAACTTTCCCAGGGCAAAGAATATAATGTAACTGACTATTCTGTTTTTTTTTTGCCTCTATCACTGAGTAGCTGGCAGTTACCATTGCTGATGATGGAGAGCTAGTATGATTGGCCCTCTAGTTTCCCCAACAGTGGAAGACATTTTTATCTCCCAGAAGGAAAAGCTGTACAGGCATTTATGTCTACAAAAAAAAAAAAATGATCTTTATCTAGAATTGAATATTCTGGATTTCATTGGGATTCAGGAGAATTAACAGAGATGGACTTGACCTGTGTCAGCTGATACGCAGACACCAACATGGCACAGATGGTACAGGTGTATTATTAGTCAGTTTACAATGGCAATTAACATCAATTATGGTAATAAATTTTATGTTAAAATATCATTAGATCAATATTTACAATTATCACAGAATCACAGAATCACAGAATTTCTAGGTTGGAAGAGACCTCAAGATCATCGAGTCCAACCTCTGACATAACGCTAGCAGTCCCCACTAAACCATATCCCTAAGCTCTACATCTAAACATCATGATGAAGGCTGGGGAGGCAGGAGGGGAGAGAAAGGTGGGGGGCACAACTACCTAACAGTATTAGCTGGACATGGACAGAAATGTTGATTTTTTCTTATTTGTCAAAGAGAGTTGAGCATAATACAGTTCCCATCCCACCCTGTGTATGTTTCTGCATATGTTATATGTTGGTGCTTTTTCATCTGTTGATCATTCCTGGATAAATGTTTTCAATGAGCTGTTGACAGTAGTCTATAGTGTGTGTGCAGAGAATTAATCCACTGTGCCTGTCAGACACTTGGCGGAGTATTTCTTGCAAGGGACTTGGACTTGCAAAGAGACAAGAGAAAAAACTTGGAAGAATAAACTAATGTTGGTTGATTAGGATAACTGAGCTGGAAAGAAAGCATATATCTGTCTGTAACTGAAATGGAGTAACATCCATTTATTTCAAGGGTTGGGAGCTCAAGAAATATTCTTTGCCAGTGTTGCTGAAATGCAGAAATGAATGGGAAAACAGTCAGAAGCAGTGACCATGAGGTTTTGTTCTATAACGCATTTGTAGCTCCCCCCATTTTCCCTCCACACCCTCCCCCCCCCCCCAAAAAAAAAAAAAAAAAAAAGCCAAAAACGTGCTGTGACAGGTATCAGGAAGTCTACATACAGCTTCAAAGACTGATTGTAGAATAAAACCTGAAGGCATTTTTGAAGGACTAGGTGACAGTTCTAGCTGTACAAGTGACATCAATATTTTCATGTGCCCTGGCTGGTTACTGAATAATGATTTACACTTAAAAAAAACTTATTCTGACATCTAAAATGCTCTATGAAGAACCTGGCCCAAACACTGTATCACATAACTAGATGATGGATTAGAGCTGACTCTCAGGGTGGGGGCAGTCACCTGAAGGAGGGGAACTGCTGAGGGGGTTCTCTCAGCAAGGAGACTTAAACTTGGAAATTCTGTCCTGCCCCTCCTGGGTCTGTGCTTCCAGATTTTTTTTCCAGCTGAGGCTAGGAAAAGAAAAATCAGATAGTGGTATTTGTCAGAGATATTTAGATAAATAAAAAAGCTTAATTCAGCACTCCAGTATATGGGAGGTGAATAAACTTAATGTCATTCTGGTCAGAGGTGCATAATTCCTATTTTTCTATGTTTATTATAAGTAACAGACTGGTGTTTCTTAATAGGTCATTTTATTTTCTAGGAGTTGGATATTAGGGCTCGGTGCTGGGGCCGGTCCTCTTTAATATCTTCATCGATGATCTGGACGAGGGCATCGAGTGCACCCTCAGTAAGTTCGCAGATGACACCAAGGTAGGTGCGTGTGTCGATCTGCTTGAGGGTAGGAAAGCTCTGCAGGAGGATCTGGATAGGCTGCACCGATGGGCTGAGGTCAACTGCATGAAGTTCAACAAGGCCAAGTGCCGGGTCCTGCACCTGGGGCGCAATAACCCCAAGCAGAGCTACAGACTGGGAGAGGAATGGTTGGAAAGCTGCCAGGCAGAGAAGGACCTGGGAGTGATGGTGGACAGTCGGCTGAATATGAGCCAGCAGTGTGCTCAGGTGGCCAAGAAAGCCAACGGCATCCTGGCTTGTATCAGGAACAGCGTGACCAGCAGGGCTAGGGAGGTGATCGTCCCCCTGTACTCAGCTCTGGTGAGGCCGCACCTCGAGTACTGTGTTCAGTTTTGGGCCCCTCGCTACAAGAAGGACATCGAGGTGCTTGAGCGGGTGCAGAGAAGGGCGACGAAGCTGGTGAGGGGCCTGGAGAACAAGTCCTATGAGGAGCGGCTGAGGGAGCTGGGCTTGTTCAGCCTGGAGAAGAGGAGGCTCAGGGGCGACCTTATCGCTCTTTATAGGTACCTCAAGGGAGGCTGTAGTGAGGTGGGGGTTGGTCTGTTCTCCCACGTGCCTGGTGACAGGACGAGGGGGAATGGGTTTAAGTTGAGCCAGGGGAGTTTTAGGCTAGATGTTAGGAAGAACTTCTTCACTGAAAGGGTTGTGAGGCACTGGAACAGGCTGCCCAGGGAAGTGGTGGAGTCACCATCCCTGGAAGTCTTCAAAAGACGTTTAGATGTAGAGCTTAGGGATATGGTTTAGTGGAGGGCTGTTAGCGTTAGGTTGGAGGTTGGACTCGATGACCTTGAGGTCTCTTCCAACCTAGAAATTCTGTGATTCTGTGATTAATTTTTATTTTCTTTGTATATCTATTTTCTGATTAGGAAAACCCATCAGGTATGTCTTGATAGGCATATAAAAGGGACAAAGTTTGGAAAGTTGATACAATAAACTAATTTTAGTGCTGTGTATGTAGTCTAGCACTGTTTCTATATGCTTTCAAATCTGAAGACAGTACACCTGACTGGCCTTATTCTATTTCTTTTGTAGTCACGTATGTCTGATCAGTACATTTGTAAAATGCCTTCGTATTAATTTTACACTAAGTTTTGTGCAGATGTAAACAACTACAGTGTGCAAAGCTACAAAAAATTGTGTTTGCTCTACTGTTCTCAGGACTTGATATGAGAATGTATTGTGAAAAGATTTTTTCTTCCTTATCACTTAAATACAGTTTTAAATCAGTCATGATCTTTTGAGGTCCCTTCCAACCCCTTCATTTCTGTGATTCTGTGGTTCTGTGATTTTTTCTTTGGCCCACAGCAGAAGGACAAAAAAGTATTAGAATGAGTCCAGAGGAGGGACAAAAAGATGATTAAGGGTTGGAGCACCTCTCCTATGAAGACAAGCTGGAGAAGACCTGGAGAAGACAAAGTGAGACCTTATAGTGGCTTTCCAGTACCTCAAGGGGGCCTACAGGAAAACTGGGAAGGGACTCTGTTAAGGAGTGTAGTGATAGCACAGGGAGTAATGGCTATAAACTGAAAGAGGGTAGATTTAGATTAAATATAAGGAGGAAATTCTTTACTATGAGGGTGGTCAGGCACTGGATCAGGTTGCCCAGAGAAGTTGTGGATACCCCATCCCTGACAGTGCTCAAGGCATAGAAGGGGTTTTGATCAACCTGATTTAGTGGGGGGTGTCCTTGCCCATGGCAGGCGGGTCTTTAAGATCTTTAAGGTCTTTTCCGACCCAAACCTTTCTAAAATTCTATGATTTTGAAATTGCCCACCCATCCTTCTTACACAATCTGAAAGTAGAAAGTCGTAAGGGAAAGACAATAGGCATGTTTGCAAATTTGTATTGGATATTCATCACTTTAGCTCTGAGCTCAAACAGAAGTAATTCACTCTAGTTCTGCTGATGTCAATGAGATTTTCAATAATGACCTGATTTGGAAATATGTATATATTGGGTTCAAGATTGAACTTTTAAAACTTAGATGAATAAGAAGAGCAAATATACATATAAGTTTGTAAAAGATGGTGGAAGGGCAGAAACAACAACAACAAAACTAGTTAACATAGAGAAAATTGTAATGACTTGAAACAGACACAATATGATATTACCTAGCTCATCTTGTTTCTGTTCAGTAAAATTTCACAAAGCTGTCTGAATAACTCTAAAACTTCACAGAAACATTTTTTTGAAGCAGATTCAATGTTATAGAACACCCCATGAGGTCTGTAAACTTGTTAAAATATTAAGAAAGACAGAGCTGTTAAAAGAGCTATACTTAAATCAGCTCCCAGGTGAAATATGAAAAAAAAATCTCCTAGGGGTTCAAAGTAATACTGTTGCATTGAAATCTGATGTCATTCAGTTCATTTAGAAAATACTATAAACTACTTAGTAAGAGAATTCGGTAAAGGAATCTTTCATTAATAGGAAAGATTTGACTGTGCACTGCAAATTAAGTGATGTTTACATAATTTTGAATGATCTTTGAGAGACTTAATATCCTCCTTCTTCTGTGGCTTATTGTAAGCACCATATTAAACTTGCCATTTTAATAGAATGAAAATGTCATAATTAAGTTATTACATTGTGGGAAATATGCTTGCTCTTTAGAAAGATACTCAATTAGATCTTTAGCTATTGCTGAGGATTTTTGTCTTAAATAAAAGCTTTTGCACTAAAACACAACCCTAAGGGCTAGCTGTCAGTATGTATTAAATGTAGTCTGAGAACAAATTCTATGAGGTTTATAAGACATCATGTTTTAAGGTGGCTGAAATATTTGTTTAATTGCAAACAAATCTCCCTATGCTCACTTATGTCTGACCAATTTCATGTAAAGGTACATCACAAATACTCCTTCATTTCAAGGTTTCAACTGTTTTTCTTGTTACAGCTTTTAGGTGGTTCAAATTTACTTCAGAATGTAAAAATAAATATTTTTACCATTGTAGCAACGTAGTCAAGAAGAGATTTCCTCATAAATTCCTGTTTTTTTTGTTGTGGTTGTCTTTTTTTTTTTTTTTTTTTTTTTTTTTTTAAAGTAATGCTGTTAACTTAATTCCCTCTGTCCCAGAGCTAGGAAGACAGGTGAGCCACACAGGAATTAGTGCACACCTTCTTTCTGTACTGAGCCTGTAATTTCAGACAGCATGGCTGTCAGTTACACCTTTCATATTAAATTTGAGGTTAGAGGTGAAGAAAATCATATCTTCAAGAACTACAGAAGTGAAAACTCAATTTTCTGAAGATCTTGTTGCCTATGAAACTTCTTCAGAGATCCCTTCAATTGAAAAGCGATGTGCACGATGAGGACCATGGGTCTACTGGTGTGTTGTGGTAGTCATACCTTGGTCAACCAGCACAGCGCACCTGAAGCAATTGAAAATAACAATTCATGTGAAATACCGTAGTTAGCACAGAGGGATGAATTTTTTTCAGTTTTGGCTGAAGTTAAATATTTTAATTTGGATACGTATTGGACATGTAGGTATGTATAAAAATTTCCAGACAGGCTTGTTATTTTGGATTTTCTAGAAGCTTCTTATTTGCTTGTTATACATGAAAATAAGGAGGTTACAAGATGAAAATATCTGTTTGTTTTTTTTAATGGGATGGAAATTAAGATTTTTGTTCAACCCAAGCTGTTCTATGATTCTATGATTATAATAAATCTTTCTTTATTGGAAACAACAGAGGGAACTTTGGAAGTAGCCAATAAAGCTGACTGAGGTAAAGGAGGGAGGAAAGCTGAGGGAGGAAAGAAGATGAAGGAAACCTGGATTCCTGGATGAGATTATCAAGACTGCCATGGTAAATTTTACATATATGTAAAGATATACAGGAACATTCCTGGATGTTAGCTTCCTTTTCCCGGAACATTAACATTAACAGGCCTTAAATTTAAGCTCCATTCAGGAAGATTTAAGATACACTATGATAATTTTTCATAGAGCTTTTAAGAGAACATACTTTGTGCAGCATCACATTATAATGAAAAAAATAAACTGAATATATCAGCAACTGATTTAAGACAGCATTTATGACCAATCTATATATAGTTTCTGTATATTTAGGGATAATACTCAGAGTAACCTTGTTCACTTGTGCTGAGTGGGAAAAAAAATCACAAACTGTTTTTATAACTAGAACGAATAATCATCTAGGGTTTCTTGCTTTTTGGGCTTTTGTACTGTTTAACAAACTCAAGAGAACAAAATTTGTCTTGAAATTTTGATACACACTTCACAGTAAAAGGGCTGCAGCTCATAAAGTAATCCTGATTGAATGATTTGTCTTCTGGAAGAAATCCATGTGGATAAAGTGGCTAGATAAGAGAGGATGGAATAGCATACAGTAGAAATAAGTTGTTATGCTTTTTGTAAATGGAATTCTTTTGTTCATTGTATAAAATATTCTAACAGAAAGGTTCAGTGTACATATTAATTGATGGGATTTAGGAGCACCAGATATGAAGCCCACACACATTACCTCTGATTGGCTCAAAAATAGAGTTTAATGGAGTATAACAAAATGATAATATAATGCTTTATTTCTGGGTCATATGAGGAACATCTGGATAAGACTAGATTGGGGATTTGTGCAGAAAAATAACAGGCTTGTGTCTGTAGAGCGTTGTCCCAATAGGTAACACATTAGAAAGTAGGTTTGTTTTATAAGAAAAGCAAGATTGTGTCCCATTCCTATTTCTATCCTTGCAACAAAGTTTGTTTGTTTATTATGTTAGAGAGCAAATTGGCTTTGGGGCAAGGAAACTCTTTTTAGCTCTGCTTAGTTGAAAGTTCTGTCAATCTTGAACAGTGAATCTAATGAAAAACATTACTTCTTCCTGCAAGTCTAGTTCACAGAGATGAAAATGTTTCTTTTGTTAAATCCTTGATTCAGGAAAATACATAATTTTCCACTGGAAACTGCCTTTCTCAGAGTAATACTTAATGTCATGACTGACTTTAAGCACATGCTTAAAGCATATTCACTGATTTCACAGTGACAAACATGTACTTCAGAGAGATGTTTTCCAGAAGTGAAGCAATGATAGTCACAATTAGATTAAGTTGAATACAGCTATGTCATAGTCACACAGGCTCCTTCATCTCTCTGATTACCAATAGTTCTAAAAGCTATTGCAGCTTTTTATCAGTATTACCTGTATTTCACACATATGTAAAGCTTACCATGGCAGTCTTGATAATCCCTTTTACAGTCCCTGACAGGGTTCACTGGTGAAAGTTGGAATAAACAAAAAATTTGGTTTGTACAGGAAGGTAAGGAAGTGTTTGCATGGTCTGCAATTGTGGTCATCTGTATCCAGCCAAAGGGGAACCTCTAATTTTCTAGTTTATGTAATTGAATTTTTAACTGGTGCACAGTGAAAAGCCTTTTATTTATTTATTTATTTATTTATTTATTTATTTATTTATTTTCTGAGAGAAACAAACTCTAATTATAACATATGGAGGCTGCAACATTTAAATTAGTAAATAGCAGTCTATTCTTGACACTTCCTCCTCTGGAAACAAAATAAAAAACTGTAAGAAAGACTCTTATGTTTTACAAAGAAATTACTTCCTATAATCAAAATTGCTTTGCTGTTTAGTAAAGGAATTTGGGTCTAGTGGGCATACTAATGATTTTAAAGACAACCAGATGCATATTTTATTTATTTATTTATTTTTCTCATTTTGATAATTGTAGCATATGTTCTTTTACTATGAACAGTTAATGACTAACAAGTATCTGAGAAATTAAAAAGCAATAAGTAGTCCTGATTTGGAATACTGTCATGTAAAAGAATCAACCCAGGTACATCTTCTTCTCAAACCACACTTTGCTGACGGGTCTCATTTATAACAAGGGAGAAAGAAAAGCTGGTTTTGGTAACATCTATAAAATATGAAGATCTCTTCGGATACTCACAAGGGTATGCTTCATCTATGCTTCAAGGACTCTGCAAGTCGAAGTCAACCATAGATACAGAAATATGCTAGAAGGAAGGAATAAGAAATATTTTGGGATTAACATTGTCTTCCTTGGCATTATATATAATTAACTACACCCAAGCAATTAACTTCAATGAGAAATGGCATTTTACCTCTAATGTTAAAAATGAAGTAACAATTTCCAAACTTTTCCTTCTAAGAAAAACTAACCACCGTAATATGAATTAAAGAATAAGTGGCATTTTTCCAGGCCCTCCTCATTTACATAGAGTGTTTCATTATGAACTGGTTTTACAGCATGCAGATCTACTGTCCCTCTTCAGGAGACCTCCTAAAGGAGGTCTCTTCAGATGGAAGGAGTCCTCAGAGGTCCCTAAGGGCCACCTTTATTGACATTTCAGGCCTCTGTCTGTTTTGTAGACAGTTTCTTATGGGGTATTTTTTGTTATAGCAACAGCATAAGTCCCAGAAAAAGCTTCATGGGTGTCATTTTAAGTGTGATTTAAAGGTTGGGATGGGACATACCACCAGGCATATTCTACTTCAAACCTAGTCAGGTTCAGTATGACAATTTGTCACTGGCAAACCTTTCAGCCTAACTGGGAGAGACATGCTATAGACCTTCTTTCCCTCTCTGTGTAGCCTGTACTTCCTAGCTGTGACTAGGAAGCTTCCCAAGCTTCCCCACTGACATCAGTAGAGAGTGCAATAGGCATTTGTTTTTATATCAGAAGTGTCTGGTTATTTGAGGAAAGAAAGAGGCCTTGGATGGGAACCACAGGGATCATCAAGTCCAAGTCCTGGGTCCACACAGGACCACCCTAAAAATCAGACCATATGTCTGAGAGCACTGTCCAAATACTTTTTGAACTCCAATAGGCTCAGTGTTGTGACCACTTCCCTTAGGAGCCTGTTCCATTGCCCAACCACTTACTCAGTGAAGAACCTTTTTCCTAACATCCTGCCTCACCCTCCTGTGTCCCAGTTCCATGCCGTTCCCTCTGTCCCCAGAGAGCAGAGATCAGCACCTGCCCCGATGCTCCCCTGGCGAGGAAGCTGAAGGCCATCATGAAGCCTTCCCTCAGCCATCTCTTCTCTAGGCTGAACAAGCCAAGAGACCTCAGCCTCTCCTAACACATCTTGCCTTCTATACCATTCACCATCTTTGTAGTGCTCTTTTGAACACTCTCTAATAATTCTATGTCCTTATCAAGGCTGGATTGAAAGAAGTCAGGGAGGTTTTTCCTAATGATCCCCAGTAGGATGTAATCATGGGTGAGTGCATTTGTCAAGTGTATAAAGCCATGCATTGGCTTTACCACAAAGGGTGTAGGAAACAGAGGAATGTGTTCACAGCTGGCTAATAAACACAAATAAACACCTGGACCTAACTTACAGTAGGGAAATTCTTATCAAAGTGATTTGAATCATGGAGCCTAAGATGGCACAGTATTTCAGTTTCAGTACCCTTAAACAGGTGTATTATCTTCTTGCAAATACAGTAGATGCATTTGGATACTTATCTCTCTGTTCACTGATATAACGTCTCCTGCAATTCACGTGGGGAATGATATAAAGCACTCTAAAATCAAAGGAGACTTTGTATTTCTTTCATTGACCTATGAAACAAACCGTCAAAGAATAATAATGAGAGGTGAATTTTTAAAGTACTGAACTGTGTCTTATTGTAGACATTTAGTCATTTAATAACAAAAATGTATCTGTCATTTTCCCTGCAGCCTGATTTCCTGTGATCTCTAGAAATCTTCTGAGATCCTAGAATAAATGCTATGATTTAGTGTTAAGTTAATTTATAAGCTGCCTGAACTGATCTGCACCAGAGATTCTATCTTTGGCCTTCTTCTGAAAGCATTTCTGTTTACAGGTTATCAGACATTAAATTCATATTACCCTGGGCTCACTGGCAAAATTCACAGGTAGTTGATAAACCTGACCTTGTGGAAGTATCTTTGAAGCCTTTTAAATAATATAGTGGGGAAAAAAAAAAAAAAAAAAAAAAGGACTGTTTCCATCCTGAAGCTATTTTGCCTGCTGTTACAGACAACAAGGTTTCTACCGTATATCGATCAGGAAACAGAGGAACTAGGAGAAGTAAGTGCATGAAAAGAAAGTAGAAAATAAATAAGTAATTATTAATGATATAGAAACGGAAAATAGCATGCTTTGATCTAGATAACTGCTGCAATTATAAGTTAATCTTAAAGGGGAAATAAGACATCAGGAGAAAACAGGAATTGTGGCTTAAGTCCTTAGATATACTTAAACATCTAAGACAGCTGCTGTGTACTGCTATACTGCTGCTCTGTACTGCTATAGTTATGTATTTGCCTATTTTTCCACTGAGGTACAGGTAGAGTAGGGTACTTAATAGAATGGTTTGGGTTGGAAGGGTGTTTAAAGATCATTTAATTTCACACACACATGGCATGGGCCAGGACACTTTCCACTAGACCAGATTGCTCAAACCCCATCCAACCTGGCCTTAAACACTTCCAGGGATGGAACATCCACAGGTTCTCTGGGTAAGCTGTTCCAGTCCCTCACCACTCCCATAGTAAATAATTTCTTCTTCATAACTAATCCACATCTATTTTCAGTTTAAAGCCATTACTCCTTGTTCTATTACCAGATAGTTCTATCACTCCTTGACAAAGAGTCCCTAGAAATACTTAAGGCCAGGTTGAATGGGTCTTTGAGCAACCTGATCTAGTGGGTGGCATCCCTGTCAATGTCAGGAGGGCTGGAACTAGATGATCTATAAGGTCACTTCCAACACAAATCATTCTATGATTCTATGATTCTGTGATTCTATGAATGTTTGCTCCCCAGGAGAAGGGGAAAATCCCATTCAACATTACAAGAGCTGTTGGTGAGAAAGTGACTCTCCATATACCTAAAACATGTTTCCATTCCCTGTCTCCTTCGCCTAAGTGTTTTGTTATTTAGCAGTGCATTTCTGTGATAAACAGCTCTGTTGAATGTGATAAATTCAGTGGTAAACTTGGAAGAGCGACACAGGAAAAAAAAAAAAAAAAAAAAAAAAAAAAAAACAGCTGGCAAAACTGAGAGTTTGCTTCCACTTAAAACTGACATCTTAGTATGTAAATGGCTTTAGATTGAGCAATGTTGACGAATGTCTATAAGAAACTAGACAGCAAAAGGAAGGGTTTATTATCATTAGAGGGTTTTTTGTTTGTTTGTTTGTAGTTTCTATTTTGAGTAGAGTGCTTGTTGATTTTCTTAAGAAAAAGATTCCATATTTTACATTAAATGTTACAGTTTCTTTTTTCATTAAATAAATTGGGAGTTCGGAAAAGAAGAAAGAAAGAAAGAGAGAGAAACAGAGAAACAGAGAAATAGAGAGAGAGAGAGAGAGAGAGAGAGAAAGAAAGAAAGAAAGAAAGAAAGAGAGAAAGAAAGAGAGAAAGAAAGAAAGAAAGAAAGAAAGAAAGAAAGAAAGAAAGAAAGAAAGAAAGAAAGAAAGAAAGAAAGAAAGAAAGAAATACAAAAGAAAGATGTTGATGGTGTTATTAGCATCCTGAAGGAAAAATAATAATAATAATTAAAGAGAAAGGAAAAAAAATAATAAAAAAAAAAACTTCTACTACTTTATCTTTGAAGTGGCCAGGCTGCAAGGGGAAGTAGTTAATTCCCCATGGGTAGACACAAACATTCCATCGCTTGTGACATGTGTAAAGGTTGCTGTTCAGAGCAGACTCTTTTCAGGACCCATTTCTTCTGGGCACTTACATTTCTAAGCCCCTCAAGAGGGCTGTACTTGTGAAAAAGAAAGTGGAAGCTCTGGTGTTCCAGTCTAAGATTACACCATCATTTTTGTGAACAAACTTTGGATCAATCCAGAGTTGGAAGTGAACATGAAAAGTGTCAGTAACTCTTTTATAAGTCTTTTTGTGGTGCATCTGATTGACCCACATTATGATGTACAATAGCATGAAAGAGTGTTAGTAATCAGTGCTAATGAATACATGTACCTACCTGATTCATATACTGGGCATTAACCCTCTCTAATGCTTTTGTTTTGCATTCATTAAAATTCCCATCATGACACAAAATGCTGAACATTTACTATAAAAAAAACAAAAGCAAACAAAAAAATTGGACACATTTATTGCAAATTTCAGTCAAAAAAGATATAAATAAGGAAATCACATAGCACAGGCACATTGTCCCAGTCCTTCTCTACTTTAGTTCATTAATTAATGTTTTTAGAAAAGATATTTACAGTGAGACCTCAGGCAGATACTCTGAGAGCCTGTGGCATAATCCTTCTCTGTCCTCTCCTCTTCCCCTTCCCCCACCTGCAAAAGAGACTGCTTACTCATTTTTCTTTTTCTTTAAAGCCAGGAAGAACTTGGAAAAATCAATCCTCATGGCTTAGATTTATATAAACTATTTCATAAATCTCCTTCTCAAACATACTTCTTATAGAGCTAAAACTGACATTTGTTTACTGATTTTTTACCAGAAAAAATATATTTTTCTTTCCTCTTTCTTATGAAAGTGGTTTAGATAAACAGAAGATCCTAGCAAAGAAACTATGCATGTAAGTATGTATTTCTGTATCTAACAAAAAGTTTTTGTTTGTTTGTTTGTTTGTTTGTTTTCCCATAATATTAAACTCAAAAAGCTTACCTGGATTAAAAGCACCAGATTTTCACAGAATCACAGAATCACAGAATTTTCTAGGTTGGAAGAGACCTCAAGATCATCGAGTCCAACCTCTGACCTAACGCTAACAGTCCCCACTAAACCATATCCCTAAGCTCTACATCTAAACGTCTTTTGAAGACTTCCAGGGATGGTGACTCCACCACTTCCCTGGGCAGCCTGTTCCAATGCCTAACAACCCTTTCAGTGAAGAAGTTCTTCCTAACATCTAACCTAAAACTCCCCTGGCTCAACTTAAGCCCATTCCCCCTCGTCCTGTCACCAGGCACGTGGGAGAACAGACCAACCCCCACCTCACTACAGCCTCCCTTGAGGTACCCATAGAGAGCGATAAGGTCGCCCCTGAGCCTCCTCTTCTCCAGGCTGAACAAGCCCAGCTCCCTCAGCCGCTCCTCATAGGACTTGTTCTCCAGGCCCCTCACCAGCTTCGTTGCCCTTCTCTGAACCTGCTCAAGCATCTCCATGTCCTTCTTGTAGCGAGGGGCCCAAAACTGAACACAGTACTCGAGGTGCAGCCTCACCAGAGCTGAGTACAGGGGGACGATCACCTCCCTAGCCCTGCTGGTCACACTGTTCCTGATACAAGCCAGGATGCCGTTGGCCTTCTTGGCCACCTGAGCACACTGCTGGCTCATATTCAGCCGACTATCCACCATCACTCCCAGGTCCTTCTCTGCCTGGCAGCTCTCCAACCATTCCTCTCCCAATCTGTAGCTCTGCTTGGGGTTATTGCACCCCAGGTGCAGGACCCGGCACTTGGCCTTGTTGAACTTCATGCAGTTGACCTCAGCCCATCGGTGCAGCCTATCCAGATCCTCCTGCAGAGCTTTCCTACCCTCAAGCAGATCGACACACGCACCTAACTTGGTGTCATCTGCAAACTTACTGAGGGTGCACTCAATGCCCTCGTCCAGATCATCGATGAAGATATTAAAGAGGACCGGCCCCAGCACCGAGCCCTGGGGGACGCCACTAGTGACTGGCCTCCAACTGGACTTGGCTCCATTCACCACGACTCTTTGGGCCCGGCTATCCAGCCAGTTTCTAACCCAACGAAGCGTGCGCCAGTCCAAGCCAAGAGCAGCCAGTTTCTTGAGGAAAATGCTGTGGGAGACGGTGTCAAAAGCCTTGCTGAAGTCAAGGTAGACCACATCCACAGCCTTTCCCTCGTCCACCCAGCGCGTCACTTTGTCATAGAAGGAGATCAGGTTCGTCAGGCATGACCTGCCTTTCATAAAGCCATGCTGACTGGGCCTGATCGCCTGCTTCCCCTGCAAGTGCTGCATGATGACTCTCAGGAGGATCTGCTCCATGAGCTTTCCTGGCACTGAGGTCAAACTGACAGGCCTGTAGTTTCCCGGGTCTGCCCTCCGGCCCTTCTTGTAGATGGGCGTCACGTTTGCTAGCCGCCAGTCGATTGGGACCTCCCCCGATAGCCAGGACTGCTGATAAATGATGGATAGTGGCTTGGCCAGCTCCTCTGCCAGTTCCCTCAGTACCCTTGGGTGGATCCCACTCGGCCCCATCGACTTGTGCACATCTAAGTGCCGTACCAGGTCACCAACCAGTTCTTTATGGATAATGAGGGCCACATCCTGCTCCCCATCCCCTTCCACCAGCTCAGGGCACTGAGTATCCAGAGAACATCCGGTATTGCCGCTAAAGACTGAGGCAAAGAAGGCATTGAGCACCTCCGCCTTTTCCTCATCTCTTGTAACTAAGTTTCCCCCCGCATCCAGTAAAGGATGGAGATTCTCCTTAGTCCTCCTTTTTGTGTTGATGTATTTATAGAAACGTTTTTTGTTATCTTTAACGGCAGTAGCCAGATTGAGCTCCAGATGAGCTTTGGCCTTCCTAATTTTGTCCCTGCACAGCCTCGCTACTTCTTTAAAGTCCTCCTTAGTGGCCTGCCCACTTTTCCAAAGATTATAAACCCTCTTTTTCCTCCTAAGATCAAGCCACAATTCTCTGTTGAGCCAGGCCGGTCTTCTTCCCCGCCAGCTCGTCTTTGGGCACGTGGGGACAGACCGTTCCTGCGCCATTAAGACTTCCCTCTTGAAGAGCGCCCAGCCTTCCTGGACTCCTCTGCCCTTCAGAACCGCCTCCCAAGGGACTCCACCAACCAGTGTCCTGAGCAGCTCAAAGTCAGCCCTCCGAAAGTCCAATACAGCAGTTTTACTGGTCCCCTTCCTGGCCTCGCCAAGAATAGTGAACTCCACCATTGCGTGGTCACTCTGCCCAAGACAGCTCCCGACAATCACGTCCTCCACCAGTCCTTCTCTGTTTGTGAAGAGAAGATCTAGCGGGGCACCACCCCTGGTAGGTTCACTAACCAGCTGCGTCAGGAAGCTATCTTCCACGCTCTCCAGAAACCTCCTAGACTGCTTTCTGAGGGCTGTGTTGTGCTTCCAGGATATGTCAGGGAAGTTGAAGTCCCCCACGAGTACAAGAGCTGACGATTTTGCAACCTCTGTCAGCTGCCTGTAGAATTCCTCATCCGTCTCCTCATCCTGGTTCGGCGGTCTATAGCAGACCCCGACCAGGACACTAGCCTTGTTGTCCCTGCCGATCCTAACCCAAAGGGACTCGACCTTGTCATTCCCAACCTCGAGTTCTACAACCTCGAAAGACTCTCTAATATAGAGAGCCACACCACCACCCCTTCTATGCTGCCTGTCCCTTCTATAGAGCTTATAGCCAGGCATTGCAGCACTCCAGTCATGAGACTGGTCCCACCACGTCTCCGTGATGGCAACCAAGTCGTAGCCTGCCTGCCGCACGATGGCTTCCAGCTCCTCCTGTTTGTTACCCATGCTGCGTGCATTGGTGTAGATGCACTTCAGCTGGGCCATTGCCTTATCCTCCGGCCTTGCCATTGTTCCCCCTGGCACAGCCCCAACAATCCTAGCCTCAGCCCCATCCCCCTTCCTACCTAGTTTAAAGCCCTCTCAATGAGCCCTGCCAGCTCCTGGCCCAGGATCCTTTTTCCCCTAAAAGATAGGGATCCGTCTGCGGCCATCAGGCCAGGTGCTGAGTAAAGTGCCCCATGATCAAAAAACCCAAGATTTCTGCGTTGGCACCAGCCCCGGAGCCACGTGTTTAACAGGTGGGCTTTCCGTGTCCTCTCTGAACCCCTCCCTGCCACCGTAGGGATGGACGAAAACACCACCTGCACTCCCGCTCCATCTACTAACCGACCCAGTCCCCTAAAGTCCCTTTTGATAGCCTTGAGTCTTCTCTCTTCGATGTTATCACTGCCCGCCTGGACTATCAAAAGGGGGTAATAGTCAGAGGGGCGTACCAGGTTAGGAAGCTTCCTGGCAACGTCCCTGACCCTGGCCCCAGGGAGACAGCAGACTTCCCTACGGGTAGGGTCAGGCCGACAAATAGGGCCCTCTGTTCCCCTAAGAATCGAGTCTCCAACAACAATAACCCTCCTGTCTTTCTTGGTGGAGGCAGTCCTGACGCGCGGAGTTGACCTCCTCGCCCCAGGCATCCTCCTGGGAACATCTGCTACCTCTTCCTCACACACCGGCCTCTCAATCTCTAGGGCCTCAAACCTGTTGCGTAACAACAGGTTTGTAAAAAAATTTTGTAAGTTCGTAAAAATTTTATCCCAGAACAGATGGATTTTCTATCTGAGATGTTTCTAATACAAGTTTTCTTAACCATATACTACAATTATTTTCATAATTTGTAAAACAAATATATCAGTTCTAAGGAAGCACTTGCTATAGTATCATAAAAGGAACTGAGGAATGCAAAAGAGACTCATAGAGCAACAAGATAAAAAGCTTTCTGTACGTGTAGCACACTATCTCAGAGCAGGCTTAAAAACATTTTTCTTTATTCCCCTTTTTTTCTGTGCCACATATTGCTAAGGAGCCATTAGTATTAGTGAGAATTCAGTAGTGGTGGAACCTGGAGTGTGCAGAGAAGTGGATGGAAAAATATGCTCAGGAACATGACACTACAGCTACTCTTGCAAAGCTGGAGTTCCAGCTACAAATACATCTTACCAATCTATTAAAAGAAATAATAATAAAAGAAAGTAAGATTTTTATCTGACTGGAAGCTTAATAACAGTAATAATTAAAACAACAACAATAAATGTTCTATATTTGTTGCTCAGTGCTATCTCAGAATTAGCACACATTAGCATGTTCATAGTGAAGCCAAACTAAGGGGAGTTCTTACTTCTATTTGCTCAGCTATCATGAGATTTGTTGCTGAGTTTGTTATTAGACTGAGCCCTCTGGGGCTTTAGGCAAAGAAATGATTTGAGGATAAGTCTGAAGATTCCTCATGGGCATAGATACAGGAGTATCTATGTTCACACTTCCCAAGCTACAAAGCCACAATAGCTGACAAATGTTATGGGGATAAAGGACTTTAAGGCATTAAGGATCACTCTTTTGAGCATTTTGAGCCTACCAAAACTGAGCCTATGTGCTCCTCCAGAAAACTGGACCTTGGTCTCAATGGTAATGTGGTTTCCCTTGTGGATTACAGATCTGAACTGCAATCATTCTGGTTTGTGTGTAAAAAAGTCCATTTTAATTAAAACCACCATGTTCTTCATCCAGGTAATGTTAGAATCTCTTCAGTGTTTTTTCTTTATGCATATTCTTCATTGTCTGAGATGTTGGCTCTCTGCCACTGTTTTTTTTTTTTTTCTATAAAGATTATTCCTGTTCAGTCAACATAATGTATCCCACTCAAATCTTGCTTTCTAGCCAGTTCATCACCATTAAAAACAACCTGTGCTTTTTTTAAAGACTTTCTCTACAATCAAAATTATCAGCCCCCTCATTTAACAATGTATGCAGTCCATGCAGGTAAGGCTCCTACATGTTTCAATTCAGCTTCAAGCTTATTTGGCTGTGCAATATTATTCAATGACTTGGCTGTGATTTTACGCTCTTGTCATAATGCTGTGAATGCTTGCCATTCATCATAATTCTTCCAATCACCTTTTTCATAGGTAGGGTAAATGAAGTGCAGATGGCAACGCTTCCTGGTTTGGCCAAAACAATAATAAATTGGTATTATGGGAAAACAGAAACCAGTCATTCTGATTCTTAGCTCTGTGCTCCAAGCTCTAATAAATATCCAAATAAATCAAGTTATCACTAGAAATGTAGTAATGATTATTGTGAGAAGGCAAATGCATAGAATGTTTTTGACAGGTTTCCCAAAGTTCTAATGGTGTAACTACCTGCTGTTGAATTCAACTTAGTTACGGAAAAAACCCTAGCACTATATTCACTATATTTTATTTTATACATTTTCTAGAAGTACAAATATTGGATTCTGTATGTTCCAGCTGAAGTGTATACACAGTACTTGGGTCAGACCAAGGCTGCCTTTCAGCCTCTAGCCCCATTCTGTACAATAGGGTTTTGCTGGTTGCTGAAAAATAAGGAAAGCAAACAGAAATCTCAAACCAAGACCTCCTCCCCCCCCCCCCCCCCCAAAAAAAAAAAAAAAGGCAAACAAACAAAATATTTTTTTTTCTGAAGAAAAGCAAAATTAGACTTCATCTGATCCTTGCTAATGACTCTTGTTGAAAGCTTAACATTTTAAACTTGCTTAAAAAAAATTGTCTTTGTCTAGGGGAACTTCACCACATTCTGCCCAGGGAAGCCCAGATTTAGGTATGACGTATTTTGGACTTCACCCCAATGATCTACTTCTCATCCTTATTTATTTTATTCTCATCCTTCACTTCATGATATGACTCAACTCATTAAATATTTCAGACTTAAATTAGCTCCAAGAGAAAGTGTTTCTATCCTGCTAAGGCATCCTGGCTTTAGCCAGGATTTCTATTATCCATCAAACTTCTAAACAGGGATTTCCTCCTACTCAGTTCTGAGTAATAATTTGGAAGTGAGATGTTGGTATTCCCTCTGAATGACTGGGCTGAGCTTGTAGTTCAGTATGAATCACTTGCACGTTAGGTACATTGGGAGAGGGCAAACTGTGCTGTAATTGATTTTCATTTCATAGTTGGAGTGTATATTTTCCACTCAGTTCATTTGCTTCATCAGCAACAACTCAGACTTCCAGCAAACCACACCCTTATCAAAAAAAAAAAAAAAAAAAAAAAAAATGGAAAGAAAAAAAAAAAAAAGGAATGCAGGAAGAACAGGCTGAGCAAGCATGGACACTCATTTCCTCCAGGGCATATTGTCTCATATCAATGTTCAGATGATGCTTTCAAAAATAAAACTAGAGATCTTGTCATTTTTAATTCCTTAGTGAGGAAGCTACTGCACAAGCTGTGCAATGGCAATCACCAAGTTCTTGTAGTTTCCAGCCTCCTCCAAGCAATGTTTTCACAGACCTTCCCTGGCACTCTTTCATTTATTACTCCTGGATTCCCTCTGCTTACAGATGAAGGACCAGTAACCCTTGAGATCAATAACCTTAAAAAACAGTAGCTCAAGGGATTCTATTTCAAAATGAAATTGGCCAAATGAAACTAACTAAGAGCTGGACGATGTTCTTTTTGAGCACAATTTCCATCACAAAAGTTGAACTGAGTTTTTTGGAGGATACATTTAAGTCTAAACTTTTTAAAGGCTGAAATGTCTGGAAGCTGTCACAAAGTTAAAACAACAACAACTCCTATTTAAATGAATGCAAATGGATACAAAGCTAGAAACAAAAAGAGAGTTATGAATTGTGATGTTGAACACAGTAATGCCTAAAAGTTTCTTGAACACAACTGAAAACACTGAACTAAAAACCTACGTTCCATTTGCAGTGATCACCAGAGGGTTAGGCTCCTGGGAGTGGGACCTGAGCTGATCATCATGTCAAATGATGAAGTACCTTCTCCTGAGTAGGAACTGTTAAAAAGGCATGTCTGAAAATGTGGAAGGAAACTTTATTTGGGGAACTTATGGATTTCACAATAGCCAAAAATAAATGTTCTGCAACAGACAATTCAGAACACTAAATTTGGATTTACAGACAATAGACATGTATTTAGGTGAAGGAAGTTGAAGTCTATGTGTTTAGAACCATGAAATGAACCCTAGCAACACAGGAGTGAATCCATTGCTTGAGTCTACATTGCTAAATGAGATAGGTTCAGGGAGAACACTGATCACTGAATCTCTGATTGTCCACAGTGTTTAATTATTATCTCTCTGGCTCTGTGCTGGACCTCTGTCTAGATTTCTCTGATATCTCTCTGACTGCTGTCTTGGCAGCTTTGAGGTGCACAAGCACTTTAACATTCTCTCTTTTTTTGTTCTGTTTTGTTTTTGTTTCTGTTTTTGTTTGTTTGTTTGTTTACCAGTAGAGCTGCTGTGATAAATGTAAGCTTTTTTTTTTTTTAAGTTAAATATCCTCTGAAGGATTTGTATATATACTTCACTGACTTTATTAGAACTCAGGCATTCATCTAGTTTGAAAAAGATTAGTTCATCTTTTTCACCAGAACTAAATGCCTAAAACCAGTAAATCAGCATCTTATTCTGTCTTTATTTCACACACTGGCACAAGAAGTAAAAATACAGTCATATCAGTAGGCAGAAGACATTTGTATATTTGAGGGCAGTTGGTATAGAATCAGTAATGGTAGGACACAAAGAAACTAGAGAATGGAGAAAATATATTGATGTTCTAGGTCAAAGAAGGAGAAACAGTTGCCAGAGTGGTCACTGGACCTAGGATCCTCTAAGATAGTCCAGAGGCTGGGTGCTGAAACAGCAGGTCTTGTCAGTCCTGCTCTAGGAGGCCCAGGAGCACACTTTCTTCCACCTCTAAAAAGTGACTATGGGGAAGAGGTTTTTAGTTTCTCGCCTGTACAGAGGAGATGACAATGTTCTCAAATGCTCTCCTTGTTATCTTCCAGAACAGAGTCTAATTCTTGTGAATCAAGGTACAGATCTGAACGTGCTATGGCCCAGGTCCTGTAAACAAAACTAGTTATTTCCAGCAAAATCTTGGCAATGGAATAACAGGTATTTCCCCATTCCGAGCCTAATTCTGCAAGACAGGTGAGGACCCCTTTTATATATTTTTATTTTATTTTATTTTATTTTATTTTATTTTATTTTATTTTATTTTATTTTATTTTATTTTATTTTATTTTATTTTAATTTGCCTTTTCCTGATACCAAGATCTGGAAACTTAAATGTGTACATTGCTTTGGGGTAATGCCTAGTATCTTGCTAGTCATATCTTGTACCCTTTTTGCAGAAAACTTTTCTAGGTGAATGTGATTTTAGTTATGAAATGCAAAATCTTGATACATCCATATTAAGAATATGGTGTAATGGTATAGCTAGAGGTTTTGTGTTCTTTATGCTGAGACCACTTGAAGCTGGTGACTGCTGTACACCAACAAAAAGTCAGCAAATATAGGCAGAAACCTTCACTTGACTGCAATATATCTTATTCATGGGAATCTTTCCAGGACAAGCAGGGAAATATTTTTCTACTTTATCTAAATTTTCACAAGGACTGAGTCACAGGCCATTTGCAGAGCTCCTGACTACAGCAGAGCAAATTCTAAGAAACCATTTATTCAGTGTCCTCTGGTTCAGCAAGGCCCTGGAATTTGGGTGACCACGGGAAGTAGTTGAGAGGTTTTCCAGCCTGACCATATGAGCCATCTCCCCACAAGAACTTCCTATTTTGGCTGAGTCTCTTCAATCAGTTTGAAGTTGCTCTTTATGATCAATAGTAGTGAGTTTAAGGATGGCTTGTTTGCCTTATGTTTGAGAAGTGGTTCTTGTTCATTGGTTTCTTTTTCTTACATCAGAGCTACTTCTGTTTGCTTTCAGATTTTAAATTGTTGCTAAATTTACAAAGAGAAGCAGAGAGTAAAAAGTGTGTAAAAACTTCTGTCTCCTGAAAAGCTAAAAGTAGAATAAGTAACATGAAACAGAATGGGGAAAGACACATAAGATAAACAAAACAAAACTTATAATACATAGTATGAATTTATAGGTAGACTGCACCTAAATAATAACATGTTACATACATGTATTGCCTAAAATAAATATATATAAAATATTCATAAATTACCTTGAGATGTAAATGTAAATGAACTTGCAGAATTCACAATAATAACAGTGAATACACATATGATATAAAAACATAGGGAAATAAAAAATATACACAATGTACCATTTTTTTCTATGTAGCCCTTGGAAAGTTTCATTTTCATAGGGAGAAAACAACAGTCACTGCACAAAGCCATTAGTGTTTGATGAAAATAAGCTGGCAAAAACTACCTCAGTAACTGAAAGGGATTTGCATTCACAGTTTTTTAGAGGTGTAAGTAAATGAATGATTTCAGTTATTGGAAAATAATATTTGCATTAGAGAGCTTAACATTTAAATATGGCAAAAAGAATGCATCTTATCTGCATTAGATCAGTGCATCTTATTTAGAGAATAGCTATGAATTTGTTGCTTTTCTTTCACAGAGAAGCTCTTCTTTTTCAAGTAGGGGTAAAGAATAACAAACGATTAATTGTTTTCTGTAGCCCATGATCTCTAAATCTCAGACTCAGCACAGATATATAACACTGCTTAGTGGGGGAAAACAGAGATTTGTTTGATAGAAATAAATATTTGAACCCTAACAGGACTTTTAAACTACCTGGAATACAGTGACTATCTTGTTCAAAAGTTATGCATTTTAATATTAGGTAATTTAAAAATTCAAAGATCCAGTTTGTTGGATCTTTGAAGGAGGAGTTTTTTATCAGTAGTTTGCTTACTAGGAAATTTAACACTAAAAAGAGTTAACTAGAAAACTGGTGAGAAATATATGTATATACTTTTTTTTTTTTTTTTTTTTTTTTTTTTTTTTTTTTAACGTTAGACCAAGTCTTTTAGCTATAACAACTAATATCTTGCCTTCAGCATGGACCAATGTTAGCTTAGAGGATAAATAAGTTCTTTCAATATACTTAGCGACATATACAGTATTGAAAATTAAAATATATTCCTTTCTTCTTTCATGATTAGTTTCCAAAACCTGGAATGAAGATTACTGTCCAAGACAGGATACTTGTGCAGAGGATGTTCAGCTGCTTAACAAGTATGAACAGAAGCCCACCCAATTTTGGATAACTCTGTGAGAAACAACTAATTTCTGATAAGGCCCAGAGGCAAAATCTAGAGTTAATGAAATATGTATGATACTTGGTGTGAAAACACTGAATTCCTAAATCTAAGAAAGGTTAAGAGCAGAACTGACCCTCAAATGTATCCTTCCATTTTCACTTTCAACATGGGTACAGGCCTGTATGGAAATTATTTGAGATATCATAAAACATACATCATGATTTATAAGAATTACTCTGAAAGATATAATTTCATTCTAAGAGCAGCAGTGATGAACACTTGATTTTTTTTTTCAGTAATTAAAGCTCCAAACTACTTCAGCATGCTTCTACTTTGTGCAAGGATTAATTTTGACATTTCAAAAGAACACAAATGAAAGATGCAGATGTAAGTGTATTTGCAAAAGGTGCAAAGGTGTCTAGAATACACTTTGTTTTTGTTTGTTTGCTTGTTTGTTTTCTTTCTTTCTATTTGTCTCTCAGGTATGCTAATATCCCTTTGCTCAATGCTGGTTGCAAAATGAAGCTTTAACAGATATATGTGAATAATTCTATCAGAACAATTCTGAAAGGAGATCCTCCTCATACAACAGAAAACTACAATAAGAGCTCTGGTCCTATTATAAAGCTTCCAAAACTGGTGGAAAAAGAGCTGTGTTCCGTTATTCCCAGTGCACACCTGGGAATTTACTGCTCTCTTATGTGGCTCTCACCATCTCCTTCTGCTGCAGGCTAGCCCTGTAGCACAGCTCTTTTGTCTCTCCTACCTTTGTCTAAAATTAAACTGATTTGCAGGTTTAAGGCCAAGCCATTTTGAAGCTTTGGCAAGTGAAAAGAGAGAAAATGCTCATGTGAGATCACTTCAGTTCAAACCCTCACATTGACAGAGATGCTTTGCTTCATTTGACTCAAACTGGCCAGATCATTGATCGTTTTTATTCTGGCATATCTCCTGTGGCATCTCTGAAGGATTTGCTTAGGTTTGATGATGTTACCACAGGTCATAATCTAGTTTATAAAAAAAATTTGGAATAGAATTAAAAGTATTGAGTAGCTATTCTGTTTCCCATACATAGCTACGGAGATGAGTTATTCTCCAAAATACAGCTTTGAATCTGAAAGCAAAGTTTGTCATAAAGAAAATAACTGATGATAAATTCATCATTACTGTCTGAGTCACTGGCATTGACCATATTTCCTCCGTGCAGTGAATTATGAAAAACAGAGCTAGAATCATAGCTAAAGCTGAGAGTGATATATAGAGAGAAAACTACAGCTCTTTGTAATGAGAAAAAAAAAAAAAAGCAAAAACCAACCAACCAAACAAACAAAAATTGGGAGCCCCTACTAGTGTAACGTGCTGTTTATTTGCTAAACTTTAACAAATGTAAAGATATGGAAAATATGAAACTATAACAAACTTTGTTTGTTTGACATTTTTATTTTTATTTTACATTTTTTATTTTACATTTTTTATTTTTATTTTTATTTTTATTTATATATATACATATATATATATTTAAGATTTCACATTTTAACTGATACTGACAGAAATTTACCACACCACAGAAATCATTCCTGGAATGCTGTAGTAACATTTTTTTTTTTCCTTCAAATATCTACTATAATCTGCAGAGTAAATTTTTTTAAAAATCACGATTACCTTACACATCAAGGTTTACTCTCTGGCTCTCCAAAATAAGGTCATTATGTCTTAATAGTCTAACACACAATCCCTTCTGCATATGTACATATACTTTTTCTCCACTTTTTTTTGGTAGAACAACAAATAGTCACTCTTACATGAGGAATACTTGGCTCTCCCTTGCAGCTTTGCATAGCTGTACGGAAGCTTGGCTTTCCTTACAGTTTAATCTTTTCTCACTTACACTTCTAGACTTCCACATGCTGGCAGTTGCATTTCCAGCTAAAATCGGACATATAGAATCCTCTTGTCCCCTGGACAGACCATAAGCCTCTTCCAGGGTGTTTCTGGTATTATGACTACATTCCTTTATTTTAATGTCAAAGCTAAGTGGACTGTTGCCAAGAAACAAAATTATACCAAGAACCCTGCATTGCTGCCAGACCATCTAAGCCAATGACTGAAATACAATTAAAATTCATTTTCCTTCTTTCTGTGGAACTGAAGCGGACATGGACTGCAGCTGTTGTGATCTGGTTTATGGGCTATCATTCCCACCTCACTTAACTCTTACTGGTACATTTTCAAAGTGAAATAGTAGAAGTTCTTTCCGTCTGTTTAATGGAAGTTGCATACTCCGGATTTCACATAATAATTCTCCTTCTTTATAGAGTGTCATGATTATTTGGGGTTCTTTTCAAAATAAGTAAAAAGGAAGGTTCACCACTTTACTGGTGTAAATCTGGAAAGACTATCTGTTTTGCAGGGATGAGGTTGGATGTAAATCTTCATGATAAATTAGCAGAATATGGACTAAAATGCATTCACTATTATTCAATGATATACTAATGCACACTTCAAAATACTCTTGTATTGTCCAAAATCATTTTGATGCATGGTAGGGTGCATGGTGTCCAAATTAATTTACTGAGAATGCAACTGTGATGGCAAAGAGACCAAAGATCTACGTCACAGGACTGCTATCACATCCATGATTCTGGGACAAGAATCATGTTTTTGCCTAGGAGTAGAGAGTCAGACTCCTTGTCAGGAGGTCTGAACACATATATACTCAACTGTATTACAATAGATCCTCTAGATCCTACCCTTCTTCACTTCATGGATTTTCCGTCAATGTTTCTGTGGGCCATCTTAGAGAACCATTAAGATCACTTTCCCAAGATGTTGTGACAGTATGACAAATGAGGGAAGAATATATCCTTTTATCTTCAAATTATATTATATTATTGCCTGAATTATATTCCTTTTCGTGGACAAGAATCTATAGGGAAAAAAATATATTCTGACTCCATTTCTGACCTCTAATAATGATATATGGAGACTTGGATACAGCATTTCCTCAAGAATTATTCTTTATGATGAACAAGCTCTGAATCACTCTTGATGCTGCAGAAGTCATGTACTAAAGACAAGCTGTCAAGTCAAAAATTATTTTCTATTCTTTCAAGCTTTTTAACTGATAATTTCAGAGAGTTCCACAAACAAACAAACAGACAAACAGACAAACAAAATTTAATTATATGAAATAGAAACCATTTTTCTGATAGAAGTTATTCAAATGTATTTGAATACCTAAGTACATGTATTCCTTTAGGCCTGCACATTCAGTAACTGCGTGCATATGCACCATATGACATTTGTTATGCATGTTTTCTGCTATATGTTCATACGTAAATCAGTCACCATGCCAGTCTAGAAGCTACAAATTGTATATGTACAAACACATAATACAATGACTTCATTTAAGCATACTAAGCTGTATTATAGAAAGATATTAATGCATGCTGATATTTCAAAGAATGTTTTCGATTTAGGACTTCTCTTTAAATAAGATCTCAGATCTATTTTTATCCTGCTAGATATCTTATGAATTCCAGTATAATACAAGTTTGTTAACATGTGATTATGTATTGGATTCTAGAAATTATGCATTGCCAATTATTTATTTGATTTTTGAGACCACTTCCAAACTAAGAAATTATGCATCTAAAGAAAGACACAAAAATGTGTATCTGATCAACATAAAACACTGGGTGAATAAACACAGAAAATTAATGTGAAACTTTGTTATAGGTGTAGAATTCTATTAAATTATATCTGCATAATGATTGAAATGAATAAGCATGAAATAAAATCTTATCCCATAAAAGCTTCTAACCTTGAGTTTTCTGTTGTTTTGCTTATTTTAACTGCAAATTATAAAAACAGTAAATAAAAATAATAACCATAAACAAACAAACAAAAAATTATGAGTTCTGAATTCCATATTATTTAATTTAATTTAATTTAATTTAATTTAATTTCATTTCATTTCATTTCATTTCATTTCATTTTGCCTGTGAGTAACTATAAGAATACTTCTTTATCAAGATGCATGCTGAAGGACACTCTTATTTTTGATGGAAAAACCTACATTTTATGTCTGTGAATACAGTCATATCATTATTCATTTCAGAGTTGCAGCTCTCAGTTTTGTTCAGCCAGCCAGGAACTTCTGAATGCTCTCCATTTGTTATTATTATTAACCTAATTAAGGAGAAAAGATCAAGTTAGTCAATTTGGACATCTACTTACATTTAAAGAACTCCATGAGGCTGTTTTCAAATTACTAGAGCCTAACCTTGATACAACATCTGTAGGGTTTTATGAGACCTCCAGAAGGAGCTTCTATCTACTGTCAAAGGACTTACCCCTCTCCATTCCTTGTATGTTTTCTTTGTATGGATTTTTCTGTTGCCCTTGCTCAATTAACTATGCCTGCAAAGGTTTCCAGTTTTTGAAACTCATTTATCCTGTTAAACAGTTAAAACTTATGTTGTGCCATGTGTTCTACCACGTTGTGTTGTAGCACTGCTATATAATCTTGTATAGGAGTGCTATATATATTATGGAGCAAGGTATATCTTATATACCTTGTCTGGTATTAAGTACAAGACAAAACTCTCTCCATGAAGCAGTCAAAATAAAGCCCCTGTTGGTTCTGGAAGTTGGAGAGTTCAGCTGGGTGGATGTTGTCTACTCTATGCAAGTTGAACTCTCATATCAAAAGTTACTGAGCAAATGTTGAGAAACAGTACTGATGACAAAAAATGTGAGACTATATCATCTTTTAACTTTTAAAGCAAAGAAAATCTAAACTGGTTATATTTATGTGTCATCTACATTGCAGATTCATTTATCCTGACTATGTTAACTCCTGCCCCCTTTTTTTTTTTTTTTTTTTTTTTTTTTTTTAATTCTGCTACAATAAACATCTGTATTTTACACTGTTTTCCTCAGATATTGAAGCTTGAATTTTTATTTTATTTTACTTTATTTTGGCAGTTCATATACCAGTTATCTGTGTTCATGGCTCTCAGATTGTGAACTGTGCCACTTGTTTAGTTTTACTATGATAACAGGGTCACAGGTTAATTCAAATGGGAAGGAACATCAGGAGGTCTCTAACCCAAGCTGCTGCTCAAAACACGGACAGCTCTGAAGTTAAACAAAGCTGCTCAAGACTTGAGCAGCTTGAGTTGGACCTTGAAAACTTTCAAATATGAGGATGACACAACCTCTCTTGTCAACCTGTTAGTACCACTTTTCTCAATTTAAACACAGTAAGATTTTAAATTTAATGTAAATAAGAAAAAAGTAACCAACAATTTCAAGAGTTCAGACTGGCTGAGAAGAAGATAAAAATGTTTGCATATGGGTTTTTCTGCATCGAGTGCACCCTCAGTAAGTTTGCAGATGACACCAAGTTAGGTGCGTGTGTCGATCTGCTTGAGGGTAGGAAAGCTCTGCAGGAGGATCTGGATAGGCTGCACCGATGGGCTGAGGTCAACTGCATGAAGTTCAACAAGGCCAAGTGCCGGGTCCTGCACCTGGGGTGCAATAACCCCAAGCAGAGCTACAGATTGGGAGAGGAATGGTTGGAGAGCTGCCAGGCAGAGAAGGACCTGGGAGTGATGGTGGATAGTCGGCTGAATATGAGCCAGCAGTGTGCTCAGGTGGCCAAGAAGGCCAACGGCATCCTGGCTTGTATCAGGAACAGTGTGACCAGCAGGGCTAGGGAGGTGATTGTCCCCCTGTACTTGGCTCTGGTGAGGCCGCACCTCGAGTACTATGTTCAGTATTGGGTCCCTCGCTACAAGAAGGACATCGAGGTGCTTGAGCTGGTCCAGAGAAGGGCGACGAAGCTGGTGAGGGGCCTGGAGAACAAGTCCTATGAGGAGCGGCTGAGGGAGCTGAGCTTGTTCAGCCTGGAGAAGAGGAGGCTCAGGGGCGACCTTATCGCTCTCTATGGGTACCTCAAGGGAGGCTGTAGCGAGGTGGGGGTTGGTCTGTTCTCCCACGTGCCTGGTGACAGGACGAGGGGGAATGGGCTAAAGTTGCGCCAGGGGAGTTTTAGGTTAGATGTTAGGAAGAACTTCTTCACTGAAAGGGTTGTTAGGCATTGGAACAGGCTGCCCAGGGAAGTGGTGGAGTCACCATCCCTGGAAGTCTTCAAAAGACGTTTAGATGTAGAGCTTAGGGATATGGTTTAGTGGGGACTGTTAGCGTTAGGTCAGAGGTTGGACTCGATGATCTTGAGGTCTCTTCCAACCTAGAAATTCTGTGATTCTGTGATATTTTATTTTATTTTATTTTATTTTATTTTATTTTATTTTATTTTATTTTATTTTATTTTATTTTATTTTATTTTATTTTATTTTATTTTATTTTATTTTATTTATTTTATTTTATTTTTTTCTGTTTTGTATTTAACTCTTTTCAAAAATATGCATCACACACCTTTAGGAAAGTATCAGAAGACAATAAGGCTACATCTACTTTCCCACTGTGGCCAAGGAACTATGCTCACTTTTCTGTCCTGTTCCTAGTAGCTCTCACATTATTCAGTGTTCTTTTGCACAGTTCAAGATTATCTTCCCAGTACTGAATCAGGTAAGCCATGGCTTTATGAGAAAATGAAGCCATATACTATAACCAAGATGCAATCCAAATGCCTCCTGGTAAGAGCAGCCAGAGTTTTTCCAACATTATCAAATGTTTGCCTACTGAGAACTTATGTTTGTTGTTGGTCAGAACAAAATACCACAAACTCTAGCAATGTAGGGGTTAAATACAATCTTGATTCACTCTATATTGTATAACATTTTGTATTGTAAAGTTTATTTGTGATGTCATTTCAGTGACTGAAATGATTTGCTGGCTCAGTGAAGTATATGGCTTTTTTTATAGATTTGAAAGAGTACAAAAAGTTATAGTTGTGCAGCAGTAGATGCAGAAAGTAATTCAGCATACTAGGCAGCAAAAAATGGACAGGTTAATGGACATATATGGAACTCTGCTGCATTTAGAGAAGCTATTTTAAATTCTGTAAGAAGTTAATCCTGCTCCAATAACTTGACTAAAGACTGTAAAAATATCTTTGCCAGGAAAGGATATCAACATTTTAAATCTACTTTATGCTGATAAAGAGAGGGAGGGGAGAGGAGTCCATTTTCATGGGATAAAATGGAATTGAAACAGAAACCTCTTTGTCTCAAGAAATATTGCACCTGCATTAAGTCCACTGCTGATCAGTCAAAATCTGATTTTTTCCTTCTCCTCCCTGCCTTCGGTATTTTCAGCAGTGAGGAATGTGAGGCATGTAAACCATTATTCTTGTCACTGATAATTTATTTCTTCAGCTGTGAAAAAGAATAGACCTTCCTCACCTAAGTTATGGTCAGAAAGTTATCTCAGCAATGCACTGGTACCTTGTAACACTATATTAAACTATTCAGGGCTTCATATTTGTGTGACAGACTTCAGCGATCCATTTCCTGCTCATCTAAAACCCAGGGTTAGGGGTCTTGTTCTGACTAGGAAAGTCTTTTAGAAATGTGTGGTGGTTTCCAAGCAATGCAACAATGTAGAAATCTTTTATTTATTTATTTATTTATTTATTTTTGATGTAGAAACCTTTTACCCAAGCCATTCAAAGAAAGAAGCCTAGCAATGTGAATGTGTCTAGTTTGTTTCCAACTTAGAGCTTGGTCAGTCACCATGAGTGGGAGAATGTGTGCATTCTTGTTCAAAGAATACTTATTGATACTCCCATCTCAAGCTTGCAGAGCATTTCATAGACGATTATGCTAAAGTCTATCCTTAGCCTGGTTTTATACAATCTGTGCATTAACAACTTTAATTATGGAACAGATTTTATATTCATGACATTCAGAGATGACAGCAAGCTTAGAGAGGCTGCATGCATTTGAGACTATGATCAGACAAATCAAACAAATTGATTACATTTAAGAAAATTTTCAAATTTAGCAGGATAGAATTTTGAAAAGAACAGTGTTATATGTAGGAAGTGGAAAGTAAAATATTTCTTCTGGAAGCAACAATACTGAAATACTGTCTGGCAGGTTATAGTAGTAGAAAAATACACACACACAAAAACCCTCTTAACTCAAGATGAAACATATTCTGATTGTGGATCAAAACTTTGATGTACTTAGCAGAAAACTGCAGAAATAATTCTAGTCTACCACACCTTAATGTATCTAGCTGGGATTCTTGTGCTTTTCAACTTCACTCTTAAAAGAAAGTTGTACCTGGTCTGAATAAAGACCAGAAGTCAATACTCCAGAGGATAACAACATGGAAAATGAAAGATTAAATTATGTACACTCACAGTGAAGGGAGTCCCTATTCTTTAAAATAGGAAAGACAAGTGCAAAGAATCAGTTTGGCTGCTATGGAGATTTAAGCAACATGTTCAAGAACTGCCATGTGGAACTACAAACACAGAAAAATTTAGGGCTGATCACAGAATCATGCAATCACAGAACAGCTGAGGTTGGAAGGGACCTCTGAGGATCATCCAACCTCCCTGCCAACCAGGATCACCTAGAGCACATTATGCAGGATGGCATCCAGAGAAGGAAACTTCTCAACCTCTCTGGACAGCCTGTTCCAGTGCTCTGTCACCCTCACAGTAAAGAAGTGCCACCTCATATTCAGCCGGAACCTCCTGTGCTACAGTTTGTGCCCATCGTATCTCATCCTGTCACTGGGCACAACTGAAAAGGTACTTCATCCTCTTGACACCTTCCCCACAGATATTTATACACATTGATGTATAAATATCCCTTCTATTTTCTGGGCTAAACAGGCCTTGTTCTCTCAGCCTGTTCTCAGAGCCCAGAACTGGACACAATACTCATATATTTCATATATTGAAAAAATAGTAACAGTCTTCATCTCTCTGGCACTTCCCATTTTTCCAAGACTTCTCTGAAAATATCATTGGAGTTCTAAAGTGATCCTCTGAAAGCTGTTTTACACATCTAAGGTGTGAATCTTATAGTCTTACAACTTAATCTGTTTAACTTTAGAGTCTGCTCTTTAATATGCTGATGAAATGGAAAAAATTTCATAATTGTCTGTAGTGACAGAAACATATTACCTGTCTTTTCCTCCTAAATCCCTTTATATTATTATTATTTTTACTATTATTTCTGCTTTTTCAGTAAGTAGAGGGACAAATTTTTAAACAAATTCAAAACTGAACATTTAAGCAGGACAAAAAGATGTATGATAGCTCTTACACCTGCAGGACATCAATTCATGATCTCAGCTCCATTCACAAATAATCACACCAATCTATTAGACAAGATGCACATAATAGAGGGGACATGTCAACCGTCTCAAATGAAAGGTTGATTTTGGAGGCATTTGAGTGTCTGAATAGTCTACCTATAGCAAGTTAAACATCATCATGAATAACACCACCATGAGCCACAATTATGATTCAAATTACATTACTTTGCACTTAGAGCAGATTTGGAGCAGAATATTTGCATAATAGGCTGTTATGCAAATGGAAGATACCTTCTTAAGATGGTGTAACTCTATCACTTACTTAGGATCTCAGACTTTTTTATTAGAATTTGCAGGCATTTCTAGATGTAAAATTATACCAGAACAGACTGAAATGGTGCATCAGGTCCTTATTTAGCTAAAAGATCATTAAATGTTTGCTTTTTTTTTTTTTTTTTTCTTTTTCAAAATATCTCTCAGCTCAGTTTTCTTAGACTCCAAGAAGAAACCCTTTTCTCAGAGAGATACAATCTCTATTAACAAATTATTTTTCTTCTAATATATTTGTTATAGTTTCTGTAGATGACATAATATACATTGGTAAATTCTCTGTTTTAGTATAATAATTAAGCTTTTTCACAGTGTTATCTGTTATATCTGTTTTTATTATATTTTGTTATATTTATTTTTATTTTTTTAATTATTATTTTAAAAAATATTATTTAAAATTATTATTATATTTTATTATATTATATCTGTTATATCTGTTTTAATTACAGATGTTAACTTTTTCATTCCCTGTACCAATATGGAAATGTCAGAAAATTCAGTTTCTTCAACTCTAGAGTTGAAAATATATGAAAGGGCATATATGCACTGTACAGACTGACTCCCTTTTGTTTGGTATAACTTTTCTGCCAGTCAAACATGCAATTTCAATGATACAGTTGTGAACATGGTCATCCTCAAAACACAACTATCATGAAAACACGTTATATAGTTCCTCTGAGTGGAGCTATAAGAACTGCCTAAAGTACTGACAGACATCAAGAATTTGCTCTTCTTGACTAACTAATAATCTCTAGGGAATGCCTTCAGTCTTTGTTGTTTGTTCCTGGTAAACATTGTATCGAGAATGGTTTCTGGCTCAACAAAACTGTAACAAACAGGAAAGGTCAGATATATGGAAATGTATTTACATATGCATATATACTCGCATATGCACACACAATTACACAAATATATCCACCCATTTAACATTTTTCAATTTATTTTAAAATGAATTGACACTATATAACAGCAATCTTATCCTTGAATCCCAAGGCATCGTATATCATATATTTTTCTTTGCTCATAGTTACATGATTTGATCCTGTCTTGTTTCCAAAATTTCCCTTCATGCTGCATATAGGTTTACCATTATGTTCACTTCAACGTTGAGCTCATTATTTTCTTTCTGGGAGAAGAAACTAGTAGGCGAAACTCACTTCCCAGCTGAGAACAATCCCATTCAACGCTTATTAGCACTGGCCAGATGAGAATAATCCAACAATACTGAGGCTACAGTCTAAGATGGCCTTAAACACTTACTTTTCAAACATGAAAAAGATAGATTAAAGTCCATGTAAAATATACGGACCATGTGCAAAATCTAGTCTTGAAAGGACTGAATGGATTAAATCAAATACAGTGCTTCTTAGCTCTTTGCTCCAAATTTTCAGCTTTCCATCCTTAGTATTTTTGAGAGAGAAAGAGAGAGAGAAAGAGAGATAAATTTTGAATATTGTGAGCCTATACTAAGCTTCTTTTTATAATTACAGGTAGCTGAATCAGTTTTGATCAGTGTATCTACTATGATGATAGAGACTTCTAATAAAACTGAAAATTTTAGACAGATATGCTGCAGAAGTAGAGATTAGGAAAAAAAGTGTTGCATGAGTTTATCTTAGAAGGTCTTGAGAAAAACATTAGCATCATTTTCTGGAAAAAAAAAATCTATCCTTCAGATTTTGCTTTAATTCTGTTTCAGTATCATATTTTCTCTATACTTCTTTAGGTTTCTTCTGTCTCCATGAGTTTCTGCATAGGGAGGCGTAGAAGACATTACCTAGTTTCTGTGCTTTTCAGCAAGATGTCAAACAGTATTACAGTATTCAGAAATGTTTGCTTTTCAGAGATTGTCTATACTGCCAATCTCTGTGTTTTTGCTTGCATTTGCTGACTAAGAAAAAATATCCTCATTATCACTCAATAATGAGTTACATTCAGTGACAAGTCATTGAAAAAAATAAAGTAGCAATGTCTCTGTTGCAGGTAAGATAAGAGAGAAATCATATGCAGATATGTTTTCTGAAGTTAGTATTATTTAGACAATAGTGAATATTAAAAATTCACTGATGAATTGGAACTTCCAGATTCATAGGGGGGTTGGTCAGTTAATACTACACAATGTCAGACTACAATGAATGACTACAATGACAGACTGCAATGACAGACTACATGAAACCATTTGAGTTTTAGAGTTTTTCTGCTTCATCCATCATGCTGCAAATAGGACTAAGGATGTAAATGTAGGTTGTTCCATGTACTCCATGTCCCTGCTCCAAAGTCCAGAGTGCGACAGGGATGGTTGAAACAGGTTTCCAATTTGATCTTATTCAGAAGTTTCAATTTGAGTTTGTTCCAAACCACAACTGAATCACAATTTTTTTCCAAGTTGCTACCATCTTAGAAACATCATGATTTGTTGGCGATAATGAAAAGTATGTGAAGTACATGGAGTAGAGATTAAGTACATGATTGTATATATAAGAATCCTAGGGTGCATCCAGTCCTTCTTTGTAACATCCACTATTTGGTAATTGCCTGCTTTCTCTTTTTATTTTTGGTGGTTTTATCTTTGCAATTAAAATTTTACTGTTTAAAAACCTTTTGAGAAAATATGTGTAATTTTAATGTGTTTCACAAAGTATAAATATACCAATATCAAGTCCTTTACATTCTGAAGTGCGAACAGTGGATTCTCATAAGGTTTCTCAAATCTGCTTAAGATTAGGCCTAAAAATAAATTGGAGCAGAAAGAATGTTTTTATGTGCTCAGATATTAGGACCAGCTTGAGCTGCAGATCATCTTGGCAGCCATTGCTGGACCTCCCTGGTGTCTAAGGAATTGCAAACTCCATTCCAAATCCTTTCGGAAATTGCCAGTTTGATAGAATAACATTGCAGGAAACCACTCAAATTTAACATATTTGTTGTTTCATGTTCTGCCAAAACAATGACAGGAGACCAGATTAGGTCACACTTTGAAAAAAAAAAAAAAAAAAAGAGAGAGAGAAAAGCACAGACAATAGATTCAAATGCTGCATTTTATTATTTAAAATGTATCTTTTTATTTTGAAAATGCAGAGTAAGAAGAATATGTACAATTCACAATATCATTCTTTTGTGACTAGCTTCATAACACAGCTTCATAACATATAGAATAAACTTTTTTTTTCTTTTTTTTCTTTTTCTTTTGAGGAATAAAAAAAATTGATTTTCCACAGGAAAAAAAAAAAAAAAAAAAAAAGATGTTATCATATAGCTGGAAGGGATATTGTTAATTATTTGTATTACTGTAGTTAAGTGGAAGATGCACTGAGAGGGGTGATTATAGGAAGAGAGTTTTTATACCACCAAAACATTTTAAATGTAATATTTTAAATTTAAGTAAGATATAGAACAATACCTCTGATTTTAAAATGACTGCATCTAGTTTACAAAGTAAATTAAAGTATAAATTATAAGTTATTGTCTACTTACTTAATTTTTTTTTGTAAATTTGATTAGAGTACAAGTTCAGTGATTAGTAAATAACCATTTGAAAAAAAAGAAAAAGAAAAAGAAAAAAAAAAAAGTGTCCGAAACAACCTGCTCCTGTTACTTGAAGTTGCACAGAAATAAAATGAAAAGGAGAAAGCAGATTGACAGCAGGTTCTATAGCGGCTAAATTCAGGTGTGCCAGAGACAAGTAGCTAAATGATATCCTTACAGATATATGTTAAATGCATTTTATATGAGGCTATATCTTGAAGAGAACTCAATTAAAAAAAAAAAAAAAAAAAAAAAAAAAAGATACTTTTATTCACTGGCTTTTTATAGCCTAGATGGTAAAGTTAAACATTTCATGTTTCTGGTGTAATGGGAAAGGGTGTGACATATTTTGAGAACCACCGAGCCTTGCTTTTAAAATATATTAAGACCATCTATATTAATAGTGAGTGGTATATAACCTGTGTATTACAATATTAATATGAGTAATGATAAAATTTTGTGTTACAGTCCTATGGAATTGTGTTATAGAAACATATCCTAAATCTAGAAGCTGAAGTAAGATTCGTCTGCTATACTGTCTTGCTTTTTTTTTTTTTTTTGGGGGGGGGGGGGGGGGAGGGATATGGGGGATATTAAGTACTCAAAGCTATGAATGCTTTTGTTCCCAGCTCAACTTTGGAGTTTGAACATCTCACTGAACATCCAACTGGAAAATGTTGGTTCAACAAAAGATAAATATCTCTTGAAAATGTATCAATATTGACAACATTTTCTGTGAAAATTACCAGATATCTTGTTTCAACAACATAGATTTTTTATTTTTCTGCTTTGATTATGAGTCAAGGTCATTCTTATCTAGAGGGGTACATATTAGGGTGCTTTTGCTTTCAGAACAATTTTCTGTCTATAATAAAAATACTATTAAAACACGTTTTTGAAAAAAAAAAGTTACGTTTAAGATTTTTCATTTCTAATTTTTATTCAAAAAGCTTAAACTTTACTTCTGATGGAAACATCTAGCATCCACCAGTACAAATCAACTCCATCTTTGTTCTTCCTTGCTTGTTAGCTGCTGAGCAGAAGGTATATAATTTGGTGGGGGTGTTAGAGCTGTTGGAAGTACTCCCATCTTCTGTAGTTTACAGTTCTTTGTCACCTTGATTTATAAAAACACCTCAATATAATAAAATAAATTATTTTAGCCCTTAGAAAAAAAATTAATATTATGCATAAAGCTTGGTTCCTCTCTGTTATTAAATGCATTTGAGACAGAGATTGAGGATCAGTCTATTTTTCTTCCACATCAGATAAGAGGCCCTTGTTTCCCTTTTAAAAATTGAAATGGCAGCTGTTTTGGCAGCTGCATAGCCATGTAAACAAGATACCGTTTTCAAGTTTCCACATATTTATCATATTACAGGCTCTGGGAGACTGAATCAATAAAACAAAAACTCTAAGTAGAGGTTGAGTGGGTTAGACTACCAACAAGGAGATGTGTTGTAATCCTAGCTTAAAAAAGTCTAGGGCAATAAGGAATTCTAACAATAAAATTAAAGCACTGTTTCCTTCACAAACAGGAAATTGGTATTTACATAGAATATAATAAATATATATAACTAACTGAATATTTAAATAAATTATTAGAAATCATTTATATTTTTAGCTTATTTTCAAAAAAAGACAACAATAAAAATATTTATTAAGCAAAATGACTAACAAAAAATGCACTCAGTTTCAAAATGCTTTTAACAGGACAAAATTGTAAAAGAGAGTAATAGCTATCTGCATTTTCTTTCATAAATGATGAGTCATTGATTCCCTTTCTTCTTGCACTGATAGAAAATTGGTCTAAAGAGAAACGAAAATACTCAACTGAAAAAGCAGAGGGGGGAATATAATCTCTTTTTGCTAGGCTAGATATTATGTGTTTTGCAGGGTATTTTGTTTTCAAGCCCTTTACATCTCAGCATGACTGTGTGTGATGTAGCTTATGATTGCAGAGACATTAATTTCTTGTAAAGTCAACCAGGTGAATGCTGCAACACAATATTTCACCTTGGGCATGTGGATTTGTTTCACCTTAGGCATGTGGACAGTCTCACTAATTCTAATGCAGTTCACTTTTGCTTCCTTTTTAAGTATCTAAAATTTTGCATAGTTTTATTTTTTTATTTTTTTTTTTTATTTTTTATTTTTTTTTTCTGGATAGATAAGTATGTTTTGTTCTTCTGCCATACTAGATAGCTTTTGCATTCTCCATATGCTGTAGATTTTGCAGTAAACTATGGTTTAGATGTCCCTGAGAGATTCCAAATTTTGCTTAATGTCTTAATTTTTAAAGTACACTAGGTTATTAAAAAGCGAGATGTAGAGGGCTTTCAGAAAGCCATAAAATTTGTAAAAATGGACCACTGAGAATTTAGTCTGAAGTCTAGTGATTCCAATATTTCCATGATAAAGGCAGTTGGGAAACATTCAGACCATCTGAAGCTCACTTTGTTTTGGATTTATTGGAAATGCAGTCTTTTGTAATCCAAGAAAGTAATCCAAAACACTTATTCACAAGCATAACCTATCTTATATGTAGCCAGCGTTGATGTTTTGGACCACAAAGTTTCCTAGTTCTACATATGCAGATACAAACAAACATATGCTGCCTATCTAACTTACTGATGTCCTTGGAAAATCTTCCCTTTATGTTCCTTTTGAAACTGGGAAGATGCATAGCTGCATAATAGATCCGTTTTTTTAGACTATGTTCTGTCCTTGGGGAAGAGATACAGATATATCTCATGGTCACTTTTAAAGAAAATGTGGCAGTTGTCTGAGGCCACTCGGATGTGTGTTTACTTTCAAAGATCCAAAGGGATGTGGGAATACAGAGCAAAGAATAATGCAAAGTGGGATGGGTACAAGTGCATAACTCAGCTGTCTCAGATGATACCTAGAAAAGTGGCATAAACATATGTGTGTGTTTGTATAAGTGTATGTATAGCACTTGCAAACAATCACATACTAATACACGCACACACACATATGTTTATATGCATATCTACAAGCTTCTAAAATATTTTTGCTGGGTGTGTGGCAAAAAAACAAACAAACAAAAATTTTCTTGCCTAAAGCACTGAATGTCTAAGGCCAGGCCTGACTGCAAAGACAGTTAGCATCAAATGATGGCTTCTTGTGCAAGGACTGGACCACAGCACGTTTAATGTTCTTTGGCAGTTTGCCCTACCCTAAGGCAATAGTAAAATATGTTCTTTAGCATTCAAACAAATAAAATTAATCAAGGGATTCATGCAAAAGGGATGTGAATCAGGAAAAAGATAATAATAATAATAATAATAATAATAATAATAATAATAATAATAATAATAATAATAATAATAATAATAATAATAATAATAATAATAATAATAATAATAATAATAATAATAATAATAATAATAAAAACAGAGGGGTCTTTTAGCCATACCAGAAGACAGAAATGTTGAATTCTTTTAGATGTAGGACAGAGAAATTGAAACAGGTGTCAGAGGCAAGCAAAGTCTGCACCCCACAGGCAGTGCTTAAATGTTGTATATGCCAATGCTGAAGTAAGCCACTGGTGACAGGATCCCTACATGGGTGGTCAGGCAGATACCTATCAGCCCAGAGCTGAAACATACCCAGAACATCAATTTTGACTGCATCTAAACTGAGCTGCAGGTGTGCACCGCAGTATGCCCTAAACCAGAAATCTGGTCGAAGCATGTGATGGCTGCCATCCAGACAGCACTCCCAGTTAGCCATCCTATAGAAAACAGATTAAAGGGAGAAGACTTGCTCTGGTTTGGAGGCAAGGCCTTCATCCAGACCCATGAGCTCTAAGCTCTGAAGTGTTTCTTCTCCTTCTAATTTAGGCTGCAGCCTCTAAGTTTTCAAGTACCCACCATACTTCCTGTCTATTTGCTAATTTGTATAATAATAACAATCATACCAATTTTGGGGGTGGAGTAATAGCTCAACAGCTGCTAGCGTAAACACATAAATGTTTTTGCCTTTCTAGAAAACAAGTCATATGTTACAGAAGCAATTCAGTAAATAGTTTAGGCAGCAAATGTGACATTTAGCATCCCATTAAAATCCATTAAAATTCTGGGGAAAACCTAATCAACTTTGCACTTGGTATATGCTAAGCACTTAGCAGGCCAGGCAAAAGGCTGTCTATATACTCTGCTGTTGTAAAGTTATAAATACCACCTTGGATCCAGACTGAGTGACCTGAATGTCTGGACACACTAGTTTTCTACAGCAAACTGCATCTGCCTGTAGATAGTTTGCTAAGCTGATAGGAGAAGAGGATCCAGACTTAGCCATTTTGTCTTGGAGATTGATATGTCCTTCATCCCCCAAGTCACCAGAGACTGCAACAGTGAAACGCATAATATTGTTATATCACCCAGCATCTGAAATGTTTCTTTCAGACTGGAAAAAGTCAAACCCACTGACATATGAGGAAGTCCTGAAAGAAGAAAAAAAAAAAAAAAAAAAAAAAAAAAAAAAACAGTGAAAGTTTCTAATTGTTGCAGCTCATTCTTGCTACATTTTATATGTGTAAATGAACCTTCTTTCCTTATTTAACCATATTTAGATTGATGTCAAACACTAAATTTACTGTTTTGAACCTGGATGAATTTTAAGTTTCTTTACATTCTGGGATAGAGATTTGCACCTACTTGGCAGAAGTTTTAGATGTGTGACTAAATCGCTGTCACATCAGAAGCTAAAAATAAGAACCGTAATTTTCATAGATTTAAGTAGCTCTGATTTAAGCCTGTGACTAGTATTTGGTCTCCTCTTCCATGTGATTCCTTCTGTCAATCAAGCCAAAAGTTTTCTGAGGACAGAGAGAAGCAGCTGCAGATTGAATAGGAGCTCTGAGTAGCTCATCAGCACAGCTGTTCCCCTACATTTGTTTCTAAAGCAAAAAGTCTTTTGTGTTTATATTAGGTAAGGAAATGTACTATTTGTGCCTACGACAGTTTTCATTAAAACTTCTGAAAAGCAAAGAAGGCAAAAAATATACTTAGGGAATGTATTTGTATAGGAGATGAGCACTGGATAAGGAGTTAATAGATTTTGATTATATTTGCTTTAGTAACAGCTTTTGATAGAAACATAGATTTAATTTGGTTAGACTATTAACATTGTTGATTATTTTAGTACTGTACTGTTTGTAAAGTGAATTGTGGCCTCTCTTTCTCTCTTCCTCTCACTTTCTCTGTTTCTCTCTTTCTCTATATATTTTTTTCTCTCTTTCTCTCTTTCTTTTTCTCTTTCTCTTTCTTTCTCTTTCTTTCCCTCTTTCTCTTTCTTTCTTTATCTTCCTTCCTTCCTTCCTTCCTTCCTTCCTTCCTTCCTTCCTTCCTTCCTTCCTTCCTTCCTTCCTTCCTTCCTTCCTTCCTTCCCCCCTCCCTTTCCCCCTCCTTCCTTCCCCCCTCCCTTTTTCTCCCCTCCCTTCCCCCCTCCCTTCCCTTCATCCCCATCCTCATTTCTTCCTCTCTTCTCTCTCCCCTGCTTCTTTCCCTTTACCATCCTGTTCTTTCTCAAAAGGAAGCGCATAAAACTGCTACAATTAGAGAAACAACATCCGTATTTATAAATTAACTTATAAATTCAGGGAAAAAGTGGTTTAGTTCTCTTCATGTGAGAAGGACATTGACTTTTAAAAAGACAGCAATATTCCTTTGCCAGAGTTATGAGACATCCTTCCTCTGACATTCAGGGAAAACTGATTACTCCATCATCTTCATGAAGAGACTCCTAGTTTAAGGAGAGGAACATTAAAAATTCCTTTTGCAGGAGAGCAATTTTTCTGACACTGTAAAAAAGAGATCATCCTCTGATTTCTAGCTGTGCCAAGAAGACTATGATTTGCCTTGATTTTGTGTTGATTTTGCTCACATAAATGCTTCATTGCTTGTCTAATAAGATTAACTAATGTGATCTGTGTTTTGAACTATTTTATAACCAGATTTTAAAACAGAAAGACCTGTGAACAAAATCTGCACACCATAGAAGACAAAGTAGATCATGTCAAAGTATGTGAAAAATCACAGTTTTTATTTTAAAAAATACATACATAAATTAGCAGGTTTTTTTTGTCTTTGTACATATAGATCCAGTGGTTCATAAAATGCCTGACCCAAAACCACTGAAATCAATGAAAGTTTCTGTTGACTTCCAAAGGCTTTGGACCAAACCCAGTGTACACATTCATGGCTTCAAAGTAAGAGACCCATTAAAAAATGTAGTTCTTGCTGTCTAACACTGCAGTCTTTTGTGTTTTCATTATAACAATTGCAACAGAAGTTCTTTGTGCCAGATGTTGGGTCACTCACGAAAAACATCTGTTACCAGCACGCAAAACCTGACTGGATCAGGGCCATTAGGAAAAATAAACAAAAATACATTCTTTGTTTTCTTTACAAGACTTATTGTAATTCTCTCAAGAACATGATCTTTCCCCACAGGAGTAAGATTTTAAGAGTCATATACAAAAAAAAAAAATGAAGACGTTAGATCAGTGCCAGAGAGAGTGTTCCTGGAAACTTCTAGAGTCATTTGGATCTAGCCTGAAACAACGCAGCGAACCAGCTTCCCTCTTCTCTGACCTTAAATTTATCTTTTCCCTGCTGTCTGAGGTAAGACACCAGCTTCAGTATTATTTGGGTCACACAATTCTTTTTTCCTCCTCTTACCATTTCTCCTCCTTAGCAGGCAATTTGGACTGGGATATTTCAAGCTGTTTAGATTGTTAAATGTTTAGTGAGCAGTTCAGTTGGTCTTTTAGGAAAAAGCCATGTGTCAAGTCTATTTTCAAAGCCTAGCAGCCAAAGTTCACACAAGGTAGTCATGTACCCCAGCAGTCAGGAATCAGTCTCAGAGGATTTGCTTTTGGCAGAGAGTATTTAATGGTGGTTTGTGCTAGCAGGAGAGCTGTGACCTGGGACACAGACCGGAGGTCTTCTCTCTGGGAAAGGTCATGTGCTATGCTGAAAACTTGGGGCTATGCCCAGCCATTCTTAGTAGCTGAGCTCACATTTGCAGAAGACCTCAGAAAGGAACTCCCGCAAGTATACAGACCAACCGAGGGAGAGAGACTAGTTTGCCTGTGAAGGAGTACAGCTATTGTGCTACTAAAATATCTTTAAAGTGGTGAAGGAAGGTAGAAAGTTCAAAAACAATGGCGATTACACAGACTGTGATTTCAGCAACAAGCCCAGTGCCTAAGATAAAATCCATTATGATCAGTGGTATTGATGGAATACGGCCAAGGACTCCAGTAGTTTTGGGATTATGCCTATCGAGGAACAGAAGGAATGTAAAGGACTCAGCAGAAATTTTCATATAAAATATTGGGAGGAGAATGTGGAATATGGTGAAAGTTAAAATTTTTCAAAATGTATATTTCTAGTCATACAATTAAAGATGTTAAAACCTTAAAAGAGTCAACACTTTAATGTTAACCCCTTATTTTAACCTTATTTTACCCAACCTATGTTTGGTCATGACATTTTTCTTGCAAGTCCTTTCCTCTACCCACCTTTTTTTTTTTAATAAAGATCTTGAGTTTGTTCTGGCACAAAGAAAGGAAAATTGACCCCAAATGTACTAGCTGCCTAGTCTTCTTGTTGGTCCTATACACACAGGTAGCAGATGGGTAGAAGTGTAATTGCTGTTCAGAACTGTAGGACAGAGGAGGTTTAGGGGAATATCAGCCCATTCCTCTTTGGATGTGCATTTGCCTGTGGAACACAAAGCACATACTACTCACAAAGCAGGCTGCAGATGTCAGACCTATATTTTTCATGATCTGCTTCAATATTATTCTCCATAAAGACCTCCAGGATGGTACTGTGAATCTCGTTACTGAATTTTGCTTTTGCTTGCTGATACTGGCTCGGTACTATTACCCAGCCTGGAAGGTCCTGGTCATATAAGGGAAGGAAATGCAGACAGTCACAAACCTCATCCTCCTGGAATGAAACAAAAACATGCTTCTCCTGGAACACCTGTTACTGGTTTAAAAGTCTGTTTACACTTAGCCTTAAGACAAGCTGAAACTCAAAGAAGGGTGGAGTTTGAGAAGAAAAAGACAGCTGAGAAAGATCTGTCCTACACAGGGTAAGGATTTCTAATTTGCAAAAAAACAGAACTCAGACAACACTGTCTATTGGTGTCTTGATGGGGCGACTGGAAACTGGGCCACAGAATATAACTTTTGTCTAATGTCAAGCCAACTGCCCAACAGGTGTAAATTCCTATAAATTACTGGAGCCATCCTTCTATATGTTGTGTTGTTCTGTGTTGTGGGGCATACAGTCAAGCCTCAGTATGGACTTTTAAAAGGAGGCTAGAAATTTTTTTATGACCTGCTTCCTGTTTTGGACATCTTGCCATCACTGTTTCAGACAAAAACTGACTAGTCTGAATTACCTACTTTGACCTCATTTGGTCACCCATTACCTCCTGCATGCTTATCTTCATGTCATTCACTGCCTGCTGTTGTTCTCATCCTTCCCACTCATAATTAAGTGCATGAGATACATCTCCAAAGAGCGAAGCTGATCTTATGTCAGCCAGTACATGCAATGACCTGGCAGCTGCATGACCAAATATTTACCTTGCTTTCTGGACTAACTCTGACAAGTCTTCTGCAAAACCCCTTTTGAAACAAAGGCATATATGCTGACTGTAACCTGTACGCATGCCCTAGTTGAGTGCAAGCTGTCAGAAGTTAGTCATTCTGTTTTGGAAGAACAATCATTGCTTAAACCTACAATATGGTGAGCTTACTGTTCTAATAATGCACATTTGCATAAACCTGCACCAGAATGTCTGCTACTGGATAGTTTTGAAAAGATCATTGGTGATGGAAATGTTTGACCTGTGCTCAGTTCTGCTAAGCCACTCTTTTATTTTCTCCTGAGCATTAGCTGTTCTGCCTTGAACATACTTTAAGAACTAAGAATTGTAAAAAACGGCTGGTCTTCTCCACCGTATGAAAGTTTCTTGGAACCTCTTGACAGCCTGGGACTATCTATTTCTGATGCATATGAAATAGCAGAGCAGAAATTATATTTTTACTTATTTATTTATTTATTTATTTTGTTTTCCCTTAACCATAGGATGCATTTTTCCCCTGAGAAATTCCAGAGCCCAGATAACAAGGTTAGTCTTCTGTGCACCCTGGATGAAATGGATAAAAATTAATTTTAACAGGACTTTGGACCCATATTTAAAAAGGAGGGGAGCATGATATGGCTGCTATCTCACCAGGCTAAAGGTAATATAGAGAATAAAACTTTAAGACAAAACACTGTATCATGATCATTTCCAAGGAAAAACAGGTTGCAAAGATTAACTTTTCCTGGTAGGTATTGTAAAACACCTGTATGGTATTGTACAGCCCAATCAACAGTTTAGATATTACTGATGCCCTAAATTATAAGGATGGGGACAGAAGTCAGAGGGGAAAAATATCATAAATCAAGCACATCACTATGGCTTATACGTAAGTATGTTTCAGTGAACATTTAGACAGTGAATGATTTTATTTATTTATTTACTTATTTTCCATTATAATATTTGCAGAAAAGTATTCAAACATTTGAAATCGGTTTTCTTGCATGGTGAGCTCTAACAGCTAAGTCAAATCTTAAATGTTTGGTACCAGCTAGCTCATGCTGAACAAATACGTGGCTCCTCAAGACTAAAGCAGGATACGGGAATTAACTTTCAAACAGATGTTACAAGCAGGTGGACTACAAATTTAGTGTTGGGAAATGAACAAATTGCTGTATTTCTTTTAGCTGAAAAACTACACCTCTCATTGTAAGGCTGCTGCGTTGTGTTTTTATTATATTTAGGAGTAGTGTCAGATGTTGTTAGTGAGAAGCAAACACCTGTTCCCTTTGGCTTGACCCAGTACTTGCTGAACTCAGGAGAAAACCTCCCACTGATTTCAAGTCACTATCAGTATAAATAGGATTTTTAACAGTTTGAATGGCAACATTTAATAATTGCACTGTTGTTGTTGCTACCCCATATTAATGCCAAGAAATTGATGCACAGAGTTTTTCAGTGCTGTCATTAAGCACCATAAACATTTTTAGGGTTACCAGTTATAAGAAACACACCCACGTTGCTGGCTAAGTAGCATATTTTGGCACTGCTGATCAGATAAATATTTTATTTAAAAGTATAACAGGTTTACTAGCAGCAAAAAGGTTGAAAGAGGCTTTAGATTAATTGGGGTATTAAATATTGCTGAGGTGATGACTCATTACACCCTTTCTGGCACAGAATATGTATCAGGAAAACATATGCTCATGTTTTGAAAGCCTTGCAAAAGCCTCACAGGAATGTCAGGCCTCTTTTGATGAGATCATTTTCTTCATGCTAAGTACATAGAAGTACTAAGTGCAAGTGTAAGGAGCTGATATCAGTCCTGTAGAGGATTTAGTCAGGGCACAGCTGGCAAAAACATCTATTTGGTATAGTCTGGTTAAACTTTGGTTTTAATTTTGAGATGAGTTCAGAAACAGCTCTATAAAAGATGATGAAAGAAAACCATATGGAGTTCTGGACTGCTGAACAGCACAGATAGATAGACTAAAAAAAAAAAGAAAAAAAAAAAAAAAAAGATTGCTCTTTAATTCTGTACTACAGCAGTGCCCACGTACATTGTTCGAAGCTAAAAACTTAAAAACTATATTTAGGTTTATGGCAGCTATGGGACCCCTTTTTGTCCGGGACTACAAAAAATGACAGAGCCCCAGCCTCAGTAGAGCTCTTTTTAACATCTGTAAAAGTATACGCAGAAAAACTTAGCACAAAACTCATATCAACAAAGAAAAAAAAAGTTTTTCAAATTGTCTGTTTTAGCCTATTTGTATAAATTATGATGAATAAATATGGCAAAATCTCCACCAAACAAAATCACCTCTGGTCTCCTCAAATGGCTTCCTACATACTGAAGATTCATTAAAATGAGAGCTGTGATCCACACATTCTAACTCTTAATTGGCATATGTGAGCCTAGGCAGAGTTTTATTATATGAGTTCAGAGGCAGGTTATATTGTACCTCATTGTCCCTAGCTTTGATGATCTTGATTATTGTTGCACATTATAATAATTCTATGATTAAGAGACTGGAATTATCTACTAAGTATTGCTCAGGGCATGACAGGACAAAAATGGGACGATGTCTTTTAAATTGACACTGATTAATAGTTTAGTAAAGTATGAATAAGCGACTGCTAATAAGAACACGGACATGGTTTCCTTATGAATATGAACCAGTTAAATGAGTAACTCTTCTGTAAGTTTATACTTGGCAAGGCTTATTCATTAGTCTGCAACCAAGTTCTTTTCTGCATTCAATGTAGAAGGTCTGATGAGTTAATGAAATGAGGGAAAATAAAAATACCACAGAGCAATTCAAGCAGTGAAAGCTAAATTATACTCTTGTATCTTCTGAGACCAAAATTTTTACTTGGTCACTTGCACATTTTCCCACTGACGTCAATGGGCATAGCTAAAATGTATTAAAGTACAACTTAGCACTGGAAGTTATATTATGATATATTGCACTGATGCTTCAGAGTTGTTGATAAAATACTACAAAGTGCATATTGAAATATTTGTCTTTAAACAGTAAGGTGGGTTAGACATTGCAAATGTGTATTACTGCCACAGCAAAAGATTGCAGTCGATGTTAACTTGTTAGCAAAATAGGCTGTGGTTCATGAGAGAGTTTTAATGTTTATTACAGTTTTGAGACACTGCCATATTTCATCATTTACAAAACCAGTGTGAAAACCTAATCCCACTGAAGTCTCAAAGAGATTTTATACTGAGTTAAGTGAAGTTGAGAACCTACTCAAGAATTACTGAGCTCACAGTCAGGTTATATGCCATAGTTTATTTGATTGTCATGAAAACCAGAGTCTGATTAGTTTATATTCAGGTTCTCCAAAAAACAATGGCAGAAGGATCCTTTTTCCTGTCAAGTACTAGTAACAGGAGACATGTTTCATATAATGCAGACCTTGGTCTAAGGTCAGTGTAAAATGAGAATATATATCTAGACCTTAGCATACATATATTCTTGAGAATTAAAGAAAACACCAAGACACAACCATTAATGACAGCTCCCAAATAGAAAACATTAAGGTGGACCAGCTGCCTCTGAAATGATTTGTCTAACAGGATAAACCTAAGCCATCTGAAGTTCTGAAAAATAAAGTTGATAAAAAGCCTTTGAGATTTCCGAATGTCATTAGCAACATTTTGTCCAGCAAATAAAAACAGATAAGTCAGGAATTTGGGAAAGAAAATGAAAAAGGAAATAAATAAAATCAAACCCTAAAATACATTCCTTCTTTGTGGTCCTTTTTATCTATATACGTACAAAGGACACTACTGTCTGAGCACATCTGAAGTATTTCAGAATAGATATAATAGTTTATATCTCTTCCTTCCTGTTCTCTAGGTAACACAATATAGGGATTTCCTACATAGGTAATTTTTTTCAGTTACAGAAAGATACATTCAGATCAGTACAGTAGCACTGTTTAACTTCTTACAAAGATTCTTTCCCTAAATATGAAAGATTTGTCTCCTTATATTTTAAATCACTTTCAGAAAGACAGCTATTAAAATGGAAAAAGGTGTCTTTATCCAGAATATAGTTTCAATAATTAAACAAACAAACAAACAAACAAACAAAAACAAACAGTAATTTCTATTTATAATTTATCTTTTGCAATTTTCTTTTGCAGACAGATAATAATCACATTGATACATTTTGTATTTGGTTATCTTTATTACATGCATGTGTGAACATGACTGCAGTGAAACACTTGGTCTGCATTTGTTAAAACTGTGCACTTGTTCTTGTTTAAAAGATATTTCAAAATGTTCTAAAATTCACTTGCTAATTTTGAATATCTATATTTTCTGTGAGAGAAATGAATGGAATTTGTGCTCCAATTCTGGGACCATCTAGAAATAAAGTCTCCAAAATGTAGGAAAATTTTAGACACAGAAAAAATATAAACCTATAAAATATAACCTCTTGCATTCTTGGAGTTCAAACTCTGCTTATCTTTTTGTGGATCTCATCCTTTCAACAGTTGTGTCTGCCAACACATGATGGTCAATTTTACCTAGGAAAATATCATAAGTGATGTGAAAGGAAGATGATGCATTTCAGAATTGGCTGTAAGAACAGAACAGCACCTATGCAATGCAGTTGCAATAGATCTGCACACAAATTTTGATCATGGTGCCAGAGGACATGATGCTGTCACTATCCTTGACTAATACCTAAGTAATACTTAAGTATTATCAATACCACCACTGTTCAAATACTACCACTGACAGAATGTGAAAAAGATGTGTGGAAGAGTTTCTCTGCTTTACAGGGATAATTTACAGTAAGGAATAATTTCAAACTTCATAATTTGTATAACTAAATCAAAAGAAGTTCTAATTACTAAGAGAACAGTGATAACTGTTCATGATCTTTAATGTTCATTGTGCATGATTTTTTATTGTGAGTAATTCTTACATGAACAATATCATTTATTGATGATTTAACACCGATTAGTCAGATCAACAGTAAAGGAAATTAGGATAAGGTTTTCTTTTTTTCTTTTTTTTTTTTTTTTTTTTTTGGTGTGTGTGGGGGTGAGATTTAGGTGTTCTTAAGATGAAAATATTCTTGAGTGAAGTTATATCATTTTAAATTCTTATGATTTTTTTCTGAACGCAAAGCTAGAGAATGGAAGATGTATAGTTTAACAGAGCTAAATTTACTGTTTTTTTTTTTTAAATCTTTGTTTCTTCATGGGTGTTCTACTCTTTCATTTTAAATGTTGGTTGTTGTTACACACACATTAAAAACAAACAAACAAAAAAAAACCTTTTGTTTTTCATGCAGTAAGATTTTCATTAGCCAAGATTAATGACCTAAGTGACAATAAATTCAAATGTATTTTTAGAAAACAAAACTTCTATGCCGATTTCCTAAACTTTTCTTTGGGTTCACTGAGATAAGGACATTTGGAGTTTTTTTTTTTTCTTTTTTCTTTTTTTTTTTCTTTTTTTTTTTTTTTTTTTTTAATCTCCCCATCCTATTTCCACTTAAATTTTATTTCTAGTTAGTTCTGATCCTTCCAGATTTATACATGCTTCACACTTGTTATTTGTCTCTCCCACCTCCTAGCTTCATTGCTGTTCTTTTTAATGAAATTTCTCTCACTGCTCTCTTCTGTGTGAGTGATCAATATGTTCAAAATTTCCTATTAGTTGTACTGCTTCTTTATCATTGCTGATCTACTCACTAAAACATCTCGACTTTTAAATACAGCTCATGGAATTTTACTGAGCTTATAGTAGGGAAGGATAGTACTTTGCAAATAACTTTCTTGCAACCAATGGCTTTCCCCAAGCTTTAGTAAATGAATCATGGGGATGTTCTAGTAGTGACTCAGAAATCATCCCATTTCATCACACAATTCATTTATATTTGATATTTAAGCTACAAACAAGAAACTTTCATTATGAAAAAACTTGGCCAAACAAACCGGAAAAAAATCCTTCCTAAGTCACTTGACAGAAATCTGGCATTCCTGATGTTAAATAAGTTCCAGTTCCTTCAAAATTATAAGTTCCTTCTTCTTATAACTCCCAAAACACAAGCTGTATGAACAATATCTATATCTAGAAGCAATAGATACAATTTTTTGAAAAGAATGACATAAAGAGAAAGAGATATATCAATTAGACAGCAGCTCTCACATTAAAAATCTTTTTTGGTAGTCTGCTTTGTAAACATCCTGTGCTTGCCACTTGTCCTATCATTGGACACTGGGAGAGTTGAGACGGTAAAAGTAAAAAAGTTGCATTTTTGGGACACTGAAGTTTGTACCTTCAAGTTTAATATGTCCTCTAATTACAGTTGGTAGACCTTTTACTGTTGAAAAAAAGGTCTTTTTTTTTTTTTTTTTTTTTTTTTTTTTTTTTTTTTTTCCCCTGGGAATATTTTAAATTGATAAATACATAGGGCCTGTAGTGTTGTATGGGATTGTTGTGCCCCCTGTGTAGGATACAGCAATTAACCTTGTTGAACTTCATATAGTCTCTACCCTATCCATTCCATCCAGCTTATCCAGATTCCTCTGTGGAGCCTTCCTACCATCAAGCAGATCAACACTCCCACCCACCTTGGTGTCATCTGCAAACTTACCGAGGGTACACTCGATCCCTCAGTGCCAACTTGATCTTCTGATCTTCTGAGATGTACTGAGTGCTGGGGGACATCTTTTGCAACCATAACCTCCAGCTGGATTTAACTCTGTTCACCTCCTTGGGCTGGCCACACAGCCAGTTTTTTTATCCAGTGAAGCCTATGCCCATCCAAGCCTTGAGCATCCAGTTTCTCCAGAAGAATGCTGTGGGAAACAGTGTCAAAAGCTTTACTAAAGTCTAGGTAGACAACATCCACAGCCTTTCCCTTATCCACTAAGCATGTTACCTTGTCATAGAAGGAGATCAGGTTAGTCAAACAGGACCCGTCTTTCTTAAACCCATGTTGACTGGACTTTCAAGACTGGACCTTGGCATTCAAGATGATCTGCTCCACGAGCTTCCCCAGCACTGAAGGATTGTGCACAGATCTAAAAAGAACATAGCATTCACTTTTCGCAGGTTGTGAAATGGGAGAGCATTGATTGTTGCATTTAATAGGATGGTTGAAGAAAATCTCTGTACAGCTGTTCTAGGACTTTGTAACTCTCTGTAATTTTAAACATTAGAGTGCTCTGTACTCAAACCAGAGATAATTTCCTGAGTACTACTTAGCTTATAAAATCTTAACCTGTTCCAAACCCAACAATTTGAAGGCATACAAATTCCTGGAAGTTATTATCCTTCTTCCCATAAAAAGTACAAAACAACAACAGAAGTGAAGCTAATGGTTTAAATAAATGAATAAGGAAACCTCCCTTCCCCACATATCAAGCTGCGGTGAAAGTTCATGGTTCTATTTAACATTTTTGCAGCACATAAAGGATGGCAAGGTCATACTTTTTTTTTTTTTTTTTTTTTTTTTTTTTAATAAATAAATATTGGCAGCCAGATCTGACAAGGAATGAATAAGAGACCTAAGAGACCTAAAATATTCAAAAAGAGCACTTGGAGACTAGACTGGATGCTTTGGAGTGCATAAAATGGTAATAGATACATGCTTAGGTAATTAAATCTCAATCCTAGCTTTAGTGATGGGCACAACACAAGTTCCAAATGATTCCCTAGCTTCTTTAAGAGGAAATCTAAGATCAGTCAGGCTGCAAATATAGCAATGCTTTTCTTCTCTGTGTTCAACTCAGTGTCTATGAGATCAAAGACTAAATGATTTGCTATCTAAATGGATAGCCAATGTGAAATTAGTGTCTTCTATTGTTATTTTTCTATTTGATAAATGTTCGTAATAAGCTTACAAAACAAAACAAAACAAAAAAAATTATGTACACAGAGAGAATTTTTGTAGTCATCAGTAATAGACTATAAAATGCATTAAAAATAAAAGAATAAGCAAAGTAATAGCAGCTTAGTGGCTAGTGATACAGTGGTATTTGTGAAGACAATTTATATTCAAAAAATTTTGCAAAAACAATCTGTGAATGAGGTCACAGTGAAGTCTGTGAGCATTGGAACAACATAAAATCAATATCCCAAATGTATGTAATATTACATTGATAGCCAAGACTGTTCAGAGGAAATATTCCAGGCATATATTGTCATGGCCCAGGGTATATTACTATGACCCTATCTGACTAATCTTAGATGTAATGATGTCTTAGTCATCCATACCTGAAGCTACTGTTTTGGCAAAAATAACATGGAAGCACTGAGACCGGGCTGTTTTTAAGCAGGTATAAAACCAAAGACAGTTATTTGCCATCAACAAATACTGAAGTTAATAATGAAGACTAGGTACTTGAACTAGGACTTTTTTTTTTTTTTTGAGTTAAAACCTTTAGAAGAGCTCAGACCAAACACACAGATTTATTTTACTGTTAAATTAGTTCAAATGAATAGACTTGAATTGTGCACATTCTAAGTTTAAGCAATGCAGACATACATGTACCGTAAATGGGTGAAATTTTGCAACTCTTTCTCTTGCATGTGAAATCCGTATTCCTTTAAATAGTCTTAATTTTCTCATTGGGCCTGTATGTGTTAATAAAGTTCATACAATCAGGACCCCTGTGCTAACAATATAAGCACACAAATGTTAAGGAGATGAGACATTTACATACATTACAGTGTCAGGCAAGCAAAATTCTCAGAACTGAAATGTGACATCACTCTATCAAAAGTACTGCCAACTCTAATTGCAGATCCATGTTAGGAAGTTGCTTTAAAAACTTGTACTTAATAACAGGTGGTTTTCTATGTAGACGTGTATCAGCACTTATATCTATTTTTGTGTGCTAAAAATGTTTCATTTATGTAAAATCCAGCCTTAGTTACACAATATTAAAATGGTACAGTTGACCAGTATGATACACTGTTCCTTTTCACAGGACTGGAGTTTGTTGCATATTTTGAAAAATGGGATGTGTGGCAGTGTAAAAATAAGTAGTTCTACAGCATATCTGTACCCCAGAACTTTTTTTTCTCCTTTTCTTTTCTTTTCTTTTCTTTTCTTTTCTTTTCTTTTCTTTTCTTTTCTTTTCTTTTCTTTTCTTTTCTTTTCTTTTCTTTTCTTTTCTTTTCTTTTCTTTTCTTTTCTTTTCTTTTCTTTTCTTTTCTTTTCTTTTCCTTTCCTTTCCTTTCCTTTCCTTTCCTTTCCTTTCCTTTCCTTTCCTTTCCTTTCCTTTCCTTTCCTTTCCTTTCCTTTCCTTTCCTTTCCTTTCCTTTCCTTTCCTTTCCTTTCCTTTCTTTTTTCTTTTCTTTTCTTTTCTTTTCTTTTCTTTTCTTTTCTTTTCTTTTCTTTTCTTTTCTTTTCTTTTCTTTTCTTTTCTTTTCTTTTCTTTTCTTTTCTTTTCTTTTCCTTTCTTTTCCTTTCTTTTCCTTTCTTTTCCTTTCTTTTCCTTTCTTTTCCTTTCTTTTCCTTTCTTTTCTTTTCTTTTCTTTTCTTTTCTTTTCTTTTCTTTTCTTTTCTTTTCTTTTCTTTTCTTTTCTTTTCTTTTCCTTTCTTTTCCTTTCTCTTCTCTTCTCTTCTCTTCTCTTCTCTTCTCTTCTCTTCTCTTCTCTTCTCTTCTCTTCTCTTCTCTTCTCTTCTCTTCTCTTCTCTTCTCTTCTCTTCTCTTCTCTTCTCTTCTCTTTTTTTTTTTTTTTTTACACAAACCAATTGTACTGCAGTGATGGGAGAGCAAAGTACAATAGTATGACTGACAAATTAAAACTCAAATATGACCCAGTTTATGGGAGTGGTCGTAAGATACTCTATAAGTTTGTCTTCTTCTAAATACAGAGTTTATGAGCAGCCATACAAAGTAAAAAAAAAATAAGTTCAATGAAATGCACAGTTATTGTACAGAGTCAGCATTGAAAAATTATTTTTTGGCAAGCTTGGGACTTCTAAGCAACTGTGATACGGTAGAAGTCTGCATCTAAATTAAATAGATAGGTCAAAATCTGATTTATATTTCCAATTGATCTCAGAAGGATTAGAGCATATTCAGTGCTTCCAGAATTGATTTCCTACTGTAGACACTGTCTAGCATGATAAATACCACATTTTCTCTGAGGCTTTTAACTGAATTCCAGTTTATGCACAAACCATAGAACTTCAGTTCCTGAGGTGCATTTTGGTCCTGTGTTAGGCAAACCGTTAAACAAATTTTCACTTTAGGCTTTCCTGTAGTCATTGCAGCTATTGATGTTTTGTTATGTGTTTAAGTGCTCTCCTAATTGAAGGTCATACTAAGGTTCGTTGTTTTCCAAATTATTTTTGACAACAAGCACAAATGCACTGTGCTCAGACTGTTTTTTACTAGCTGCAGAGAAATGAAGAGCATCAGATTTCCTCTAAAGAAGTGGTTTCCAGATGTTTTTCAGTCTTTCTACCACTTTCTCCTCTTTATCCTGCTTCCCACTAAGTGACCCCAGACCACTGCCCCTTTTCTCCTCTCTCATCCTGCCCACAGAATTCCTCACAGCTTTCTCCTTGTGGCAGCATCAACTCCTGAATGAAGCATAAGCTAATAAACCCACGATAATGGGGTTATCTCAATAACTTGTATTGTCATTACCCTTGTGTTGAATTGTGTCACTAGTGAGCAACAGGGGCTTTTGGTTCAAAGCTGAACCTTGCAGTTGGACCCTCTCTAATTTATGCTTTTCCATGCTCAAACTCAAGACTTGAGAAAAATTATTTTCACAGCCAAGCTCATTTCTGGTGGGCAGAAATGAATGTGACAGTCTGCTTTGTACATAAGACTTTTACTGAAATATCACACATTGTATATTACAACAGTTTAGTCTATGACAAACCATTCCCCTTAAAGGGTGCAAATTTAGGGGAGGAACTGGGTTGATTTCATTGACGGTCAGTGTACTTGGGCTTAACTGTCTGATAACCAGAGATCCAATGCAGCTTGCTAGAGTTACAGGAAAATCAATCTCTGCTGTAGTTTTCACTGCAGTAAAAAGGACTTTTTTATTATTATTTATTTTTAACTTTACAAGGAGATGGGACTAAGGTGTTGTTTATTCCCAAACTGTTTCCTTAAACACAGGTACACAGGTATCTATCCCTTCCTCTTCCTGAATCAAAGGACAGACAACCTTGAGAATGAGGTCACTTGCATGACCTTATTTTGTGCTTTTGAATGGAAACATTTTTCTTTTGCTTATATTTTGGACATGCAGCCAATACCACATTTCACAGAACAGTCAACAAGATTTACACAGGACATTGCATAGCTTAAGGGTAAAAAAATGTCATACAAGGTTCAGGAAAGGTCATATCTATTAATTAATGGATGTGTAGTTTGAAATCAGAAGATGGCCTTGCAGTTCACTGTTGCAAGTGTTTGATTAGTATTTATTCCTTTTTCAACAGCAAGTATCTTTCCCAAATATTGATTTAGCCAGGTAGAATGATGTGATGTCTCTGGAAACAGGAATCAGGAATTCAGTGAGCTGAAAGGCACTGGGAATGCTTCCTGATCTAGATTTCCTGAAATCACTGTCACAGAGTATATTATGTAAGTGTAGCATAACTGCTGCCAAGTTATCCTTTAATTACACCACTAGCACTAAAGAAAGATATCTGACCTTGTATATTCTGATGACACTTCATTACTCTTCTACTGTTCTTTTTTACCTGCAGGTATGATTCCTTCTGTATATTAAAATTGAGTGAATATCTTATTTAATTTGCAGGCATTTATACACAAAAATAAAGTTGCATGAGTAGCTTTTGATACTCCTTGAATCAGTGCATCATTGTTCCATCCCATATCTCAAATTAACTTCACCTGAAGAAGGATGAAAAAAGCAAGTGGCCTTAAGTCTGCTTGGAATTAGGATTCAAAGCCCCCACTCCCTCCCCCTCCAGCATATTATAGTGAATTTTCTGGGTAATCATTGACCATATTCTGAGCTGAAATGAAAACAAATCAGATGTGTGCATGTTTCTTAAGTTTTACTGCAAATATTTTCCAGTTGCCTTGGTGGGCCAACATCATCTTGGGTTTAATTACACCAAAGAGAAGTTCTATGAAGGAATAAATTGACTTGTTAATTTTTAACAGAGTGCTAAAGGAAATTCTGATGGCATTTTGAAACCCCATCCCCTTTCTTTCAAAAATAAAAAAAGATATGTACTTATACAGAAAGAATATTAAAATGTCACCTAGCCAGTAAACTGAATATTGGTGTGACATTGGGCATATATTTGCTAGTATAGTCTTAAGTGTTTGGAGAACGTATACATATTACTGAAGGTTTGTTGTTGTTGTTTTGGCACTGTCACTTGATATCTGGATTGCAACAAACACTTCTTTTATTACTGACAAATAGAAAGCATGTGTTTGGCATTATTTATTGTTTTCTGTGGAGCATGTGTCAAGATCTGAAAGTGTGTGTTTCACTAGTCACGTACTTAGTTTAGATGTTATAATTAAGTTCCTAATATCTGGCATGGTAAGCAGTCAGCGGGATTTGATTTCACAGTTTAGGAGACTGACTTGACACCTCTGGAAGCTGAGGAGTAGACACTCAGCAGCACACTGAGATAAATACCATCACTTTCTTGATGTTTCAAACCGCATTTTCCAAAGCAGTCTTTAATTCTCATCCTTCCATATCTGAGAGCAGGAACAGAAACTATCTATCAGTAACCTCACTTGGCTAGAACTGCATTTCAAGCACAAAAAATTAGGGGAGTTTTTGGAAATATTTTTATGTAAGTGTGTTGCTATTGTTGTTAGGTTGTTTTGTGGTAGTTTTTGTTGTTGTTGCTGTTTGTTTTGTAAAGAATGTGAAAAAGATTTCAAAACTTTATACACTCTTTCCACCTGAAATGGTCATTTCAACATTTTTTCCTTCTGATTCTGAAATTCCTTGAAGGGCTGGGAAAGCAAGAATTTTTATTCCATAGGAAATTTTCATAATTCAAAATTATTTCACCTTTACATTGGAATGAAAACAAATTGTTTCGGAGTTGTGAAAAAATGTTTCTAAGTTTCATTGTTTCATTTTTCATTTCATTTCATTTCATTTCATTTCATTTCATTTCATGCAGGTAAGTATACTTTTACAAAATACATTTATTTTCAGATTTTTTTTTCTACAGAAATGTCTTTTCACAAAAAATTAAACTTCAGAAGCATTGCATTCCAAAAAAAAAAAAAAAAAAAGAATTTTTTTTATAAAATGCAAGCTTGGCACAGCTTGTCTCTAAAAAGACAGCTTGTAGCTAAATTGACAGCTGGAATGAACCAAAACTGCTCAAGGAGCATTATAAGCAGTGTGGATCATTGCAAACTAGTGCCGGTCTGTGTCCATTGACAAGGACCCTTAAAAGCTTCCCTTTCTTGATGAAGAGCAACCTACGTGAAGTCAGAATATTTGATGGTTTGTGTTAAAAACAGTAACAACAGCAGTACAAGTCTTTGAAGAACTGTAGCCCAGTATCAAGTGATAATGCTTTCTTTAAAGTAGTTTTTGTTTGTTTGTTTGTTTGATTGATTTTGAGTGGCAGCTGCGATTTCAACATTCAAAACAATCTGCTTGTGGCTATTATCTTTCAAAGCATTTTAAGAATATGTGCCCATAACCTATACCTCAAAAGAAAATACTCTGGGCATATGAATAAGCTATACTATATTGTTGTGCAACAGGTAAGAATCAGGCAACTTTTTTCCAAATCAAAATAGGGAGCTCTTACCTATTTACCTGAAACTGGAAGCCATGGAGTTTTGCAGCAGAGCGTTCTCACTTTTCTTAGAAGTGCATTGAGAGTACAAGGCATTGAGATCAAATGACAAGGTAGATCAGTAATGTGATAAAATCCTTTCTCTCTGTCTCCTGCTTCCAGTTGCAGTACTTTTAGAAGCATGAGTGAGTGAGTGAGTTTTGCCCACTCTTTGCAGTTTTTGTTCATGATAGCCATGGCATTATTTTATCCTCTAATTCTTAATTTTGCCAATACCTATTTTTTTTCTATTAAAAAAATAAATTGGTAAGAGAATCTGATATCAAAAAGTTAAATAGCTAATTTATCATATATATATATATGTATATATATATATATATACATATATATATATCTGAGTGAATTTTCTGATCACTATGAGCTCAAGTAGAATTGCAGCAACAGCCATGTGAAAAGATGGGCGATGTTCCTTCAACCACTGAGTTATTCTGGATAAACCATTTTATACACAGATCCAAGGCTGAGAAGATTTGGTACTCCTCCAAGGCAAGCTAGGAAAACCACACCACATATAAGCAGATGATGTCATAACCAAAGAGCATTCAGCAGAGATGATCTGTGGGCATCATGTGCAGATGGCACTATGTGACACTTTGAGACAAGCTCTGAATGGATTACAAGCCTTAATCTACATTTCATCAAGAGATGTGATCTTAAAACAAAGTACATTGCGAAAGGTTATTTGTTCATGCCATAGACATAACAGAATCTTGCAGAAACATCCTATTTGCAGGTAATTACTTTTATACATTACTATTAATGACCATTGATTTTTTAGCAAGTTTAGTAAAATTACTGTGACCATCTGCTAGGTTTTTTCAAAAGGAGTCAGAAAAAGCTCAAAATGCTTGAACACTCCAAACAGGAGATTTTTCCTTTAAATATTTGGGGTGTTATCAGTCACATTAACATTTTCCAGCCACTCTCATTCCTGGTGCCCCTGGTTTAAGGTGCTCACTTATCTGAATTAGCAGGGCTTGTACAGGTGTGACTGAGGGCAATAATTAGCCCATTCATTCCACAATCTGTGCTTCTTTGAGGATCCCTGGGGAACATATTACTGGCAGTGGGTATTTGTAGCACTTAGTAGTTTCATGTTCAAAGCTGAATACAATATCTTACTGTGTAAATCTCATAGGATTAACACTTTGATTAAATCTGAGAATGGACATGCTTGCCCAGGAAGTATGGGGAAGGGTTTGCTTTGTGCCTGCCTGCACTTTGTAAACCTAAAGAATGATTTTTTTAGGTAGCTGGTTGATCTGATAGGTACAAACTATTAGCCCCTTACCCAGCAACATGCCACTGAATCCATCTAAGATCTGAAATTTTGAAAAGGCGAACACTCCACAGAATTTAACAAAATGTAGATAAATCCTTTATTTTTCACATCTGCCTTTGGCTACGTTGCTGTTCCAGGTGAAGGGAGTTCTGCCTGAGGAAAGACAGTAAAATTTCATGCACTACATGCTGCCAAACCAGAGATGTTGGCCAGAAATATTTTGGCAAGTGGATTACTTATCATAATCCAAAAGATGTTAAAATACAGCGAAGTTATAACACAGTGGCTGTTAAGTACAGAGTCTGACTTTTTTAGAGTGACGTTATGAGACCTCCATTTCAATGTTTAAAAATTCCTGTCACACACAGCCTTATTAGATGGCCTTATTTACTTTCAGCTACAGGTATCTTTATTCATACTGATTAAGATGGGTGTCAATACCTATGGAAAAGAACTTCATTAATTTCTATGAGCCACAATATATAATTTAAGATGGGCAAAGCAGTCTGGGCTAGGGATTCAGAACCATTTAGCACTGGATTAATTGCTCCAGTTGATAGGAATTTTAGGATGCAGTTGATAGGAATTTTAGAACTCTTGAAAATCTCATTTTATCTGTTATTTTGATATCCAACTCTTAAATTTACTTGCCATTTTTAGAGTTCTACTTCAGCTAGTTTCCAGATTCAAAATGTATTTTTTTGAGAAAAAAGAAAAAAAAAAATGTCCCCTTTCTTATGAATTTATGTATTGTCCTTTGATTCTTCTACAGTGAGGAATCCAAATACAGATTTAATCATACAGCTTTCCTGTGTCTGGAGACCCTTGTGTCTAATAAAGATTGTGCTCTAGGATCTGACGTTTTCATGAAATGTAAGGATATCATATTTCAGCCAATATCTTCTAAAATGAGAGAGAAAGCATATCTGAGACAGGGAGGAAAACATGCCTGCAATTCCCTAGGAAACCAAACTAAGAAAAGGCATTTAGGGAAGATGGGATACATTCAAAATGATATAAAAGATATTTGACCTAATCCAGGATTTTTTAATTACATTTGGACCTAGTGAGTGCTTCTGAGTTCTGCAGATGGCTGATATGCAGTGCTAGACACCTGCACAGAAGAATAGCAGGAGAGACTCAAAGACATTGTGTAAGGAATAACGTGATGTCCTCTGTCCAGCCAGTGAGTCATTTTTCCTCCAGGCCCCATGCTGTAGGTCTCTGTAGCACTCTATTGCTTGTGTTTTCCATAGCTGCCCCAAGCACCTGTTTTTACAAACCCTGAATGTTTCCTTTCAGCAAAGCAAAACCATAGCAAATTTCAGAATAAAAGGATATTCTCTGTAAGTGAAAAAAATATAAAAAAATAAAAAAATCAAATTAAGTTAAACATTTGTTGTCCATTGAATTTCTAGTAACCAATTCCATATACAGACCCCCGGCCTGTATATTGGTTACTCAGCTTCCTGCTCCCTGAGTGTGCTCAGAGCTTGCTTTTCATATTTCTTGTGATCAGCTTTGGGGAATCCAGCCCATGGCTTCAACTGCCACTACCAGTTTGCTGATTTTGTTTCTTACAGATTTCTTGTGAGATATTACTCATCAATATGACTAGTCAAGTGATTTAACAAGTGAAGTATCATCCAATGAACACACACTTGTACTTCAGCCTAAGACAGCTGTCAGGGACAGCAACAGCTGCTAGTTCAAGAAAAGAGTGGAAACATTTCTTTGTTAAATCAGAGCATATCCAGCAAAATCTGTCTTAAATGAAAATGACTGACTACAGCAATGCATCAAATAATTCTAGTGGAAGTCTAGGGGTTGTCTAGGAGTTTTACAATTACAGAAATCTGCTCTAAGAGGAAAGTTGTAAAGAAAGGGAGCATTGATTCTCTTTTATTTAATTTTCCATTATTTATGCATTTTCAATGAGTTTTTGTTTTGTTTTGTTTTGTTTTGTTTTGTTTTTTTCCCAGTTGGAATAACAAAACAACATATTATCTATCATTATTATTTAACAATTCTACATCCAAAAAAAAACACCATCATGGCTATCATGGCTACAAATAGAGTAATGCTACTTCATTCATTTCTTTTTCACACAGTAAAATTTTAAAATAAATAATAACATGTTTTATTCAGAATTGTCCACCCCCAGAAGTAATAATTATTTATGTCCTACAAAATACATTTCTTTAAAAAACTGAGGTTCATGGATCATCAGTGATTCACAAGTGCAGTTAAATTTGTTTTATTTATTCTACGTTATCATACAGGAGCTAGGTGTATTCAATAAACTTGAAAGATCCTCATGTTTTCTGAAATTGTAAAGCTATTCAAAACCTGATTTTAAACTGACTTAATTTTGCAGTGGTTGAAAAGTGTACAGCCAGTGCTTTTACCCTCTGAATGTTAATAATCTGCTTCCTCACATGCTATCATTTTTGACACATTGAATGATGTCTCTCCAATGACATCTAGAAAGATTACTTTTTCATATTGAAAAGAAGTATTTGCATGTTTGTGGATATTTTTCCATTTTATACAATATTTTATAGTGTTAGAAGTGTGCTAATGTTTACTAAAAAGGAAGAAGAATTGCTTGAATGAAACACCTGTCATGGAAAACATTTTTTCTTGCCAGAAGAGAAGAGATATGTTTCTTGCTTTCTAGCAAGGTCTAGGTTCTATACCTTGTAAAAGATGTTATGTCATGACAACACTGTGAAGAAACTGGGGGTCTTTCCTGTAGTTATATGTATTCTCACCAGAAGGTATGTTTTCTCTTGATATTTTTAGGTCTGTTTTGATTTTGCAATTTATTCCCCTTAGTAGATTAGTTGATATGTCTTACAAAAAAATGGATTTCTGCCACGTTTCTCTTTGAACAAAGAAGGAAGTGAATATGAGTTTATTCTCTGAAAAGTAAATTGGGAAAGAGCCCTCCACAAGAGGAGTAATTGTCTAAATTATTAGTTGTGAAACTCGGTGCTAAAGAGAATAGATGCCTTTTAAAAATAAGATTAATGTGTTAATAAACTGTTTCTATTATGTTTTCAATATAAAGATGCCTGTTATAATGGTCTTTCTTCTATTCAGTTATCAAACTTCAGTTGGCATATGTGAAAATAATATATCCCACAGTGAATCAGCCCTGAAATGGTAATTCTTTGCCATAATGAACAAATTGTCTAGCTACTTGTCCATCAGAAAAGGACCTGGGCATGCTGGTCAACAGCTGGCTGAACATGAGCCAGCAGTGTGCCCAGATGGCCAATAAGGCCAGTAGCATCCTGGCCTGCATCAGAAATAGTGTGGCCAGCAGGACTAGGGAGTAAATTGTCTCTTTGTACATGGATCTAGTGGGCGGCATCCCTGCTTGTGGCAGGGGGGTTGGAATTAGATGATCTTTGAGGTCCCTTCTAACCCAAACCATTCTATGATTCTAAAGACATAAAGTCAAGATTTCAATAAAAAAAAAAAAAAGAGATAATTTAATTATCTTTTCTAAGTGATGCATGCATAATAGAGTCATAAACCAGCACAAAGTTTACAGCCTCTGTGACTGTAACATGTAAGATGTATAAATATACATAACCAGAATCCAAAAACTCAACACTATTTCTCAGGGAAACATACACCATAGCTTATTATATGACAAGACTACTTATTATTCATGGCAACAAACAGACAAGGCCTGTATCATGAAAGGTGAAATTTCTAAACCTTTCTAAGGTTTGGGAGGTATAGGCCAATGGTAGCATTATTGTCTCTGAAAAGGAGATGATGTGGAAAAAAAAAAAAAAAAGAAAGAATAAAATACAAGTAAAATCCTATTTTAACTTTGGTTTATTCTTACATTGCTGTTTTATTGTGCAATGCATGCTCTAGTAGGTAAATTCTGATGTTACCTTCCCAAATGTAATCATGGCCCATTTTATTCTCACTGGCAGGACTGATGAGCATAGATGGCTAAATGAAGAAGAAAATAGTGAACTATTTCTTCCTAGGGAAAAATAAACAAAACAAACAAATAAATAAAAATCAACCAGTTAGAATCATTTCAAAGTATTGTGATGCTTTGCAGCTTGGGTTCCTACTAAGTAAGTGCTTTGATGTATTCTGAGTTATCATCATGGAAAGGAAAACATATCAGATACTAGTTGAAATGACTACTTTTTCTGTTTCATATTTTGAACAAAATTCCTTCATTAAGATAGAATTAACTTGCTTACAAATTTTGTCCAGTAATTTCATCTTCTATCATTAAAAGAAATCTTCATTAATAGATGAAAATGTGATTTTTTTCTTCTTTTTCTTCTCCTTTTTCCTCTTCCTCTTCCTCTTCCTCTTCCTCTTCTTCCTCTTCTTCTTCTTCTGCTTCTGCTTCTTCTGCTTCTTCTGCTTCTGCTTCTGCTTCTGCTTCTTCAAGTTTATGACACTGGTTTGTGAGAACAGAGAAGAAAAGTATCAAAGAGGCCCATGGATATATTTGTTTATTTATTAGCCAACACAGAAAAGATTTGGGTACAGGGTAGGGTACTGCTGTGATAATGCTAAGGATAAATAACTAGATTCTGCACCACTATCACGTGACAGAAACCAAGCATAACACTGTATGGCTCTGACACAGGGCTACAAGCTCCTTCCCCTTCCCCTTCTCCTTCCCCTTCCCCTTCCCCTTCCCCTTCTCCTTCCCCTTCCCCTTCCCCTCCCCCAGAGTAAAAAGACGAGAAAGTGGAAAGTCAAGTTTAATAAAGAGAGAAGAAAAAAAAGACATGAAAAAAAAATCTCAGTTGGAAAGAAAATACACAGCCAGCAGCTGAAACAGTAATTTCTGAAAATCATCATGAGAATTTAGCCAGAATATAAAATGAGCATGCATGTTTTTTTAGAAAGAGGACTGCTAGAGAGGTTTTACAGATGTGTTTTTATTGCTCTCTCTTTAACTAAGATATCATCTTCAGTAAAAGGCAAGCTCTATAACTGAAGAGTAACTACAAAGTTACTGCCTTCTCAGATTTTCTATCTGGCATGAGTGTTTCAGACACGAAGGGGAGCACAGGGGCTCAGCCCCACCTACTACCTGTCCTAACTCATGTTTGTTTTTTTTTTTCCCTGTACCCCACTTGTCTGTGGCAAACAAAAGACAAAACAATTGCCTACACTCATCTTTCCTAAAGATCAAATATAACACATCACTTTTCACTTTCCTCTCTTTCCTTTAGTCACACATTAATTTTCCTTTCTAATCTATGAAAATCTCTTGCACATCACTAATCGTATGGTCTTCATTTAATTTTTTTTTTTTTTTTTTCTTTCATTACATATATAGTAACCATGGAGTGCCTCAATTAGGAATACAGTTGTGATGACCTCCATAATCAATAGTAAGGGGGGGGGGGGGGGGGGGGGGCAGAAGTCTCACTGTGGAGTCTTGAATTACTCTCTGGAGCTCTCTTTATAGTTGCAATGAAGGGAGCTGTAGATCATCCTATGTAATCAAGCACTGAAGACGGGTTTGAGAGAATGAGCTTTGGTGCCTTTGTAAGCACTGAAATCACAGGGAATGAAGGTTACATCATTTCTATTTAGGGTCGAATACATTGGCCCATGTGGTATCCCAATGTGAGGACTGACAAGGGACTTCTTACCTTAACAAGGCCTCAAGAACAGTTGAATATGGTCCGATTATTGTAAGTATTTATCAGTTGCTTGACACAGGATTTTATTCTTCTCATTTCAAAAAATAGATTTGTTGTAAGCAAATAACATGTCATATGTTTTAGTTTTGTTGGAAGCTCAATCATTCTTCTCTTTCATTTCCCGTTACTTTTTTTTTCTCACTTTTTATTTTTTTTTCTTTTTTTTTCTCACCCCAACCCCAAGGGTGGAAGGGATTTTTATCTCTCTTACATGCTTTAATTTGATTTCATCAAATACAAGTCTTCTTTCTTTTAAACTTAGAGAAGAAAGGAAATTTGCTACAATCTTTTCCAATTTTATCCATATTAAACTTTCACTTTTTCTTTTCAAACTTTTTTTCAAACTTTCACTTTGTGTTTTAGCATCAGTGTACATCTACAAGTGACCAAAAACTTAAAAAAAATCTCTCTGTTTGTCATCTGTCATGCTGTTGGTCTTCCAAAAGCAGTGCATACTAAAAAACAGAAGATCACTAGTATCATATCCTCAAACATATATCATGCTTCCATACATAACAAAATGTTTTCAAATGTAATATCAGTAAATCTGGGAAGAGAAAAAATATCCATGGCATGAAATGAGAAAAGGAGAAATCAATAAATAGTTTGAACACACTGACTAACTTTAAAGCCTGCAATAAATCATTCAGCGAGACATACAGCAAATAGTTCTTCCAGATACTGTGAAAGCTATTTTTGTACTTTGAGAATTCTTTCTGTTAGTTCAACACTAGTGGGTGTTTATTACCTTCTGCAAGACATACTTAATTACAAGCCAAAAGGCATTAAAGATAAACAAGTGGAAAGAGTCTGTGAATCTAAGTAATGCTTTAAAAAAGAGGAAAAAGAAAAGAAAAGAAAAGAAAAGAAAAGAAAAGAAAAGAAAAGAAAAGAAAAGAAAAGAAAAGAAAAGAAAAGAAAAGAAAAGAAAAGAAAAGAAAAAAGACTAACAGATAGGTATACTCCTCCAATGACAACAACATTTTTTTAAGAAAATATTAGGAGATGCCATTTTATCTGAGAGGATTCACTGCAGATGAATTGTTTTATTATGGCTCATGTTTGTACCATCTACATTTAGGAATCCCTTCATTATCCTTCTTTACTGTAAAGTAGGTTCATGAACCATTTTTATCATTGAATCATTTTTATCATTTGTAAGCTAAAATGAATGAGTATTGTACTTCCTTTTCAAATATTCATGGATTTGTTTTAATTAGACAATTAATTATTTAAATTGACTAAGAAAATGTTATTTAAAACTGTTTTTTTATAAAAAAAAATGCTCTCCTAAACTCACTCTGTAAGTAAATAATGAAGACCAAGTATTCCTAAAGGCGATTCCCAATGTATGATCATCTGTGTACCACTCGTATATTTAATATCTCTTTCTATAATTTATTTTCTTGAGTAAAACATTTCTTTTCTGTCATTACACTGAGAAGGTATGTTCCTTCTCTGTTGATATGAATGGCTCTTAGCTACTCCAACCAGGAAACTAACAATGGCATGGAAAAATATGGTTTTCTCAACATTCCTGGATATCAAGCTATTAAATTAAAACTCCTCTTTAGAAAAACTGTAAAATACTGTGAGCCACAATCAAATGTATCTTTCTCTGTTTTGTTTGTCAGATTGTAAAACAAAACAAAAGAAACAAACAAACAAGCAAACAAAAGCTTTCATTCTCATTCTTTGAGAAAGCCTTTCTGTAGCTGTGGCTTCTCCCACAAGGTTTGATAATCTGTGCATCTTCACATAGTCTGTCTTGCAAGGGTTGGCAAGATATCAATAAATCTAGGTCTTTAGTCTAAGTGACCTCTGATGACTGTAGCAAAATTCCTGATGCTGTGCATACACTCTCAGATACTGGTGTATATTGTTGGTAGTGTCCTGCACACAGCTCCTTTCCTAAGTTTGTTGCCTACAGGTTTTCATCCAACCACAGAAGCTCAGTGCCACAGTAATTGTTGTGGGAATATTGCAAATGTTCTTTTTAATTTAGGATACATTTAAAGTAACTGCAGAGGCACAGAAGGAAGGAAGAAAATGAGCAGAAACCAAACAGAAACATCCTGAATAACTTGCTTTATTAGGTAGTTCCAAATAAGGAAAATGTAGCAAAAACTCAGCTCACAATCCCAGAGTTTTAAATATTGTTTCTAGAAGTGTAACTGAATGTAAATATTTAACATTAAATATTAAAATATTAAATATTAATATATTTAAATATTAAATAGCATTTTTAAAAGCATTAAACATAAATATTAAAGTCTTGAAAAAATACAAAAATATTTTGTAAATATTTTATTGAGGTTACTAAAGGGAACTTGGTAATTTAATGAGCTCAGTCCAGTACTCCTAGAGCTTACAAAAAGAGAAATGCGCCCTGATATACATGGAGCTGTTTGATAGCTTTACCTAAGTTAATATGAACGTGTTGCTAAATTAAGTATTCAGGATGGACTTGATGGTTTTGTTTAAGTGCTCACAAGTTACTGTATAGCTATTGTATTTTGAATGCCTTCAGTAAAAAAGTGTGGGGTGTGGTAAGGTAATAGGGAAAAAGGCAGATTGGTTATCCTGTCTTGAGTTTATCTTTAATTTGAGGCAGGATAAGTAATTAATCTTAAATAGAGTTGTTACTGCACAAGAAACAAACTTTGCAGTAATTTAATATAAGTCATTTTTATGACAGACAGATGATCATTATTCTGTAAGATAGTTGGCCAAACAAACGCTTGTTTTTTGCAACAAGTTGAAAATGTGTAAGTTTCTGTCATGAACATCTGTAAACTACAAAAATAGAGAAATTATGGAGACTGGTTGTTGAAAGCTTATAGAGTTTGTCAGATATAACTCAGATCTCAAGATCTTACAGTTAATACTGTAAAGATATTAAATTTACAAAATGAAGGAAAAGTGATCTAATTTTTTAGATTTTTTTTTTCTTTTTAGCTTATATATCATATATATTAAGAATATCAATAAATATCCCTTGGTGTTTGGACACTTGTACTCCTTTGAAGGGGTGAAAAAGGAAATAACACATCTCTGGTGACCCCACAGATAATCCAGGTACTTCTGTATGATAGTACGAGCAATTCTGTAATGATGCTGACAAGCTGTGTTTATGACTATGAATTTCTGTGGCATTCTGGAGAGGTTTGGGCTTTTAAATACATATATATATATATGTATATATATTATATATATTTAGCATCTTTCCTCTGTAAATCTTTATTCACTGTATTTAGAGACCTATAAAAGGTGAGATTCAACTCCAAATTTACTTACCTACATGTAGACATGGGATTTAATTGTCTGAATGTGTATCTAGTGTTATTTTAAATACTTAGATTATATTACCTGGTCCTCCTCTGACACTCCAGAAGAGTATAGTTCTCTTGTATGTCTTGTGTCATTTGCCAGACCCGTGCAAAATTTTTGGATCAACATCAGTTTCTGAAATGGTGATACGTACTTGAATTTGGGCACTGTAAGCTATTTAAATTCCAGTTGTAGTCAACAGAGATATAGTCCATACAGTCAGCAGATTTTGAAAAGTTGCATTTTTTTGTTGTTGTTGATGTTGTTGGTTTGTTGTTATTTTGTTTGTTTGTTTTGATTTGTTTTGTTTTTATATTAATATCAATTTAATGCAATTTAACAACTCTCCATGTAAAAAAAAAGTCATGCTGATATTTCTGGGCAGAGAGAGTAGTAAAGGCAATATAAACAGCAGTTATCTTCTGACAGTGGTCCATCATTCCGCCAGCAAACCAGCCATCATCTTCATTTATTTATTTACAGGACTACATACATATGGATTAAATTAAAGAAAATATGTAGGTTGAAATTTTTTGGTGGTGGTGCTTTATATGATTGTTTTTCACCTAGGAAATTCATTGTTCTGAGAAATCATTTATGCATTCTGCTCATCTTTTCACATAGTATTAAATCCTTTTATCTTTTGGAAATCGGTAACAAAGAGTAACTGTAATAAGGTCACTATGTCCTTAAAATAGAACACTGAGTAAATCTTAGAAGAAAGAGGGAAAACAAAGATTTTTCTAAGAATTAATATATTATCTACTTGTGCTGGAAGGATCTTGCTACCAGAATGCCAATTCAAGTTTCTCAGCACAAGTCAATAGCACTGTTCTGTGAAATCATTTATAACATAGACGATCTCCGTATGTGCTGGCCAGAGATATATCCTGCTGGTGAGAACACTGTTTAAAAGGATTCCTTATAAAATGTTTCCAGGACAAGAATGGATGAAGCCTTTTTTGTTTGTTTGTTTGTTTGTTTGTTTTTTGTTTTGTTTTTGTTTTTGTTTTTGTTTTGTTTCCTTCAGTTCTACTTATTCAAATTACAACTAAGATTATTTCTCTAAAACAGATTAAGGAATTCATCTTGTTTTCAGAACACCGTTCCCACCTATGTCAGAATATACCAAAATGGGACAATATCTTGCCACATTGAATCATCAGGCTTGGGGTGTAGAGGTTAATGGGCTGAGGCCAGTAACAAGCATATTGGGACCTCTCCTGTTTAACATCATTTTCAGTGACATGGAGGAGGTGACAGAATAGACGTTTGCAGATGTTTGAATAGAAGTTTGCAGATGGCAGCAAATGGGTGGGTATTGGAAGGAGGTATTGGTCACCGTGCTCGAGGACAGAGCTGCCTTTCAGAGGGACCTAGGCATGCTAAATGAATGGACCAACAGGAACAAGGCTCTTCACAGCAGTGTGTGGTGACGGGATGAGAGGCAGCAGCACAAACAGTGGAGAGGATGCCTAGAGATGTTGAACCATCCTTGGAAATTTTCAAAACTTGACTGGAAAAACCTTGAACAACTTGGTCTGACCTCTGAGCTATTTCTGTTTTGAATGGGAGGTTGGTCTAGAGATCTCCTGAGATACCATCCCACCTAAATTATTGTGTGATCCTGTGATTGTATCTCATCTGCACTACCTATTTCTTCATATTTGAATTTCCATATTTGAATTTCCATATCCTTCATTTAGGATAAAGATTCATCCAAAGACATATTCTACTTTATTCTACCTCAGTCTGAGGGGTAGTGATGGTGGGAAAACTAAACAAACTAACTAACATAACAACAATACAGGAAGTTTCTAATATATTGGTTTCAGACTGAAACAATCCATTTCATTGGTAGACTAAAATGCCAATAATTTGGTGTCACTGAATGTTCACTCTGTCAGATTTTAAGGGTCTTTCACTTTAGTTGGGCATCCTCATGTATTAATAGAGTATTTAGAATTCTTTCTTGTGTATTTGTAGTTTCAAGTTTTATTACCAAACTGGACTTATTTATTGCATCTTCTCTGTTGTAGCTAAAACATAAATGAAGTTAAAAACAAATGAACAAACAAACAAACAAACAAACAAAGAACAGGAAAGCAAAATCGATTGATAGATAGATAAATAAATAGATAGATACAAATTTACCTCATGCTTTCACTTCATAGATCATATTACCTTTATTTTTTTCCAAGTGATAATTTTTGTTTTCCATTAGCATATTAATTTTCCCAGTTACTGTCTTTTTGTGAAAGAATTCTGACTCTTATTTTGTTACCTTCTGAAAGGTCACCACTGTATTTCTTCTTTCAGAAAAATTAGCAGATTTTGATGTTTGTTTCAGAAAAGTCTGTTTGTCTGCTGCCTTTATTGTTCAAAAACATTATACTGTCTGGGTGCAAAACACAAGTAAACTAAACATGATGTCAGTGAACAGATACACAATCTGTCCTTTGAAGCAAAAAGAGAAAAATTCTCTCATTGAATTTTATTTATAACAAATGCTATATTAACAAAAGTCATGAAATTTCTAATTTTTTTTACTAAGGCTCTCGATGCTTTTAGCTGAATCCTTTTTTTTTTTTTTTTTTTTTTTTTTTTTTTTTTTTTCCTTTGCACTTTACAGTCTTGCACTGTCAGTTTGAATGAATATTCTGCCTTTTTGACTTAGCCCAACTTAGGAAAATCAAACTCAATGAAGATCTTGTTTCCCCCTCCCAAAGATGGAGCAAAGCCAATGAAGCTATTCCACTGTGACAAAAAGTATTAATTTGCTTCTTTTTTTAGATCCAAGATGTCAACTGGCATATGCTCAGTAAACATTTGGTGAAATTAATTGACATTATTCTGAGAGGTCCAAAGATATTCATTTTTGAAAGGGCGTTATTTTTTGTTTTCTTTTCAATGTTCCATTTTTTTTCTCTCTCTCTCCCCCTCTCTCTCTCTCTCTACATTTTTTTAATTACAGGTGGCCAAAAGATTCAGCCTCGATGATGTACCCTAAGATGTGTTGGAGAAGTGGAGAAGTGTTGATTTTAAACTGGAAAGGTAGCTCCAAGGAACACAGTAAGAGAGAGTTAAACCACTATGGACTCTGTAACTAGTCAGTCAGGATACTAACCTGAGACACAAAGAAGCCCCATAACAGTTCTTGGTTTTCTGGATTTGGAGTAAACTAGGTGGAAAATATTACTCTCAGTTTGTCAGAGACTGATTGGCATTAAAAAGTTCAAAAGGTTTTCTTTTCATGCCAAGGTGGAACAAAAACAAAATTCTGGAACCATGCAAATGACTATGGAAGAGAACTGTCATCCTCAGATCAGCTGTCCCTGATTAGAACTGCTTCCTGACAACTTGTAATGGAGGGTTTTAGCCAATAGCTGTATCTTCCCCACAAGCTGCCAAACATTTTCTCATGGAATAGTCTTTGCAGTGGACTGATTTGCCCCACCGCTGTCAGTTGAATATCAAATTATAAATTCAGAATGAAAAGAGTGACCCTACAGTGATCCAAAGTGTCACATCTACAAGTCATTAGCACTGATATAGTTCTAAAAAAAAGGAGAAAAAAAAAAATTGGTTGAAAAAGCTCTTGGTTACTTAATGATTACAAGTTGCTACTGCCATATGAGCTTCTGAGGGATAAAAAACAATGGAAAGTAAATCAAAATAGGTCAAGGTAGCCAAATGGCCTAGTTTCAAATGAATATAGGCTTATGTTATTCTGATTATTGTCAGACAGCTACTGCTGCACAGAACTCTATATGAATCCTAGAAAATGGCATTTTTACTGTCTGGATTTATAAATGCAAAGATCTATTCACTTATTGCAGAACTAAACTATACTACTGAAAAACAGTTACATTTCTTCTATACACTGCCTCTCAGTAACTGTAAGACTAAGAGCTATTTCACAGATATTTCCCATACTGATCAATCACATCCCCAAGTACTGTACTGTATAGTTGCTTAACGGTATTTTCACAATTAATCTTTTTTACAGTGGTTATGAAGAACTCATGGATGTGGATATCTGAGCTGCATTTGTCAGCTTGTACTACGTTTCCTGTGTTTCCAGTGCTCAGAAAACTCAAAATCTCAGCTTGATCTGTGTCTGAAACACAGGCTTTTAATTGTCTGTCCTTAGTATATATTTGTTATGTTAGACAAACTGTGGTGGTCAGACTAGGAACCATCACAGAAACATCTTGCTATAGAAGCTGGGCAAATACCCTCATATTTTATGTATTTGTCATGTTCATCAGTACAAATCTAGCTACTGAAAAAGCTAACACAGTATAGCACAGGGAGAATGGATCTGACTGAACACTGTTTCAACCTACATTGTCCCTTACAAGCTTTTGAGACACTTAGCATATATTTTTATTATGCACCCACACCATTTATGAAATAAAAAAATAACTTTTTGCACTGTACTTTTTGGCCTCATTTATTCCACATACTCAGACATCTATTCAAGGGTTTATTAGAAAGACATCATAAACACTTAGAGTACATATGCAGATGGTACAGAATACCAACAATATTCTAGCTTGCTGTGCTGTCCTAGGAAGTTTAGACACTTCTCTATGGAGTCCAGTACAGTCAGTACTGTGCATCCACTTAGGTCTAATACCAAATACATATTGCCTTCAGTCCTGAGTTAGAGTGACACTGAAGTATTTCTACACACTTGGAATCCCGTGTCTCAAAATACTTCTTACAGGAAAATATTTCAAAATTTTATTATTATTATTGTCTAGGGACTGCATGAATGATCTTTGTTCAATACTTCTCCCTATTAAAGGGATTTAGATCCTGTATTTTTTTGAACAGTGTCCTAATCTGATGGTACTGCTTCCTCGGAGGAAAGAGGAAGAAAAAGTAGGAGACAAAAGGCTTTTCACGGAGCATTGCAAGATCTCAGATTGAAGCTCCATTCAATTCCCATTGCAGATATTTATTCCACTCCATCTATTCTGGCTTACTAGTTTGACAATGAATCTCAGTCACACAGTGCTATAAAAGCTGGGAAAAAAAAAAAAAAAAAAAAAAAAAAAAGGAATATGTCTATGTTGTACAGGGTTTCTGAGTGTCACTAGCTTAGATCCCAAGAGTGGTATATCACACCAGTGTCACTGTGCCTCATTGATATGTCCTATTTCTCAACACACCTAGTCGTCGCAGGGTGTGTGCAAGTCTTGAGACAGCTGCTGTGCTTCATGGGCAAAGGAATCCTGCACATGCTCAGTGCTTGCTGTGCAATGTAGAGATGCCCTAAAATTCTCAATAACAAGTAGGATTGCTCAAATTAAATACCTTTGTGTTGATGCGTCTGATGAATGAGACCTTCAACAAAAGGCCTTGGCTGTGTATTGAAGATTGCAACCTCAGGTACGGAATTCCATGTAGTAGGATCACAGCAAAAATAAAATTATGAGAGAAGAAAGAGTCATTGCTCATTTACAACAAAATTTCCTAACAAATCTGGGTGAATATCTTCCAGTAGGAAAATCTGTTCCATGATAGGTCCCAGGATTCTTGTTGGCTTTGTAAAATAGATTTAGTCATAGTTTTTCTAACTTGTGATGAAAATCTGAAGCCTCTACCGCATTTGATATCCTGTAAGAAATAAAAATTAGCAGCAGGTAGAATGGGTACACATACATTTCAAAACCTCTGACATGAGCTATATTAATCTCTCCCTTATTGTTTCAGTCAGCTCTCCTCGCTACCTTCCATTTGCCGTAGCTTTCAGGAAGGAGGCACACAGAGCAAGATGGATTACTACATACACCTCATCTGAGCTCTTTTTTCAAATTTACCTCAGCTACAGTCTTCCTGTTGGGCTATACTCTCTCCTGATTAGTTATTTCAATTTTTCTTCTTCTTCTTTTTTTTTTTTTTTTTTTTTTTTTTAATTTATTTATCCTTTTTTTGTTGTTGTTTTGTTTTGTTTTGTCAAACAAATAAACAAACAGTACCAAAAGAAAAGAAATCCCAGTCACCTGAAACAAGATAGGGTATTTTATACATCCTGTTTTGTTTGGCAGAGGACCTTTTAAATATTTAAACAACTTTAAACAATCATAAACCACAGTAATCTCAGGTCTAACATATACATTTAGAGTTATACTTTTCTGGAGCCAATCTGAGAACAAAGGTTTACCTTTCCTCAGCCTACATCATTACTACTGAAAGCATCAGTCCTCTTCTCCTCTACAAGTGTAAATCTTCAGCTCTGCCAAAATTAATCTCTCACCCCAGCAAATTTTTAACCTGCAGGGAAAATCAGATTCTGGATACCTACATTAACAAATCTTGCAAAGCTATGTTGAGTTTAATTACCACTTCAGATTCCAGCCTTCTAGAATGCAAATCAAGGGATTCACTGGCACATGGAATGTCAGCTAACGTAGTCTGTAAGAGAGCAGATAGTAACAGCAGATTCTGGTCAGCCTTGTAACTTGCAACTTGGCCACATATTAGTTCATATCATTTAAGGGAATTCAGATGTTACAGGTCTATTTTTTTAACTGAAGACAAGGCGGACATGCATGTAAATGACGGGCAGTAAGAAGTGTATGTTTTCTTAATTATGCTGGGAGTTTTCTTTCTAATGGTATCCTGCCAGTAAATGCCATGCAAAGCTGATGACATGTGATCCAAGATGATGTACAGATGCACTTTTATAGAACAGTGGTACATGTGTAGCTTTACATATATAGAACACATGCATTTGATTTTGTAAGTCCTGTACTGCCAGAGGCAATCACTATTTAAAAAACAAAACAAAACAAAACAAAAAAAACCTTACAGAATCATAGAAGTACTATCTATAATGGAGTATTCTGGCATTCCTGTTCAGAGTTAACCTACAATTAATGTGCTAGATGTTACATGCAAGTTTGCAACCACTCTTGTATAGGCTTTCATACTACCTATGAAACTCTTTGCATTCAGCAAGGCTAACCACTACATTCTCTGCCATCCATAATTCTACTTCTCTTCAGTGCAAGTCTAGACAGAAAACAAGGGCGTAGAATTGGACTTAATCACTAGATTGTCCTCTTGCTCTCCCAGCAGATATTCTGCTTTAAGGACATGAGTTAGTCTACTTCAAATTGTTCAAACATTGTCCCAGAAGAAAACAGGAATATAGACAGGAATATACCAAGAAAGTCTGCTTCCTTCCATTTCCCTTCTCCTCAACAATAAACAAGAGGCATCAAAGGACCCCTCCTGACCAACTTCAAAAGACCAACCGTTTACTATAGAGAATCCAAAATTAAAACAGTTTCCATTTGTGGTCAGTGGGAAAAGCCTTTTTTAAAGCTTTTAATGTTTTCTCTACTTTCAAAACAACAAATATTTTACACAATAGCAAGGGTTTTAATTTAGTGTTGCAGCCATCTCTATTCATCTTTAAAAAGGGGAAAATAAAATAGAGTTATAATAACCACAGTAAAGAAAAAGAAAGAGAAAACTATTCTCAGGCCTGAGACTGGCTCCAGCCCCTGGTCTCTGCTTTTTGTATGTCTTTAGTTGCAGATAAGACATAGAATTATTTCTTGGTTACTAGCAACTAAGAAGAAAAGATTTTTAAAAATCAGGTATAGAACATGTTAAGCATGTTTTTTATCATAATCTACATGCCAGGAAGAAGCAAGCCAGTGGAAAGAAAAAAAAAAAAAAAAAAAAACGAAATGAAAACAAACAAACAAAAAGACAGAAAAGACTGATCTTTAAAGACAAAGCACTGAAGAACTCTAAGAATTATATCCCAGTCCTGTAAGTTTCACTGAGTGTAGTAATTCTTAAAACTTCAACTGGTAAACCACCCAATAACTCGTGCTTACAGGGTTGCTTTTAGTGGAAAAAAACTCTGCTAGGAAACAAGCAAGAGGACTTTATAAAGATTCTGTGTTCACCATAAGAGAGACTTGTTTGCTATGATATTAGAGTCAAAAGAGATTTTAAAAGGTGGGGAGGTATCCCTTCTTTCCAGGCAGCATTTAGTGAAACAATACATTATTCATGGCATTACTCTACAGGTGCCTAAGCTCCCTAGGGACCCTTTAGCTTTCCAAGCCATGATATTGCAGTCACTGTTGAACTTTCACTTGCCCCCAGGTGCATGTTACCATCCACAGGTCACCAGAGCCAACAAAGTAGATGCAAGGGGGTGCCCAGACCCTACTGCCAAGAACTCCTGCAGGCCCACCCTCAGGTCTCACCCTGCCCTGAGGTCTGTCCCTGAATTCTAAAGGGTTACTAAACAGCCCACTAACATTCTTCATTAGTAAAAACCTTGAAATGCAATAGTCAAAGAAATATGAGAGGAAAAACTTTGCACGACAAAGTTTTGGAGGAGCCACTTTTTTTTTTTTTTCTCCAGATTTTTTTTTCTCCTGGGCATGCCCAAGATCATCACAGTGCCCCTGGGGGCCCCACAAGCTCCTGGAGGGAAGAATACTGCCTGGAGCCCATCCCTCCATTGTAGGCCAGGAACTGTGCTGTGCAAAAGGCTTTTTCCCTAAAACACAGGCTCAGACCCTTGGCAACACTCCCCAGGCTAAACTATTGGGCCTGGTAGGGGAGAGGGATGGGATTACAGGCAAAATAAACAAAGAGGCATTATATAGCAGAAACAATAAGAGATTGAAAATATTAAATCTGAAGGTGATAGTGGGAGGAAGAGTCAAATCAGTGAAACTGCCAAGAAAGCCAGCATGATTGCATGGAGCTTCAAGGGTCTCCTGGATCCAAACAGGCAACACATACCAGCCCCAGAACCAGCTGCAAGGTGTCTGTGAGTCCACATCCCAGTTGGCAAGCTTGCTGATGGCAGAGGGCAAGCTAGCACAAAGCAAGTTGGCGGGGGAAAAAAAAAAATTAAACCACCTTTCCATCTTTTGTAAGATCTTGCTGCAATACTGTGTGCCAAAAAAGTGCAGCACTGCCCTGATTTGCAGTCATCTCTTGGAAGAATTATTGTAAGAATGTTTACACAAAGACTAGTGTCTTCTAGATGGAAATGAAACTTCTTAGGACGTCATAGGCACATTTTTAAGTAGCTTGTTGTGAGCTTTCAAGGCAGCTAATCTGAAATCAGAAATTACAGTGTCTTCCTTGCTTCACCAGGTTTCTGGCTGGATGTCAAAGTCAACTCTCATAGTTCTACATCTTGGACCCTTGAGGAGGTAGTAGCTATATGGTGAGGATGACACCTATGAAACAGCAGCTGGTTTTGTGTCGCCAGTGCTTTCAGAGTTAGAATCGCTGTTGTTGGTATTGAACCAGAAAGCTGTTCTCTGCAGCTGAATTTAAAGTGCCTTCAAATACTTCACTGTGTTTTCTTATAGATTTGCAAGTAATTCCATACAATGTAACTGACCTGGGGGGGGAAGAGACTGAGGAGTAGCTGCTTTTTCTGTGACATGCACTATGAAAAACAAAAACAAAAAGCTACATTTGCAATGTATTGCAGTTACTGTGCCAAAGTGTTATTAAACACAGAAATGCTACACTTGCAAACAAGGTAACTTGTAGCTATGCAGTCCTGTGCATGTGTACACACCCAGATATGTAAATAAAGTCGGAAGTTTTCTTACATGCAAGTAGCTATCTGCTACTGCCACCTCAGCTCTTGAGCAACAACTGATATTTTAACATCTTCTTGCAACTTCAAATCCCAGTTTTCTAACATAAAACATTCCAAGTGTTTCTTTAGGTGATGGTTGCGTGAGGCAAGAAAGGAAGGTGTGCAAAGTGAGGTAAAAAACGACAAAGCAATAGATCCCCAATCTACCACCATGCACCCGGCAAAGCTAGAAAAAGAATAAATAATTCTGGAGTGACAATATAGTATTCTGTTCATTTAATAGTCAGTCTACTTTGGCAGCAGGCATCTCATGATTACCCTCCAACTACTACTTGGTTTTAACTTCTCCTTTGGATAGGTCACGAGGACAAGTGACTTTGGTTGTGCCAAGACCTGAAATGGAAGACTGGTGTAAATGGCAGATAGCCAGCAATGAGGAGACATCTGGGATAAGACAAGGCACTAAGGTGTGTTGTACATAGTTATGAAACTATTCTACCTTTGTTTTCTGTGTAACGTTATATTTTTAAGAACTGTGCCTGCCTGAGGAGACAGTAGTTGTTTTGTTCTTTGAATTGCTGTAGCCTCAGGGTGTCAAAGTCATTTAGTACAGAGGGTTGAATTCCATGTTAAATTATGGTTCATGGGTCACAGTATAAATATACGAATTGCATACTTTCCAGCACAACCGTATCCCAGTGATGTCAGTGGAAGTTCACAGAGAGATCAGCATCTCTCAGCTGAACAATTTGCTCTCTTTCAAGATCACAGCTGTCCCATCTCTGTATTTCCTTCTTTCTGCCAACTCTCAGTTCCTGTTCCTTGAGAGAGACTTTTCTGTCTCTTCCCCATTTCTTACTGAAAACAACCAGTAGTGCCACAGAAATGTGTTCAGGGATTAGTCTCTGAGCAGTTCAGGTTGCTAGTGAATGTGGCTATGTATCCCCTATGAGCTATGTAGAGTCATGTCTGGAAGCTTCTCTTTGTAATGAGGAAGTCTAAAAAATGAAAGCAGGATTTCATATTCTTTTTACTGGATAAGGCTTACAGGCTATGTTTTCATCTCAGTCAGCATGAACAGAAACAAACTTAATGCTCTTAGTAACTGGATATTTTTCATCCTCTATCGCTAGGTCTGTTTGAACGAAACACACATACATGACAGAAAAGTACTTCCATAAATACCAAAATCTACTTCCCTGCAGATTTGTGTTTTTGGATGGTCTCACTGTTATATAAGAAAATTCAGTCTTTGCCTTCTCCTTTCTGACTGAAACCTTCCACAGTCTCTCCCATGTGGATTCCCTGGTGTCTAATAGTATGATCATACTCAGAATTATCCTTTATCTCCCTAGTTGTGTATTTCCACAAAACTGGACATAATTATTCTGAGTCCTTTACCCCACTTTGTTTGAAGTCATTCAACACATGTAATGGAAGACAGCTAGTTTGTTCAGAGGGGAAATAGGAATGAGAGGAGGGAGGGAGGAAACAAAAATGAGGATGTAACTCTGTGACTTGACTCTTTAATGTTCGTGCTGCTCTTAAGACATTTTAAACATTAACATTAAAGTTGAGCTGCTGCTCCCCAGCACAGAGCATAAGTTGCCTTGCACACAAAAGAACGGCTAACTCCACATGGAGATGTGTACTTGCATAAATCTCTGTATATTTATGTTCTTAAATCTCAGCTTCAGCCTTCTTGTCTTGTCTGCTCATCCCATCACCTCCTCCCTTTCTTTATGTGGGATGTGGAAGTTGTGAGCAGATGTTGAGATTGGAACATCGATTTTCTATTCTCCCTCACAAATGAACAGGAGATTGCTTTTAAAGGTATTAAATGGACACAGGTGGGACTGTAAACTTAAGTGCCTCCACATGCAACATCTGCTGCATGTTCTCCAGTTCCTGTTATCTTTATAGCAGAACTTGATCTTTTAACCCTTTCACAACTGCCCCCTCAGTATTTGTGCAAAGAAGATGTGCAATGGCTTTTCTTTGATGTTCAGAGAAGTCACAATGGATCTCTGTGATGTGACTGGCATATGGCATAGTGCTTTGAGAAGCAATGCACTTAGCAATTTGCACAGGTGGGTGGGGGAAATAAACAAGTGTCGTCCAGGTGTTCCTAGTCTTGCTGCAGATAAGAGGATTCCAGACGTACCACAATACATCGAATATCCTTATTCTCCCTTCCCTTCTTCTGCACTCCCCCTGTCCAGGAAATGTCTGTCTTGAGGGAAGAACATATTTGTGACGCTATTCCATTTGGAGTTTAAAATTAATGATTTTTAAATATTTGCTCTGGTTACAAAGCAAGTGACTTTTCCTTTCACCTTCCAAATCCATCCTTCCTCTTCTTCCTCTTTCTTCCAAGATTTCTTGCTTTCAATTTTAAGTAAGAAATAGAAACTTGGCCTGTGTTAAGATATATTTAACCTTTTAACTGCTGCCTCTCATCACTCCCCAGCATTTGTTCAACAGAGCAGTGTGGCATTTTTCTTTGAAGTCCTAATGAAGTCACAGTGGATCCTTGTGCTTGGGCTGCAAGCTGGCTACCAGGTGAAGCATTCACATAACTTTTCCACATGCTCAGACTGAAAAGAAAAGGAAAAGTTGGCTGAAGGCACACAAAACATGTAGGTCCAAACTGATTTCAATGTAGAATGAAATTGGAAGCTGAACACTCAAGATGAGTTTTCAAATCAATTTCTGAGTGTACCTGAAGGTTAAATCTGTTGATGTTCTGTGTGTGAGTTCATTCACAGCTGGAGTGGTTAAGAGAGACAACATGACACAGCTGTATCCATGGAAATCACAATTCTTTTTAAAACTTGTAGTTATAGTGTATGAGAGGAAACCCAACAAGACAACCTCATGCAGAGCCCAGCATCCAGCCATGGGGGCAATGTAAAGTGGATCTAATTCTTAGCTATCTACAAGTATGTTAAGTGTATATAAAATACTACTGTCCTCATGAGCAGTCTTACACCCAGTTATGCAGTTTTCCATGCTGCAGCATCTGGACAAGGAAGTGAATAAATATGACCTAATAAGTATTCCCAAGTGAAAAAAGAAAGACCTCAATTGTCTTTTGTAATTTGAAAACCCTTTCCAGTGCCCCCCATTCTGCTCTTTCTTTGCCTGGAATTAGTATCATATGTTGCACTGTTTCAGTACATACAATACTGTGGCAAGCACCTGTCCTATTCTTGCCATTTTTAGGAAGGGATTGATTTTCTGGGATAGTGATTGGAAAAGTAATAAATCCATATATTTCCCCAAAAATGTCTCTAGGCATATATGTTCCTTCTGCATGTGATTTGAACAAGGACTGGTGAAACTCTCCCAGAAAGTGGTGGCAGTTTCGGTACATTAGCCGTGCAAATTCCACCTGATCTGCCAGTTTCCCTCACCATCTGATGGTGATCTTTTTGAGCTGAGTTGTTCCAACAAAAGCCATGAAATAAAAAATCTATATGTGCAAGTTTTAAGATATTGCCAGTACATATTTTTGTTCTTGTTGTTGGGATAGGTTCAGGGTCTGACATCAAAACTGCCCACTCCATCTTTTCACAGCTCTTGGACTGCTACTAGATCTTTTTAACCATGCCTTAAACTTCTTGACTTACTTTGCAATGCTGTTCGGGATGTGCAGGAGCCTTCTACAGTCTCTTCCTGTGTATTCTCTTTGCTTTGGATTCATTCCACTTCTGTTCCAGTCTTCTTCCTCTTGTGCCATCTCCCTTCTATCCTTTTTCTTTCATTTTAGTAAAACACCATCTAATAAACCCCTCTCCAGGAGTTTAAGAAAGTACTGCTTCCTCTTAGAGAAAAATGAACAAACAAAAAAACAAATATACTTAAATGAGGAAGACTGCAGTTTAAGAAGATGCAAATCATCACTCTGCTCAGTATGTATTCCATCGTTTCTCTCCAGCCCATTGTCCAACTTGTTTACTTAGATCACAATTCTCTTTTGGATAATAAATCTCTTACTATGGCTGTGCTTACCAGTAAGCATACATTGTGGTGTTTTTAGGGTCCCTGCAAAGACCATGCCTGATGCCTTTTAGAATAGTCCCAGCTTTCACCTGGATCTTCCTGGGCTGGGGTCCACTGGGGAGTGAGGACACAGATAGTGCCTGCTCCCAGTGATGGGATTTGGAAGAGCTCCTGCGTTCTGCAGACTTGATGTTTCCTCTGCTACTCTTTGTGTGCAGTGCCCAGAACAATGACATTTTTCTTTATTGTTCTCACTCGGCCCCTTGGCAATCTTGTAATTTAAATAAATAATTTTCTAAAAACATATGCCTGGCTATCATTCACATGATAAACACTGTTCATGAACACTTGATTTTTAACATCTATGTTAAAAATATACTTTGTTTGGTATTAGGAAAAAAAAAATGTAATCATTGCTTATGGGATGGTTACATCAGAAAACAACTGCTGTTTCTGGGTTAATAAATCGGACAGTATTTTCAGAATTATATTTCAGTCATCAAGAAATGACTGTGGCTATCGTGAGAGAGAACATTTTCAGAGAGCGTTAATTCAGCATAATTTTAAGTGATATCTTGTAATGAAACTAGTCTTAGTGGGAAGTAGAGAAGTACCTCCCTTACTGTAAACCCTGTGAGATATGGCAAAGCCTCCTGTGCTTTGTAGTAAATGCCTTAGGTCAAAAAAGGCTTAGAATATACAGAGAGGCATAATTTCTGTTATCCTCCTGTCCTGAATCTGGCCTTTTTAGCTGTAACAAAAATTCTAAGCCAACCCATACTTTTTGGATTACTTTAAACCCCATCACAGTGCTTTTCTTAAAGCACTTTATTTTGAATAGGAATAGCTCTGTGAAAGGAGTCTGATATGGGCTGAAACTAAATCAGTTTCAAGGAAATGCAGCTGGAAGCACACTAATCTAAAAGCTTCCCAAGCAAAGCAGCACAGGCATCTATTCTGCAGGGTGTCTCCGCCCCTAGCTAAAGAACACCAGGACTTTCTGAGCTCCTTTAACCCTTGCATTACAGCCTTGCTTCACAGGCAATATTCGGGAGGGGAAAAAAAGGTGTTAATACCGCATTTTCTTTCAATAGTTTCTCTGTATAGCACACAGTTTTCATCAGTTTTCATTTGGTCAGCTGGGTAGAGAATGTGTAGTTTTGTTTCACCTTTCCCAGACCTTATGACTTGAACTTTAATGCTGGTTCAGTCCATGGGATGCAAGGTAGGGCTCTTTCTGTCATAAGAAATCCCTTTTATTCCCAGTAAACATGGAAAAGTTCACATGATATATTGTAACACTTCTCATTCCCACATCTTCTGTATGTGGGATTTTTGTTCCTGTAATTATGCAGCCTGTACTCACAAGTGTCAGGTCAAAGAGTGGCTAAAGGAGTTGGACTTGATGATCCTTATGGGTCTCTTACAGCTCAGGTTATTCTATGATTCTATGATTCTAAATTTTTAAGAAATATTTCAGGTGTTTACTGAAAGATTAGTAAAATTGTAATTAACACCATGGAAGTCTAAATAGGAAGCAAAGTCAGTTCATGGTGTGGGGACTGGGAGATGGGAAAACATCAGTAAGCCTGTAGAGTAGATTTCATCCTTCCCTTCACATAGAAATTCATTTTTTTATAACACAGGAGGCAAGCAAGGTGATTTTGTAGACCACTCTGGGCCTATCCAAGGTGTTGGATAGCAGGGTTTTGTTTTGCTTTTCCCATTTTATTATCACATGTGCTCTGTATACATCAAAATTTTCACTCTTCCTTTTCATCACCTTCAAGCAAATTATAACCTACATAGCTATCAAGACTATTGCTCCCCTTGGACCATTTCAGGATCCAAGCTATTGGCATGCCTATGTGGAAGATCACAGTTTCTTTTTGGTCTCTTGAGTCTAAAGTTTTAAAATTGCAGGCGCATTTAGCTGCCGCAGCCAAGGCACTTCTCACATCCATCCAGCCAGAATATCTTTTAACCACAGTGCACTGAAAGTGCATCACTTTTGCCCCTGAAAATCACAGTTTACACTAATGAGTTCACTGGATTATTGGTATGATTCAAAGCTCTTTTAAAAGGCACTAAAGTCTGTTTTGCCCTGAAGACAAAGTACAATAGCTGTTCAGGTGATTTGATTATATTTACTTCCAGAAGTATTGGTATGTTTGACTTTTAGCTAACAAAGTAGAGATAAGTCTAACTAGACAGTAAGGTGCTAATGAACTTTTCCACAGTGTTGTAATTAATAGCTACTCCAAACAACAGCAGTGATGAGAACGAGGTGGACTTCAAAAACTACCGCCTTTACATAGTTTGTTTTGGATCTGCTTTTATACTTACATATTTTCATGTATATTTCTACATCTATATATGTAGAAAATATAGAAAGAGCTTCACTTATATGAAGTAAGTATACATGAATAAACAGCAGACCACTGCCTCAAACACAGCTTTTCTGATTTTCTCTATTATAGCACTTTTTAGGTTTTCTTTGTATTCTGAAACAAGAACAAGACTATCAGTCTCTATAATCTTCAAATGCTTTTCACAAGCTTAGACAGAAGCAAGTGGAGATTAAAGTCAATGTGTGCATAATTAGTGTATTATGAATAGCATAGTAAATAAGAGTCATGCTGGCCTGAAAAAAAACAAAAGAGAAAAAATATTTTTTGTTACTGATATACCTATCTGGACTTCTTGCTGTATAGTCAGAGGCAGAAAATGGATTTATTTGATGGTATGAATGGGTTTCTTGCACTCTTATGGTGAGGTCACATTCTCTTATTATCGAAAAAAAATTGAGTCCCACCTACAAATGTCACTAAGGGTACACTACTACCAGAAGAATAATCTTGCTTTCCTTCCCCAAAGATCCTCGTGTTGCCACAGGTGGTTGTGCAGATGTGGGATCATGTCTCTTGAGAAGCAGCTGCTAGGAAGGGGGTGGGAGCTCATGGCCTGGGCCCTCCAGCAATGTCCTGTGCTTCCATCAGTGCTAACCCAGTTGTGAAACTGCACCTTAACTCCCAGTGTAGTCTGGGGTATATTGCTACTCTTTCTGCTTCAGTTCCACTTCTTTTTGCTTCAGTTCTCTTGTATCTTAGTTGCTAGCCCTTTTGCATAACTTTTGGAAAGAAAGTCTTTTCCTGCTAATGAGTAGTGCTATACTCATGCTCTGCTTGTTTAGATGTTGTGAAAATGAAAAGCAGTATCTGAGTATCTTCCACGAAGAAGCTGCCCTTAGAAACATATTTTGCTGGGCTTGCCTCAGCCCAGATGCTCCCTAAAGAGTGAGCACTGCAGCTTTAAGGCTATCGTTCCAGATCCACATCACACCCACATATTTGTCCTCTCTTTACACAGCAAGTGCCAAGCGGTGACATCTACTATAGTCTCCAGGACATGCTGGTCTCTGCTGTGGAGGAAAAAAGGGTAAGAGGGGGAGGGGGACGAGCCAGAGAAAGCACAAATCCTGCTGTGTTCCAGAAGGATGAGTCACTTCCTCGCAGTAACTCTGAGGTGCCTTATTTATGGCTGCTCTGCTGATATGAAGCCCAGCTCAGTTCCTCGGCGGCGTCCCCAGGCTCGGCCTCCCTCCTGGCTGCCCATTAATCATGCGGGACTGTTACGAAGTGCACACAGAGTGGGAGTTCTGCCCGCCAGTGGCCTTTAGCTGTCTCCAGTTCAATGAAATTACCTTGTGTGAAGACTTGTTTTATGAGAGATTGGTTTATTTGTAACTAAACTACTTCCTCCGTTATTTGATAAGCTCAAATATTTGCTACTGATAGTCAGAGAGTGTCACATTTATTATCCCGTTTCAGGCATTGCTTAACTCCTTTGTATTAGACCTTTTTAACCCCTTTGAGGACAGCAGAAAAAAAATAATAAAAAAGACTGGAAAAGTCTTACTCCTGTTACTCATGCTTTGAAAAGAATCAAGTTAAATCCTATAAGGGAAGTGGCTTGATGAAAGTAAACGACTCTACAGTGATTTTTTAATTAATTTTTTTTTTTTTTTTACATTCAGCATAACATTCAGAATGATTCACTCACGGTTTTTATTAAAAATCAAAATAAAAGGAAAAGTGAGCTATACATTTTTCTTTTGTCATGTATTGTAAGACTTCATGGTTTAATCAAATGGCCACATACAAACATGAGGTACCACAGTGTCAAGGATGGGGCACATATATCATCTTTGACATTCCTAAGTCCTGATTTCTGTCTTGCCCCTGGTGGCTATATCACCTGTGACCTATTTGTGCCTCAGTTTTTGTGTTATTAACCCTTGCTGAAAAGCATACTTGCTTAGCTTTTCAAAGACATCTAATGTCTCTGGAAAACTAAAAACCCTGCAACATTAGAGCTAAGTAATATGTTTACAATAAGCTACTTCAGACACTCCCAAATTTTCCCTAGACTTTGTGTGTGTGTGTGTGCGCGCGCGCGTGGAAGTCAAGGGATTATTATTAACTATTTGCTTCTGAGGGCTCCAGCAATAAATCACCATCCAAATACAAAAGCTACTTGTGTATGTTAGGAAGAAGAAAAATGCCTAACTGTATCAGAGCAATCTTTAGGAACCTTGTCTACCTACTCTGGCTCCAAGTACTTATTACAAAACTTTCTTGGGCACTTGATGTTCCAGGAACATACATGCTGTAAGCAGTGCATTTCAGCTCCTATCTGCCAACCCCACAGGTTTCTAAATTGTTACACCCCAGAAAGAATGCTCAAATTAGGATGGGGCAGGGACATTAAGAAAACAATCTTTGTCTAATTAACAGGAGCAGGAGTATGGGGTCTGGGGTTGTCAGATAGAAAGTGTCTCCAGTTCTGTTTTGTGTTTTCATAAACACCAAGACTGTGAGATACTTGAAGCCAGAAAGAAAATCTATAGGACAAAACCTCTGTCTGCCATAACTGGGGTGCATGGACATATTTCTCTAATGAAGGTTAGGTAATGGTCATTATTCACTATTAGCATATGATCATTATTCTCTAATGAGGATGGTGTCCTGGACTGCTCACATATTTTACACGGAGACTTTGAGTCATGCAGGCATTTTGTGTTACGGTCAACAGGATCTGGGGAAGGGTTTTGGAACAGTGTTGTGCCCAGAGCTTGCGGTGTGTTTGAACACAGGAACAGCTTGCTGTATAAATGCTTGTCAGAGGCTGCAGTGAGCCAGTCCTGCTGCTCACAATGCAGTACACTAAATAATATCTAAAATTAACGGGGCTGCTTTTATTTTAAAAAAGAAAAAGGGCTGATCTACTGAGAACAGAATGAGACTCATTAGAAATCTCCCTCATGTGGAGGAGATATGAGTTTTCTGTAGGAAAACGCAGAAAAAGAAGCTGGATAAAAATTGACCAGTTTCTCATCACAGTTATTATTTTCCTCAATATGAGTATATGATATCTGAATTTTGTTTTCTGAAATTATTTTTGAGTATGACCACGAATGAGTTTATAAAAATTTTTAGACATAAATATTCAAGTGGAGCTTTTAATCTTGCTGAGACATTATAGTCCATCAAAGTTCGTGGAAATTATTTTTTGTTCTTCTCTGAATTAAAAGTGATTCAAGGGAAATACATGTCCACTGTGTTAGGGAGGAAGGAAGTAATGTTTCATTTTTTTCTCTCACAGATGTACGTATATATGTAATCATCTGCAGGTTTACAATCAGATTATACCAAGCTTGATGCACATGACCAGGTGTCTGGTGTGAAAGGAAGTATTAGGCCTGACACTATAAGGATACTGACACTAACTTATAACTGTTGCCTTCCCTGGGGGAGACTAAGCCTTGCACAGGTGGCTAAGTTGATTTCCAACCAAGAGCATGCTGGGGAGAGTCCAAATTGGCTATTTCAGCTGAGGTCTGCTCTGGAAGACAGAGACTGCAAACTGAGCATGGGGAGACTGAAGGTTCATTAAGTGTGTGTTTGTCTTGGACTCTGACATGAAGATGCTGCTATTCCAGATGGGGATGAACTCTTAAGTCTGTGGACTTCTTTGGAAATGCAGGAGGAGCAAAGCTTCTACTGTGAATTCTGAAACAACAGGAGCTCACAAGAAGACAGCATTCTTGTTTGACATGCAAATTTTTAAAAATGAATTGTAAAATTAGATTTTATTTTATTTATTTATTTATTTATTTTACAAGTGTGTATTGTTTAGCTAAATGCAATTATAAAAACAGGCATGTATTCTGGATTTGACCATGTGTTCATTGAGAGCACAGGCCAACATCACTGGTGAATTTCTTTTTTGTACAAGTTTGAAGTGACAAACATTTAACAGTGTGAATGCACTCTATCAGCAATTTCAATCCAAAACTGATATGCAAATAGAAGTTCAAAACTGTATATGTTTTGCTGTGGATCACAGAAAAGTTGTTTTTCTCTTAAAACATCTAGATTCCATTGTTGGAATTGTTCAGATGTTTAATTCAGTTAGAACAGCCACTTGGGAGAGTGTCTGCAAACTGGGTGTCTGAAAAGAATTAGTTCTTTACTCATTACTCTCTCAAATAAATTAAACTTTCTTTGACAGCAGCGACAAACTCCATGAAATACTTGATTTTTTTTCATAAGTGTGAACTATGTATGTTGCTGCAATGATCAAAATAATTCTCTGCAACCTTCTTCCAAATATCTTGTATATTCAGAATTTATTGAATGGAAATTGATTTATACCTTCCTTCTATTTCTTGTTGAGTAAAAAGTAGTAAAAACATGAAAATAGATTTTGTTGGGCAGAAGACTTCCATGTTCAGGCCTATGTCCACATGATTAAATCCATTCTCCTCTAAAAAACAATGTAAGTTCTTGTTCTTTATTGGGTACTGCCTTGAGTATGTGCTGCTTCTTCATTTTTCCTATGTACTTGGTTTTTTCCTGATATATAACTATTACTGAAAAGTTATTCAACACCTTACTCCTCTGATGATTATAAATCTTCTGATTTGTCATCTAGATCAGAAATAGTTTATACCTATTTTTGTTTGTGTCATCATTATCTGTTAGCTTTTAAAAAGCAGTTAACCATCTATAGGATTTATCTGCTTTCCTATTTCTAAATAATGTCTGGCTTAACTTTTGTTTTGGAAATGCATACAGAGCAAGTTCTCATAGCTGTATCTGATTCTCAGGGAGAAATATACTTCAGTGCTTCACTGTTCAGCAGACCTGTGTCCTTGTAGGCATAAATACCCATTTTCATCTGTGCAGAAGCAAGTATTTTGATCCCCTGCAGGATGCAACCAGTCAAACTCATTTTGTTGTCCTAGACTCAGGTGCCTTTACTTCCTGCTATTGTACTGCAGCTTTGGATTATGAACCAAAGCAATATTTTATACTGTTTTCAGTTCCTGGTACCCAGGTGCTGCCGCTATTACAGGTTTTCTCTCTTTTATGAAATACAGTGTTTGAGAGGACTTTATTCCTCAGAAAGGTATTATACATTCTGCTTCCTCTTACCCTGATGAGGGTAACTGCTGAAGGGTTGTTCCTTACCTCCGTCTAGATTCAAAACTCTTCTGTTTTTAGGATCAAGCATCATACTAGAGCCTGTTTACAATAGCTCTGTGTCTTATATTTTTAAAATTCTATTGTACTATGCTTTTATATTATCAAAATAATTATTCTGGTCACTAAACTGCACAGGTGATTAATATAGTTGATTGCTTAGTCTAGCTATTACCTGAGATTATCTGGATAAAGAAGATACTTGAGAGTCCACACAGTGCCATGTGTTCTGCCGTCATTAATTTTGGTTAAAAATACCTTACATATTATTAAGAAGAAATTTCTGCAATCTGATACTGACAGTATCAGAAGAAGAAGGAAAAATCTACAAGCCCTATGTGATACCAAGTGCACTGGTAACCCAAGGTAAATGTCATAAAACAAATAGAAAGAAAGAGTATGATGGTCTTGTGATCTGTACCAGGAATCATGAAAGAAAGGATGATAAAAATAAGGTGAAAAAGATGTGATTTGACTTGGAAGCCAAAATAAGTGATATCTAGGTAATTTCTGAATGGAGCTTCATAACCAAAACATCTTTAAAGACTACTTAACATCTTTAAAGACTAAATGGATTCACTTGCCTTAGACAAAGTAGTAAAATGAAAGCAGTAGTGAGTTCCACATTTTTTGTGAGGCTGCAAGGCTAGAGTACTCTAAAGTCAATAGAAATCTCATATACATGTGTTTGTATATATACACCTGTGTATATATGTATATACATATATATTCAAAGACAACATTTTATCCATGATCTATCCATGCTTTATTTCAATGGCTTGTTTTTTCTTCTGTGTGAACTGTGTTAAATTCTTAAGAACTTAAACCCTCATACTGAAATTTATTACTCATATCATGAGATATTAGAATATGTTTAACTGTCCACTTTCCATAGTGGAAATCCTTCTTGCTCCTTTTAGCACTGCCTAGGGAAAATCTGTTTGCACCTTTTAATATGACGTTTATCACAGTGAATGTCTTTGTACAATGTCAGTACAATAATGAAATTGATTCTATCTTCATTATTTTAAAATTATGTATGAATATGTGCTTTCTCAATGATTACTTTTGTTGTAAATCACACATGAACTAATCTGCCAGGAATTTAAGGAAAATAAAAATCACCAGTCCTGTTAGGGCTGGCTTCTTTTTCCATTGGAGTCAATGGGAATTTTGCCATTGACTTAAGTGGGAGTAGGATCAGGCCCTTAAAGCTGTGTATTTATTTTATTTTGGCCAAAAGACACACAGACACAGAGGAGACTGTTCAATGGTTGCAGTTTTATTCAGTAAGCTTTTTGCTTGCTGGCAGTATGGCACCTCTAATGGAGCAAAATATTACAGCGTTAGGGATTGCTTTTGGCAGTATGCATACTATAGCATGATTCAAAACAGTTACAGTTATGTTTTCAAAGATGTAATGAAATTTTAGCTGCTAGACTAAGAAGCCAATTGGAAATGTTAGATTGAAAGTTTGCATGAGCCTTGTTGGGAAATGGCTGTTTCTTAATTCTTAATTCTTAATTATTTATTTATCTTTATTAATTAAAACTGAGCAACAGACAGGATGGTGCACCTTGAGATCTGGATTCAATTCCAGGGCTCTGCCCTGGATATCCTGTGTGACCCTGAGCCAATCATTTTAGCTCTCTGTATTGCTACTCTCTGTTTGTAAAATCTGGATAACAATTCTTCCTTTCTTCTGTCCTCAGTCCTGTCTGCTCAGCCTGTAAGCCCTTCAGGGAACAGACTGTCACTTACTGTGTGTGCCCATCCTCCAAGAACGGGGCCGTGGCTTTGGCTATGACCAGAATATTTGCAACAACAAAATAATATATAATGAGACTTTCAAGGAAAGTTTTCCTTTTACTTACATATGTTGACCTTTAATACAGTTTAATATAAGCTGATATTTTTTTTCCTTTAGGTGAAGCTGTTGTTTTTTTTTTGTCTGACTTATCTATGTACCGTGAGAGTCTGCAACGCTACAAAGCTGTCTTTCACAACTTCTGCTCTAGACTCCTCTACTTGGGCAGGGTTGCTATCAACCTCTATTACCCTCGTATAACAATTTATTGGTGTGTATAAACAAACTGAGTATATGAAATAGCTCTAGTATATCTAGAACCCTTGACACCTGCTGTGCATGTGTTAACTGATTTATGAATGTCCAGGAAGACCAGTTTGTGCTGTATGTTGATGGCACCATACATGAATATAACAACTTCAAGGTGCATACCACATGGCTCTGACACTGTCTGCACAGGACTTGTTACTCAGGCACCATTAATTTGTACAGAAAGGTGAGTCCAGTGTATCCAGGATACACTGAATTTCCTGCATTTGCATAATTCAACTGTGAACAATAAGGCAAAGACTGGTAACTGACAAGTTTATAAAACTGAGAACTCTAAGTCTGATCTCTGATATATTCTCATGCTTCATATATGTATGTGAAACACCTTATTAAAATCAGTGAGACATATTCATGCATAAAGTTTAGCTTGTAGCTTAGGGTCAGTAGGATCTTATGGGTGTGTTAGTTTTGCTCTGAAAATGCTTTCTAAATAAAGTCTCTAAGGATTTTTAGGAGGACAAGATGCCTTTTTTTCTGGATCCTGACCTAGGTTCCCGAGAAGCTGGGTGCTAAACTTCATTGCCATGCCAGGAATGGTGCTGTTCTGGGTTTGTGCTAAGGCACAGCTCTGCATGCCAAGGGAAGAAATATACAAATTTAAAGTTCTCTTGTTGAATGGTAGTGTTTTAATGACTTAGAGAATTTGGTTTCATGTTACCCTTTTATGAATCTGAGTTGTTTTTTTGGATATGGTCTTAAATGGTTTTCTTACAAATACATGTAGGAAAAGGAATTGATCTAATGTTACTGAAATAAAAATCTAGTCACTATCAGAGCCTTTAGGGAATATTGAAGTCATACTCAGATATGCTTTCATTCATAAAAGAATGCAAGTCATTTTTACAAACCTCTCCATATCTTTTCCTTCACATCTGTCTACACAACTGTAAGGTTCTGTTTAATTTCAGGTCACCCATGAACACAGAGAATGAGAATGGGTGTTTTTAGGATTCCATCTGCCAGTGAACCAGGCATTACAGTCCTTAGGTCAGATGCTAGCTTGGCATAATGGAGAGAGCTCATACAGGTTCCAATTCAACCCAGGAGGTTGGTACCAGAAAGAGAGATAGCACAATAACCACAGGCTGCAACACAATGATTTTATTGATGTCTTTGAGCACTGTTCCTTCCATGGAATACTGACTTGATCTGGTGCAAAAGCCAATTTGCCTAATGTATTTTATAGGAAGAACAGAACCAGTCTTTCTTAAGGGAGAAATAAAATGAATTATTTCTATGTTTGATGGCGTCCTTGTCTCTGCATGCATGCCAAGTGGGGACAAGATGAACACCATTGATTTACGTGTCATAGGTAACATTAAACAGAATGGATACTGTGTTCAGAGATATTTCTACTTGCTGTAAATTAATTCAGAGGGTTGAGAACAGCTTTGTTAGTGCAAACATGTTCTGTGATGTCATTTTATGTTGAGGCCATGGACATGGATACATCTAGCAGGGCCCTGTAACTTACATGCTAGATGCCTTAACAACCTTTCTGGTGTCTTCAGATCTATGGAAAGGATAGAAATAGAGAGTAATGATGTTGCTGTATTTTTATTTATTTATTTATTTACTTTTTGGCTGAGAAAATAATTGTTCTTTAATCTTAGCAGCATATGTTAAGTCTTCCTATTTCTCTGTCTCAGAAAGGTGTTTTACTGTAAAAATCCAGGGCATGTAGATTCAAAAATTGATGTTTAGGTGAGGTGGTTTTCATTTGCATAGGTCAAAACAATAAATTCGTTTATTGATGTATTTTGTACGTAAAAATACTTTATACTGATATGATTTGTATTTTAATTGTGATAAGTACTGAGCTCTCAGATTCACTTGCAAAATATATATGAGAAATATTCTTCTCTCAGTAAATACAAGAAATTGAGCTGCCACTAACACTACAAAGAGAACTTTCAGATGTTGAGACCTGCTATGTGACTTTGTGATCATTAGTACAGAAATTCACTGAAGTCATCAAATAGGCCAAGTCATCACTACCAACAGTTGGCAGGAGTCTTGTGTGCAGTCTTCACTTATTCTAGTCAACCTCACTGACAATGCAGGCATTGTGCATCACCAAAATTTTACACGTAATAAAAATACTACCCTTTTGGTGGCTGTTGTAGAGAAAGCATGTCACTATAAAGTGCATGATGCTAAGCCTTGTCTTTATTTTCATTATAAATATTCAAAGATATATCTGTATTCCTAAATAATTCTTTCCACTCTGCAGTGTTTTCACCTTTCAGACATTTGTATACTTAAGTCTCCGTGTTTAAGAGTCTTGGCCCTACAGGCAAGATTTTCTGGTTTTGCTACAGAAATTCAGTGAAGCAAAACCTGGCAGCTTTGCACAGATCTATACACGTACAGTACTGTAGGTCTTCTGTAGTGTAACTGTAGGTTATACCTTGTACAATATCATAACTTTCACAGCAACATTCATTGCTTTTGGCATATTCATGTTCAATATTCTTCACAAACTATTTATCTATCCTACCAAGGAATACTTTGTGTGACAAACTACATTTTAGACTGCATTTCTTCCTATAAACATGTCAAATATATATTTTTTTAAATTCTGGCCCTTTATATAATCATAAAATAAATTGCAGTTATCAGTTTTCCTGGATTATTTTTATTCTCTTTAGAGATAAAATTAAGAGTAGAAAAAGAAAAAGCCTACTTTTCTTCCAGTAAAACAAAAACATTCCCCCAAAATTTTATCTACACACTCACTTGCAAAAAAAAAAAAAAAAAAAAAAAAGAAATAAAATATTGTGCTTCTGTAATGAATCTTACAGAGTTTTAGAGCCTTATAGTCCACCCACCTGAGCATTACTAGATTTGAGTATACAAACCTGGTCTGTATTTCCTGGTCTGTATTTTTTTACAGCATACTGAGTTTCTGGACTAAGATGAAACACTTAAATGTTCACCAGTGTCATAGTGTTAAAGTGGGCATGTTTCAGCTGTGACAGATTAATTTTGTACCTAAGTTTTTGTAGAGACTGATGGAACAAAACAAAACAAAAATCAAACAAACAAACAAACAAAAAGTGCTAAGATCTAATTCTGAAACTATATGCAAAACAAGCTTTACCTAGCCACCATGTGGAACTCTCTTTCCTTATATTTTATTTGGATGAGACTGTTCTTCTCTATGAAAAGCCAGAAAATTAAAACTACTTGCGAAGTTGTATCACATAGAACAATTCCTTCTCTGATGTAATCTGTGTCTTTCTCACAGAAGAAATATTACCTGGAGTACTGCCTGGAGTCTAGAGCATGGTTCGGAGTATTATTGTTTTCTGAGAGCCTAGGAATTATCTCATCTACTCTCTGAGATGGTGGTAAGACTCCCAAACCAGTAGATTCCAACAGAAGTGATGTGAGTTTTCCTAGCTTGGGTGCTGCTCTAGATAAGTAACATGAGACTGATTCCACCAGTACAAGTTGCTCAGAGACCACCAAACTGCATTTCCAGCAGTCTGAAATTAATTTCCAGGTCTGGAATTAATCCAAGTGAATCCAGAGCTGCACCTCTGTATTTGTGGTGAATCTCAGTTCCATAGAACATCTTCTCTATCCTTCTTGGGAATTTCCTCTGGAAGGGAACACAAGAGAGCTTATGTTCGTATTTTTCTGTCTTTCAGGTGATGCTCAGAACTCCTAAGACACAGAGAGAGTTTCATAAGAGGTGGTAATTACTGGTGTATGTTCATGAAAATAAAAGCACATGACATACTCCTATTTCCATTTTCTTAGTTCCCATTACGCTATTATGCTTAGCCCAGATTTAGTTTAGTAGGGTGCATGTGAAAGATTATTGCAGTCCAGTGAAGGGCTACAGACAGCTGGGCACACATATGAATATTTTTTTTTTTATTGGGTATAAATGCTTGAATTGGTAAGGAACTGTGAGAGATAGGGTTCCTTCCCCTTCTTCAGACAATAAGTCCCAAGTTTATCCCTTCTATCTACATGTAGGCACCAAACATAAAGAGTGCAGTTGTTGTAGGCTTCCTCTATAAGTAGAAATCAAGTCTCCAAGACAGTGATTTAAGTTTCGTATTAATTGAATTACACTCTGAAAAAATAATTTCTCCCGCTGACTGTTTATGTTACCTATGACAAGTGTAATCCTAACTAATGTACTTGAATTACATGGTTAAATTTGGGTAGGATGAACTGGGATCACAATAAATGATAGAGATATTTCAAGATTTTTCAGGGCAAGGAATGCCAGAATGTCAGCCCAGTAATGTTTTATTTAAAAGCAGAAGGGAAGATATGAGGGAAACACATTATCTATAATGTGAATGCTTTGGGGTCTCTCTCTGTCTCTCTTTTTTTTTTTTTTTTTTTTTTTTAATATCCAAATCACATCAAGCTTACTGTTTCCTTAAAACACATTGTCTTGTAAATATTGTGATCAATGTGCTTCTTGTTCTCTCATTGTATAAAATAGTTCCATCGGTTGACTTTCTGCGATTGTGAAAATCTTTCTTATTTCTCAGCATAACAAAGAAATAATTCTCCTAACATGACTCATCTCAGCTGTAACTCAGTTGGTACACAGATTACCTTAGGTGTCTCTCTGAAGTCCATAAACTTGCTTGCCATGTGTCCATTAAACAGAAGACTATAATTAGAAGTAAAAATAAGAAAAATCTACTTCAGCAGATGTTAAAATCACAGAATCACAGAATCACAGAATTTTAGGGGTTGGAAGGGACCTCAAGAAATCATCGGGTCCAACCTTCCCTCCAAAGCAGATTCCTTAGAGCAGGCTGCCCAGGAAGGCTTTGAATATCTCCAGAGAAGGAGACTCCACAATGTCCCAGGGCAGCCTGTTCCAGTGCTCTGTCACCCTCACCACGAAGTTCTTTCACATGTTGGTGCAGAACTTCCTCTGATTCATTCTGTGGCCATCACCCCTTGTCCTATCCCCACAAACCACTGAAAAGAGGTTGGCCAAATCCCTCTGTCTCCCACATTTAAGATATTTGTAAACACTAATAAGATCCCCTCTCAGTCTTCTCAAGGCTGAACAGACCCAGGTCTTTCAGCCTTTCCTCATAGGGAAGATGCTCCAGGCTCCATGTCATCTTTGTAGCCCTCTGCTGGACTCTTTCCAGGAGATCCCTGTTTTTTTCCAGGGTCCGTACCAGGGAGCCTAGAACTGGACACAGTACTCCAGGTGAGGCCTGACCAGGGCAGAGTAGAGTGGGAGAATCACCTCCCTTGACCTGCTAGCCATGCTCCTTTTAATGTATGTCAGGATCCCAGGGCACAGTGCTGGCTCATGGTCAACCTGTCATCCACCAGAACCCCCACGTCCTTCGCCTCAGAGCTCCTCTCCAGCAGGTCATCCCCCAGGCTGTACTGATACATGCGGTTGTTCCTTCCCAGGTGCAGGACTCTACACTTGCTCTTGTTAAATCTCATTTGGTTTCTTCCTGCCCATCTCTCCAGCCAGTCCAGGTCTCACTGAATGGCAGCAGAGACTTCTGGTGTGTCAGCTACTCCTCCCAGCTTTTGTGTCATTGGCATACTTGCTGAGGGCAGACACTAATACCTCATCAAGGTCATCGATGAAGATGTTGAACAACACTGGACCCAGCCCTGACCCCTGGGGAATACCGCTAGTCACAGGTCTCCAGCCAGACTCTGCACCACCAATCATCACCCTCTGAGCTCGGCCAGTCAGCCAGTTTTCAACCCACCTTACTGTCCACTTCTCTATCCCACACTTGCTCAGCTTTGGTAGCAGGATGTCATGGGAGACAGTATCGAAACCCTTGCTAAAGTCAAGGTAGATGACATCCACTGGTCTCCCCCTCTATCCAACTGGTGATGCCCTCATAGAAGGCAACGAGGTTGGTCAAGCATGACTTCCCCTTGCTGAATCCATGCTGACTACTCCTCATAACATTATTCTCTCCCAATTGTTTGGAGATGGCATTCAGAACACGCTGTTCCAACACCTTTCCAGGGATAGAGTTGAGACTGACTGGCCTGTAGTTTCCTGGATCCTCCTTCTTGCCCTTCTTGAAGACCGGAGTGACATTGGCTATCCTCCAATCTTCAGGCACATCTCTTATTCTCCAGGACCTTTCACAGATGATAGAGAACAGTTCGGCAATCACCTCTGCCAACTCCCTTAGCACACGTGGATGCATCCCATCGGGACCTATGGATTTGTGTATGTTGAGTGCACTCAGATGCTCCCGAACCACTTGCTTGTCAAATGGGGGGAACCCTCCATTTCACAGACACTTTCTCCTCCCTTGAGGGTCGAGAAGTCCTAGGGGGGGAGTCCTTGAAGCAAAGACTGAAGCAAAGAAAGCATTCAGTATCTCCACCAAATGCTGTCTTTTAAGAATATACTCCATTTAGATTTAATAACAACACTCCAGGATTAATACTTCTGACATACTAAGCCAGTTTGTAACCTTTGAAATCTAATGTTTTATCAGGTTAACATTAAATGTAAATCAATTTAGCATTTGATTTCTTAGAAATTGTCAGGATTACTTAAGGTTATCAGTCTAGTCCAGTATCCCGTTTTAAACTGTACCATTATCATCCTCAGATGAATATAAGAAACTCCATTACAGATCGTTATAGAATAACTCTCCTGGAGAAAGATGACACTCCTAAGCCTTTAATGTAGTAGGGGTGTCTTATGTTTTTTAATAAAAAAAGCTTATATCCCATTCAGACTGGATAATAGATGCTCTGCTCCCCAGTCCTTTTATGAGTTATGAGAATTTGCTTTTCAGAGTGTCTTGCGCCAATAAAGTCAACAGATTAATTAAGAATCATTTGAAAAAGAATTTTCTTTTCTTATTTTTTTTTTCCATATAATGGCCACTTGCTTTTTTTTTGTTATTAAAAAGAATGAAAATAAGTGGTTTATTATAATTTCACTGTACTGCTTATTTGTCTTCATCATGTCACTTCTGCAGACAGCTGGAGGTCAAAATAATTTCTGTGTTTTTCTCCCAAAGTTCTTTAAGCTTTTGAGGTGCTTCATTTTTGAGTGCCTAAGCATGTATAAATCAAGTGTGTATTCATTCTCATTGTGATTATCACATTTAATTATTTTTTTATGTAGTCCAAGACACTGGTAAAGAATTCCAAGTTTTACCAGTGTGTGAAACTCATTCATGGTATGGGTAGTGTGTACCAAAACTTGGTACCAAAACCCATACCAGAACTTGGGTGCAGTTTTAAGGCATAAGAATACTACTGGGTGATATAAAACCAATCTTGCTATAAAATGTTGGAGTTAAAACCACAGAACATTGTCTCTGTGTACCCTCTTTTGGAATATGCTCTATTAGTTGTGATGAGTATTTACACCTAAAACTCAAATATTTTTATTTTCTTCAGACCTAACAGAACTAGTTGGTAATGGTCTGAGGCTGTTCTTGACAACTTTTTGTCTATTTTAAAATTTCCTTTTTTCACATTGCTATAGCTCTCATGTTCAAATTAAATCAAACTTTCCATTTGGTAAATAGCAAGAAGAAAAGGATGTTCAAAATGAATATGGGAAAGAATCATCACTCATCCTGTCATTTTCTGTGCTGTGGAAGCAATCTTTAGTTGGTATGTTTCGTGACTGCACAGGATTTTCTGACCTTTGTTGGGCTGCATGGGGCTGTAGCAGTCCAGTTAAGGAGATGAGAACCTGGAGGCCTCACAGCTTTACAGAAGGCATCCTTACCTAGTCAAAACCAGTTATGGCCTTCCTTACAGCATACATCAGGAGAGAGGGTAAGAGCAAGATCTAAATTTCTTATTAGAAATGGTCTGACTTATGACATGTTAGTATGTAGGTTACAGCAAAACCTGTACTACCACTTGCATGTGTTTGGCTAAAACAGTTCCAGTCCTTAGTGCTTTACTGGTGCTCTGTTTCATCAACCTGATGCATGAACATGGGATTTTTCTCCTCTAGTATGGGAAGCTGTCAATTTTGGATCATACTATTACTCATACACTCCTTACTTATCAGGGGATTTTTCTCAGGAAGAGATTTACCATAGGTCTGCAAAAAGAGTGCAGCACATTCTTCCTGAGACCTTAATACATGGAAGAAAAAAACTGTGGAAAAGCTTAAGAGAATGTCTATCATTATTCAATGATCAGGTTGCCCATAGCCTGCAGGGGCACACAATAATTACGCTGGCAAGAGTTTAAATTGCTTCATCCAGACTCCCATTTATATCTATTTTCTTTGCCTCCACCTGCTTTTTTTGTGGGGTTTGTTTTTCTTGTTTCTTATAGCTAAATTTCCCACTCTGTGTTGGATTTCAGCCAAAGCATGTTTTTATAAGCCAGGAAGAACTTTTCCCATATTACAGACTGGCATCTAGTGGGTGCACATTTTTTACCATCCCAGGAGCACAAAGAAAGCATGTCTAAAGAAGGAATATTACATTATGGGAAATTCTTCATTGCAGTCATATAGCTGGTGTTCATAAGAAACTAATTGAGGTAGTTCTAACTAACGCTTCGCCTCCCTCACAAGCATTTTGCCTCTCTTTATGTACAAGGACTGGTTTTGTTTGTTTGTTTGGCTGGTTGTTTGGTTGGCTTTTGATTGCCTTCTGACAGCTCCTGGCTATCAACTTTTATTTCACCTAGGTATTTCAGAATTACAGCTGTCCATTTCTTTCATCACCTTATGTTTTTTGTTGCTGAAGCCAGTTTTATACTGCTCCAAAAACCTCCTGTTATGGTTTATATCACCTTCCATAAAGATGCACTTAAATTCTTGGCTTTCTGATTGCTCTTTGAAAAGCTTTTTCTAAGGCGTCTCTTATTTCTACCAAAACTGAATCTGCCACCTTGGCTTACTAGGTTCCTCTTGACTTTTAATGAGCCTGAGCTTTTGTTCTATTGCTAAAACCCCAAAGTGAAGTGCAAGTAGACTGCTTTGTATTCGGTCACCATCCTTTGACCCTTTTGGTCTAAGCAGCTCTACCATGAGTTAAAATTTCCCAACAGCACAGTTTCTGAGGTCATTAGTATACAAAAAACTGTCTACTGTTGTCAAAGCATTCTCCTTATACAGGAATATAAGTAAAAACATTCCCTCTTATGCTTCTCCTCCACAGTGGAGGTTTATCCTCTCAGGATATATTTCAAAAAGTTTTTAAAATATTTAGACATTTTTAGTTGTTTTTGTTGTTGTCAAAGTTCCTTCTGTGTCAGATAAAAAGAAGATGTGAAAAAAGCAATAAAATCAGATGCACATGTTGGGTACATGAAAGCCATACAATGGACGCTCTTTTACCAAAGATGATAACAAGATAATGGTCAAAACTTCCAATGTCTACACAATAGCTTTATAAAAAAATACCCCACTCAAATCATCAGTATATATATATATATATATATACTGATATATATATATATACTGATATTATAAATATATATATAATGTGTATATATATATACATTATATATATGTATATATATATAATGATATATATGTGTGTATATATATATACTGATATATATATATATACTGATATATATATGTATATATATATATACACTGATATATATATACTGATATTATATATATATATAGAATGTATATATATATATATACATTCTATATATATATATATATAATATCAGTATATATATATATATATATCAGTATATATATATATATACTGATGATTTGAGTGGGGTATTTTTTACACTACTATATAAGATTGGGATAAATAATCTTCCCAGTGGCATCTTTTTTAGTGAGGAACTATATTGTGTGAGCAATAAGCTGCAATGATTACAAGTCAGATTTGCACAATTTAATGTACTTCTATAACTAGCAGGTTCTGTAAGAATTCTACTTTTGTTTTCCATAATCCTTAGTTTTATGTCACTAAGATCATTAATTTTATAACATGAATTCCATATGTGAAAATGTTGGCAGAAAATATACTACATTAAATCTGATAGAAAAAATGTGATAGAGTTAATCCATAGACCTCTTATACTTTCATCTTCCATAAAGAGGAAAAGTCCAATAGCACTCAAAAGTGATTTTGCCAGCTCCTATTTTTCTTGCTGTTCATATTTCTGTTCCAGGGAACTAGTACATATTTCTAGGAAGTACTCATTACTAGTTTCAAATAAACTTTTTTTTTTTTTTTTTTTTTTTTTTTTTTTTTTTAATATCTCTAGGATTTGGGTATTGAATCAAGAAAGAAAAACAAACAAACAAACAAAACAAAAAAACCCCTATATCCAATCCAATTAATGCACTCTTTCTGAAAGATAATAAATTGTATATCAGCAAACAGTTTTAAACCATAACAGCATCCTTCCTTATGCAAATGACTTTATTCTTCTAAGTATTGCTTTGTTTAAAGAATATTTTTAGACTTTCTCAGGTGTACATTTTAATGATGGAAAGTCATTACCATCATACCTCTAACATTTATGTGGAAGAGTTTGTAAAAGTTTGTTCTTTTTTGTATCTTAGATATTTCTTGTGACTTTATCTGTAGGTGTATGAATTTATGTACTGTTAGTATTATTTGTTTGTCAAATAAAAGGAAAGGGATGCTGTGGGTTTTCATGAATTCTCCTGTCAAAGTCACCATCTGGAAGGTTATACTGAGGAAAATACATACTACAGTGTCCAAACAGTATAGTTTGACTTAATGATAAATCTGTTGCTTGCTTTTTCTAGCCATATCCTCAGTCTGGGAAGTAGAAAGTTAGCTGTCACAAACCTTCCACTGGAGAAGAGCCTATTTAACACTCTCCCTAAATAATGTCTGCTCTGTTTTGAGCAATGGAGGTTTGTCTCCATTCACCATCGCTGCTTTCCTCCTCGTCTTCTTGGACTATACTCAGAAAACTGCATGATTCTTGCTTCTGTCCTGGACTGAAGAGGTTAGATGACAACATTTTTCCTCAAAAAAATTAAAAATTATATTTTTCTTTTGCATTCATTTCTAGATAGTGACCTTATGCAACAACAATTCAGACTGCACCAATTTTCAAAAACTGGAAAGTATTTGCATGATATTAGGGCCATCTGTGTATGGAAAATACATTGTTTTTTACCTTTTCGATTAACCAATTTTCTTAAGTAATAATAATAATAATAATAATAATAATAATAATAATAATAAAGTGCAAAGCACAGATTTTGAGGGTTTTGAAACTCACTGTAAATTTTTTGCACAGCCCTGTGTAATAGTAACTTTAACTTGACACAGTCCAGTTGTTCTGGTTCTTTATTTCAGGCTTCTTTATTACATGCACCTGTTTCAACTAACTTGTAGCTGTTTCTGAAACTCCTGATTGGCCTGCAGCCAGGAAGAACTGTATGTTCCCACAGTTAATATGATCTAGTTCTTTAGAGGGTTCATGGGGATGTATGTAATATGAAAGTCCAGACAGATAAAAGCTTTCCTCTTACTTCTGTTCAACAATAGCCTTGCCTGTTTACTTGTTCTGGTCTCACAACCATCTGGGAGAAGACGTCGTTCCTTTAAAACATCTCCTGCATAGTCTGCACTTGAAGTTCACAACAAGTTCAGGGGAGTTTTGTATGGTTTTGGATTTCATTGCACCCGGTTCATGCAACGCCGGCCTAATCCTGTCTGTCCAGTTCCATAGTAAAATGGGTCTCTAATGACATCAACAAGTAAAAATAACCAACTAATTTAACAATAAGTACATTATACAGTTGAATGTAAGTGTAGAGATGCATTTTCTCTTTGTACATTCATGTTGGTTCTGGATAAGACTAGGTTAAGTAAAGCTTTTAGTGGGTGAAGTTAAATGTGTTATATAGTCACTTTATTTCTGGAAAAATTAGTCTTTGTTTGAGAGTGTTCTGTGGGTCTAAAGCAAAGAATATGATAATAAGGTCTCAGGCAAAAGGTTTGCCCGTTGAGTTCCAAGGTACTCACTATCCACAACTGATTACCATATTTTTGTTTGTAATAGCCACATGCAAAAACACGCCTCTTTCACTAGCAGCAACCCAAGATTTCTGCATCTCTTCAAAATCTGAAAAATGGGACAAAACTGTGGTAAATTCATTATTAAACTTTCTTCACATAATTTCATTTTTGACAGAAAAAGACATTAAGAGTCTGTTTCACCACTTCCTAGAACTTTTTTCAAAGGGTCATGAAGGACATATTTTCATGTGGCTCAGGAATATTTGTCAGAAAACCCTTTTCATGAGAAATTAACAGCTCACAATTGATAGTGTTTTTTTTGTTTGTTTGTTTGTGTTTTTTTTTTTTTTTAAGATTTGCTCTTTGCTATCTGTGGAGATATTAGTCAAGAGGAGGGGACAGATTTTTAACTGTATGCATGAAAGGAAGCACTTAACAGCGTATTTTTCCATTCTGCATCACTGTGGTTGCATGAACGTAAAATGTGATACTTGGTGACATCAGAAAATCAGAACCTGAATCAATAATGCTCAATTCTTTTTGGGGAGGTCAGTTTAAAGAAACAGCAGAAAATTGTAATTTAATTAAGTTAAAGGGGAAACACCGCACTGTATTTATGAGAAGAGTATATTTTTATGTTTCTAAACATACTTTACCATTCATTTTTTGGGAAAAAAAAAAAAAAAGTCTAAGCTTAAATGCTGAAATATTTCTATATGTTATAAAACATTTACTAAGAAAGGATGGAATACCCTAAAGTCCATAGAGTAAATATGCTTACTAAATTCTACAAGTAATTGGGAATGAATACAGGTAAAAATGAGGGTATGGATGGAGAGAGGAAGAAAAAAAAATCCAGAGGTGAAATTCCATTTTAGTTTTGGATTAAAAACCTCATTACCTAGTCCTTTGTCCAACTCTCTACAGAGATCAAGCTACTGAAAAAGAACTGTATTTTGAACTGTACAAACAATCAGCCTAGAGGTATGTGTGCCCAGACTGCTGGAATCATCTCATTCTTTCAAGCTTTTTGACAGATGAAGCCCATTGTCTCCTTTAGCAGTTTGTCCCACTCCTTACTATAGGTTAGCCTGTCCTAGCAGAGCTATTGGAACAGAGTTTTCTTTGCTTCCTGTTCTTGTCAGAGTTTACAATGTTTTAAATTGGAAGGCGAGTTTTATATTAAGATACTCAAAGATGTAGTGGCTGTGGTGTTCCTTTTTGACAGCTCTGGCTGCAATAGACCAATAACAAGCAGCTTCAGGGCAGAGCATCTTTTCAGAGAGTCACTGAAGTTAGAGGATTGGTAAGACCAGCCAAACCAGTCAGAGGATTGCTACTGGTGGTCAGTGGTTTCTGCCCAAGATTTGCTGAAATTCTGGGACCTTAACCCCTGTGCAATTCTGTGGGTAGGAATGTGTGCAGAGGAAAGATTTTTCTGCCCCATCCCTCACAGTTTGTCTCTCTTTTAGTGATCATTCTGCTCTTAAAGCCATTTCTCCTTGCTTTACCTTCTGCCTTACCTAGATGGATAGCTCTCCTCCCACAGTCTCTCATTTAGCTGCAGTCTATGTGATCCCCTCACCCACCCATTAGTTTTTTGTTTTGTTTTGTTTTGTTTTTCCTAAGCCATTCCTATTTTTCTCCAACCACAGCTTTTGTCAACCCATTCTGATTCCCATGTGTGTATGAGGATCTCGTGATATTTCTGGCTCACATCTTCCTCACTTTCCTTCTGAGCCCCTCTGCCCCATGGGCCTTTACATTCATCTTTGAGGCTGTCATCCCCCCTTTATCTTTGTCACACCTTTCATTAAGTCATTTCCAGAACTTCTTAAAACCATCTCCCACACTTAGATCTATTTTTGCAGTTTTCCATCACTGAGTAACTATATTTCTATTCCCATAACCAAAATCAAATCTCTACTCAACCAGCCTATTTTTGCCACCAGCTGTACCTCTTACCATCTGTTCCTCTATCTTCTTTTGCAAGATACTTTACCCTATCTGCATTTTGGTTAGTCTTCTACATCTTATTGTTTGGGCTTCAGCAAAGGAGACATTTTTCTTTTGTTCTTGATGTCCCAGAATGGCTATTTCAGGGAAATCCAGATTCATCTTAGAAGCCCTAAACTGAAGACTGGATATTCTAGTAGTCTTCTAGGATCTTTCAGGCACTGAAACTGTGAAGGAATAAGATTATTTTGCTGTTTCATCCATGGGAATGAAACATACATGTATGCAGTCCAGTCAGTACCAACCACTGTGGGTAAATCAGTCATGATTATTTTATTTATTGAATCCTGGTAATATGTATACGGCAAATGTAAAGTAACATTTTTTTTTCCTCTTCTAGTTTTTTAATCTGATTGTATTTTGCATGGATCCAGTTTAAATTATATATTTCAATCTACAGCTATTTCAAATCTCCCTAAAATAACAAGAATGATTCAGACCATGACAAATAATACCTTTCTATATTTTTAGTAGTTGATCATATCGATGAAATTTTAAAAACAAAGCCAATAACAAAATGAATTAAAAACAAGCAAAATCTCAAATATACCAAATAAATCTTTCAGAATAATCTAAAATAAGCACGTATCATACTGATGTAAATGAAGGATAATCATGAAGAATCTCTAATATGAATCTCTACTATGTCATGTTGCAAATTTACCTTAGGATGACTAAATTACTGTGGTGGTTAGACACTTGCTAGACAGCTAAACTCCACCACAGCTGCTCTTTCACTTTTCCTCAAAAGGAGAGGGGGAGGAAGAAAGTACGGTGGGAAAGAAAAAGGCTTGCAAATTGAGATAAGGATAATTTAATTAGAGTGAAAAGAGGAGAAACAAACAAACAAACAAATGAAAAACAGGCAAAGGCTGCACAGAAGCAAAGAGAGAGAAAACAATTAATTTCTACTTCCCATCAATGAACACTGCTTAGCCACATCTTGGGAAGTAGGGCCTCCATAAGCGTTGTGGTTGTTTGGAATGACAGGAATTTTCATGAGAGCTTCCCCTTTCCCACCTTTTATTGCCAAGTATGACACCATATAGTTTGGAATATCCCTTCGGTGAGTTTAGGTCGCTTCCCTGTCAATGTCCCCTTCCCACAGACTACTTGCCTACCCACAGTCTACTGGCTTTCGAGAGGGGATTGGAGAGTCTTGGTGCTGTGCCAGCATCACTCAGCAATAACTAAAACATTGGTGTGATATCAGGGCTGTTCTAGCTACAAATGCAGAGCACAACACTATATGGGTCACTGTGGGGAAAGTCAACTCCATCCCAGACAGATCTACAAGTTCTGATACTTCAGGCATGAAAGTTTAACTCTCCATGTTGGTTTTTACCACTGGTCCTCATTCCTTCAGTACATTTTGTGGGTCAGAATCTCAGGGTAGGTCAATTCTGTTCAGAGATGAATATTTGACCCATTCCAAGTCCTGCTACTGGCAGACATAAACAAAGCAGAGATAACACTATTTGTAAAGCTTTTTTTTTTTTTTTTTTTTTTTTTTTCTATAAACTAAATGGAGTTTCCTCATGCCTAACATAAGTTAACCTCTCACTGCTTCACCACAAATGTAAATTTCAATATCCATGAAAAAAAAAATTTGGAAGCTTTTGGAAGAAATTGTCTTATTTTTTACTTTTTAACCAACCTCAATAACAAAAGTTTTGATAGCAGTTACTGTTCCTGCCTTAATTTTGCTGCTTGTAAGTGCCTAATATTTTCTGTTTTTCTTTCTTTCCTGAAATGAATAGGCTCAGGCCTAAAAATAGGCCTTAAGTATTGAAGTTTAGCTCATATTTCAAAGGCTTTTTAGAGTCTAATAGCAAATTAGTGGGTGTACGGTCTTCTGATGTGGAAGCCTAGGCCCATTTTTGCACCAAGGGAGGTTTAGGTTGGATATTAGGAAGAGTTTCTTTACTGAAAGTATTGTTAGACATTGGAATGGGCTACCCAGGGAAGTGGTTGAGTCACCACCCCTAGAGGTCTTTAAAAGATGTTTAGATGTGGATGATTCTATGATTCTGTGATTAGGAAGAGTTAGTTTGTGAAGAACTATTTATTCTCACTTTTTCATATTGTTGTAGGGCTTCTATTCCACTTTTATGCAAAATGGTTTAGTAATAATGGAAGGTGAAACATTAAAGGTCTGCTCATCACTGCCACAACTATAAAGTGTTTAAATCACCCTGAAAAATCAATTGGTCTTTTTATCTGCACTTTTAAAGAAAGTATTTTGTATGGGATAGTGAAGAGGTGCTACAACTGTAGATTTTTTTCCTTAATTTTTGTTGTTGTTATTTGGTTGGTTGTTTTTCTGATGGGTTAGTTGGTTGTTTTTTTGTTGTTGTTGTTGTTGTTGTTGCTGTTGTTGTTGTTGTGTTTTGTTTTGTTTTGTTTTGTTTTCTTTGTTTCTTGCTATTTACCATCCACTATTGGGTTGTTCTTTAGGGGAAAAAAAAAAAAAAAAGAGAGAGAGAGAGGGAAATTCAGTATTAGAAAGCTTCATAAGGAAGGGAAATGTGGATGTTTCTCACTTGTGTTTATGTGTAAACTGTTTATGATTACTTCAGTGCATACTTTCAACTGCATGTCTCCAATGAGTGACAGAGCTGGATTTGGTGCCTAAATATTTCTACCTATTATCACATTAGTGATATATCCTAACCTGAAAGAATTAAGGATTTATAAAGAAGAATAAATAAAGGATTCAGAATTAGTATATGTATGAAGAGATATACATTATTATTTCCTTTTATTTCAGGTGAATTTTAGCCTTTGTTATTTGAGATCAGTGTTGCATACATTTAATAACTATAAAGAGTAACATAAGATAGTTAGATTAAAAACTATAGAAAATAATATGTAAATGAAATGAAAAGTGTTTATGACAGTAATAGGAAACCAGAATTAGAGAAATACATTTATACATTAGAGAAATACAGTTTTACCTTTTTGTTGAATTTTGGGGTGATGGTTTTGTTTTAATGTTCAGCCTTATAATAGTGATGAGATACTGTCTATATGTTTAAGTGCAAAGAAAAGGAGGTATTAATTTAACAATTAATAAATTGCTAAACCATATTACAAAGGACTATGAAATAGATGGTCAGCTGGCATTTATAGCAATTTATAATTAAAAACTGCTGTTCCAGACAATCAGGAAAATATTTCGCATACCGAATCTCTAGTGATGTAAAAGCACAGTCTTTGATGCAATTAAGTATTAGGCTTTTAGCTTTACTATATCCCCTTAATTATCTCTGTCCCCTCCAGTTTTCTATAATCATTTCTCTCTCTCCTTCCCATTTCCAGTAAACCTAAGAAAGAAGAAAATTTTGCTAGTTAGTTTTACTGTACAGATCTATAGCAACCTCTAATCTATCTAGTATGAACAATATGGAAGCCTATTACATTTCATATTTAAAAAAATAAATCCAACAATGCACTGACTGGAGAAGAATTAAACTATTCTTAAGACCTCCAAGTTTGTATGCGTACAGAAGAGTTGATGTCCTAGTGTGTTACACATAAACACAGTATGAAACATCTCATTGTCTTTTTTAAACAAAGAAGAAAAAAAAGTTGAGTTGATAGGATGTAAAATTGAAGTGGAGAGAACTTAGAAAACAGAATGTGCCAACCTGTTGATTACTAGTCTGTAAACTCACTTAAGAACTGACAAAAAGCTATGTTATTGTAAAGTATTTCTATTTTTTCAGACACTGCTTCAATGTGGTGAGTTGGGATAGTGATCTGAGGTGGGTTTTGGTTATTTTATTTTATTTTATTCTATTCTATTTTATTCTATTTATTTGTTTTAATTAATTAATTTATTTTTTATCCAGTAGCAGCTTAAAATAAAGTGCTAACAGTTCTCCTAAAAAGAACTAGATAGCTCAGGACATCCCCTAAACTTCTTTTTTCTCCCAGAAAATTGTGTTCCACAGTCAAGCTTTTTCCTGCCTGATCCATTTCTGGCTACATGACTTGTACATTCCTGGGAACAGAGAACAACTATAGGAGGAAAGGATGCTACCACATAAAATCCTGTTAGTCTGAATTATCTGGAGACCTGGGGTACAGCTCTGTTCAAACACCCCAGATTTCTCCTTCTCTTGGACAGTTATTTGAACCATTTAGATATTATATATATTCATCCTTCTATCTATGTTTAAGACTGTATTTCTGCATCCCAGTTAGAAAAGTTGCCTCGGTGTAGCCTCAGAATAAAATCCTGTCTTCCAGGTGAGGCATGCTCTTCTATTGCTTTACTCAGTCCTTGGTTCTTGTTGAGTACTTTGTCCATCTGTGGTCAATAGTCCAGAGACAATTCACTGATATGATTTCCATTATGTTTGCTAGGTGACTAAGTTTTAGTCTTACATTATACAGGATCACTTACTGGATCACAGCTTCATTTCCATACTGTGAAAAATGTAAAACAGCTTCTACAGATTCTTAGTCTATAGATCTTTTCCTTGTACTTGTAACAGCTCACAAACAACGTGCAACTAAGTCCTCATCTTTCTTACTTCTAAACTATGCATTCATATATGTTTTTTTATATATATATATATAGCTAGAAAAATACTGTGTACAAGTTTTGTTATAAACAACAAGGTACACAGACCCTTCTTCTGTTTGAGCAAGTTTATAGTTATGTAAAATAGAAACTCTGAAATATGCCTTCTTCTGTCTTCAACCCTCTAACATGCTCAGAGATCTCGGTGACATGGAGTATGCATAATTAATCAACAACTCTATGAGTACACTTTCAGCATGTTTGCCAATGGAAGTCTGCAACCTACTACTAAGCAATTTCTCATGGCAAGGTCAAGGATCAAATAACAGGCTGCTTAAATGATACAACAGGCAGATTAGATAAAAAGTGGAAAGCTTGCCCCAAAAGGATAGTACCTCTTTTCCTTCCATCTCTAGTTTTATTGATAAAACAGTCTCTTATTTCACGAAGAAAGGCTAAAAAGGACAGTAGAGTGAACACTTGTGTTAGATTGTCATCTTTAGGATTAGAGCTCTACATGAAAAAACAAAAATCTATCAATTTGATTTAAAGGTATTTAAAGGTAAAGGTATTTAAAGTATTAGTTTTTTACATATATGATGGCTTGGTGACAAGTCATGACTTCTTTCTTTTCAGACTGCTAGCAAAACACAACCATAGAAAATGAAAGTTCTGTATTTAAGCGATAAAAAATGAAGGTTATTTATTGAGACAAAAAGTACATTTAGTCCAATGTCATGCCTTCAGTAGTTGCCAGTAGGTGGGACTTTTAGTGACCTTCTAGGAGTTCTTTCACCAGGAAAGCCACATATGTAGTTATCTCAGCTCGAAGTTGGTAGGAAGAGGAACTTTGTGGCAGAGCAGATATTCACTGAGAGCCCATTCTGGAGAAAGGGAAAAATGTGAGATGGAAGAAACTGCAGAGAGAAACTTCTACATATAATGCTGTTTGGCATAGGTAGAAGTGAAGGACTGAAGGAGAGCATGGGAGGTGGGGGAGGAAAAGTGTAGTTTAATATTCGTCTGTGTTTCTCACTACTCACACTCACTTTAATTGGTAATAAATTAAATTAATTTTCCCAAGTCAAATCCATTTTTCCAACAGTAACTGGTAAACAATCTCCCTTTCTTTACCTCAGTCCATGAGCTATCTCATTCCATTTTTTCCCCCAAGTCCTGTTGAGGAAGGGGAGTATCTGGGTGGGAATTTGTCTGTTAACCAGTGAAAACCCATAAACCATTTTCTGTATTAGCCTACTAACAGAACTCAGGGCTGACCATGGTGTTCTCTCACACACTTTGCAACCTTGTCACTTCCTGTTTGAGTTTGTGGACAGCTGCAATAGCTGTCTCAGAAAACAAAACTAAAGATAGCCCTTTGCTCTCTAGAGAGGTGATACCCAGGATCTGCTCAGCTGAGAAGAACTTTGGAATGGCAGTCTTGTAGTAAGTGAATTCATGCTGGAGGACAGGCAGACTGTGTGATCCTGAGCCAGAACTTTTGATAATTTGTGTGAGGTCTATGATAATCTACACTTGGCTCACAACAGTCAGGCACTGGCCTGAAACAATGAAAGTCCTGAGTAAAAATGGAGATTAAATAGGAGCAACAGCTAGTAAAGGTTGTCCAGGTTGTCCAGTATGAGGAAACAGGGCAAGTACACAATAGTGGTATTCCCTTTCTACAGTTAAGGAATTTCCTGAATCAGAGGACAAGCCAGTAAAGCATCTGTCCTTCACAACTTTGTCCCTGGAATCTAATTGAATATTTACCTCCTTAGTTTCCTGTGGCAACAAATTCCAGTAATACAATGTCCTAAACAACAACAAAAACCACTTGCATTAATTTTCATTTTCTGTCTGCTAGCTTTATGCTGCCTCTTAGTTCTCTAATAGAAAACAGTAATATTTTATATCTGCATTTTTTCTTTATAACATTTTTTAATTATAGAAAACCTTGTCAGTCATCTCACTTCTAAGGAATGATGTACTCCATTTAATCTCTCCTTACATAAAAGCTATTCCTATGCTCTGATTATCCTTGCCATTCTTTTATATGTTTTTGTTGTGTGCGTTTTTGTTGGTTTTGTTTGTTTGTTTGTTTGTTTGATTTGTTTGTTTGTTTCATTATGGCTTTTTTTTTTTTTTAAGACAGCAGACCAGAATCAGACAGAATGTCCAGATCATGATATGACGTAGATCTATACTGTATCATAAGGAGTTTGTTTGTAGTAGCAGTAGTAGTAGCAGTAGTAGTATACTGAGATTTGCTAAAATTTGATTTGCACTTCTATAGCTTCTTTGCATTTAACTGTTTTCCAAAAATTATCTGTGCTGATTTCAGTATCTCTTTTTCCTGGGTCATAGTTCACGCTGTATGTCTACTTAGGTTTATTTTTTTCCTTCTGTTTCTTTCTGATTATTCAGTTTGAATTTCATCTTCTGTTTTATTATTCAGTCACTGACTTATCATGTGATCCTTCTGTATTTCTACACTGTCAGCTTTGACTGTTCTCAACAGTTATGTGTCAGTGGCAGGCTCTGTTCTTCCACTTTTTCAGTTGATTCTGAAAATATTAAACACAACATATCAATGAGGAAACAACTAGCATCCTTCCTTTGCTATGAAAGCTGATTATGTATTCATACTAGGCATTTCCAAGTTTCCAAGTGGTTATATATCCATTAGAGGCCCTTCTTTCCTGTCTTTTGGAGACAGAAATGTATGCATTCAGGTTAATACAGTGTCTTAGTCATGTGAACTGTCTTCCAGCTTTCTGATCATTTCCTTCCCAAAAAACACTGGAGGCTTTTCACATCTTGCCTGGCAATAGTGATAGTCTTAGGAGCATTTCTGCATCCTCAATCATTTCTTTCTTTCTTTCTTTCTTTCTTTCTTTCTTTCTTTCTTTCTTTCTTTCTTTCTTTCTTTCTTTCTTTCTTTCTTTCTTTCTTTCTTTCTTTCTTTCTTTCTCTTTTTTCCTCAGAACATGAGGCTGTCCCTTTTCAAGGAGAATATTAGCTGATGGGGGTGACCGTGTCCCCAAGTCCCAAAGGGACAGAGTCCGCAGTCTTTTGTCTTTAAATATATAAAAACAAGGAAACAGCAATGTACCTTAAGTCCTTTACAACTTTATTCCTTACTGTAGCCAATATATTAGAAACTGGAGCAAAGAGCATTCAGTGGTGGCTGAGCTACCTTTTAGGACATTATAGTCACTTTTTTCAAAATATGAACGCAAAGTAAGAGTTTCTGATTTGTAGAAGCTGGCATAACCAGGAATCTAGCCCAGAACTTGTGGCATTCACACCTCACAGAATAAGGATTAGTGAAAGATTTATTCTTGAACATGTAAAATTAAAGCCATTGTCTTCCCAGAAAATTATCAGCATGAACTATGTTCCTTCCAAAAAATACACATTGAAGATACATTTTTTTTTTTCTGAAAGGATATATTCAACAGTAATTACCAAAAGCATAATTCTGTACATTCTTGGAACAAGACAGCACTGGAAAGAAACCAATTCATGTATTCAGATATTTTACATGCACAACAAGTGTGGTTTTTTGTTTGTTTGTTTGTTTGTTTGTTTAATTTGAATACATATTATTTATATGGTCACCAACTTGTGAGAAGGCAGGAAGCTTCCCTGCCTTTTATAAATTAATGAAAGTTGGGACCTCTCAGCAATTTGCAGGTTTGGATTCCAGTTATATAGGGTATTACACAGCCAGTTATGACACTGAAAAGATTTGTTTAACTGGAAGACTAAGCTGAAAGAAAAAGCTTGTTTAGAGTATGCCAAAGAGGTAAAATGAGGAGAGGCTTTTGGGAAGAGATTACAGATTGGTATAATTAGGTGAAATATCAGGAAAACACTTTCTAATCATGAGGATTATTAATCTACAGAGAAGTATCTCAAAGGAACCATTTCAGAGGCAAAGGAATCTACTAGCTGAAGTAAAAGCCTTGGTCTTTGCCTTCACTGTGATTCATATTTCTTACCCTTTTATAATGTATTCTTTGCAGAAGCTGTATTTTCAATTTCAGATATATATAAATTATATTTACTCTCTCCCTCATACCCCTCATACTCATACTGTAGAAACACAGTAACTACAATGTTTAACTTTTGCCCACTGCATCTGGGCAAATTCATTGATCATGCAAACATTTACTAATGTAATTTATCTGACTCTTGGACCCAGTGCTATTATTTTGTGTTGAAATCAGCAGTATATATGGAAGTAAAAACATCTATGGTAGTGACTATTAAGAAGATTGGGCTCTGATATTGTATTCATACTAATAAATTAAGGAACTTGGAGGCAGAACTTGAAATGCAGTAAGCCATACTGTTAAATTGGTAGAACAGTTCCAATCATAGTTTTGTCCTGTGTCAGATGGCATCCTTCAGCACAACTTCTGTTGTAGGATAAGATACTAGTTAAGATACTGATCTTTAAAGAGTAAGAAAATGACTTTTAAAGGTTAAGATAATAACATATCTGTGTGCTGTTCCATGCCAGAGGGCCTCAGTCACATGGCATGTACATCCAAGTACATGCCATTTATTGATTTAGTTCTTAATTTTGAAAATTTATATAATCTGTTAGATTTTGCAGCTTCTTAGTATACAGAAATATTTATTGAGACTGTCAATAAAGGAAGTCAAGCACTTCTTTCATTTGATTCTTTTTGTTCTAGAGAAGATATCCAAAGAAGGTCAATTGCATTGAGTCCAAAAAGTGCTTATTTCTCTCCTCATTATTGATGTCAGCAGCTGGAATTAGGTAATGTGATTCTTGTTCCTCATTTACACAACTCATTTAAATTTCTGTTCTCTGTGGTAAGAGAAAAGCTGAGTGAAGCATTCTTGTCTAGAGACATTTATCATGATGGGATAAGCTACCCTGATGAGGTTCTTCTCTCCATTGACTGTCAATCTAGACCAGTAAATTAATCAAGATGATTAAAGTTAATGGAGATCCTGATCAAGAAGCCTGAGGCTCTCATCCTGTGCTCAGGATGTGGTGTTAACTTTTTCCATGGGAAGAGATGAGACTCCACAGAGGAGTCTTAGTACTCCGGGTTTTGCACAAATTATTACTTTGAGCACATCCACTTAATTAAGACAGAATTTGCTAACAGCCTCTTGTGATAATCTGATCTGACCTGATAATCTGATCTGACAGAAGACATAAGGTTCTTCTGAATTCCTACCTGCCTCAAGCCTGATAGCTGCATTAAGAAAATCAGTACATTTGGAGTACTATTTGGAGTACCTATGTTGTATATTACAAGCATATTAGTGAGCTTTGTCTCAATGGTTAATTATCACAGCTGTTAAAGTGTGTTTTATTTCAAGACTATCTCTTGTCAGCCTTTCACTTTTATACAGTATTTGAACACTAGACTGAAAATCCCTCTGCTATCCCTCGGCTATCCATGTCCTCATTAAAACTTTAGCAAAAACAAAAAAAATTCCAACCTTAATTTTGCTAGTATTTATTTCATCTCTGGTGCATGCATACTCTCTCCAATGCAATAACACATTCCTCAGGTGTAGGAATCTGAATTCAGCATTGTAGTAATAGTTGTACATGAGGTAATACACGTAATACACTTACACCTATTTCATATTTCTTTGCTTATGAATCCAAGAATGCATTTATTGGTTAAGTCATCTCATATTGAGTGCATGGCTTAGGCTGCTTGGATCTCAGAGTAACTTCTCTACAGTATCTTCCACAGTAAATATAGAGTAAAATTATGTGGAAGTTGAAGAACAACCACTTCAACATATGGGGGCAAGAGTCGTGACAACCATGCAAACTCATCTTAAGTTGAAATAGTCCAAAAATATTTTTTAACATATATAAAGGCACTGTCACTACATTGCTTTGGTAAAAATACTAGCACTTGCTTTACTTTGCTGCATTTTCCACACAATTAAGCTGAATTTTATGCATACAGTAGTATAGGCAAGCTAAGATTTATTATTAATATTATTATTATTATTATTGTCATTATTACTGTTGTTCTTATCGAGCAGGCAGATACAACTCTGAACGTATACATAGAAAGTTGATGTACTGAGGGTTTTCTCTTTTTTCTCTTTTTTTTTTTTTTTGTTTGCTTGCTTTTGTTTTTACAGAATTACAGTTAACACAATGCAGATGCACTTCAAACTTTAGAGACAGTCCTAACCATAAAACTTGGTAGAATAGCTATAGTGTTATTGATCCATTGGTTCTGCTGCAGATAGAAATTTTTGTGTATTTTGAATTCAAAATCTGACCCCTTGCCTCATCCCTTAGATGATTTCTCACTGCTCTCATCCTCTCTAAATATCTGGACATAGTATACAGTGTATACCAGTTCTTGTACAATATGCACATTCCACTTAAATGGACATCACATTTCTATAACTGTATTCAGAAACAAATTTATCTTTTGGGGAGTTTTATTTGATGCCCAGTTTGACCTAGCTATTCTGTATGAACCATAAAAAAAAAAAAATAATAATAATAATTTTAGTGTTAATAACATAATTCTCCAAGAATGCAAACAAAACAACACAGACAACAAGTTCCCATACACAGAACATTAAAAAACATAACAACTTACTAGAAGCTCACATAAATCATTCATTTGGAACCTCCTAGGGATTTTCACAGTATAAATACCACAGTTTTAGTCTAAACTTAAAGTAACTAAGAAATGTCAGTGATGTCAAGCTTGACTACAGAAGATTGCTTTCTCATGGAAAAAATAGTTATTCACATTTACTATCTCCTGCCTCGAAAGAGGAAAGGAAAAAAAAGGAAAAAAATATAAAAACACCTCAAAACAAAACTCCTGTGAGAAGTCTGAGGCAGAAAGCCAAAGACAGGATTCCAAATTAGAATTAGTTAAAATGAGAGAGACTGGATTTTTGCAAGTAGAGACTTAGCAGTATGTTAAGTCACCCTACAGGCAAGTGTCTTTTTTTTTTTTTTCCCCATAAATAGAGAAAAGAAATAAGGAAAGAAATTATGGTTTTGTGGGTTGAATATTGACCTGGTTTTGGTTCCTGTTCTGCTTCCAGTCACACTTTGAAGAAATCAATACAGGTCAAACCACATTTGATGTTAATGCAGCACAGTCAATAAAATCATGCTGCTTTAATCCTTCTGAAAATCCAGTTGGTAATATTTCTATGCCTCAGTTCCTTACTTGTGACATTACAGCTAACACTAATTCCTTTCTCCTGCCCTTTGTCGGTTTTGCCTATTTACACAAAAACCCTGTGTATACTTCATTGTCTTAATGTATGCCTGTTAACACAGAATGAGCGCTAGGCACACTTGTGTCCACACAGTAAAGTGAATGAATGCACTTAAGGACACCGGAGAGGTTATAATCCAGTTTCTACTGTGCACAAAAGCTTTTGCTTCTGTACTTTTGCTGTTGCTGGTAGTACTTAGTCTAGCACATATCTGGGAGTATATTACAACCCCACCATCAACTGTGCAAATATAGTCCCAATCTGGAAAGGCATAGAATTTTTATAGATTTTGTAGTTTTTTTTTTTTCTTTCCATGATCTTGATTAGGCAGCCAGCTGAGATATACAGTCATGATTTGCAATTCTAGGGGTGGTCTGAGGTACTTTCCTCTCCCCTAGCTTCTACAGAGGTTTTTGGATAACCACTGTGCAGTTCTGAACCTATGTTTCACCAATTATATCATAATTCAGGATCCAAAGATTTAATTGTTGCTTTTCTTTACATAAGTAAGACTGGCAACAACAACAACAACAACAAGACAAATGATATAGATACATTTCCAACTTTTGTAAGTGTATCAATGGTAGAAACAAGCCCTGAAATTGTTAGATCTTGCCTTCATGTAATAGATTAACATCTGCAAAGCATCTCATAGAAGTGAATGGGATGTTCACTACTGCTACTGGTTTTAAAATGTCAGATTTAAGATTACTGCCTATAAAATCCCACTGGATTTACACGTGTAAGGACTGTTGCTGTACACTTTTTATATAAGGTCTATAGTGTGAAATTTTGACTCTTTCTTTATATTTCTAGTTTCTCAAATTCTGGATGGATACACCAAGAGAATAGTCTCCACACACTATTTATGTCTTGTTTGTTTATGTGTTTGTTTGTTTTACCTGTGGCTAGAGATTGGATATACTAAGCCAACAGAAATGAGATGGAGAGTTTTATTAGGAGAGGTTCAATAATTTATCCCACTTCCGGAAGAAAAAAATATCTCTCAGTAATCAGAAATGATGAAGAACAAAGATATACAAAGGTATTGAAAGAGTTCATATGGGATCTAAGTAATTTTTCTTAGCTAAAATTCCTTACAGTTCTTGTAAATTTTAAAAAACTTCTTTCTACAAATCAAATTACATTGGATTGCACCTAGAAAATTCTCCTTTCTGAAAACTAAAAATTTTGTATTATGTGGTCTGTGACCACACTATTTCATACTATGTGGAATGTTGGTTGTGGATTTTTGTTGGTTGGTTGGTTGGTTGTGTGTTTTATTTTTTTCCCCTTAATTTTAATTTTTACTTTTAATACGTTTTAATGCCTTAGAAGTTCCTCACCTAGAGAAGTGATACTTAAACGTAGCCTTCTAAACCAGTGACAAATGAACATGTGGAGAAAAGCAGATCTCTGTTCATCAGAAAAACTGTAGAGTGCACCACAACACACCACTCAGCTGTGCCATTAATTTTGACATTCCTTTTCAAATTAGCTAGGCTTTGTGAGTACAGGTCTACTTTTACAGCACAGTTTTCAGCTCTTGGAATCTGGCAGGGGTTCAAGATCAAAGTGTTGCTTTGAACCCACTTGTTAGACATGTGAAATAAACACAATTCACCTTGCAATAAAAAAAAAAAAAAAAAAAAGAAAATTAAGGGGGGAGGGGGGAAGAACATTAAAAATAATAATAATAATAATAATAATAATACTTACACATTGGTTACAAAATGTGTAAGCAATACTTACTATTGCCACAAAATTTGTGGAAGAAGAAACATAATTAAAATGTTATAAACATAATCTGCAAATAAATTTCTTCCACAAACAGGGAGAAGTTTTGGTTTTACTGCTGTTGTTGTTTTCTTGATCACAATTGTAGACAATGCTTTAAAGCACTGAGAGCATCCTGATGTTGCCATAAAACGTTCCCTGGTTAATTATTTGCCAGTACTACTGTTCACTTCCTGTGGTGGATTTATGCTAAATCCTGTTATTAGTCTTGCTCTGCAATTGCCATTGTCTGTGACTGGAAGCAAGGCTCAAAGGCTACAGTCAGCCTTTTATTACAAAACATGTGAATGGAGGTTTGACCCAATGTTTGACCACTTCCCCTTTTGGTTTTATGTAAGCTGCTGAGCCTTTCCTTATAAATCACTATGTTGAAATGAACTTTTACTTTTTTTCTTCCCCTCTTGCAGCCTTCTACAGACTTGTTTGTTTTGTTTTGTTTTGTTGTTTATTTTGTTTTGTTTTTGGTTTGGTTTGTTTGTTTGTTTGTTTGTTTGTTTTAATAAGGCATCTACTTAAAACTCTAAAAACATTAATTGCAGACTATCACCAAGGACTCCTATGTTATGGAAAAAAATAAAATACATGCCTGAAGTCTTGAGAAAAGTACAATTGGTGCAGTTGTTGAATTTTTGTGTTTTACAGATAAACAAATATCATCCCCTCCTCTCATTATAATTATTCTTTGCTTTAAGCATAATTAAAAATCAATACAGTTTCGTAACAGACAGAACTTAAAACCAGTTATTGCATGAATGAAAGACGTCATTCATATGTAAACTGGCCATGCATTCCTCTGGAATATTTTATAATTTATGTATCCAGCCAAAATTTGGTATGCTTTTCTTTTTTCCTTTTTTTTTTTTATTGGACAATAAAAACTAGCTAATGCAAACATATAGAGACACACAGGGATTAAAGCTATCTGTAATGCTGAAATATTTCTGACAGCGTTAGTCACTCCAGATGGAGGACTGCATCCTGCAGTCTTTGAGCAGAATAAAATTCTCAGTAAAGTGATACAGCTCAATACTCAGGAAAGGTGAAATAAAATTTTGTTTAGATAATTATATCCAATCTAGATAACTGTTTTTGTTGGCACTTGAATCATATACATGCTATTCTTTTTTGTTTAAATTTAAATTAAATTATTTAAATGAAATAAACCCTTGAAATTAAAGATTATTATTAAGTAATTCTTCACAATCTTTGTTTCTCTTCATACCAATATAAATTGGAATACTTGAACTTAAACTGGTGTGGCTGGGATTTCTTTTTCTCCAGATAAATTTGCTGAGAATTCACTAACAGCCAGAAAAGTAAAACCAAATAACAAGTGAAGAGGTATCCATAGACCATTTTTTTTCACGTTTCCAAAGGAGAAAAAGAAATCATTCAGTGATACCTAAAATGTTTTTGTACTGGTCTGCTAACTGGTTGCTAACAAGTACCAGTGTAATGCTTTTGGTGGTTTTGTTGTTGTTGTTGTTGTTTTGTTTGTTTTGTGTTTCTGTGTGTGTTTTTGCTTGTTTGTTTTGTTTGTTTGCTGTTTTTTAGTAAAAAGAGATAGATTTCAGTTATGACTTCCCAATGGAAAACCATTAATAGCTGCCAGATGCATGTCAAAACAGAAAAAGTGGTAGGCTGCAAGTGCCTCCCTCTACCTCATTCTCACTTCCATGTCTAGAAAATTGACACTTATGTTTTTTAGAGAAAATGAAATTGAAGAGTAGGCAAAATATCTTCTTTCCTTCAGATCCAAAGTGTGAAGTGAATTCTCCCCAATCATATTAAAACCATTGTGAAGATCACAGAATGGATTCATCTGCATTTGTTCACACACATGATCTTTATATTTGCCCCTAGATGCTTTTTGTACTTTGTACTTTGTGAAGGGTAGTTTGTACTCACCCTTCAAGCTCAAAACACAGTGGGAGAAAAGACTTCAAACCACTAAGGATAATGTTCACGAACATTGTTTATGAACATTGTAGTTGGCTACTACCTGGATTAACAGTTTATTTGTCATGTTAATCCACTCATGAATCCTGTTGAGTAAATCCTGTCTTCCCTGACCCAGCTTTGAAGAGTTGGGATTTACTCAGAAGCATGCCGTGGGGAGCTAGAGAGTTTGTTTATTTCATTATTTCATTTCATTTCATTTCAATTTTATTTTTCATTTATCTTGAGTACCAGAAAGAAGTAGTGAAAATACTGTGGCTATTGCAACTGCAATAACATCCTCATTTGTTTTGCTGTGTGCAGAAACCTGCCTCCCAGCAGAACGAGGAGGAAGACTTTTACCTTCATAGTTTGTGATTTTAAGCTGTTCATGTGTTAAGATCTTTATTAAAATAAATACTGAAAGTATCGATTGCATTTGTTTTCTTTCTAAAACATCTTCTCCAGACAACTTTTAAGTTATTTACAAAAGAACAATGCCTAATATAATAAATTATTTTGTGCAAACTGCCAATCCGATTTGAGGAGAATGTATCTAAGGAGAATGTGTCTAAGGAGAATGTTTTACATATGACCTTTTGGAGAAAGTCACAATTTCTTCATGTAATCTGAAGAGCCCATCATAACTTCTATAGTCTGTGTTGACATCTCCTGCTGACTGTAGAGCTGATCAGCTTCTGACTTCCTTGGAACAAGCTCCACTAACATGGCTGCCCCTATTCAATCATGTTAGCAAATGTTCGTGTTTTCTAGGATTGATTCTCTACACACCAAAGACATTGGCAACGTACTCTGTTACTGTCATTGGGATTGGTGTGCTTTTGTCTGTGAGAAGTTCAGAAAGAGTATGTATCCCTTAATTACAAAATCAGTCAGAGTCATTGCAATCTGACAGTTTGGTAAATCTGACAAATTTGCTTTGCTTTACTACCGAGTCTAAAAAATCCAACATTTATTTGCATCAAGATCAGTTTGCATATTCTAGTTGAAAAGGAGATGTCAATTCTTTGTGTAAAATGAAGTTTAATTCCTAATTAGCAATATATGTTCTGTAATCATTTCAGAATTATTAAATGCAGAATGTGCTGAATTTTAGTGTGTGCAGACAGTAAAAAAAAAAAAAAACAAAAAAAAACAAAAAAACACTTGCAAGTCAATTAACCCTACACAATTTTTTCTTTCCTGGGATTTAGTTTTCTTTTGCAAGTTTAATGTGCCTATTTAAAATGTTATTAAAAACGAAATGACGCATGATTTAGTACAATATCATTTTGAAAGTTCTTCGTGTTTTCACCAGTAACAATCTCACATACATATATATATAATAAATCTATTAAGAATCAACATTTGCCCATAGTTACTGCACAGTAGGTATCCCCAAATATTTTGAAAGAAATGTTGTATTGGTACAATCACCAAGTGGTAATTGTTGACAAATCGTTGTTATTTATAGGAAATTTGGAAGATGGAATTTCCAATGAGGGTATGGAATATGTATTCTTACATTTCTTATTTTCCTGTAAAAGTAATGTAGACAGATAGATTTATTTCTCCTTCTCTCTCTCTCTTTTTTTTTTTTTCCTTTTTTTCCTTTTTTTTTTTTTTTTTTTTTTTTTTTTTTTTTTCTTTTATTTGTTTAGTATTTAATTTCTTCAAGGGGAAAAAAGGTGCTCATGATTGTAGTTCATTTTTAGTTCATTTGGCAGGGGACAGATTTGGGAGGCTTGGTAATAAAAAACTAACAGAAATTTGTAGTCTCTAACTTTAATCTGGCAGTTGCAAAAGATGAAAAATTATATACATTCTCCTGTTGTAACTTGTGAGAGAAAAGGAAAAGAATTCTGCCAATAGCTACTACTATTATAGTGATGTAGACACTGAAAAAGTGTCTATGTGAAAGATAAAGATATTTGTAATGTTGCTGATGCATCCAGCTGTGAAAAAAAAAGAAAGATAAAATTTGATGGGATGTCCCACACTGTGCAGTCCTCTACATCTTGTATGAGCTACTTGTTTCCTTCAGAGGAGAGGATTATCAAGTCCTCTACAAATTACTACAAATCCAACAATCAATTTGTAAAGTGAAAAAGGCAATATCTGGGCACTGCTTAAGCCATGTTTCAGGCAATGCCATTGGGAACTATTCTTGAACACAGTGGCATGCCCCTGTGCTTTGGGGGACCTACATGAAAACTAAAGCAAAAAATATCTAAGTTAGAACTGGAGGTGGAACTGATTTGCTGCTGAAATGAATCATCAGTAAAGTTTTTTTTTCCTCAGAACAAACCAGATACCAGAGATAGTAAAGCAAAACATACTCTACAAGATACATCTTTCCTTTCAGAAAGAGATGTGTGACTTATGTTCTTACTAAGGAAAAGCAAGACAAAATTAGTGAGCAAGGAAATTAATAAAGTATTTTGCATCAGTAAGGAAGAAGTCATGTCCAGTTGATTTAAATTTGACACTTCAGAATGGCTAAAATTATTTCATGGACTGGACCAAATTAGTATGAGTGGGACCAGAATATCACAGTAAAAAGACTAAGAACTGAAAAAACAAACAAACAAACAAACAAACAAACAAAAAACACACACAAAAAAACAGGCATTTATACTTTTTAATGGGAATCCTGTAGAAACAAAATAAAATATAAAAGCCATACTGTTAATATATTAGCAGTATTTAGAACTAATATATTTCCCAACAAGTTACTTGCTGTTATCATTAGTAGTATTTCTATTCATGAGATGATTTGCATTATACTTTCATTATATCCATGTAATAGGCTGCATCCCCAAAATCTTTGCAACCAAGTTCTTGGCATAGTTTCTTGTCTTCTGTGATGTCACAGGTGTAAATAATCACAGGCCTGCATCTCTCCATTCGTTTATTTTGAGTTTTCAGTTTCATGTTATGTGTATTCCAGGTTGATGGATTTTAGGCTGAATTTAGATTAGTGAAGTGTAGACATCTTCATCCTGACAGCTGGAAGGCTTGGACTCCCTGTCAGGTCAACAAAGAAAAATAGACAATTCTAGGATGTGATTCATCTCATCCCAGAGCAGATATCTAAAATAAGTCATATGGATCAAGTCTTAAAACTTGTTTCCTTCTTCTTGCTATAATGGGAGCCTGGAGCAGCTAGTTCAGATATACACATCCCAATATTTGCTTCAGTGAATGCTACTTTTAAAAAGATGAGTTTGATATAAATTTGGACAACATTTTCAAAAATGTAGAGGGTTCAATAGCCTCCACTGTTTACTGTATTCCACTGAGAACAATGGGAAGTATTAAAAACTTCTTTGCATCATAATATATGTTAAAAGTATATATTATGATTATGCATAAGAAAAGTCTACTTGTGTTCCAAGATGTAAAAAGCCATATGACAAAGGTAGAACATCACCAAACATTGCTAAAATAACCTGTAAAGTCTTCTTAATTTGATTCCCAAACTGTATAATTTCTGCTAATGAATAAAATAAATAGACTTTATAAACTTGACAGTCAGGACAGGGTTCTGTAGTTTCCTTCCATTTCTATTTTGCAACAGTGGTCTAATTCTCAGTAGCTCAATTAGTGTATTTACATTGTTTCATAATTGATTTAATGAGGAGGATGATTTAAATGCAATATGTTGAGACAAATAATTAACTACTGTGTGTGTTTTTTTGGAATGATGATTAATGATGCTGTCCTAGATCCAAAAGCATGTTCACAATGATGCATTCATAAGGATGTGACAGGTGATAATAAATGTATTAACATTCAGCTATTGTACTCTAGTATGATCCAAGCAGGATTTCCTCTTATTACCTAGTTTACAACAAACTTTACTACAAAGCTGAAATAAGAGAGACTGCTCCAGTGATTTGTAGGCTACTGTAATTATTGCTGTCTTGAAACCCATAATTTTATAAATTCCATTTTCCACCAAAATGTGCTTTCAGCTAGTGTACTTTCAGAGAATTAAAAGATTTGCCCTGAAGGTTTTTAGCTGCAAGAATGGCACAATATGCATTTGTTAGGCTGACTTTAGGTGTATTTAGTGACCCTTGTCACACAACATAGATAATTACTAATATTTAAGAGACTCAGTGGAGTCTCTTCCTGTCTTCTATCACTGCTTTCAGACTTTATATGTGAGAATTTGAATTACAAGGGAGCTAGTGTTATCCTGGTTGAATCAGTGGCTCCCACTAGTCTTGTCTTGAGAAAAAAAAAAAAAAAAAAATCAGATTAATTTGGGAATGACACTGTGAGGCAACAAAAGTAAAATCTTCTAAGTCATTGGGAGTTTTCTTGTTTCAGAGCTTCATCAGTAGATCCAGGCCAGAGTTTTAAGCATATGTGTTCATTTGTATGGAAGGAGATGGGATATGAGGATAGTTGTGCCAGAAAAGGAAACAGAAAGTATGAAGAGAAAAGATATAGAAACATCTATGTAATGTTCAGTCATTGTAGACACAAGGATAACTCAGTTCTTTGGTAATGACATTCATTAATAAAATGTGAGGTTTGCAAACTGTTGGTAATTTTTCCTTGAATACAAAAAAGGTCAGCCCAAAAATATTTTATTGAAATAGTATGTAATGCTTTTTCAAGCTCAGTTTTCACAATAAAATTCACTCTTCTTTTCCATATATAAGCACATCTACACACTGTTGAATTGTATATACACACACAGGTTTTGTGCATATCTGGGGGGCCCAGCTTTTTAAAGGACACAGAATATCCATGTGACTGCAGTTGAATTGTACAATAATGCCTATATACTTTTAAGACTTGCACCATAGCCAAAACATGTCTGCTTTCATTCCTCATTTCATTTAAGTGGCTTTTCTTATGAAAAGGTTTTGTTTGTATTCATGCAGTTCATAAAAAAATGAGCTGCATGACAAAAAAAAAAAAAAAAAAAAAAAAAACCCTAAAAAGCAGGGGAAAAGGTCCTGAAATGACCACTGCCACTTGTTTTAGTTCAAATATGAAACTAATGTTTAAAATACTTAACAAGCCTCTAGAATTTAACACTGCCAGTTCACAGCTCAGAAGCTCCTGATTGTGAGGGGAAACTCCCTTTGTGCAAGCAAGGGAACTCCAGGAAAGTAACTGCATAGAGTAACCATTTAAAAAGAAACATGCAAAAGTGACATTTTGTGTTTCCATTTGTGAATTATGTAGAGCGAAACTGAAACAATGTCATCCACTAGAATTTACTGAGCTTATTTACTTGTTACTGTAAAATTTGTTGTAGTTCTTGCTGGATTTCCTCAGAAATGTCAAATTCAAATATATTGGAGAATGGCAAATGCAGTCATAAGTAATTTTAGCTTGCTAAAGATATTTTAAAGCAACTTTAGGCCAGTGATATATATATATATATATATTTTTTTTTTTTTTCCATAACACTAAACGTGCTGCTTTCAGTTTAGTTACGTTAACTTCTTTCATTCCTCCTCTGAAATCTCACATACACATCACAGTCACTGTAAATGTTTTCACATTGAAATTGAAGATGTAAATGAAGTGCTGCAGTTGCTGTCTGGTTTTAGTTACAATGTCTGTTTGTTGACATCTCACATGAAGGCCTGCTGTGTCTCTGGCTCTGTCTACTTCATTTCCCCTCTAATTAGGCTTTGCCCTCAATTAAGTTAATGATGCAACTTTTCCTATAGATCATTTGGCCCTTCAATCAATTAGTAGAATATGAAGGGTGCATCCCTCTTTGGCGTTGGATTTGCTTGCCTCAGGGCAGACTGTTCAGTTCACAGTAGTACTTAGGCAAAGCAAGCTGTTTACTCTGAAATATATAACCTGGCTAAATTAGCACTCGAAGTCTGATCTTGAAAACAACAGCAACAAAAAACAATTATTCATGTGACAGTATAGAAATAGCTACAGCAATCTGTAACACTAGTAAAAGTTTGGAAATACAGTGAATATTACAAGGCAAACATTTTGCTGAGTACATGAAGTTATGTCCAAGGACAGAGCAAAGCTAAGTAGTGGCTCCCCACATGTTCTTTCTTCCAGATGACATCCCTATATCCCATTGCAGATTCTTGTTATCTTCCCGTTCTTGATTTCTTTGTGACCTCCTCCCTACATGAAACATCCCAATCAGCCAATCTTACATTTTTAGAAAGTAGTCCATAATGTCGTGCACTACCACTTGCTGTTCCACTACATGCTGGGTTCCTGACTGCTTAAACAGACCATCAGATTTCCCACAGTTGGCCTCAGATCATCTCTGGTGTTACTGTTATAAAACAGTTGTAGGGTTCTTGCTCAGGCTCACTCTTTTTGGCTCACCATCCAGTGCACCCCCAAATGCATCCTATCTCATTCCTTTCTGCTCCAGATTCTCATTGCTCTAGTTCCCGGAACTAAAATGCTTGTCTCTGTCTCGATTGTCTCCCCATTTGTGCTCCACCCTTTATTTCCTTGTTTTTCCCCATTTCTCCTCTTTTCTTCTCCCTGCCTTATTTGCCTAAAACACTACTGTGAAGTAATTGTACGTACCATGCGATCACACTATATTACCATTAATACAATTTCTATCATGCCTGCTGACTCATATCTCATTTTTAAATTTCATTTTTCTTCTTGAAGAAGCAAATCAAGCCTTTTGAAGTCTATATGCCATATATCAACTCATTTCTTCCTATTCCCAGTCTATTTGCTTCATGGGCTTAGCTTTGGTGATAAAAGAAGCTGTGAATTTTACCTTCAGGTAACTAACAAGCATGAGCTCTCCTGAGGTGAAAACAAAGTAAAGATCAAAGCCTGTTAGTATTACCACAAGGTAAACTTGCTGAGGTCAGTCCTACACCCTGGCCAGGGGCTAAACCCAGCAAGTTCACCTCATGGTAAAATGACAGAGCTTGCTCTTTACTGTGTTTTTATACAGGAATCCACTATGCCTTTGAGTTATTTGAGGTAACAAAACAAAACAACACAACACCAAACAAAACAAAACACTCTTTTTAATAGGGAAGAAAATCACTACTTTTCCCTTTCACCTTTTCTTAGCCATAGCTCTTACATTGTATATGACAGCAACCTCTTTACTCATAAAGAACTTATTTATTTATAAACAGTACTTTTTCTAAAAAGGGGTAACTCTTTTTTTTCCCTAAATATTCTTACCTTATTTTCTCAGCTGCTGACCTCCAATTTATTTAGATTCATTGTTCAGTTTAGAATATGTGGTCTTTGGATGAAGTGATCTGCCTTGTTCTGTGCTTGTTCATACATATTGTCTGAGAGAGTTGAGACTGTTCAGCCTGAAGTGGGGTTCAGAGGGGTCTTATCAGTGTGTATAAATACCTTAAGTGAGGATGCAAAGAGAGCAGAGACAGGCTCTTTTCAGTGGTGCCCAGTGCCAGGACCAGAGGCAACAGGCACAAACTGGAACACAGGAGGCTCCCTCTGAACACCCGGAAACTGTCCTTTACTGTGCAGGTGATGACTAAGCACTGGAATAGCTTGCCCAGAGAGGTTGTGGAGGCAAGAGGTTCTGATTAGGTGACTCTAGGTATCCCTGCTTGAGCAGGAGGTTGGACCAGATGACCTCCAGAGGGCCCTTCCAACCTCAACTACTTTGTGATTCTGTGATTCTGTAATATACATGTTTTTATTCATATTTACAAATGGTCCTTAGAACAATACAGTGAAGTGGCCCTTCCTTGATAGCCTCCCTTACTTTTAGCACTAGCTGAAAATAGAATTTAAGATTGTGGTTTAGATAGAATTAATTTAAATAGAATTTAAGATGGCAGCTGTAAAGAATTTTTCTTTAAAAAGAACTCCAAATTTTCTACTTACAGTGGAAACATGGCACGCAGGCATTCCCTGGCAGAAACAGGAAACACTTTTACCTTGGGGGTGCTGAGGTCCATCTCAACCACATATTTATAACCCTGAGGAAAATCTTCCAGAGTCTTATTTCACCCTGCTAGTTGTCAGCAATGCATATACAAGAGTGAAGCCCAGCAATCCAGCAACAGAGCTGGAAGCATCCTCCACCTGCATAACCAGCCTTAGCAGGAAACACTACCAGCTCAAAAGCATTAGGATTGCTACTGGATAGGAATATTTTTGTACTGATGTACATGGTAATCATGTCTTATGCTTGACTGTATAGCCTTAACATGAAGAAAGGACCTTACACTGTATTACGTACCAATAAATCGAAGAAGAATTATAGAATCCACGTTATCCAACTTCCTTCCCATGTTCATACCATCCCTGAACATATATGTACCTGTCTTCTAAGTCCAAGCATTGTGTAAATGTGTTCAAATGACATTCTTACCCTGCAAATTGTGCATATAGGTAAGTCTAAATTATGCCCATTTTACTAATAAGAGAACAAATAGAGAACACAAAAGGTAGCTTGCTTGTGGACACAGAGCACATTGTTTGCAGAATATGAATGAGCCCAGAGATCATTGTTGTATGTCTGTATGCATCCTCCGTCCCCATCCAAGCGAGTAGATTTTAAAATACATTCTGTTCTACGTATTAACTGACTTCAGTTTAGAAATATGAAATTGTTTTGTGTGTATTTTGTGATTTTTTTTTCCTGTTAAACGTATTTGAAGCATACTTGAGTACCTGTACATACTCTTTTGAGTAGTTTAAAGTCACATAAATGCTGATTTCTCTGAACTGTTTAGTAGTATTAACTTGCTATTTGTTTCAGTGCATATTTCAGTATACTCCTAAAAGTTTAATGTGTGTGCAAAGTTCAGTTTGATATAGCGTTACATTCTTCTAGTGGTAAGAGTGTTATCACTTTGTTGTTTTGAATCTAATTTGCACATCACACGACAAGAAAAGATAGACAATGTTTTACCACATTTTGAATAAACATATAGCAAAAGGCTTTTTTTTTTTTTTCTTTTTTCTGGATGAATAAGATATAAGTCATTTTCTTCTTTAATATGGATACTCAAACAAGGTCATTTTTGTAAAGCAAATGGTACTTAAAATGGTACTAAAAATGTATGATTTGTTCCTACCATATTTCATACTATAGCCTTACAAAGAATGACAAAGACATGTCATTCCTGCCTATAGAAGGTGGTTGATCTTTATCTATCTTTTGATGGATAGATGATCTTTAAGGTCCCTTTGAACCTGAGCCGTTCTATGATTCTATGATTCTATGATACTGTCATTAGCACATATATACTTGGTATACTTTGTTAGCCTCAGATATCTTAAGGGAAAGTGTATAAAATACAGGACTGTGTAAAACTGGATGTCTTGAGTCAGTTGTTCAAAGGGAACTAGAGAAAAACAGAACTTTTAGAACTGAAAATGAGATTGGAATTATCATGCAACACGTTTGATAACCATGTCCTTAAAAACACAACATTTTAATGAATATGTATTTACCAGTTCTCCCACCAGTTGCATTAATATGTTTTGTAAACAAGAAAGATAAGACAATCACAGAAACCTGTAAACATTTTAACACAATGAAGTAAGAATGGCAAAGCATAGGATTCATGTCAGCCAAAATAATCTATCAAGTCTGAATTGTTGTGGTCTTTTTTAGGTTCTCTATGTCTGCAAAGAAGACTGAGACATCTCCAAAGGACAGCTTATCCCTTAAGACCAGTGATTAAGACTGCTGGGAAGAATTACCCACTGGAGGTATCTATTTTTCTCACTTGACTATTGAGAGCACCTAGATCTAGATCCTCTAGATTCTTTTTACATGACTTTCAGCAGCAGAAATTCAACTCTGATCCTGCAAACAATAAGCACACACATAACTTTAAGCACCTGGCTATCCCTAGAAATGTGAAAGATCCTCTCAGAGCTTTTACAAGCAAATATGCATGACTGCAAGCGTAGAGACTAAATATTCCTTCTTCAGAATGTTATGAATGACTAGGCTTCCATACCTGTCTAGAAACTCAAACATTGGTGCGGCTTTCCACAATTACAATGTGATGTCTATTTGAAAAAAAAAAAAAAAAAAAAAAAAAAAGCATATGATCTTCAGAAGCATAAACATGATCTTTTTAATTTCTAGTAGCATTTAAACCTTTGGAGTGATTGAGAATTTATGTGTGAAATAATTTGACAAATGGATTTTTTTTTTAATTATTAATTTTTAATCTTGCATATTCTGGAAGAGCTTTGATAAAGTTGAATTCTCATATGTAGGCATGTGCATCTCTTAAAATAAATTTTGCTTATAATATGAGACAGCTCTCATCAGAAAGGGTATATATGGTCATAGGGGAAACAAAATGTAAACCATTGCTTTAGGTACATGTATATTGTGTCAAAAGACAAAACTGATCAGGAAGACTGTGAATGTTCTATCAGGTAGACTATGGTTAAATCAGATTCACTTTTATCTTATCACATGACCTAAAGAAATATGTGCTAGTGACACAGTACATACTTCCTAATGGAGAACATCTTATTGATTTTACTTGGTGACATTTACACCATTTCATTTTAGTGGTTTTAGCTTACATCCAGAAACAAAAAATGTATGTCGTATTACAGCTATCCAATTTAGATGGTAACAAGTCTCTAATTACTGAAATTAGATGAAGAAGAATCCTGAAGTCATTTAAAAAAATCCTATTTCAGCCAATTTCTCAATAACTTAATCTTCTGAGTGTGTCCTTCCTCTTCCATAAAGGAAAGAGAAAGAATACCAATGGGGCATTAACTAAGAAAATAAATTGGATTAAGATTGAGAATGATGTCCAGCATGTATCTATGCCTGTATAAAAGTTTTCATATTTGGGAGGAGAAAATAAAGTGCCTTGCTTCCCTCTAAATAACAAAATTATCTGTTATTAATACTAAAATTGGAAAAAAAAAAAAAAAAAAAAAAAAAAGCAGGAGGGAGGGGGAATGTGATCAGAATTTGGAAGTTTTATTGAGTCAAATCAATTCAACATTTTTGACAGGTAAGGAATGTGACAGCTGATTTTTTTGTCCCAGTACAAAGGTCCTATGGTTGAAATAGCTTTCCTCTTCCTAATCTATTCTTTCGTCTGTGTGATGAGTGTAGTTTCCCATACAGATCTCTATTCTTTCTCTCAAAAATCGTAAGAACCCCTTTGATTGTCCCCTTACCTTCTTATGCACCTAGAAAAGCCAGAATTCTCTACCTGTTTTACTTCTTTCCTAACGCTTCACAAAATGCCCATGAAAATAATGAGTAAACGTTTTAATGTGGGACAGGGTGTTGGAAGAAAACAAGTTAGGAGTTTTTGAAAACTGAGCTATAATATATTTGAGATGAGTGTGGACTGGACAGTTTTGCTTTTTTCATACTCTGTTTCTTGAAGTACAGAGATGTAAACATGCACCTATACCACGGTAAATGTAACATCCTTCCATGAGATCAGTGGTCAGGACAGTACTCCACTGCTGTAGACTGTAAATGGGTATGTATGAAATTTTCTTTACTCCAAAACCAGAGATATGGTGTGTCTGGACAGAGGACACTGAATACCGAACACCAGGATTACTGGTAAAGAGGTCTGTTATTGTGCTTTCTATGGTCTAATGGTGTGCCATCTATCAGAAAGCCTAAAACTTCTCAGTGATGTCCTCTGTCTTCCCCAGGTAGACTGTACTGAGGAAAGTGTATTAGTAGGTGACAGAACATATGTCACACAATATCTAAGAAAGCCTCTGTCTAGAAGACTACAACCTAATAAAGAGTATCTGGAAGCAATAATAACTACAAAAGGAGACAAAAGTTGAGAACCACTTTGATGTTACTACGTGGTAATGCTTATGGCTTTTTTTTATTATTAAACATTTTCCTTTCTCACCACATCCACATGTGTCTTGCCTGGATTTTGTTTCAGCCAGCTGTGCTGCATCTATGTGCTCTTTTTAACTATACACTAGAGCAACCATCTTACATCACTACTGTTTTTCTTTCAGCAACCCTCCTTTGTGGGGCTGATGTCCAAGTCCTGAACTGTCCATGGACTCTGTGTCAGTGATTGTATACTACAATTTGGAATGAAGGGAGCGTGCTGGGTGCTAGAGCAATTTAAGATCTAATCGCTCTTCGACTGATAATCAGCCCCTAAAACTGTCAACAAATGGAGTCAGAGAGGAATTTTATTTTTTTATTTTCAAAACTAAAAAACAAACAAACAAACAAAAACAAACAAACAAACAAACAAACAAAAAACCAACACTTTAACATCAAAAATTCATAGTGGCACCATTTTAAATTTATATGAATGATCAGATACATCCTTCTCAACAGTTGCAAGTAGATACTAGAAAGCCATTCTCTTCCATATGTGTGAACATTAGGAAAAGATTGATTACAACAGGGTCAAAGTCAGGAACAACTGGAACATTATCAATGTCCTAGGCCTCAGCGGGGTACTTTTTCATGGCAACACTGCTTTCTAAAATCTATGTCCCACATGACGTAAGCTTTATCCTCCACACCCTTCTAAAAAGACTTTAAGATTGTAGGTCTGCATAAGAATAATTCACATTTTTCAAGCTGTATGGCTAGCAAGCAAGGGCCAGATATAACAATTTGTTTGCAGTGTGGTCTTTGAGTTTATGAACTATATGTGGGGAGATTTGAAAGAATAATTTCTGTAGCTGTTTCAGATAACAAAGGCCCTTACAATGGTAACTTAGTATTTATTCACTTAGAATTAATCTATTGCCAAGTTGCCAATATGCATTTTATTTAATGTTGGCTGCATATATGTATATTAATACTGACTTTTGCACAAGTATATTTTCTCATGAATCAGAAGGATTTTTTTTTTATTTTTTTTTTTTGAGAAATTGCCCTGATTCCTGTTCCACTCACATAATTTTTGGTTGCATGTTAGAAAGACATGCAGATGTTTCAATGCAATAAAAAGAGGGAGAGAGGGGGACATAACTTTTAGTCCTTCTTGCTCTTACAAAAATAACACCAGGAAAGATGAAAAACACAACCTTTGAGGAAATTCTATGCCAGCTTGATGTCTGTATTGTCAAAACAATCAGCTAAAAACTATATGGAGAATGTAATAGTCTGAATATTTCATGCAGAAATTATTTAAGCATTTGCTGAAGGAAATTATTTTATTTAAGTTTATACAAAAATACTAAAGGGAAACCAATGCCAATATAAATATCGCCTTAAGTATTGTTCGTTATATTTTCAGGACAGCTGAGGTATCACTTTGAGGCAACGCATAGTTTTAGTTCAGGAAGAGTCATGATTGTAACCTTTGATCTTTATTTCCTACAGTTAATATGATAATAATTCTTTTTACCTCATCATGTACATACACATTCCTAAGACTTAAAGCCGGTGGTTGTGCAAGAAGTTATTTGTAGTTTAAATGAAGTACTTGGATGATAAATCAAGAGGTTTTATACAATACTAACTTGTGATAAATCATTTTTATGCTGTTTTGCTTTCTTCAGTGTAGCACCACCTCCAGCTCATACTAGCATATCATAGACTACATATGAAATTTTGTCTGCTCTTGGAATAGAATGCAACTTTTTGGGGGAAAGAAAATTTCTTGTGTGTTTATGCGACACTAAGAACCATCAGAGTCCACCAAATTAAAATAAACAAAAAAGAAAGTAATTAATTAATTTTAAAAAGCAGACTGTTCTACTGCAGGTAGGATCAACATCATTTAATTTTCATTTTACCTTTGAATAAATTATATCTAAAATAGGTCAGCAGAATCACCAGCTAGAAACATTTGTGTGTTGACAATGAAAAGAGCCTGAAATTATTAGGTCAGATGTAGATATCTACCTTGTAAAGCGGTTTCCTAATCTAAATTATCAACTGCAAAGAACGTAAGAGTTTTAGTTTTACACTGATAAAATTAAAATAATTTCTTGGGCACCAAGCATGACGACTAGAAATGCCAAATGTTTACAGTTCCTGCGTATTTCAAATTTTAACTGCATGCATCTAGTCTCTTACAAGGATCCTCTTTAAATCAGACATATTCATGTACTCAAGGGTAGTCTGAAGCTTTATGTAAGTACTTCAAAATTATAATCAGGAGTGATCTCAATACATAACAGTAGCTTGTGGCAATCCTGATCAGGAAGAGGAAAGGGATATGAAAAGAGACTGTTCAGCTGCTGGCCACAACTCTGTCATGAAATATGGACAATGCTTCAACATTATAATAGCACAGTGTGGTGGGGTGTTTCCAACCCCCTGCCCTTCTCCCTTCCCTCCTAACCAGTGAATTCCCCCTTGCATAGGTCAGTATCAGTCATTCCACTAATGGTAGTGGCCTTTAGATAATTTCCATCATTATTCATTCAAATAGGTTATAAGCTACAGAGGAAAGTAAAATTAAGCACATGTATAGATGGGGTTGTCTCAAGAACACATTTACCCTTATGAAAAACACACAAAAATAGCCCTTGGAACATGAGAAACATAATCACAGTTCATGCACATAATTTGTCTTCTCTGTTGTACTTTGATAACTTATTATAGTCAATAAAGCCATTATGCTTTTCTGTGAAAACAAGACTTGTTGTTTAAAAATGCCTGATGTATAACAGTGAATTATTCTTTTAGAATAAAAATGCAATCAAAATCAATGTAATGCCTGATTAATACTACCAAATGCTGTACATGAGCCAAAAAAGGTCTCACTGAATCCATATTGCTTGTATATAAAGACACGTATATACACATACTTGCCTATTACTCTTATCATATTTGTTCCTGTTAAAAATTTTATGAGTCAGTACAGGAACAAATAGACAAGCGGAAGAGGTAATTCAAATAAAAACATGAAATGTGTTTTTGTAGAGCTAACACAGTTAAGAATTACACGTATTTCTCAGAGGGTGTCATACACAACTGATATTCCTCATAGCATTGATTTCTGTGTGAGTTTTGAATAAAAACTAGGAGTAACTGTCAACCAGTGTGAACCACATTTGTTCTTGGTTAAATTTGCAGTGCCATTTTGATTCAAGCCAGAACATAAGCTGTGTGTAAAGGATTGTTTTAAATAATATGTACTAAAGGTTGAATCTTGAAAACTTTCACACACTAGAATAGTGCTACTGATGAGCATCTGATCCTGGTTAACTCAAAGTGCAAGAGTAGTCCCATGTCCACAGAAGATTCTTTAGAACAGTAGATTCAGGCATCTTAAATTTAAATCAAGTGTGAAGAAGTGCTTTGGAAAATTTCTTCCCCCTATGTGTTTTTCTTTCCAGTCAAAGAAATGTTAAATGCAAGGCTAATTCGTTGTGATGTTGTGCTGCAATATTTCCCTTGGCTTGTGTTCCTTATTATTTAATTAAATGTCATCAAATATTTCATTGTCAGACTAAAACATTTGTATTCTATTTTTATATCTCCATTATATATATATATGTATATCCATAGTGGATATGCATATATCAGAGACAGTGGAAGAATAAGAGGTAGAAATACTATAAGGAGTACTTTCTTCAGAACATTCTATGACTGTGGACTCTCTGTAGGTAATTTAATATACTCTGGCTTTCTTGGTATATCACCAAGAGATCACCAAGATTCATTTAGATTAAAATGAAATAGTGGAAAACCATTGTTTGTGTTTTTTTTTTTTGTTTGTTTGTTTGTTTTTTTTTTTTTTCCATACCTCGTGTTATATTATTACTTTGTGTGTTACTGATTTGCAAGTAAGACATTGTATTTCAATTGAATTTCACTATCTTAACAGAAGTACAAAGGGAAGAAGATTTCACTCAGTGGCAGAGTCTAGTTTTCTTATATCCCCTTCAGGATTCATAGGAGGCATATGATAGCAACTACAGCAGTCTTTGCAGAGACACAGCATAAAGGAAAATAGAGCATGGTTCCTCTCATCACCCTTCTGTCATTCTTTAACTCTGGGTGTAACACTCCTACTGTTGAGATCATTGCTTTATTATTGGGGATGTCCGCTAAGACCACCACAAACTGTAGCAAGTAACATCAGTGGTCCCATCATAGACATCTGTCCACTGAGAATCAGTGTGACACTACCTCCTTTCATCGCTTTATAAAGCCTGTTAAACAGCTGTCTTATAATATTCATGTTCAATTCAGGCTGGATTTGAACTCGTTAACTATAAGTAAAATGTTAATTGTGCAACATTACCAATCTTACAGGCACCATTGCATATTAGAAAATGAATTTAAATTAGCCATTTGAGTACCACAGGCAGAAGGTTTTTAACTCTTTTCTCAGTTGACAAATCATAGGACATGAGGAATCAGTCTCAAGTTGCTCCATGGGAGGTTTAAATTGTACATTAGGAAAAATTTCTGCACAGAAAGGATGGTTAAGCATTTGAATGGGCTGCCCAGGGAAGTGGTGGAGTCCCCATCCCTGGAGGTTTTTAAGAGATGTGTAGATGTGGCACTAAAGTGTATGGTTTAGTGATAGCACTCTGTAGGTCGGACTTAGGACTTTGAAGATCTTTTCCAATTTAAATGATTCTATGATTCTGATTGCAACTGTTGCACACAGATGAGACAAGACAATATTCTAAAGCATCAGATGGGGTGACCATGCTCTTGTGATATAAGGGCTTGCAAGTATTAAGGAAAGCGGGGAAAGCTTGACTTTAAGAGTCTAAGAGCACAGTTCTTAGCACATGTTCATGATGAGATCAGATGCCCCCTCCCCCCCACCGCACACACACACCTGGTCAGGCCTCACCTGGAGTACTGTGTCCAGTTCTGGGCTCCTTGGTACAAAAAAGACAGGGATCTCCTGGAAAGAGTCCAGCAGAGTGCAACAAAGATGACATGGGGCCTGGAGCATCTTCCCTGTGAGGAAAGGCTGAAAGACCTGGGTCCGTTCAGCCTTGAGAAGAGAAGACTGAGAGGGGATCTTATTAGTTTTTACAAATATCTTAAATGTGGGAGACAGAGGAATTTGGCCAACCTCTTTTCAGTGGTTTGTGGGGATACGACAAGGGGCAATGGCCACAGAGTGGATGAGGAAGTTCTGCACCAACGTACGAAAGAACTTCTTGGTGAAGGTGACAGAGCACTGGAACAGGCTGCCCAGGAACATTGTGGAGTCTCCTTCTCTGGAGATATTCAAGGCCCATCTGGACGCCTACCTGGGCAGCCTGCTCTAGGGAACCTGCTTTGGCGGGGAGGTTGGACCTGGTGATCTCTTGAGGTTCCTTCCAACCCCTACAATTCTGTGATTCTGCTTCAGATGGAGTCTTAATTTAGATGGTTTCAAGCTGCAGGGGGAGAGGCAAACGGTGTTCTTTGCAATTAAGAACAAATAAAGCCACACAGATTCCTACAGAAAAAAAAAAAATATATATATATATATATATGTATGCTTTCACATCTTCCAGCTGCTTGCTGCCCCTTCCTTGTGACCCTTCCCACTGCCATCTCACAAGTTGCATCACCTCATTTTAAACTCAGGTACCTGCAGCTTTGCTTTCTAAAGAAATGTGAGAGATCTGTGGTGATGTGTCTTGGACAAGGAGGCAAACCAGGAAACCAGTATTCATGGCAATTTCATGTACAGTAAAGGAATACATGTGAAGAGCAGAGAATTGGAAGCAGAGTGAGAAAGAAGTAGCACTGGCCACAAAGAAAAATATAAAATTACCAAGTAAAAGCATTTCACAGAACCACAGAATGGCCAAGATCAGAAGGAACCTCTGAAGATCATCTAGTCCAAATCCCCTGCCAAGCAGGATCACCTTGTGCAGGATGGCATCCAGGGGGATTTTGAATATCTCCAGAGGAGACTCTACAACCCCTCTCTCTGGGCAACCTGTTGTAGTGCTCTGTCACCCTCACAGTAAAGAAGTCCCACCTCATATTCAGCTGGAACCTCCTGTGCTTCAGTTTGTGCCCATTGCCTCTCATTCTGTCACTGGGCAAAACTGAAAAGAAACTAGCTCCATCCTCTTGACACCCTCCCCTCAGATATTTATACACATTAATGAGGTCTCCCCTCTGTCTTCTCTTTTCCAGGCTAAACAGGCCCAGTTCTCTCAGTCTGTCTTCGTACGACAGTACTCTAATCATCTTAGTAGCCCTCCTCTGGTCTTGCTCCAGTAGTTCTATGTTCCTCTTGTACAAGGGAGCCCAGAACTAGACACAAGGCACACTTGGGTGCTTTATTGTCTTTAAGGAAAAAAATGAAAAGAATGAGAAGTTAAAATATTTAAACTGCATCAGCTAGATTAGATGTCAGTGGAGCAAGTGAATACTGGCTTTGTATTTGTTTTGCATGTCTGCTGATTCAGCTTAGCTGAATTTTTGTTAAAAAAAAAATAATTAATTAATTAAATCATACACACTGTGAAAAGCAAAAAATATCCAGATGAATATTTTTTAAAGGCTCAACACATCCATTAAATATGAAAATGTACAATGCCACAGACTGTGCTGCTTTATTTTGCAAGAAAGGCCAAATGTCCTGAACAGTGACACCACAAAGAGTGAAGTAGTTAACATTAGATTTAATTTGTGAAATATCTGAATTTGTCTACTTTTTAACCAAAACATTACAGGACATTAAGGCTTTGTCAACATTAAAGGAGTCAGCCTGGCTTATACTTTTCTATATCTGTCACATTATTCATAGGCACGGTCTCATAGGCTGTTTACTTGAATAAATGTACATATGTGCATAAGCAGATAGAGAACAGGAGCCATTAGCATCTACCATCAAAGTTCCCAGCAAGAAGATTTTTATACTTGTGGAGAAACTAACTCAAACACAACAGCATGCTTTGATGGTTTAGTTCAGACAGACCAGTGATTCAGAGCATCTTTATTTATTTATTTTCTTCTTTTAGGGATTCAGTAGATATAGCGAGGCAATTTGCAATAACTGCAACATTACCAGCATTTGAATAATTTACCAATTGGCAGAACAATTCCCATCTCCTCCATTTGACCGGATATTTGTTTTATGTGTGTGCTTGATATGCAATATTTACTCCTGATAAATTGGGGGAGGCAAGTGTATTTGCTTTCACTAAATCAGGACTAGAAGAACTTGTGGTTGAAGCTATGATTATTATGAATATGACATTGAAAATGGGACTAGAAAAACACTATCATAGTTTTTTTTTTTTTCTTTTCCCAGGGTAAGACATCATTAGTACTCTACTTTTTAATCATGACTGTTAGCATTTCAATGAAAGAAGATATTATAGGTCTCAAAAAGTTCTTCAAAGCCCTTTTATCCACTCGTGAGCTTCTTCTGTAACTTTTCTACTAAACAAATTTAAAACATTTTAGAGGGTTTCCCCCCTCCTTTTTTATTTTATTTTTTTAAACGGGGATAAAAATTTAAAAGTCAAATTATGTAAATGTGGTGAAATTATGAGTTCTTTATAGCAGTGTGCTCAGGTGGCCAAGAAGGCCAACGGCATCCTGGCTTGTATCAGGAACAGTGTGACCAGCAGGGCTAGGGAGGTGATCGTCCCCCTGTACTCAGCTCTGGTGAGGCCGCACCTCGAGTACTGTGTTCAGTTTTGGGCCCCTCGCTACAAGAAGGACATGGAGATGCTTGAGCGGGTTCAGAGAAGGGCGACGAAGCTGGTGAGGGGCCTGGAGAACAAGTCCTACGAGGAGCGGCTGAGGGAGCTGGGCTTGTTCAGCTTGGAGAAGAGGAGGCTCAGGGGCGACCTTATCGCTCTCTATAGGTACCTTAAAGGAGGCTGTAGCGAGGTGGGGGTTGGTCTGTTCTCCCACGTGCCTGGTGACAGGACGAGGGGGAATGGGCTTAAGTTGAGCCAGGGGAGTTTTAGGTTAGATGTTAGGAAGAACTTCTTCACTGAAAGGGTTGTGAGGCACTGGAACAGGCTGCCCAGGGAAGTGGTGGAGTCACCATCCCTGGAAGTCTTCAAAAGACGTTTAGATGTAGAGCTTAGGGAAATGCTTTAGTGGGGACTGTTAGCGTTAGGTCAGAGGTTGAACTCGATGATCTTGAGGTCTCTTCCAACCTAGAAAATTCTGTGATTCTGTGATTCTGTGATTATTAAGATACTATTATAATGCAACTCTTGTTTTTATAATATGGGCAACCTATATTCTGGGTATGTAGTTTTCAAAAGGAAACTTTGTTTCCTCATTTGGTATGAAAACAGTATCAAAGTGTGTATGGTTTGTTCTCAATTTCTTTGCACTATCTGATCTTTTTAAGTAATCTATAAAGATTTAAACCATAGGACATGAAGGGTACTCAAGTTACAAGTGCCCCAAGAGATCTTGTCTGTGTTGCACTTTAGAGTTAGAAGTTATTTCCCTAAAACAGAGAACAAGGAAAGCTTAGTGATTTAAAACTTTAATACTGGCGTTTTAAAAGCAGCAGTGTCACTATAAGCAGGAATATTTCATAAGCCTTCCTGCATTCAGATTTATTTGTCATCACTATCTATATCATTCTTTGCTGGTCACACTCCTGAAATAGATAGAATTCAATGTAATTCAATGCCTGATGTAGTTCTCTCCAAGTAAATACACCTCTGCTTTTTTATTATTATTATTATTTTTTCTTTTTTTTTCTTTTTTTTTTTTCCTGTAACAACGTTGAATTTGAACAATCAGGAACAAGTTTAAATTAATAATACTACTAATAAAGTATAAATGAAATAAAATGAAACCAGCAATGATGGAATGCTATTCTGAGAGTAGCAGCAAGCAAAGCTTTATTTTAAACAATACTTTGGAAATATGTTTATTTTTATCAGTGGAAGAAAATCAGAATCTTAATCTTCTTCTGCAGTTGTAGCTATTTATAGCTGAGAGGCTTGAAATGTAAGTAGAAGAGCAAAAACTCAGCTGGTACAAATCAGCATGGTTACTGAAGTCACTGGAATGATAGCAGGGTTTCACCTTCTCAGCATCTGGCCTTCACACAATGTGAGCAGTTAATGTTTCAAAAGGTAAAGTATGTATGTACAAGCAAAGAAGACATGCTGAATCTTCTGTGTATGCCTTGTTAAAAGGTTGTGGCTTTGATTAAAGTGAATTCAGTGTCTGCTTGACAGGCAAGATTGACAGAACAGGAAACTGGTGTCTTCCATTAGCCCCAGAGTAGATAAAAGCAAAGGCAGACAGATGCAGCTCCCCCCCACTAAGGAAAGGTTTCCTTTAGGACTGAACGAACCATTAGTTTTCAAAGGCTTTCACTCCTTGAGAAGAGAATGCTGTACATCAGACCATACATGAATGTCTTTTTTTTTTTTTTCCCCTCTGGTAGGAGATATTAAGAAAAAATAAAAATAAATAAAAATAAAAATAAAAATAAAAATAAAAATAAAAGATGTAAGAAATGTGGAGAGAAAGCCTTCCCCTTGTGCCCTCATGGCTTCTGGTAATTAACAAACACAACCAGACCAACCACTGATTTATAGAATACTCTATACAGCTTTTTAGAAGAATTTTATTTCCTGATCACTGTTACTTAATTTTGAATGTATCAAAAGTGCCTCTTGCAAAATATATACTTGCCAGTAAGGAACTCTGGTTATCTCGGGGCTTTGGGGATGTAAAAGTCCTTCTATAAATAGAAATCTTATCGACGTCCAAATGAAGAAAGGACTCAGTTCTGCCTGATTTCTTAATTTTAGCTTACCAGAACAAGTACAATATAACAGAGGTAAGCCAAAGTGGACTGAAAAAAATTTGGTGCTTTTCCAAATGTAAGAACAAGAAGTTTTCATTTTGTAATGCTGTTTACCATTGCTTCTGCTTTTTTTTTTTTTTTTTTTTTTTTTTCTTTTTTAATTTGTTTATGAGTAACAAGAATTCTGCAATCACTTAAGAGAAAAATGTGAAACCTTGTTAACAGCAATAAAAGTCTGTTAATACTTTTTCAGTATGCAGAAGAAAACAAATCTAATTTTCATCAAATCTTTTCTAAACACCCCTGTGGTTGTTTTGTTTTGTTTTGTTTTGTTTTGTTTTGTTTTTTACATGTCTTATGAGTCAATAATGAGTCAAATGTTAGGACATGCAATTTTAAAGAGACTGTGAATGTAAAACCTAATAGAATTTTCAAGGGGGCTTAAAAGTCCTATTACTAGCTATCTTCTGAGTTCTTCAGCCAATTTTTGTGGGTTTCCTATTGCTTTCATCTAAAGTATTCTCTGTGTTTTTATTTCCCCTATTCTTTGTCATCATATGAAAGACTAGCACAAACAACAATGGCAAAGAAATAGGGACTTTTGCCCATTAAAGGCTGTCTAAGTTAGACACAATATCATAAATAAATAAGAGTATGACTAGTAACTGAGGAACAGAGGAAATCAATGACAGAAAAGGGAAAACAGCCCTTTTCTTCTTGCATGTACACTGTAAATATTTATTTTGGTCTTTTTTTTCTCTGATACAATCACAGGTGTGAGGAGAAGTGGTTTGTGCCAACCCAGAGCTTATTGACAGAAAGCTAGCTGCTGAACGTGGGGTTTTAAGGAGGAATCTTAAGGAGGCGAGCTAGCGTCATCAGGGCTGTTTACTGATCCAGATTTGATTTGCCACGTTAACTACAAGAGTTAAAATAATGACTGTTTTACTGTTATTTAAGCTGTGCTGAAACCACCAGGCCAAAAATGAAATTTGGTGGCGTCAACCCACTACCACAAGCATATCATTCCACTGTCCCCTTCCCAACATACAGCCACTGGCACTGAAGTAACTCTGAGTAAAAAAATAAAGGAAAAAGAAAACTAAAAATGAAACTTTTCTATAAAGAAAACTAAGTGAAAAGGGGGCTTTTTCCTGCTTGGTCTCAGTGATGACTCCCTCCTTTTGAAGGGAGTCAGGGCAGGGGAAGAGAGAAGATGAAAAACCAGGGGGAGTGTGAGGGTTGATGGTTCAGAGCCTGACGACAGTATAGCATAGCTGCCAGATCCAATGGAGTCCCTAGAGAAAATGAAAGTTGCCTTCTTTCAATGAGGCTGTAAACAAGGTTGCTTTTGGGCATACTTGGATGCCACTGAAGACCAGAGGGTACTGCTGGGGGAATGAAGGAGCTTAACATGTCTGGCCTGGCACCCCTCTCACACTTGAATGTTTCAGACATGCATTTCTAGGATGTTATGCTGCTAACAATATAAAGTTGCAAATAATAATATTGTTAATTAAATAAATAAAAATAATAATAATAAAAAAAAAAAGCTTTGGAAGGTTCATATTCTCACTAATACATGATGGCTACAGATGATATGAATATAAGATAAAAATGTCAAAAAAAAGCAAATCTTGAATACTGCAGCTGAAAGTACGGACATTGAAAGCTTTCCAAGAATTTCCAGTGATGAAATTGGAGAATTGGAGTGGACACTAAGAGTAAATTAATTGACATATATATGTTTAGAAGTTGTTAAATAATGCTTATTGTTTACTGAACTTCAAACTAATTACCAGTAAGGTGGGACATAATAATTTTTATTTTCTTTTCTTTTTTTATGGCAGATTATATGCTCACTTTTATTTTTACAAACATGCATACCAGCACATATACATGCTCTCAAAATAACAATGCTGTTAGTGTATAGAGTCCATCTGGTTCTCAGAACAGCAGTTCTTGAGAAAAGAACTACAAGTGAAAGAACTTCAAGTTTCCTATACTACTTGCTAGATCATTCTACTTTGTTGTTTCATTTATATACTATGATTTATCTCTAAATGTACTCATATACCACACAAATGTAGGACTTCCTCTACTTATTGTGATACCAGTGTGAGACAGATTTTCTTGTAGTCATCGAATTTCTTTATCAAAATCAGTGTCAGTGAAACTAGAAGAGATTCTTTCTCTGCAATCTATTTAAAAAAAAAAAAAATCCAAACTAAATTCCATGCTACTATTTTGCCTCTATAAACACGTCAATTATACATTCTCAGATAGTCATAACTCTCTATTGAAGGAAAATGCTGTATCCCTGATAGAAGAATGTGACATCAGAGTTTCTTCTAGCATTTCAAGTAGATTAACTTAGATTAACTTTCCAGCCAATTATTTTGTATATAAATCATAACAGGTACCTGATTTTGGATACGACATACAAGAGCCTTCTTATTCCACTTAACTGAAAAACAGCAAAAGTCACTGTTGTTGGGATTCATTTTACCAAATATAGACATCAGTAATAATCATCATAAATCACAGTGCAGCTGTAGTTAACATCCGAAGTGCTCTCATTTCTGTTCAATGAAATGAAATAAGCACTTCTAAAGTATGAATCATCTCATCCTAAAATAGATGTTGAAAATAGGTCAGATGACTCTTATCCTTGTTGTACCTCTTTATTCTATTGGCTACAAAGGGAATCTTAGGTGACTGCCTCAGATATAAACACCTAAATTCAGTGATTCCCACCTTGCCAAGCTTGACAATTATTTGTATGGCGCTGAGTAAGACCCATTAGTTTATTTAATCCTGAAAGCTGTGAAAGGACTAACGTCCCTTCAAAATGTCTAGGTACTTCTATATCTGGGTCTCTTAGTATAGTTTATTTTATTTTTGCTCTTCATATTTTGTCTGTGTTCTTTTGAGTTTTTTGGGATAATCATCTCTTCAGAAAAAAAAAAGAAAAACAAACAAAAAAAAACAGTTGTTCAGAAAGTAAAAAAAGAAGTAGACGTGTGGTGAATTTCTTATTACAACTTAAACTGAATATTTCAGAACTTAGAAAAGCTTAAATGGAGATGAAATCCTTTGCTTTTTCTTTCATATGAAATGTATACAACATTCCTCCAATCACTATGACCCTCAAGATCTTTACACTTTCAGGGTCAAAGATTTAAGATCCTTAACAACTTTGAGATGTGTTTTTACTGAGGTGTCAGTGAGATTACATAAATGGCTTACATCACTTTAGCAAAGGATTAACTCTTTTAATAATAGTCAGTTCCTGATTACCTTTGCCCTTCCAAACCACATCCTTAATTATATGTTAGTGTCAGGCCATTTGCCCAGCCAGGGGCTGATACTTATATATATTGTATTTAATATTGTATTTTGTATTATTGTATTAATTTGCATAATATTGTATTTGTTTGTTCCAGCATGTCTCTGGGATGAGTTTATGGAAAAGACCTTGTCTCTTGTGCAGCAGATGAACCTGAATTCCTCTGCAAGGCTGTGAGGTTCAGCCCATTCCTGTTTTCAGAAGGCTGGCCATCTGGAAGTGCTTTACAGCTTTCATTAATAGAGAGATTTATTGAATGCAGTAATGTAAAATACAAATAACTGAATCAGAGAAGCATTCTTTATGTTACTAACATTGACATTGAATTCAAACAACTGTATATTTCCATACTTTCCACTTGACTTTCCATATTCTTGCAGTGACAACATATTTATCAGCCTCTTTTCCTTAATGCATGACACTATACAATATGCCTTGTGAAGTAAAAGGATAACTTGTGAAGTAAAAGTAGAATGTCAAAGGAGGGGTCCCCACTGAAACCAAAGAGGCCACAGTACAGAACGCATTTACAATGCACTCTATACCCACTGGCTGCTTAACAATGCTGTAGTCCTTCTCTGGACATGGAATGTGTCTAGGTAGCAAAAGAGAAACCTTGACACACCTAGTGGGGAGTTGCCTGAGACATAGCAATAGAGCAATATTTGCAAGCCTGGGATTTGAAGCTTGCAAATAATAGGCTGGTAGGTTAATAGACTGATAATAACTGTCCTGCAGAGGTTGATGGGGAAGCTGGTGGGTTTGGGGAGCTGTGCAGTGGGCCTTTGGAGCTTTCAGCATTTTTGAAAGGCATTATTTTTTTCTGCCGTCTGTAGGAAGGGCTAGAAACAATTTGAATATCTCTGTATCTCTTCACAGCAGCATCCTTGACAAAACTCCTCAAATTCCTCTAAAATTATTAGAAACACATCTGCAAGAACTATATCTGCCTGGCTCTAACACATACTTCAGGTCTGGGAAAGCAAAACTTTAGTGGTTTGCATTCACTTTAGTTTGGAAAATTTTTCCCTGCTGTAAGATCGTGAGTTCACAAATGATGCTAATGCAGTTCAAGAAGTAACACATGAATATAATTGAATTGCTTTTGATGTGCAGTGTAATTATCTTAGAGATCAATAAGAAAGCTAAATGAAATTTGTTTCTTATGTTTGCACTGATATGCTATTCACTCTTTCGACTATTGATCTATAGTAGATATAAACTTTTTTCCTTTTTAATTTTCTTGGACATCATTATAACATTACCTATTCTCATACACATTATCCAGAACACAAGTACCACTGTCTGTTATCATTAGCAACAGTAACCACATGAAAAATCTTATGATTTATTCATTTCTCCATTAATTCTCAGTCAAATCTCCCAGCTGCTTTGGACTATGAGAAATGTTTTCTTTCCACTTCCGCATTTTAATTGAATCTCATGAGCCCTTCTTCACCTTATTATTAATTCTTTACATTTAAAATATGAGGATTATGGAGAAATAAATTTGTGGAAGATTTAGGAGGAACAGGTCCAAACTGACTTTCATTTTTATTAATGTTTTCTCATTTCTTCTTGATACTCTGTCCTACAGCAAGATTTCATGAGGTTCAGTTTTCCCGTGTCAAACCAGTCTGATTTTAAATCTATTTGTGGGAAAATTGAATGATTTTTAATGTAAGATACCTAAAAGTAATAAACATACAGGCTCTGGTACTCAATATATGCCGACTTTGTTCATTACAGCACCATCAAAGCTATGTTCAAAACAGCAATGAGTCAGAGCTTGTACTGTCCACCTCTGCCCTGTTTTGGATCCCATCTTTGGAGAGGCATATACACAACACAATATCTTTGCTAGGTGTATCTAGCAGGTCACCTGAAAGTAACATACCTAGGCTTACTACAAATGAACAGAGTACTACTTACAGACTAAGGCACGGCATAATGTAAAACAGTATGCCTGGGCTCTATGTGCTCCCAAACAATTAGTTGTTTGGGAGAAGAAATTCTCACTCTCTGAATTGGGTCATATTCATTTCCACATTATCATAGCATGTTGTAATTCCCAAGGAAAAAAAAAAAAATGGCAGTCTAAGTTTGTGCTAAAACAGGGAGTGTCTGTCTGTGAACTTGTCTCACCAAGCATACTTTTAACAAGCTGTCCCAATTGCCTGAACATTGTCTTCTTGTGATTGTGTGGCACCGAGTGTCCAAGCATAGTTTTTCTGCATATGTGAGAGACTTTTATAGTGTGGGCCAAGAGTAAATTACATTGATAACCATGAACAGACGTATTTCAGGAGAGGATAGATATTTTCTTTAACATTGTTATTCCATAGACTAATATTCTGCATTTTACTTGATTCACAAGTGTAAGCTAAAGAAGTGCAGGAATGATCAATAACAGATGCTAAGGGATCTAATTACAGAAACTGACATAGTCACATTTTTAAATGCAAGCACACTAGTTTATTTAGAGACACACATGCACTTTATATTCATTAGTCTTTAATATGCACCAACATGGATTAGAAAAATAAAACAGTGTGTGCCTTGAGATCTGATTTCACTGGTACCATCTTATATTGTGTTTTGGCCAGGCAACTACATAAGGAAGTTTTTTGTTTGACTACTTTGTGAACGTCTAGTTGGTAAAGTTTTCAGCATTACAGTTGGATTCAGTTTTGTAGGACCATAAGCTTTATTTATATTTAAGTCTTCTACACCCCTGACACACTCCACCCCCCCCCACACCCCCACACCCCCCACATTTTGCTTACCACTTAGAGGCAAAAAATCAAATCAAATCAAATCAAATCTAAATGTTTCTGGCTTCATAATACCTTTAAAAGTTTTAGGTTTTTTTTAAGTCCTTATGACATCATTTTGCAAACTTGTCTTTCAGATTTCAGGAGAGGATCCAGTTCATCTAAAGTGAGCAAGCAACTGAGGGTTTATGCTGTCTGTTAGAGTAGGCAGTGTCCTTCAAAAGGTAAGTGATAAAGTTTCTATATAGAAACTTTTATATGATGTCCACATTGAGAACCTGTCTGCTGCAGCATTAACTGCCCAAATTAAGTAACTAAACCTCAGCATCTAAAACCTTCTTTAAGTTTTCAGATCTCTTTTCTGTTGATGATGTCCTTGCAATGTCAGTCTTCATGGAACTGCTTCATCAGCTACCTAAAGAAGAGAAACAAATCAGGTGTCCTGGTGGAAGTCACCATATATTTCTAACCTGGGAATTCCAAATTATTTGGAGATTGGATTTTAATATATATTCTATATTGCACATATATACACATTTAAATGTTTTCTAAAATGCTGCAAGCCAACATTTGCAAATGATTTGTGAGTTTGGACCATACTATCTTATTCTATGCACAATTGAAAACACTTTAAAAGGGGTTGAACTTTCCAAGGGTGGATTTCACTTCTGTATTCAGATCTTTAGTTTCTCAAGCTTAATATCATAGCGTTGACACACACTGAAAACAGAGGCCCAAATATTTCTCTTGTCTTGTACTGCCTTATGTCTCTTTTAACATCTTAACAAATAGCCTATATTTTATTAAACTAAAAGTAAAATTTTATTTCTGTGTATATCATAGGGAACCGATGAATTTGCCATAAGCTATCACATGGACAGAATCAGGCATATTCACTGTATGTCACAAAACACACATTGTTATGGGTCTTCTTAATTCAAGTGAAAGGATTTCATACTTTTGGGGTAGGAAATTCCCTCATGCTATCATTATAAAAGCCTGAGTGGGAACACAAGAATCTTACAAGCACCATGAAGTTTCAGAGCTTACAGAAAAAATTTTGTCTTCCTAGGCACCTAAAAAATATTTTCATATGTTTTAACTGATTTAAACTCAGTCTTCCTGAGAACATCTTTTAACAAAATTCATTAGTAAAACCTTTATAGTGGTGAGCAACCTCCCTCCTCCCATTTCTTTACAAAGAAGATAAAGAGGCATAGTTAGACATCTCAATGTTTCCTGTTTTGTTTTTTTTTTAGTCAAGCCATCCGTGCTTTAAATTTTTCTGCTATTAATAAAAATCACTATTATAGGTTCTAATGCTGCTATAACTATGAAATTTAAACTTTTGTTTGATGAAAATCAGCAAAAAAAAAAGCATATTCAACTGACAAGGTAATGGTGCAGAGTTTTGGATGAGGAATCAGTAATATCATTTTAACTTATTTATTTTTACTTATTTACTTTTAAATGACATTTTCTAAAAATACTGTAGTTAAGAATGTCTCCTGAAAGGCCTGTACATATCAGCATGGAGTCTTTTTGTAATTCTCAATATAGTTTTGTTGAAATACAGACCTTTTTGCTAGCCCATTTTCTTACACTAGTATAAAAAAAAAAACAAAAAACAAAAAAAAAAAAAAAAAAAAACAAAACAAACAAACAACAACAACAAAAGAACCTTTTTACTGTCTATTTAATTCCCCTTGCACAGGTTATGCACAGATTATGCTTTTTTTTTTTTTTTTTTCTTCCCAGGGAATGAATTTGCAATGTAATTGTGGTATTGTGGTAAAGTTTCGCTTCATGTTCAGAAAAAAAAATAAAAATCTGTTCTGTAGCAGAAACAGGACATTCCAAGGTGTCCTGCCCTTCAAGTGTTTGTAAAGAGGCTGGTTCCTAGACACAAGTAGGCAGGAAGCAAAAATAGGTAGATTTGCATAACATTAATTTATAAGAGTTGACTGTACTTCAAATAAAGTTTTTCCTACCATCTAGATTAGATTCATCAGTAGCCAATCTAAATGTCTAATTGAAGAGTAGCTCTCTGAAGAGTCTGTAACTGTCGCTTGGCTTCATCCTTCTCTGTTTGTTCCTAAGGTTTCTTTCCTCTCTTGTTTTCCTTCTGACACAACAATGCACTCTATTTTGGGGTTGCTAGTCATGATTCCAGGAATGGGAATCTAACTCTTGAGTACAACAGGCTTTACATAGTAACTTCTTGGCAGAAATTCAGAAATGCTTTGACCAAAGAGAAGGAAAAAAGGACCCAGAATAAGGGTAGTTTTAAATTAAATACACAAAAAAAAAAAAAAAAAAAAAAAAAAAAAAGTGTTGGGGGGAAAAAAAAAGAGAAAAAAAAAAAAAGAAAAAAAAAGAAAGAAAGGGGAAAAAAAGAAAGAAAAAATACCTTTAGAACATGAAAGACTGAAGAATTGAGATAAATTGTAATATTTGTTTTTCATGCCAAATTGAAAGCTTTTTGCTACTCTATCACCAAGTATCATGAATACTAAGATACTTCTCTTCTAAATGTGTATGTGTATATGGGAACATTCTAAGCTGAAGCTTGCCAAACATCAAGTCCTTCTGTTTGCTCTCTTTTTAAAATTAACTCTTGATGGAGGAATGGTTCCATTCAGCAAGGGAAAGAGTCTAAGGTTTCCTGAAGTCTGGGGAATTAGCATAAGAATAGTCCTGGAAATGATGAACTGTCTAAAAAGATTATTCTGCTAACAAACAAATGGTTCACTGTTTGAGGGTACCTGCCTGGACCCAGCTTCTCTGGCCTCCCCCATTACCTCTATTCCCTCTAACACTGGAGAGACTTCTTTGGAGGCAGAGATGTAAAGGAAGTTTTGGGATTTTGGCACCTGAATGTGTCTCTTTCTATATTTTCCTCCACAAATTTCTTCCCTTTCTTTCTATTTTTTCTCCCGCTGTTTTGCCCCACAGATCACTCTTCTTGAAATGCCTATCCCAGCTAACAGGATGTGGCCACCTAATATGGTGCTTCTCTCATGCCTTCAAAAAGTAGGCACTCTCTTCAATTTTGTCTTATAATCACCCTTTTTGGTCTCTAAAAATAAATCTGTTTTCTCCCTTCCACGTTTACTGTGTCTCCTTCTATCTGCAAATTAGTTGAGAGAGAAAGAATAGGAATGTGCAGGTAACAACAAAAGACACTTTTCTGAAGAAATGACACACCCAGTTATTGCCAAGGTGAACTGTCCCTCTTTCAACATACATGTATCTGTTGCTAAACACAACAAAACAGCTATCACATTTTTAAAACAGTCTTGTTCAAGCTATTTATTAAAGTGTACTGTATATTTATGACTCCTTAACCAGAAAACCATACCCTAATGGATATATTTCAAGTTCCTGACCCAAGACCCTTAATTAACTGTAAAACCAACATTTTTATTCTTCTTCAGAGAAGTATTATATTAGCAGATTTGGAAGTTAGTTCTGAAGAGGACTGTTTTTATAGTACCACAGATCCTGAGGGGGGGAAGTCATTTTCTATTCCAAGAAAACATCCACCACTAGCACCAGTGAAAACCAGAGCTCTGATTGTGTGTGTGTGTGTGTGTGTGTGTGTGGCAGCCCTAATGACTAGTTTTCATTCCAAAATCTCAGAGCACCCCTTTCACCTGATGATTTTTCTTTGGTCTTCAGCACACTTCCTTTCCTGCTTCATCATTCATCAGCTATTAGGTCATTAATTTTAAATGGGAGACTCTCAGTTACCAACAGAGAATTTCATTGTAAATCAAAACTTCTCCAGCTGATAAGTTAATTTGTCAGTAAAGCAGCTTGGCAGTCCTTTTGTTTTGTATGGAATTTTCCAGACAGTCCTCATAGCTGACACCACAGAAATGAGGATTAACATTTACCATGGGCCTTCAGTCTTGAGGGAGGTCCTAAAAGAAAACACAGATGATATATTTTCCTCTGTGTCCCTAAGGTCTCTATACCTACAACTATCTCTGTTCTACTGTCTGATGGAATATGTTTGATCATACTGCCAATGTATGGATGTATGCCAAAGAAATGTGTATGGCCATTAAGGAACACTTGTTCTCTGGCTGAAAGGGCCCCTTTACACGTCTGCTTTGAAAAATTTGCACAAAAGCTTAATCTTTGAGATATGACAGCTAACAAACTCATTATAATCCATATGGGGGAGGGAGTAAGTGGGATACACCATGGAGACCAAAAAACTCAGATGTCCACTAAATCTTCACATCAAAACAGCAAACAGAAAAAAACTTTGGAGCTAGTGAAATGAGCTTTTTATCAAACAAGGCATAGATAGTTGTGCTGGGGAAACTACACAACACAACACAGCATCTGGGATGTGGAGCTTCTGTTAAAAGCCATGTGGAGCCCCGTGAAGCTCAGTAAATTGAAACATGATGAATTAGCATGAACTTCACTGACTGAAGAAAGCTTACTAGCCAGATCATCTCTCCTGTTGTGACCAAATTTCTCCCTAAGCAAACTGTAAGGTGAAGGAAAGGGAGTGGAGTAAGCATGTGCTTCCTTTGGTAATGGTCTAACAGCATATAGACTGTGTCAGTTAGATTAGTCTGGCTTTGGTCTAAATTAGTGTGGGCCTGACATGAGGAATCAAGAACACATTTTCTCATTCCTTCTATGATATACAGAGCTTTGGTATAGCAAGGTGCTTCACATAGCACACGTTCCATAAACATCGTTGTTTTTTTCTTTTGTTTGTTTGGTTGGTTTTTGTTTTGTTTTGTTTTGTTTTGTTTTAAGTGATCTTCACCTCTCACATCAGTGTGCAAGTGTGTATGGACAAGCGAAATAATGACAAGTCACTTTTCCATTTCTATTTGTGACGTTACGTTATGACAGCTGTCCAGTGTAGCCTTCTCCAGTGTTGCTCTAATGGCCTTAAAACTAACCCTTGCTCTAATTCATGTTGATTTGCATGCGGAAGGGACTAGCAGAACTTGCCAGGAGGAAGAATGGATGGAGACAGAACTTTGGATAGCTTCTGCATGTTTGCTTTTTCATTCTGAACTTCTAAGGAAAAGGAAAAGCAGGGTATGTGCCTGTGCATTTATTCCTGGGAAAGGCCACTGGTGATGGAAGGCCACAATGTCTATGGAAGACCAGCAGTGACTATTCTGCAAACAAATATCTCCTTCCTCTGCTGCTCCCTCACTGATGCTCTCCTATGTCCTTTATACCACAGCATCACCACAGTTGTCCTTTTTTCTTTCTCTATTTCATTCTGGAAACACAATTCAGTTCCCATTTCCAGGTAATGTTTGAGGCTGTCACTTCCATTCTGTGGAAGTGAGGGAACTGACCTCCATTCTAAGCACCCTGGCCCTTACTCCTTCTTGGCCCTGGACTATCAGGATCACGGTTCAGGCAGCTGAGTATTAATTACAGAGCCATGCAAGAGAGGAGGCCCATGGTAGTGGAATTATTGCTGATATTTGAAAATATTCTGACTGCTTTTAGCCACAGGGCCTGATTATGTTAGCAAGCCACATGCAGACCTCCCATTAGCTCTCTGGGTGTTCCACAAGCAGGCAGACGGGGAATATCAGCCCCTCTCAGAAGTATCTAGCAGATCTGCATAGGACTATGAATGACACATACCAACATGTGATTCTTCACATGTAAGGCAAATTCAGCCTTACTGCTGAAGTGTTGCAATAGATGGAGAAACGAGCTTCTCAGATCCTTTCCCAGATTTTATGATGCAGTGTAGTTAACTAGGAATGGAAAAGACAGTCAAGTCACTGGTAGCTGCTCATATGGAATTTTGATGCATCTGTAAAGGGGAACGAAGTCAGCTTGCAGCATACTTTCAGCTATCGAAGGCATGCTGGGCAGTAAAGCTAATTGTGTTACTCTGTGTTCAAATAAAAAAGCTTGAAAGCAGTTCTGTCTATCTACATGAATATATGCATAGAGCTTGTGTATATGACTACTACAGTGAAGTTAAAATATCTGTCAAAAGAAAAAAAAAAAAAAAAAAAAAACAGGAAGAAAGAAATATGTCAGTACTATCTCATGGGGAATTTTCCCTCCAGTTTGTAAGCAGAAATATCCTCCATTCATTTGTCCTTTAAGACATTTTCAAATAAATGGTTTCTTGATCATAAAACAAACCACGACATGCACACACACACACAAACCCTACCAATTCAAGACACTCCATTGCATATGCTGCATCTCAAGGGAAAAGATGAGACAATAAACAGCACAACAGATGCTATTCACGTTGCTTCACGCACTGTTAAAAGGCTATCAGGCACTATAGTTCTGAGCATGGCAAAACAGCCTATAGACATAGAGGTGGATTGCTAATGATGTATCTTATTTAAGAGAATAAAATAAAAATGAAATTAATTACTTATACATTCACAGACACAGCATTAAAATATGTAATGATCATGAATTCTTTCTACCTCCGCCTTTACAATAAGATGTTAATGTGATGTTTCAAGAATATGGTAATTAATAAAGATTTCAGATTATTTGAAATTTCTGAAATAAAACGTCTATGCAAAATAACAACCTTGGTAAAGGCTTATAAGGAATATCTGGAACTGTGCTAGCTTTGAATCATGGAGTTTCAAGGGAATTTTTTATTACAGCTTTGGCTCCAGTGCACTCACACCATGTGGTTTTTTGCTTTGAGTTTTAGGTTTGAATGGACCAAGTACTTCAAAGCAAGACTCTAAATCAGGAAAATGCACTGAGTTTCATATGCTTTCCACTCAAAACCATACCTTGGCCCAGATTCCCTCACAACTGAGGCCAGCCTTGCTTGAAACTCAGCCCACGTTTTTTGAAAACGTTTACAAATCCCATCAAAACTGGCCTGAGTTCCAAGTTTGTAATAAAATCCAAACCCAAGAGTTCTGCTTGGCTTCAAATGTCTCTCTGTTCTACTAATTTCCACTTGTTTCCGTTAAAAATTAAAAAAAAAAAAAAAAAAAAAAAAGTATTTTTTGCTGATTTCTGCCTGTTGCACTGGTGAATCTGTAATAACTCCATAAACTCATCCAAGTTACTTCAGATTTGCACCAGGTTAAGTGTAAGCAGGTTCAGTAGAGGTCTTGTTAAGACAAAGGTGGGAAGCTGGATGTATTCTAAGGCTAAAACTCACAAACACAATGCATGGCTTTCTGTTAACAAAATGCAATTACACCCCGTAGGCTTCCACATATAAGCAACTCTTTCTGTGTTCAAATGCAGTGGTCAAAGCACCTCAGCAAGGTACAGTACCAAAGGGCAGCATCCCCCCTACCAAGTCTGGTCCTCACTAGCTAGGAGGAAGCACTCTGCTTCCTCCTGCCCCTCCTGCCAACACCAGCCTCAACTACTGGGTAAGCACACTAAGGGACTGCTGTCTGCTTTCATATCTGTCAGCTCCAGACAAGCAAGACTCAAACCATCGATGTTGACTAAGAGAACAGATGAAGACCATGCACTTGGAGATGCAAGACTGGGTGGGGAGCACAGGAGCCTGGATTTAGAGTGGCTTAAGGTGCCAGGAAGCCAACCTTGGTCTTGCAGAAACAGGATTGTGTGAACTCTAAAATTTCAGCATTCACCAGTCTACTATCTCACCATATATCAAAGACTTGCCCATGCATAAGCTATCCCACAACATTAAGAATCACCTTGCAACACAACACATCTGTCACCTGACCTGCCACCATGTTTTAGTGTCTGAGGAAAGTCCTTCAGAATCAAAAAGCCTGCAATGATCAGATACTGAGAATCCAGTCACCACAGCAGACAGCAGGTGTATCCCAAAGACAGATCTTAGTATGAACAAGAGAGATGATACTGCAACACCCACACAGGGATTGTATGATGGCAAAGCGATTTTTGTTTAGAAGTGCGGAGATATTTCTAGAAACCATTTCCAAATGGTTTAGAAACCAATTCTATTTTAAGTCAGATCACAGAATCATAGAATCATTAAGGTTGGAAGAGATCTCCAAGATCATCTGGTCCAAAATGCAGAGGCAGACAGATTTTTGGTGTGGGCACCCATCGACCGACTGTCCCCTTGGTACTCCCAGCATCATGAATGGTGATAGGGCAAGGAGTAATGGATTTAAACTAAAAGAAGATAGATTTAGATTAGATCTAAGGAAGAAATTATTGACTATGAGGGTGGAGAGGCACTGGAATAGGTTGCCCAGAGAAGATGTGGATGCCCCATCCCTGACAGTGTTCAAGGCCAGGTTGGATGGGGCTTTGAGCAACCTGGTCTGGTGGAAGGTGTCCCCGCCCATGGCAGGGGGCTTGGAACTAGGTGGTCTTTAGGGTTCCTTGCAACCCAAACCAATTTGTGATTCTGTGACCCTGTGAATCCTCAAGGTGAAAGCTCACCCTGACCCTGTTACATTGCAAACAGGCTGGACTCGCACAGTCCTGCCTCTCAACAACAGTCGTTTCGGCTCTGCATTTAGTTCTCTCCTGTTCTGTGGAGTGGAAAGGGAGCTAGCTGAGTTCCTATGAGACTATGAAACCAAGCTGAGGTGGGTTGTGTTTTCATCCTTATTCAGCAAATGAGGTTTCCTCTGTCTGTCTCACACCCTTCTTCACCTTATCCTTCATTACCCCCAGATTATAAACGTTCAGTTAAATAGCATGCAATTCTAAAAAGTGCCTGCTGCCCACAACAGAAACCCTTCCCCATGCTGAAGCACTGTTAAGTGCCTCCGGCATTGCTCCCACACTTTTCTTTTGCTCAGTGCAGGTCCAGCCACAGCCCCAAGCAGCTCCAAGCCACCCCTCCACTTACTCCCCTGACTCTTTTCTCAGGAGAAATTTGAGGCACTGGGGAACAGCTACCTGAGGCCACAAGCCACTTAGAGATGCAGTCGGGAAAACAAAGTAAAAGCCATGAGAAGGCAGCACCCCCCGCCCCCCCAGCGCCCCCCTCCTTATCCTCCTCCCCCAGGCCCACCCGAAGAGGCAGGAGCGGGAGCCCACTGCCGTGCCACAGAGCTGTTTGATTGCCTAAGCCTGGTGGTCAGACAATAGGACCAGAAAGAATGGCTGCTTCCTTCCTTCCTGTCGAGTGTTCTGCCTGAGTGAGCAAATTCAATAGCACTTCGCTTCGCAGCAACACCAGGCCCTCGCACAGGCGAAAATCAACAAAGAGCCATTCTCGGGCATTTCCAACTGCACCTAAGCCAAGGCACTGAGCTGTGGAGCCATCCGGCGCGGGGAGGGGGGCACAGTAGACGTCGCTCGAGGGTGTGCGGCCAGGCACAGTAAACATCCACATTATTGTTTATGGCAAAGAAACATTTATTTGATTGCATTTTATTTTTTTAAATCTTGGGCACTGAGCGATTTGGTTCGGAATCCCGCCCCAGACCCTGCCGTTTATTGTGTTGCATGTGTTGGTTTTGTTGTTGCTTTGTTTTGTTTTTTAAGTGCTGCTGAATTTGCTGTTTTAAAGCCTTCCATACAGGCTGGCCAAAGGATGCTATAAGGTATTCAGGGGTAACTAAACTCGGGAAGGTGACACAAGGGTTGCTGTGTGCAAAACCTAAGCCTGGTGTTTTCTTCCGATTCCAGTAGTCACACATTTGAATCACAGGCCAACAGTGAAAATCGAATAGGTGTCAGTCAAGGAAAATAGCCATGAAAAGCAGGTAAGCAGATGACAAAGACTGTTCTTGAGTGGGTAATGATAATGATAATATCATTATAAAATAAAAAAGATAATGATAATAGATTGTGGGTTTTATTAGTGTCAAGTTCTCTCCTGCCTTCCAGTTCAGCACTGTGCCAGAGGGAGAGGGAACATTGTGTCACCAAAAAGACAAGGAGCTGGGATGCATATGCCCAGAGCTGCCAACCAGAAGTCATGCTTTTTGTAAGCACTGAGCTTTCAGATCCTTAGGGCTCCAGAACAAGGTTCAGTGCATGCAGTTTTCCCTGTGTGAAAATAAAGAGCGCACTCAGTTCCCCTGCTGCCTCCTCAGCATAATTTGTACATTGCTGTGCAGAGTAACAGTTGGTCCCTGTGGGATTCCAGTGCATACACAGCAAGGCATCTCATCTTGTACAGGCATGGCATAAGAGGTGGCTGTACCAAGGGATGTATTATTGGGAACATCTGGGTTTTGTTGATTCAGCATGTGTGAGAAGAGGAAGGGGAAAGTGCAGAAAGTATCTCAGAAAATAAAAGCTTACACGGGATCTTTGGAGTGATCTCTCCCCCTTTCTCTCTCCTAAAAAGATAGATTTTTTTGCTTTTTGTCTTTAAAATGAGCAAAGTAAGATTGTGCACTTGCCTGCTGCATCTGTTTTCTTAAGCAAAGACCTGTTTGTTTTTCCCATTGTGTCTGAACCATATTTGAAACAGACCACTGAGCCAAGTTACATTAAGCCTGTTTCTTTTCTTTTCTACTTCTGAACTATGACAGATTATCCTAACCCATCTGCAGGCATGATTAAAAATATGAAAATCATTTTTACTTTTCTTTTGAACTTCCTTTGATATAGTATTTGCTGTCAGATAATCTATAGAGTTTTAACATCTGGTAATGTAAAATAGTATGTTGTTGCAGCTGAAGAAAGAGCTATTTAGATATTTTTATAGCAAGTTTGTTGTGGCATCCAATACTGCAATTGTGGCTTTAGTTTACAATAAACTTGTGGCAGTACAGCTATAACTAAATTATTCATTTTTATGCATCAGAACACAGTTTACAACTGAGGAAAAAAAAATCTCAGCTCGGAAGATCTTTATTAATATATACATACTGCTTACATACTTACGATAAGTGACAACCAAATGTTATCACCTAATCTTAGGAAACTAGCTCAGACAGCTTTCTGTTAAGCAATAACCTGTAAGTGAAAAAACACTGTTTCAGTCATTGCGCAGTGAAGGCTAGATTACTGTAGCTGAAAGATTTTTTTCTCTCTCCAAGATGTCTCAAAAGCAACATGTAGAGGAAAATTAACAATCGAAGAAGGGCATCTGTATGGGTTTTCATCTTTTAGAACTGAGTATCAATGAAAATTCTTACAGTTTCTAAATACAGCTGATATAGTTGTATCCATTCATGTTTACATTTTGATTCTCTACAGGAAGCTAACAGCCACTAACTTAACATGAGGCCCAGCCCTGGTTCAGTTTGCTTTGGTTTGCCTTGGTTGTATTAACTAGTACAGGAAGCTCATGATACCTTTCAGTTGGCTTACTTCTAGCAAAAGTACTAACCTAAGAGGATGTGGTATGCATCCCAATTAATTTTTATCCAAATTCAGGCAAAACTTCCCAAAGAAAGCACTATGTTAGGATTTGTCCTGTGGGGAAAAAAAAAAAAAAAAAAAAAAACACCGAAAGTCACCACCTCCAGTCTGTACCAGTCTGTACCAATCTTGTCCCAGATTTTATATTTGTAAGAATTTTGTTTACACTGTTCCTTATTTGATATTCTGTGGACATGATATGTACCTTCCTTGCTCACTTCAGCCAGAAGCATGCATCATCATAAGGAGATTTCCAGCCTCAAGTTTCATGTTCAGGTATGTCACGTTAACTCTGAGGGCAAAACCAAACACACAGACCCTGACATCTGGGAAGGTGGTTGTTAAACATCAATAGCTCAGAGTCCTTCCTTTTAGCAACTTCTGTTCTTTGAAAATGGTCTGGTGGCTCTTTTTATTTTATAATCTCCACTGTAGTCAGGCTAGAGAGAGGTCAGATGAGTCAGATGCTGGTTAAATCAACAGAACTGAGATAATTTTTGACACTTATATAACCTCCCACTTTCATTTTAGTAGTTTGCTCATACCTCAAGCAGTATCCACTACAACTTCCTATAGAGTTCTCGGGAATATACTATTTTAGACTGTATAGTAAATACTCTAATTAACCTCATTACATCACATTTCTTACAGTCATTCTATGCATTTATTTTCAGATCACACTTGTGTGGTAGAAAAATATTTTTTCCCAACTACTTCAGTTGGGAAGTTTGGCAGCAGAAAGAATAGGCACGTGAGAGTTGGTGGTACCCAGACTAGCTAAAGCACTCGTGGAAGAGTTGACAAAGCCATTTAGGATGCACAAATCTGCCCAGGACACTTAGTATTTAACCCATATTGAAGCAATGCTACTGCAGTGATTCCCATCTGCTGTCTCCAATTTATAGTAAATGGTTTTCTGAACTATTTAAAACAAAGTTGTCACAATGGTGCTTTTGATTAAAATTTTTATAGGGGGACACAGTAGCCTTTGAAAACAGTGGGGGTTGACAGTGGTCTGCTGGTAACTCTAAAAAGTTCAGGAATGCTGAACTTTAAGGTTAGGTTGTCTGATTGCAGTGCAAATATATGCTAAGTGACTTGCCCAAGGTCATTTGTATTATGATATCTATAGTAGAGCAGGCACTGAACACTGATTTTCCATAGCTGTGGTTAGTGCTCTAATCTCTGCTATGAAAAGAAAAAATATTTTCTAATCTGACTAAGTATGTTGAATTGTATTTTAGGCAAAGTTTAACTGGCAATACAATATACATAAGTAGACTAATAAGCATATCAAGAATCTCCATCTTTACTTCTTCCCTATGTGAACACTTGAACTGAAATAGGAGTTCATTTTAATTTACACTTTTTTTTTTTTTCTTTTTTTTTTTTGGTGAAGACTCCAACCCAAGAATTGAAACAGGACACACTTGTTTCCAAATAAGAGGAATCAGAAACAGTTTTGCATAGAAATAGTGAATAGTGAATTCTGACTTGAAACCACTTGTGTTTCTGCTACATGAGAAGGTTGCTCTTGGTTAACTGAAGAGGTGGTTTAAACTAATCTAGTTAAACTGCATTTAATGGCAGGTGGAGGTCTGTTACGCATATTTGGATTAAAGAGTTTGCAACTATTTAACATGGTGACTTTTGAAAAACTGTGCATGACTTTGTTCTATAGACAAAGACTGATATTATTAGGGTGCATGTTTCTGCATAACCCCAATGTCAGAACTCGGGGGAAGCTCTTCTACTTCAGATTTCCACTCTCTTGTTTTCCATAAGCTAATAAATGGGGCAGACTGCCCTTCTCAGGGAGCTTACTGACTTGTCTATATTGGTTATACACTAATATTGCAAAATCACTTATGATTAATCAATATCAATAATCAAAAAAAAAAAAAAAAAACAAACAAAAAAACGACTCTCGTCATTCTAAGAGATTTCCAGTCTTTCAGTATCTGAGAAACTGCAAATACATACATGCTTTCTTTTTCATTTTTCAAATGGAAAGGAAGGAAAACTGTCTTTAAATGGTTACATTTTGGTTGGGTCTTATTGAAACAGAATTTGAAGAAGAATTTGAACACTTAGAAGAAATAAAAATTTTGGAAATTGTCACTAAAGAAAGCAAAATCTAATAACAGCAGTGATGTATAGAACCTTACTCAATGGATGATAGTCTAAAGCAGCAGCCCTTTTCATATCCAAGAGACTGCAGTGCAGATACTTGTGGAAACCTATACAAGAGCAAATGGATGAAGTATAATACTGTAGTAACATATTGTAAGGTATGGCATAAGCTCAGACAGTAGGGAGACATTAGCAGGTAAGCTGTTTTTCATCTTTACTCACAGGGTGAGTTGTGGACCCAGATCTGAAGATCTAATACTTACATGCTTAATTGTATTAAAAGCAACTTACACCTGTGTAAGAAAAATGCCCCTTTTGCAAATCCACTTTTTGGATGTGGAGTTAGCATGAGAATTATTGTCATGCAATAGTTTATGAAATGGAAAATGACTGCCTACATGTTTTGTTGCATCAGGTGCTTTATGCAGTTGTCTGGTTTACCATGCAACAAAGTACAACAAGCTGATATACCCGGCAGCATGAAATGAAAGTGCTCCATATTAAGAAGTGCAAACAACCCAACCATTTTTAAATATAGGCAGAATCTGTAATAAGCAGTAAAAACGCCATGCCTCTCATGGCTAATGAGTATTCCCATCTGTAATGGTCTGCCACATCCCTGGTTAATTAGAAACTAAATTGCTAACATCTCTAATTATTCATAATGACATTCTTTTACTTCTGTTAAATTAGTTATAAAAATGATTAGCATAAGAAATGCACAGCTTTGAAATACTAGTCAATAAGTCAAAAAGCCTCTCTTTGCCTATTTAATCTAATGAAAGGTATTTTATCTCACATAGCATCTAAGTACACAGGCAAAATTAACCCTGTGAAAGTGAATGGTTTATCAAAGAAAAGCTGACTTGCACTGCTATCATTTATATGTATAGACTGTTTCCTTTAATAACGTATTCCAGAATACTATACATTGAATATGTTACCTAATTTTCAGGACAACATGAAAAACTTTGCAAAATATATGTTGTGTTTTAATGTATTAATAAAATGATGACCCAACTGTCTCCCAGGCTTTTCAGGCACTTGACTAACCTATTTGCTTAAAAGGTGTATATGAACAGGCAAGTTTTCACAGGGTGTCATTTTCCATATAATCAGGAGGGCTTTGTGCTAAATTGTATAAGAAAGCATTCAGGGTTAAAATTCAGCATGACTCTCCCCCAAACAACCCTTCCTGCACCTTCACCCCCACTCCCACTTAAACCCTTTTGGAGGTTCCTGCCCTCCCCTCCCTGTTCTCCTCTTAGAAGCAAACTCATCACCATTAGCACACAAATGCAAAATAACCAGCCTAGGCCTCTTCCCAGGAATACAAATTAGGGGCAGGTAGTTGAAGAGCTTAGAAAGCTGAAATAGCGAAGTTCACAATGAAAAGGATGAATAGATGAGAGACTGAAAGTGGGGTAAAGTGTTCAGCTTTTGTCATTTAAAGTGACGTCTTTAACTCTTTGCCTTCATGAGGCTGCTCTTCACAAAAATAATAATGAATTGCAATTAAGACCTGAAGGACAAAAGGGAATTATGTGCAAGGAAAAAAAATATGATGACATTAAGATTATTTTTTTCCTTCTGCAGTTTATGAATATCCATCTGGAAAGCAGAGAGGATAGTTTTTGAACTGTCATTGTTTAATGTGACAATGGTACCACTGTAGATAGTGAAACCAATGATGTCATCAAAGCAGCTGGAGAAAAGTTTGAGATGGCACATCAGATATGCTAAATTTATGTTGACTCCTGAATCTCTGTACATACTTCATGTTCTATTCCATGTTTTTAGGCCAAGTTACTGTTTCTCACTGAAACAGAAGATATTTTAGGCTTAGAGTTCTATTAAGTTTAAAATTATTTGGCATTCATTTATGAAAAGCCTTTGGGAATTTAGGTCTCATTGTCTCAGATTCACCTGCATCTCTGAATTTGTCCTCTGCTAGAACAAAGTTCCATTTTGTAGCATAAACCTTTGCTCACATCAGTAAGAGTAAGGGCTTTAAAAGTCTTCTTTGAAATGTATTATTTGTGGATACAGTATCCCACTGTTAGTGTAAAGTAGAATAGTTCTTGAAGAGGAGCAGTTCTTTAAACAAGCCCTCTGATCCATTTGAATGTGGAGTTTGGAAGGGGACCCAAATTAGGTACAAAATCTTTGGTCTATATTTTCTCTTACTTCTCAAGTTGTTAGATCTCTTTGGAAAACCTAGAACCTTTGGAAGAGTTCTGTAAATATTTCTCCCATTTATTAATACAACAGTATTTTCAAAGCAAATTTGCTCATTTGATCTTTATTTTAACTCATAAAAAGTACAAAGCCAAAGCAGGCCATGTAGGATGGATCCATGTGGAACTCTAGTATTTGGCACAGCATTGCATCAGTACTTAAGCAGCAATGTTACCAGTGGAATCTGGAAATGATGTCTTTTAAATGTTGACAAGGAAGAACTAAATTGCAAAAATAAAAATAAATAATGAACCCTCAAATATTTATGATAAAAAGATAAGTGAAATTAGAAATCCTTTGTGTATATGACTAGAGAATAACAAATAAGTATCATTCTGACATTTGTCGGCCTCAGGATTATAAATCTATTTTCTCTTTTTATCTGGGATGTTTGTGTTTTTTTTTATTAGTGCTAGTACATCACTGAAGACATTAATGGTTCCTCATGGGACTGTAGTAGCCATTTTTACTATGCAACATTACTGAATTTAATAACAAATATGCTTTAGGAAAATTTTGCCAAAGGACACATTCATGCAACACTTCTGACTTCAAAGTATGGAAGCTTATCCAAAGTTACCAGGACCTTTAATTTTATGAAAGACAATTGAAAATTTCACAGGCTGTCTTGTACTTCCTGTACCAATAGCCAATATTTCTTGCTTATATTTTACAAATATCAAAGTTCAAGTTCTTCTTAAAATCAGAAGAAACATATTAAAATAGGAGAATAATGAAGAAAATAAAAGATGACTGAGCACTCCTATATTAGCTTTTCAAAAGAGTTTACGTCAATTCCAGCTATTGCACTTTCATGACAGTTTATGGGTGTGGGAGGAAAAAATCCCATTTTATTTGCATTGTTTTGCCTGTTCTCTTTGTTGAGGATTTTTTAGTTCCAGGATGATTACTTGACATTCCATATTCATTGTTTACTGCGACATAAAAAAAAAAAAAAAAAAAAAAAAAAAAAACTATTTAGCAGCTTTAGGGTATGTCTACAGGGACAGGTACAGGCAGATGCAAGCTTGTCTGTCTGTTCTTCAAAATGGCCAGACATGAGCCAGCTCTCATCCAAGTCATATATAGACACATTCACATGGCACTTGCGTTTGAGGTAAAAAACGTAGTTGAGCAACCTGTCTGCAATTACTTGACTTCGGACAGGAGCTTGCTCTGTCTGACCAGGTCAGGGCATAGCCAGAGGATCCTGGGTCTTCTTGGGCTTGTCCAGCTAGTCAGGCTGCAAAAAATCTTCCAGTACTAATAGAGGCACAACAGTGACAGCCGAAAACAGCACTATCAATATCCTTAAAATGTAAAGGATAAAATCTTAAGACATATTTTCTTTATGGTAATACAAATTTGGGTGTTTTTCAACAATCGCACAGCTATTAAAAAAAAATGAAATAAATAAACCTTTCAATCTTAGAGAAGATTTATCCATTGCAAGATGTTGTGATTAATAAAAATAACAAAAATCACAATAACAAGTTTTTGTGGTTTTCTTTATTTGACCATTTCTTTGATTGTTTTTTAAAATATATTTCAGTACTTTGTTTTGTCTTGTATTAAAAATAATAATAATAATAAAAACCTAAGGTGCTAAGATTTTGTTGTAGTTAGTGGAAATATTAACATTCATTCAGAACTATTCATCTTCCTTAGTGTGCCTAAATAACTGTTTCTAACTCTGTGGTCTATTCCATCTTGAAACCCCTCACTGAAGTCAATAGGAACTGAACACATATCAGAAGTAAAATTTTGGAGCTTTGTGATTTCTAGACCATTTTTAAAAGCTTCTGAAGGAGCACTCATATAAAATACATCTGTGTAAGCCCCATAAGAACAAAAGTGGGTATTATTTAAGAACCTCACTGAAATGCAGCGGATCTGGAATAAATCAGGAAGAGTTTGGAATGGATTCATTGGAAGGGTGATGCTTCTGTTTAGCTTTCCATTTTTTTTTTTTTTTTTACGGGAAGAATTAGAAATGTCATTTGGCAGATGTCTATAATGTTTTTGGAACTAGAAGGAAATTTGGCTTTTCCATTTGGTGTGGGTGGATATTCCTCTAGGCCACATTTAACATGTAAAATGAGAGAGGTGGGTTTGAAACCCTTCCTAAATGGACACCTGTGGCTGCATGTTTTGCAGACTTACCTTAGAATTACCTCTGCCAGCAACCTGCATACCTGATCCATATATTACCCCTAGGGAGATGGCCCTTAGCATCAGTTTAACTTTTTTTTTTTTTTTTTTTTTCAGTGTCAAGATTAAAGCCAAAAAAAAAAAAATAAATAAAGTATCAGGATTCAGAGCAACCAGAAATCAATAGACTAGATAAACTGGTTTATCTTCTTGGCTTTTTCCTTCTTTGCAAAAGAGTTATAAACACATTTTACCCAGCCAAATTCACCAAATTCTAATAGTACATCTAGCCTTATATGCATTGAGTGCCACTAAATATATCTTGGGTTTATGCTTGACATTATCTTTGATGGCTGTCCTATCTGTCCTATCCTGAGCAGGATGCAATTCCAGGCTTTCTGGACTTGGGGGCTGCTGTTTTAAAACTAATAATAATAACTGACAAAGGAAAAGGGAAAGTTCATATATAATGCAGAAGACTACAGGAATCTTCAAACAGTACCACACAGTACGAAGTGAAAAGTTATTACATGAATAAGATACAGAGGGACTTAAATATTTCATCAAACACATAGATGTCTAAACAGTCTAAATGTACTGTGCCCCAATATTGACATAGGTCTCCCTTCCCATGAGAGGAAACTCTAAAAGCTAAAATCTGTTGTTATTCATACATGTACATTTGCCTTACAGCAAAAAGATGTTGCTGCTAAGATTCTTGTATCTTGCATCATTCTTGAAAATTCTTGCAGGAATTGGAACTGCAAAGACAAGAAAACCAGTTTAGTTAATTTTCTTTTCTGCAACTTGACAAAAGCATACACAGGAATAAAAGAATAATAAATTTCTACAGAAAACAGTGAAGTTTGGTGCAGAAAACCTAGAAACATATGTACCCAGTTAGATGAATTTGCTTTGTGCTGCACCTGAGCTAATAACCCCTGCTGAGAGGTTCATAGTACAGGTTAAGTGCTGCAACACAATCAAGGAATTATAGATCAAAGCATAGATCAATCAGTGTACCTTCAATCCTCATAAATATATTAAAGTACATCTATAACAATCCATTTGCAAGTGTTTAGGGTGAAATTAATCTTAGCTTCTTTGGTCAGCTAAACGTTAGATTTATAGTCCGACTGTGGAACTCCTTGCTGAGGTATATTGTAGACAATAGTTTTAGAATTGTTTAAGAAAGTGGGCTTTAGAAATTAATAGATGGGTCTAGAAAGGCTGTTAAAACACTACATTGGGTACAGGAAGCTTCTGGGTTGAAAATTGCTTAGTTATAGGAGATTGTTCCCAAGGAAGTATCTGCACCGGCTGGAAAGTTTTTATGTGCATCTACTTCTGTAGGCAGTAGCATACAGGGCCATATGAATCTATTTGTCTGACTAAATGTCACTGGTCTTATGTTAGACACATTCATGTTGTTCCATTAGAGTCAATGGAGACATAAGCACTTCCACAGGATGTTCTAGATGTAACAATCATATGTGCAGCTGATTTAAAGATTATTATTGTTTTTGTTATTGTTGTTATTATAAGAATCAGAAGCCTGTAAAAGGAGGCAATAATCATCTATCTGCATGTTGTGGGTAACGTATCAGAATAGAGACTCAGTAGGAAATCCTTCACTGAGATTGTTTAGGTACAGCTTAGACAAATATCTGCAAAGAGTGGTTGCAGTACACGTAGTCCTTTTTACTCTAAGTGATTATATTAAATGACTTTTAGTGATTCAGTACAGTCCTGCCTTTTTCTACATGCCTGGAAAAGTTTCACTGACACTGTTATCGGACAGTGTATTTTGCAAGCCATGAAACAACTTTCTATTGACATTCTGTGTTCATGAAAGCTGTGTTCAGGAAATTATTTTTGAAAATAACAGAATTGTTCATCCCCAGAGATAAAACTGTGAGAAGGTGTGAGATGTGCAGTTTTCATGTATATTTAGCATATTACACTAAAAACAGTGAACAACAGATGGTGGAAAACTTTCATAACCATCAGAACCATAAACTATACTTGTTCCCATTAAAAAAAAAAAAAAAAAAAAAGGCAATGGTCAATGCCCTTAAAACAGGTTAAAATTAATCCATAAAATAAGGGAATTTACATTCTATTTCTCAACTTGTATGCCATATAGTCACTCAAAATGATTATGTAGCAGTTAAACAAGTAAGAACAGGATGTAGTAATTTAGCTACTAGGGGTAGGATCTGTTCCAGAATCAGACGTCTAAATTTAGGAAGCAATAAATGCAGGTGTCTAAGCTAAAACAAAGGAGATCTAGTCAATCCAGTCAATGAAGTCTAGAGTGCTATTCATCTAATTTAGGATGTTTTATAAGGCACACAACCTTCTGACTCAGTTGATCCTTTAATTATTCAGTTGCCTTTGATCCTTTGATTGTTCAGTTGCACATATACCTAATGCCATACCTGGACTTCACCTGCCATTCCTGATGGTCATACCAGACTCATACAAATATCATTGATACTCTTGGATAACTCAAATGACATGAAACACTGAAGTGTGACTGACTGAGTAGACTGTCAGAGGAACTTAGATCTTTCACATGCAGACATCTGCATTTAATAGAGAACCTTGCCCTAAATTAATTATTTCAAAATTAATACAGAATTTAGAAATAGTAATCTTTTCACTTTTGTTTTCAAGAACAAAATCACAATCTTAAAATATTGCTTGGATTTGGTTATGAAGTTATGTGCTATATCAAATAGATAAAAGATCTAAAACCAGCAGTGCTTACATATCCAAGTGATGTACAGATTAAGAATGTGAAAAGTAGTTTGAATGCAACATTTTACATATATGAATGTGAAGAAAAAATCTGATTGCAAAAATAAGTACAGTGTCAGATTCATTTTGATCAATCTTACAAATATAGATGTCTCCATCTGAGATACACAGATTCCCAGTGACGTTGCAGATGCCCCACCCCTGGAAGTGTTCAAGGTCACGACCTTGAGAAACCTGATCAAATGGAAGGTGTCCCTGCCAGCTGTAGGGTACAGCTTACAATCTACACATGCATCTACACTTGATATTTATTGCACCAAATGGGTGGTTTTTGTTGCAAATTTGCCTTGAAATCTACATTAGGAATCTTCTAATATACACAGAAGGTGTGCTTGAAGCAGTTCTGCTCCTGGTGGAGCCAAGGGCATTGTTGTGCCATGGATGTCATCCACAGCACCTCACTTGCAATGTGGATGCAGGGTAATTCAGCAGTTACCTCTCTACATAGGATAGGAATGCAGTGTGAATCAGCAACTGACACCAACTTTGTTGCTGCCAGTGAGTATGCAATGTCAAAATGCAGGACTAGAATCATAACAGGTCACAGCAAATCTAGCCCTCTCATTTACTCTTAGCTCTGTAACAGCTATAATGTAACTCTAAGATTAGTCACATATATGCACTAAAGATCAACGTCGTCAAAGGGTGGCCCATATAGAAATAAATGTGTAAACTGTAGACATCTGAAGTGAGATGATTTTCCATCTGTCCAGTGTTCTGTAGTGCCATAACTTCTTTAAAAAATACTTTTAATGAAGAGAGAGGAGAGGAGAGGAGAGGAGAGGAGAGGAGAGGAGAGGAGAGGAGAGGAGAGGAGAGGAGAGGAGAGGAGAGGAGAGGAGAGGAGAGGAGAGGAGAGGAGAGGAGAGGAGAGGAGAGGAGAGGAGAGGAGAGGAGAGGAGAGGAGAGGAGAGGAGAGGAGAGGAGAGGAGAGGAGAGGAGAGGAGAGGAGAGGAGAGGAGAGGAGAGGAGAGGAGAGGAGAGGAGAGGAGAGGAGAGGAGAGGAGAGGAGAGGAGAGGAGAGGAGAGGAGAGGAGAGGAGAGGGTGCAGTGACTGCACATTAACTTTGTCTCACATCACACTGCCACTTTCCTGTGCAGGGAAGCTAATGTGTAGAAGTATAGCCTTTCAACCACTAGGACTGTATTATTACATATTTTACTTCTATACTTCAACAATATCACCCTGCTAAGCAGGTAGGCTGGATTCAGCTAACTGTTGGCCAAAATCTTGGGCAAAAGGAAGTGTTTTTCTCCATTCAGCAAAGTAGAAGAGAAGTATTTTACTTTTACTTATTGACATATTGGAGTTCATATCTGTTCTGGATATCTCAGGGCTGGTCTTCTGGGTACGAATGCTTACAGTCACCTAACCAACCTGCTAACTCTGCAGAACCATCCATAAGCTATAGCTAAGTAGCTGTGTTCACACTGCTGGGATTCTGGGGAACTGGTTGCAGTGTCTTATTGACTTAACTGTTTGAAAAGCTGACTTGAATTTTAGTAGAAAATCTTCTCTTAGAACAATGTAGAGAATTACTTTATCATCATATTTAGCAGAATTTTCAGCTTTGCTCTGATCAGTTATGTTCATTCACACTGAGACAAAATCATAGATCTAGCAAAACTCGATGAGTTGTTTTTCTTTATTTCTACACAAGTTTTCCAGAAAAAATTCTAATGGAGATGATGGACAGGATGGATAGTTGTCTGAGGACTGATAGTCTGTAGTAAACTGTAGTTGAGAGACACACAGTCAGATTCTCTTTCACCTACTCCAGGATGACCCAGCACAGCTCAGACTTGGCATAAATTACTGTTTCTCCAAAAGGTGTTAACAGCATATAGCTCAGGATATGGTTTCTGATGGTGACAACAGAGATGTTATTTAAAGAAAATACACAGACATGGCCATTTGTTGACAGGTTATCCCCCTCATGCCTCTCCTGCATCCACCACTATTGTGCTGGGATATTAGAGAATACACCCCTCCTATTCATTTTCATTTCTGATCAAGGATCTATTCTCTATAAAGGAAATATTGTACAGATATGTACTAAGTCCATGTTTTTGTTTGCTTGTTTGTTTTAGCATAAAATTTGCAAAAACAAAGGAGGTTAAGCCAGCCCAGAAATATGTTATGGTTGGCCTCTTGAAGGGGTTATCATTAATATTGATGGGACAGTGCCTATTTGTGAAGGCTGTTTGTCCCTGGAGATTGTGTTCTGTATTTTCTCAGCTAACTCTTGATTATGAATACATCCCAGATTGGCTACCACTTTTTGAAACTTTTCTAAGAGGTTTCTAAATAAACCTATAAGCAGGTTCTTGGCTTAGCAGATCCAGTCATTAGCTATCAGAGAAATACAGAATATTAGCCTATTATAGTCCTAATAAATGTGTAAGCCCTAAGACAGCTATCATTACAACCCCTATACACTGAAGGTGGGTGAATCCAGGATTGGACTGTGGTCAAGATTTCCATCTGTGCAAGGCAACATATATCTGAAAGCAGCAACAACTCTTTTACAATCACACTAACATATAAGAATCAAAAATGTAATTTAACCAAAAATATCTATAGTCCTGTGACAAGGTTTTTACATTGCTCACCAAAATGAAGTTTATTTATCAAATCTTCTAGGATGTGCTGTAAGGTGTGCTCCTGCTACTTTTTCCTGTCTGCAGCCAGTATTGGCATGCTTCTGAAATGCTGTCACTGTCCCTTCTTGCTTCTAGGCTAAAAATCAAACCGATGGTGCATGGGCAATGAAGTGGTGAGTACTTGGGAATACTTCTTGTAGTTACTCAAAAAGAGTAGAAATGTTTTAATAAACAATGCTTTATGCTTTTTAAGGCACAGATGTAAAATGTAAGATGGTTCGGAACATTCTCAGAGGTGTTAACCAGAAGCTCAGGCATTATCACCTCTTAAGAAAATTGGTTGGGGAGCGCTACTTGTTTTCTTGTGCTTTTAAAACAAACATCTACTTATCAGATGGTAAAATCATGGTGTTGAGAGTGTGACCGTAGCTTTTGACGTATTGGTAGAGATAGTAAACATTTTCTTGGTAGCACAAATGACCAAGTCACATGCACTGAATTTCCAGCAGCTTTGACAACATTAATATTTTACCTTATGCTAATGATCATGTGTGAGCAAGCACTTGGCAGAAAACAGAGTTGTTGTTTTTTTTTTTTTTTTTTTTTCCTTACTACTGGAGACAAAAAGACAACATCCTCCCTCGCCTAAGACAAATTAATTTATTTGAGCTAGTGGAACAAAATCATCCAATACTTTCTTCTGGCCTGTTAAGAATGGAACAAAACATGAACTGGTGAGGTATCATAGATATGAAGGAGGAACTCAGTTTCTTCCATAAAAGAAATCCACAAATTATTTTAAAATATTTTTAAAGCTGTGGAAAGGTGGTAACAACATAAAGTAGGGAAGGTCAGTAGCCTCTCTGATTGAAATGGTAAAAACTCAGTGGTGAACAGTGACAAAAGCTCATCAATAAACTGAAGTGCTGATATTCTGTGGAAACCAGGTTCTCAATCAAGGCTTGGGAGCCAGTGCTTGTCTTTAAAATGAAATGAGTTTTGTATATGAGGTAGAAACTCTTCTGTTTTTTAAACCATAATATGTCCCTCTTCTCCACATTATCTTATTGTTTTTAATCACGTTATAGCTGAAGTTTGGTTGCAAAATTATAAAACAAACATAAGTATAAAGGCATCTGGATTCTGAACATTGTTTCTTCATCTTCTCTGTAACACAATAAAAAAAAAATCTCATAAAAAAAAAAAAGAAGCTTGTATATAGGCCAATGTATAGCATACAGACAATATAATAGGACATTATATAGACCTCAGCTTCTTATTCTTTTGCAGTACAGTCAGTAGTGGGTAAAGTAGTCCTTCCAACTTATTTATGTTGAATAGCTTCCATAGATCCCTAAATATTGTTTCATGTAATCTTATTTATCCTAGGAGACCAGGCAAGATGTTTTGTAAGGCAAGATATTCATATTCTGATGCTTAGTAATTAACTGCAGGATCCACATACTCAAGGCCTAAAGACGGCTTTCTACCACTATTAATCCACCGCCTCTTATTAAGCACAGATGATACTTCCCTATACTTATGGATTATTTCCACCTCTGAATCTTACAGAAACTGCAGAATTAACCCCAAATAGCCCAGCTTAATAATCAATGAAAAATCACCAAGTGTCAAAATACTGGCTCCCATACTGGTATAGCAATTGTAGTGGTTGTGCAGTTGTAAAGTCACAGCTTTTGAGAGCTGCTGTATCTGTCATGTACTACAGAATGGACCTGCCCACAAATCTCCTTCTTCAGTGCTCACAGGCATTTTTTTTCCATTTCATTTCTCATTTTGGATTTGTCAACATCCTACCATGTCTGTCTACAAGGCAGAGGAGCTCCCTTTTGTTCGACATGAGCTGAACACCTAGGGGCACTAAAGGGGTTAAGTGGAGGAAATTCTTGTCAACTTCAATAGAGAATCAAGCATTTAAAAAAATTTTCTGTAAGAACCCAGTATGTCTGACATCAGAGCCACAGCACATCACAGCAAAAGAGTAAAATTTTTACTTAAAGGGGTTTTTATACTTTCTGAGTGGAAAATATTCATATTGTGGTTTCACACTAAAAATAAATTCTTCCATTCACAGCCAGCAACAGGTAGCTGAGGTTAGATCAAACCACTAGCTTACTAATGACTATGAATTGCAGTATCTATAGAAATGACCAGAATTCAAGGCAGTCTCTAAAATAAGTTTGATGAATCATTCTTGAAAAAATGTTATTCATGCCATAATAAATAGGCTCAGCGTAAATGTTTGCTATACAAATCATACTTTAAGTATTTTTCAAAAAATATAAAATACTATTCCTTTTTAATTTGTAAACTGAAATGATCAGCTTTCTTTCCTTTTGAAAGGCTTTTATTTATTTAATTTTTTTTTCACAACATGTCTGAGAATACTCAAGTGATTCTGGGATCCTAATGTTAAGTGACTGAACTGAAAACATTCCTTTTGTGCAAGCATCTTGAATGTAATAAATAACAGCTCTTAAAGTATTAAAAGTAAAGAATCCGAACTGTCTTGAGTTATAGTGAAAGCTATTGTTCAACAAAGATGCATTAAGAAGCAAAAGCTGATAAAATCTTTAGATTCTTATTCTGCTGTGTATCATTTTTTGGTAGTAAATTACTAGGTCATATCCTCTGCTTGTATAAATCATCAGACCGCCACTACCATTAATGGAGCCAGGTTCATCTACCCAATTTGAGAATTTGGGTTTCAGTCAACAAAAAAAAAAAAAACAGCAGCAACCACTTTCTGCAGCGCTGTTACCTAATTTTCTATGGAGGTATATTTTCAGAAAGGAGTGATCTTACACCCACAAGACTGGCAGACCCTAACAACAAAAGGAGACTAGGATGGTTAGGAAAGAAGGATTAAATAAATAAACAAACAAATAAACAAATAAATAAGTAGATAAACAAATAAATAAAACACTATAAAACACTCCACCAAGGAAGCAGACACCAAAATATTAAAATTTTTTCATCTGATTTTTCACTTGATTCAAAAATTTTCCACATTTTCTTTTTGGTCCTTAGTGCTTTATTGCCCCGATAAGCCTTATTTTAGGTCTCTGGAATAGGTGCCAAAGATAATAGTTTTTTCATATCCACAAAAATTGTAGACAGCCTTCAACAGGGAAAAAAAAAAAAAAAAAAAAAAAGTGAAGGAGAAGGAGAAGGAGAAGGAGAAGGAGAAGGAGAAGGAGGAGAAGGAGAAGGAGAAGGAGAAGGAGAAGGAGAAGGAGAAGGAGAAGGAGAAGGAGAAGGAGAAGGAGAAGGAGAAGGAGAAGGAGAAGGAGAAGGAGAAGGAGAAGGAGAAGGAGAAGGAGAAGGAGAAGGAGACGGAGAAGGAGAAGGCGGCGGCGGAGGCGGAGGAGAAGGTGAAGGAGTCGGAGAAGGTGCAGGAGACGGAGGTGGAGGCGGAGGAGGAGGAGGAGGAGGAGGAGGAGGAGGAGTAGGAGGAGGAGGAGGAGGAGGAGAATATCTTTCATGCTAACTACATGATATGCCTGAATCAAATGTGGACAACTCAGGTTTAGGTCTCTATATTTAGAAATGGACATTTTTTGTGTCTGCTCGCTTCCTGTATTGCGATTGTGTGACTAAGTCTCTCAGTAAATGCAATTCAGCATTAAAACCAACATTCATTATTTCCTGGCCACTGGTGCTCATAGCCATTGCTCCTACAGCTTTCAAATATCTAGACAAGTTTTTTTTTGTTGTTGTTGTTGTTTTTTTTTTTTTTTTTTTTTTTTCCCTGAAAACCAGGCTATAAGTTACTTATAACACAATAATTTTATTTGTAGCACAATTGCAGCCATAGAAGGAGACTGGTAAAACAGTCTTGCCTATTCAAAAAAAAAAAGAAAACAGTGGTCTACTGGCTTCTCCTGCTTCTTTGCATATGTTCAAAAATCTTTCAACATTTAAAAAGTCCCTATGTTTTTAAGGCATATTTAAAAGATTTGGCATCACTGTGATATGTACATACCTGCTTTATATAACATATCAAATCTGTGCACGCAACCACCCTTTTACCTCTCACCTGCTGACAATGTTTTCTCCCAAAGCAGTTCATAAGTCCTAAGGGGTTATGAACCTGCCTTTCTGTGCATTTGCGTGCAAATTTATATTGGCATGTTCGGGAACTGACAAGGCCTTTGAAAGTTGTCACATTATGATTAGCAATATGAAAAACAGCATCTTCATCACTCATTTCTCACTGAAAGTACAGAGTGGAAAAAAGCTGTTCTGTTTACTGGACCAACATACCACACTTGTGAGACTTCAAGATGCACAATGCGGAGTGGATGTACTCTGTACATGTACTCTCTCACGGTTGGGGGAAGGATGTGCTTTTCATGGTCTCATATGAAAAACAGAGGAGAATGCTATAAAAAAAGGTTGTACTCTAAAATAAGAGTATAAGTAGCAGTGAGCATGGTAATAGGAGGTAGCTTCTTTCCATTCCTCATTTCCCCTAGAAGAGATATAATTGTAATGTGCATATATATACAGGAGATATAATGTGTAATATAGAAATGTAACTGAGAAAATATTTTGCCCATCTTAATGGGCATCTTAGATCAAAGCAGTGCTAGCACGCATAGACACTTCTGAGAGTAGTTCACTGTAGTTTACTTTAAGCATGCTTTCACTCATTTAACTTCAGATACTGCTTATAGCTGATTTAGTAATACTGTCACAAAACACTGTGCAGATACTCTTACTATGAATGAGCCTATGCCAGTTAACCAAACTGTCAGCTAAACAAAATTAATGGTCTACCTAAACTTTCTTGCAACAGCTGAACTGAAGTGAATTCAGTCAAACTGTTGCAACCTCAGTACATAAAAACAAAACAACAATAACAAAAAAAAAAAGAAAAAAAAAAAAGAAAAAAAAAGGGAAAAGAGTCTGCACACAAGTTTGTAAAGTAAAATGCCTAATGAGAATCTACAGAACCATTAATGGAATCAATCCCAGAATAGATTTCCTGAGCACAAAACTTAAAGATCAATTCCTAAAGGAAGCAACTGCATATCTGCTACAGCAGTTATAGGAATAAATTATCTTAGTCATAGAGTAAGTTAAGCAGGATCAGAATGAAGGTTAAAAATCCTAAAGTAAGGTTGCCATTCCTTAACTCAAAAGTGTATGTCATGCAATTATAAACTTTATTTATTCCCCTAGGCAGCTGGGATTTTCCCAGGATACCCATTCAAGTGTATGTTCAATCAGTACATATTCAGGAATTCACCTCTTGTCTATACAAAGTTTCAAGGAGGTCAAGGGGAATTTTGTCATTGCCTGCAGTGAGGCCAGGCATTTCACCCACGAATCTTGCAGCTGAAGTGAGGTCTTTGGATAAAAACTGTGTGAAATGTAAACAGCATCCTGGACACATTTAATAAATTGAACAGGATGTCCCTCCATATAATAGTTTTCTTAGTTTATTTTATCAAATTATTATTGTTATTGTTATTGCTGTTATATAATTATTAATAATTTAATAATAATAATATAAAATAACAATAATATAAAATAATAATAATATATAATAATAATAATAATATAAAATAACATGACCTTCTTATTTTTTTTGTAGCAGAGATTTTAAGGGGGTGAACTGTGACAGTTTTTCTCTCTTCAATCTCATCCCTCAGACAGCATGCATATAGAAACATTTTGCATAAATTTAAAATACTTTATTGGGATCTGATTCATTCTCTTGTTTGCCATGCTAAAGCACAATACGTTACACATCGTTTTTTCTCTGTGAAAGCCTGCAAAATCACTTAGTAATCACAAGGTTCCATAAACCACCCACTCTATAACCTGGGGGCTAAGGGAGCATGAGGACAAATGGAAAAAGAATGAACACTTTCCATATCTTGTGGAAAGATGAGGCTATAGTGATTATCCTTGGAGGAAACTGTTTTGAGGACTGTTTGCTTTAAGATGTATTTAATACCCAAAATTAAGATATACTATCTTAATTTATTCTTAAAAATTAAATAAGTGCTGTGACATATGAAAGTTTACAAGTTAATGAAAGATAAATCCACGAGAAAGTCTTTTTTTGACTTCTGTCAGTAGCTACGTACAAAATAAATTTGTAAAAAGAAAAAATGACATTGCCCAAATCAAACAGATAAAAGTACAGATTCAGTTTCACTATAATATTGAAATGGAGTTTACCTACATAATTTTAGGCAACTATTCCACATTGGAACAAGAGCTCCTATAGCCTAATCTTTGCAAAATTGCAAAATTCTAAAAAAAAAAAAAAAAAAAAAAAAAAAAAGTTACTTCTATGCAATTAAGTTATTATTCGGGAGTAAGACTGTATCATCCTTATTCATGAAGTCTGTCTTTGTGAGTTTGCTTGAAACAAGATCTGTGGGAGGGATCTCTTTCCTCCTGGACTGCAAATAAATTCGACAAGCCCGAGAATGTTCCTGGGCACCATGTTCCAACTGGCCCTAAAAGGACAGTGTCTATAGTAGGCAATTCCCTTAACCTCTAAAAGAGGGGAGCTGCCGGAAACCTGATTTTTGGGAATGACCCTGGAACTTTTTGACTCCGGAACTGCGCTGGGGAGAGTACTTTTTGGCACGTGCTTAGTTCACACAAGTCTTGATGCTTCACTAGTGTGGGCAACAGCCATCCATTGTCCAGGAACATTTACACCTACTGTCTGATTTGCTAGTACAGAGGTAGTCAGGGATACTGTTTCCCACTTTGAGACTTTGTACTGTGATTGCATGTGTGCTGGAGAGAAAGGTTAAGGCACAATTCTAATGTAAAGGACTTCACTTTTTATACCATAACCTTCCAATTCCCTATCCCCCTATCATATGTTTCAGAGCACTTTAGAGAGTCTTCCACTTAAGACAAAAGGGTCTGAGGGAAGCACAAACACACCCCTCCCCCCCTCCAAGAGCCATGGTGAGAATATTAGGCAGTATGCAGGTACATAACCTTTGGATGTGGCTGCAATATTATGGGATTCTCATGCATGGGTTTCACACTATGAAAACGATACTTCTCCAACAAAAAGTTAATAAAGAATAAAAACATATACACCATAAACAACTGCCTAATCTCCCAAAGTATTCTGTCTCCATCTGCAGAGCAGCATAGGTAGAAAACAGTAAACTTACTTGTATAACAAACACTGCATTCAGCAAATTCTGCAAGAAAACACTGAACCTCCTGCTTCTCTTTACTTTTCTTCACTGCAGATAGGTGAGTACCCAAAGTGCATTCTTCATCCCTTAACTGCTCTACTTAACGCACTTCATAGTGTCAAATAAATCAGCTAATAATAATAACCGCAACAATCCATTAAATTGTCACTCTAAAATAATTAAACAAAATGTGAAACAAAATGACCCAAAGCAAGCAAAAACAGTTTCAAAATTTTCTCCTGTTTGCATTATTTTATGCAGGAGAAAAGGAAGAATAACTTAGTTTGCTCTGTGCATGTGTTTGTGTATGCCAACTTTCACGTCTTACATGTCGACAAGAAATAACAATACTTAAATCAGTAACTGATAAAAACTGTACTACACTGGAAGCTGACAAAGGTCCAATTTGATTTTTACACCTCAAGTAGAAATGTCTGTCTCAAAGTAGTAGTTTTACATATAACCATTGAGTGCATTTAATTTAAAGTACAACTAATTCTGAAACACAGATTGCTGTAGCCCGAACGTTTGACTTCATTTCTGAAGACAACAATGTTAAGTTTGAATGATCATTTAGAAATTTTCAATTGCAGTTTTTTTTGAGATATGATAAAAGGTCATCAGGATATTATTTTAACAGTAATCATATTGACAACCACACAATTTATGTATGATCAGTGGATATACACTGCTTCAGAGTTAGTCCTAATCAAAATAAAAAAGGGAGGGTAATTAAAAAACAAAACAAAACAAAACAAAACAAAAAAAACCACCACACACATCTTCTTCCTTGTTCAAGCTGATTCAGCCTGATACATTTTGCCTGCAACATCTGATTTGCATCAAGTGCCTTCTCTTTTAATATATCTCAGGTGCACAAAGTGGTTTTGCAGTTTTGCAGTAGGCTTTCAGGAAAGCAGAGCTACAGTGATTATACAGTTTCTTACATTTTTCAAACAGATTTTCTCCCTTGGTGAGATTGTTTTAAAATGTAACTTTAATTCAATGGTATTAAAACATCTATAAATAATCTATAAATTGCATTGTAAAATCTTGTAATTGTTGACAACTTCTACTGAAATGGGAACCATTTTATTCTAAAAGTTTAAACACGTTAGCCATAAGCTTCTCTAATTAGCACACAGGATTTCAGTTAAAATGAACAACAACAAAAAAAAATCCTGTAGGAGAAGCAAAGAAACTTCGGGTATGTAGTACAGTCTCCTGCCTTTTCCGAAGGCTGAAAACTACCAAACTCCCATCAAGTGAAATCCATTCTACCTATGCCTGTAGGTAGTTGCATTGGCTTTCTCAACAATGCCTATGACAGAGGAACAGTAAATAACAAATATTTTTATTGTAGTAAGACCTCTGTTTCTGACATCTGAAGCAGAACAACACTAAATTAAAACACAGGGTAACTACTTAAAGACACACAAAATATTCTCTAGCAATAAAAGCCATACTAAAGAAAAGAAAAGAGGATGTTTTCTGGAACTGTGTATTTCAATGTCACATGAATGGAAAAACACTTTATATCTCTCTAAAGTGCAGGATAGCTACAGTGGAAATCATTTTTTCCACCTTGTCTTCAACTTTATAGGGTGTATACTAATAAGAATGTTGCACCCTCCTCTTTCACCTTTTGTCCCAATAAGTGGCAGTAAACCCTTATGTATTAAGGTGAGGAAGGGTCAAGTGGAGGGACAGGGACCAGGACCAAAGGGAAGAAATATAAAGAGAGAAATAAGATTAATATATAGAGGGTCTCCTCAGACTGAAACAATGCTTTTGGAAAAAAGAAATACTATATATGTGCCCAGAGTTTTCATGTCAAAGAGTCTTAATTTCAATGAGATATCTTTTTTTTTTCTTTTTCTAAATTTCCTGTTTTAAATCATATTATGCACAGTTCCAGTTTTCTAATTAAAACAACAACAACAACAAACGTACTGCTTATTTTTCTATGAAAAAAAAAAATGGAAAAATAAAAAAGAAAGCAAATTGAGTATTTTCATTAGTAAGGATTTGATATGTTTTTTTCACCATTTAGTCTACCTGTGACCCCAACCTGCAATTAATTTATTTAAGATGAGCCAATACACAGCTGACATTTTCAGTAAGAAGTCTATCCAACTCCTATTCATACAGACATTACTCAATCAAGGATGCTCTCATATTCAGCCAATTTCTTTCTGGGTCTTTGCTCCAGTGTCTGATTGAGAAATTAGTCTCAGAAAATGAGATCATTATTACTCACTGTACCTGCACACATCTAGGAACATCTGAGACAAGACAGACTGTTCAAATCCTTCTTCCTCAACAATTAATTCCTAAAAATAATTGAATGTTCTACTGCAGTGCAGAAATGCATTCTATTCTCCCCTATCATTTAAGAATAAGCCCTAAGATTTCACTCATCACAAAAACTAATAATTTTGTATTTTCCAAAGTGAAAATTATATCAGTTCATGTCGTGCATTAAAAAAAAAAAAAAAAAAAAGCAAATCATGCATGGTGCAGTAAGTGATCAGTACCTTGCTACTGTCAAATCACTTCCACCTCAGACAAGCTGATGGTTTGGTAAGAAAGTGTAAAAGTAATTCCATAACTATGGAATTAATCTTCCTGACCACATAACTACTGTACTGTTCATTTGAAGAATTTTCTTTTGAAGACTGATTAGGTAACTCACTTGAATATGTAAATACTCACCTGAATATGATCTCAAATCCTTGAAGAACACATTTTATTTCCATCTAAAGTACTATACCTTTTTATTTTCCACTTGAATCAAAGTTTCTTTTTCTTTTTACTGTTATGATCACTATCTCAAAAAAGAAATTATAATCAGCCTCAAACCATTAAAGAGCAAAATAAAAAATTTGCTTGAGGATATTAATAGAGACATTCCTAAGTTACTGTACAAGCAAATTTGATGTATTTATTTGTAGCTCACACCATACGGAAAAATAATTTGCTATAAGCTATTTGTTTCCATTGTTACTATAGCCAACTGTCAGTCCAATCCTGCAAGTCTCTAACTTTATGCAAACATTACAATGACATCAGAATTCATAAAAGGTTCACAGATCAAAACACTAAAGCAACAACACAACAATTGGAGCAGTAAGAAGGGTTTTCCCCTCTCTCCTGTCTTAATAGCTCTCTTAAAATCAAAGTTCTATAGGGTGTATATCTGGCACAGCTTTTACTGTTATCCTCAAAACCTGTGTACGGAAAATTTTCCTTTTATAGACCTAGACTTTCCTATCTCAAAGGACAAAGCAGGTATGCTTTAATAACATTATCTCAATCCACTTGAAAAGCCCTCTTAATTCTTACTGAAACAATCTAATCTATTTGAGGCAAGATTTTGGTTTTATTTAGAATAGTAAAGCTTATCTAATTAAGTGTAATATTAGGTTGTTAACTAACATGCAGAAGCCAACTTTTAAGAGTCTACTGCACACATGCTAATTTATACTAACAGAAGCCTAAATCCCAGAACACTAGTTAGACCAATGTACTGCATAATGCCATCTTCCTGTGTATACCTTCATTCCCAAGTGTCATATATACAACCTAATTCGCTGGTAGCATGCTTACTATACTGAGGAGGAATGTACTAGTTATCCTCACTAAGAACCAAGTGGAATGTGACAACCAGTGTTCAATGTCAAGACCAGCTTCAAATTTCACTATCAACAGGAAGATGGTTTTCCCTTTCCATTAGAACCTAAGTAGTTAAAATATTTGTTAGTATACAAAACAAAACAAAACAATTGCAGTATTATAATTTCTTTAAGAGGACTTGGAGTTGCGCCTTTCTTGACTGCTACACTGCTCAGCCATGCTGCAGTTTGAAAGTTTCACCCTCAGCTTTCCTTCAAGTTACCTTCCTTGAGTGAAATATAAGTCACTGAAAAGTTAGGGCTAATCTTCAGTATTGTCAAGTTCATTAATACAATGAAAAGAATGGGTACACTGTGTACAAAAATCAGTGTTGTGTTGGTTTCCAAAATACAGCCTAAAGGTCAAAGATTTCCCCAATGAATGGGCTAGTTGATTATTCCCAGGCTTGTTTTCAACCAGCATGATTGCAAGTCTAACCAAGGACCGTTTAAGCTTTAGCACCTGATTTTTGAATTAGAACAGAGGAAGGTTACCAACCCCTTCAACATTTCAGAACAAATTTTCTGTTAATAAAAATAAACTAAAAATCCCTGTTTATCAGCAATGAAACACAATCCCACATATATACCCCAACACAATATACTGACACACTTTAGGAATAGACAAATTACTCATGTAACGTAAGCTACCTTCTTCCTGGCAAATTAGACTCAGAAGGCTAAATATATACTGTTTGTCTCTGTATACCAAATTATCCAGACAGTTCATGCAAGAGGAAAGAAAAACAGCTTTTTTTTTTTTTCTTTCTTTTTCTTTTCACTAGAGAGGTAAGGAGGAAAGAAAGGGAGAGAATGAGCAAGGCCTATGTCTCATCTATTTTTGTTTTGCAAACTAGTCAGGACTTGCACTTTTTAATTTCATTTGATGACTGATAACCAATACACACAAACACACAGGTTTTTGAATACTGCAATGTAAATTGCTTCAAACACCAGAACACAGATTAAAATTCAGGGGCAAAAAGATGTAACATTTACTTGATGCTCTGTTTTTCAACCTTTAGTGAATAACTAAATTTATTAGTTATAATTTGTTTTTGTTGGAGAGAGTTCAGAAAAGGCTGTGAGATTTTTCTATGCGTCAGCTTAAAAATACTTACAACTATTTCTTGAATGTCAGCTTAAGAAATGTATAAATAAAATTCAACATTAAGACCTCTAAACTTTGAGAGACATGCTCAGAACAGGAAATGATAGTTTGTTAATAAAGAAAGGTAAATCATTCTCTAGACTTCCAGTGGGAAACTTGGCAGGAAAAGGATTTTGACCTCAGTGGAAGGTAACTGCCACAAATGACAAATCAAGCAACTTTCTTATTACAAGTGAAGCAAATGTTTGACATAAGGCTGGACCACATTCAGACCTATCATTCCCTGTGGTCTATTCTTCTGCTTTTAACAAATAATCCTGCAAAGTTTTGCACCCACCATATCAATTTTTTTTTTTTTTTTTTTTTTTTTTTTGTGGATGATTACTTTTTTCCTATCATAAGCACAAAAGCTCATCACTTATAGAATAGGTCAAGCTTTCAGTGCCTATTAGTCCTAGTCTGGAATGAATTAATGCATTTTCCTATTCCATTTTCCTTCTCTGATGTAGGAACAGCATATGTGACATTTGTGTAAAGGAAGTGAAAATCATGCATTATTTTCAGATGAAGCAGTAAACAAATAAAAGTACACTTGGAGTACACTTCTATTTTGTTTTTCCAGATGATCAGATTAAAGTCACTGTGACTATATTATTTTGAAGTTTGCAATTTGAAGTACTGGTTTTCCCAACTCAGAACAATAAATGGGGGGGAAAAAAATGACAAGTAGCCCAGTTTAATTTCAAACGTTAATATATTTTCTATTTTATAGTGAACATATGCATCGTTCACCCCTTATTTGCAGCAACTATGACGTCCTCATAAAAAGGGGTGACATTTGTAAGATGCCTCTTAAAATAAATATTTCTTTTATAAAATAATAAAACTTCAAATAAATATTCTTTACACTAAACAATATGTTGAAAAAAATTAGAAAATAAAGGCTGAATTTTACTGTAACTGTACAATATACATGAAGTCCAAAGGGAAATCAGAGTCTTGTAATAGGTTTCTGTAAGACAAAATACAATCTAAAAACATACTGATTGATTCACATTCTTCCGAATGTACAACATATTAGTATAATATTTTGTGACTGTGCCATGTCTTATGACACGAATTACTTTTTCACAGTTGAAAATATTATTGTATATACAAAAATATAGCACATTATCTCTGGCAGAAAACAATGAAAAAAGGGAGTCATTTGCTAATTTACAAATTTTTGCAAGTACTATTCACAAACAATAGAGTTGCCTAGGAGTGTCTGTGTTGCTTTAGCTTATGCAATATGTGGGTCACAATGTACTGTATCCTTTTTTTTTTTTTTCTTTCCCTGTATCCCACTAGCTGGATTCTAGCAAGCATATCAGTTAAGATGGCACACAAAGAGAAAAGCATGTCACTGCAAACAGCAAAGTGTATCCCCAACCCTTCTACTACAGTGCCAAGACCATAGTTGCTTAGTTGGTTGCATATGTATGTTAAAATAATCCTTATTACTTGACTATTTCCGATTAGTGATGCTATGTTGGCTTTTCAAAGTTCCTGGGGGGGACACTGGGAACTTTGCAGCAAACTGTGTTTGAGTGTTTACAGCGGCACCCAGGCCTATTTACCCGGTCATAACAGCCCTGGCACAATTTAAGGCAACCCTTGGCTGGCAGGTAACACCACAAGCAAGGCAGAAAGAGGGAAACCACACCCATGGCAGACCATCTAGTGCAGCAATGCGACTGACTGCAAGAGCAGGGGTTGTCAGCGCAGTTGTCCTCATCATCATTAGAGCAGTGATAGAAGAGGCCCTTCACACAGCAAACACAAGTCCCGTAATCAACCACGTTCTGGGCTGAGCAAAGACACTGCTTGTCACAGATCCAACATGATGGGAGGGTCCTTGGATAAGTGCACTCCTTACACTTGCATTTCCCACAGTCCTCGCACCTGTAGCTGTGCGTTCCCAAGTCTTCTTTGCTCAGCGGCTTCAGCTCACTTGACTTGAGCTCAGACTTGGGTTGCATTCGGATTATCCCGTCAGCCAGAGGCCCTGAAGATGATCCTAGAAGTCTTTGTTCGGAGGAATTACTGCTCGTACTTGTCCTTGTACTGCTCCGTGAACCTGTGCTGACTGTGCTGATGGAGCGGGACAGAGGTGCCCGAGGAGAAACGTGGGTTTGCATGTGCTGAATCCGGCTAAAATGACGATGTTCAGGCAAGCCATGGGGCCTTTCATTTTTGGGTTGGGTTGCTAGGCGAGGAGTGGACTTGACCCCAGGCCGTGGAGCCACTGTCGGTCCCTCTGTGTACTCATTTGTGTTTCGGATGGCTCTGATCTGGTCCAAGGACAAGACGTGAACCTGCTGTGCCAGGACATCCCTCAGGTCGGGCTCCCCGTGTGGTCTTCCACTGTCACGTCGAGCCTGTAGCAAGACCTGCGACCCACTACCGTGCTGAGCTCTTGTCTCCATCAGTGCCCGGAAGCGTGCTCACTCCAGCAGGCTTAGAACACATCTGAAATCCTGGAGCAACAAAGAGAGGATTCACTAATTGCAACACATCTCATGCTTTCCAGCAGCCTTTCCGGCCTGCAGGATCCCACAGAACTGCACACATTCAAGCAATGAATCAGCCATTAAAAAAGGAGTCACATCTAGGATGGAGTGTAGCACAGGTCAGCTGAATATGCCTCACTTGGCCTGTTTAGGCTACTCTTGAGGAGAGCTTAAAGAAGATTCTGTTCTAGGTCCATGTATTTTAACTCATGGCTCTAGAAAGTCTAGGCATTACACCTGATAACCAAGACTTCCTAGGCCATCTTCTGGTTAGACTGCGGGTTCTAATGTTGGTAAATTTCAGCTATGTGAAGTCACTCTTTACATGATACTACTGAAAAACTTATTTTACATTAAATAATAATAATAATAATAAAAAAAAAAGAGCCTGAAAATATTTAGCAAGTGTAATGTGACCTGCTGATGACAGACATAATTCTCCAATTTTGTTTAAAACTGGATAATATTTTGGTAGGCTAGTCTCTTTACACATTAAACTTTACATGATGTAAATAGGAAATTTTAGTTTAATACCAATGGTCCCAAGAAAAACACTAAATAGCAATAAAATGTTTGAGGTTAGACATTAAATGAGTTAGTGCTACCAAAAACTTCAACAGCAGAAGTAAAAATATCTTTCTCCAATATTTTAGTGTGTGTCATACTTGTGACAATCCACTACGATTGTTATTTTAAGGATCAATACTACAAAAGCAATGCTACCAGTTTTATTTTTTTTTAAACATGTAAAAAATTCCATAGACTACATTTCCAATTGTGAATATTACCAAGAGTGGCTTGTGGGACAGAGGCATGCACAATACAATCAAACAAAGCTAGCATCCAAGAAGACTATTTGATTGCAATTATTACTTTAAAGGATCATTAACTACAAAGTTGAAATGCAAACTGAAGAATTTAAATGGAAAGCCAGTAAAAGACCCAGAATATGTGAACTTGTACATAACTAACTTCCACATTAAAATATGCACAAATTTCAAGCACTGACCTCTAAATAGTTAGTATTTGTTTTGCCTTTATCATATTTTAAAGCTGTCCCCAAATCCAATTACCTACACAAAAATCCAGAACAATATTTTACAATTAAAACCCAAGCAGGAACCAAACTTCTTACAAGGACCACACAATGTCTTCAGTTATACCTAGAAAGAGCACCATAGTGTTACTCTGTACACATCAGTTACCAACAATAATACTATACCACAGTATAATAAAATATAGCCAAACACTTTAACAATGAATATCTCAAAACACTGTCTTTATTCTAACAGCAGCGGAAAACATTTAATGTTTTAACTCCTGGCATCCTACCCTCAAGTACGTTTTCTTTCCAAATAAACAAAAATAAAAATAATAATAATAAAAAAAAAAACCCTGAAGTTTTAAGAGTGACCTAATGCTTTAAATATTGCCAAATCCTGGTTTTGCAGGCAGTGTCATGGTGCCCCCCTCCCAAATAAAATAAAATAAAATGTCTTGCAAAGTTGTCTTGAAGCACTGCTTCTGTTTTCTTCAAAGTAAAGTTTTAAAGTATAAAATGCTTCAGCCAACTGGCTAAGTAGGCATTCCCTCATCTAAAACTGTCTAGAGATAAAAAAGAATGTAAAATACGTTCCCCATCCTTGAGAGCAACCGGTAACCCTATCTGCCCTCCACCCTCTACCCCCCGCCCAGACTTTAGCCAGCAAAACTCCTGGCTCTCCAGCAGTGACAACCCAGCGCAAAAGCGGAGCTGACCCTGACCTGCGAGGCGCTTAAAACGACCCCGGTCTCGGCGGCAGAGCCCCCCTCAGACGCACAGGTGGGAGCTGGAGGAGAAGCTCTGGCACTTTGCTCCCTCCATCTCCCTGCAGCAGGTGGGGCGCGGCAGCCCCCCGCCCGCCGAAGCTGCAGGCAAGGCAGCGGCCCCGTCAGTGCAGACAACCTGGAGATAAAGAGGAGACATCCCCTGGGCTGGGAGGTGGGAGGGGGCGGCCGCAGCCGACTTATCAGGAAAGTCAACCCCACGTTTCCTTTTAACTCTTCCCCCCCGTGCCCTCCCCCGAAAGATGCTAAAGAAGCCTTCCCCTGCCCGGTAATGCCCGGCGCCCTGCAGACGGTTTGAGACAACACCCCCAGGACAGCTGGGTAAAGGCAGATTACCCCCTCTCGCCTCGCCATAAGCATCCCTTCAGGTCCAAAGCTCCTCTCGCTTTACCCATTCTCAGCGAGTTGTCTGAACTTCAGCTCCCCCCTCCCGCCCCTGCCCAGGAGGCATTTCTAGCTGAACATCAGTCCTAGCCGGGCGGTCTGCCTTCCTTTCTCTTTGATAGATCTGCTAACAGGTCAAGATGTAAAGCTCCAGCACGTTTATTTGCAAACACACGTATGCCTGAAAACTCCTCTGACCCACCACTTCTCGCCTTTCCATCCACCAAGCCCAGGGAAGCAGCGCTGGCCTTTTTGTGTGTGCATGTGGGTGATAACACCATTCCCCACTTCCAAAAGCCAAAGTCCACTCTCGCAGAGCTCAAGTGCCATGATTGCTAACTTTTTCTAGCTGGGATTTTCAAAAGGGCGAGTGGGGGGCCGGGTTTAGTGCTCGCAAGTTTGGGGAACTGCGAAGCACAAGGGGCTTCTTGCGTGCTGTGGAAAAACCCCGTGTCTCGCTGGCTGGGAGAAGGAGAGCCTAAGGGGTAGAAGTCCTCTGCCCGTGAATTTCTGTTTTGTGTCCGGAGCCTGTGCAAGGCACCCCCACCCCCATCCCCACCGCACACACACCAACCACCTCCTCTTCTTTCAAAGTGCTTTGAAACCCCCATTAAGGGCCGAGTGTGTGATCGGACTATGGATTAGGGCAAAAGGAACTTTACCATCGGGGTGGGGCAAACTGACACACAAATAACTTGCAGAAAACACCAGCAGGTTTTTTTGTTGTTGTTGTTTTGGTTTTTTTTTTTTTTTTTTTTTTTTTTTTTGGTATGGGGGCTGCTGCACAGTAAACCCACCAAAAGGTTAAAAAAAAATAAAATAATAGAAGCTTCCCTACTCCTCCACACATGCACTCTGCACACTTTAACGTGGGGGGAGAAGTTTCCCCGTCTTCTGGATCGAATTAATTTCATCACACGAGAAATATACATGTACACACACACATACACATATTTATCCCAGGCGTGCACTCACTTCCGAATTGCACGGATCTCCCAACGCCACGACAAGACGGGCGTAAATCACGCACTGGAAGGCGGGGTGCTCGCTCTCCCTCGGGCCGGGGGGCACAAGCAGCCCCTGCCCTCGCCTCCCCCGCCGCGCCCTCCCTTCACCCCCCGGGGGCTCGTCGGAAGCCCACGCGTGCCCGGCGGGGCTGGGGCGCTCAGGACCGGCCGTGCCCTGCTCCCCGCAGCAGGGAGATCGCGTCGCAGCCCCCCGCCTCCCCTTGCAGCCCCCGCTGCCACTGCCTGCGACCCCCGCGCAGTCCCGCGGCCCCCGCGCAGCTTTCCGCCCCCCGCGGCACCCCAGCGGGGCGCAAACGCGGCTCAGCCCGCAAAACCCCAGCGGAGCTCCCCCCCCCGAGAGAAACCGCTCCGAAATCCCACCTCCAGCTCCTCTCTGGGAAAGGAAGGAGAGGGGAAGGGGGGAGAGGGAGAACCTGTGCGAATGGAAAAGGGATCGGCCTCAAACATTTCCACGAGTTTTCTTGGAGCAACCAAGGGGGGGGGGGGGGGGTTACTGAAAAGCTTGTTTTGCAAAGAAGGAAAAGGCTCTCACCGTGATCGCGGCGCTGCACCAAACCCCTCTCTCTCTTGTATTTTCTTCTTCCTGCGGTTTGCAAATAAATCCAGCCCTAAAGCAAAAAAAAATTCTTTTCCAAACTCTGCTTTAGTCCAACTTGCAAATTAGAATAAGAATGATCACCATGTAAAAAGTCCAGAGCAAAGTTAGGTCCCTATCCCCAGATCGATTATAAATACGTGTGTGCGCGTATATACTATAATAATAATAAAAACACCTCTCCGGATCTGGATGGGGTTTCTTTGCTTCTAAAAAGAAATCACTCTCACATACACTTTCCTTTTTTTCGTCAATGAACAGGAGGCCGAATCGCCAATACCAAGTCACTTTTTTGTTGTTGTTGCAAATGATCGAGAGGAAGGGGAAAGCCAAAGAAAACAAAATGAAGTGGATCTAAAATAAAATCCCAAAGCTTTCTTCCACTGAGCTCCTCCAAAAAAGCAACTTGTGCAATGTAGCCGTTCTGCTGAGAGGCTGCTCGCTGCAAGCTCCTCTACCCTCTCTCCCTCTAGCTTTCTCGCTCCCTCTGCGAGCGTGTGTTGCAGGCAGCGCTGTGGTTTGCAATCGGGGGGGTGTTTTGGGAGCGCAGCGGATTTGTGGTGGTGGTTGTTGTTGTGTGTTTGGAGGAGGTGGAGGAGGAGGAGGAGGAAGATTTGAGATCTGAGCTGTAGGGGCTCGGCGTTTTTCTGCTCGCTCGCTCTCCCCCTCTCTCTCTTTTTCTTTCCGGAGGAGGTAGGGTGATCTCTCTGCAAAAGCAGCAGTAAATGGCGTCATGTGGATCTGAGGAGGAACAGAGCAGTTGTTGTCCCAGAGGATATATCGCATCCGGTCCCAGCTCATTGGCTCTGCGGGGCTACATTCACTGGCGCTCCCAGCGCCCTGCCAGCACTCCGAGCTGTGGGAGGCATTCAAAAGGGCAGCGCTGCCTCCGCCACCAGCACCGCTGCCACCAGCGCCCCGGCCCCGGCCTGGGGAGCCCCGCAGTCCCGCTCCCGGGGCCCCGCGGCCGCGCCGCCGCCCGGCTCCACCGGAGGCTGCTCCGTGCACGCTCGCACGGCGCTCGGGGCTGCTTTTGTGCTCGCGTGTGTTTATTCAGAGGCAGGCAGCGCTCGCTTTACGGGGCGGCCCAGGGGAGCTGACTTCTCCCGGGCAAGGAGACCCGTTCCCAGGTGCTTCCCTTCCCCCACTCCTGTTCCCCCCCACACACACACACACACTCACTCAGTGGAATAAAACTTTAACTTTCTGTTCCCCCCCCCACCCCCAACACCACCCCTTCCTTTTCAGCAACAAGCCCCTGGCCAAGCCGGGGAGGAGGAAGAAGGGCTGCATATTCCTCGGGGCGTTGTGCCGCGGCTGAAAACGCAGGGGTGCGGAGCGGGGCCCCGGGCTCCGCAAGAGTGGGGGTGGTCGGGGGGGGGGGAAAGCAGCAAATCCCCCGCAGGGTTTGCGGCGGGGGCCCGGGCCAGGCTGCTGACAGCGAGCCGCGGTGCTTTCCGTGCCCCGGGCGATGGGGGAGGGGATAGGATTCATTTTTATTATTTTATTTTATTTTATTTTATTTTATTTTATTTTATTTTATTTTATTTTATTTTATTTTATTTTATTTTATTTTATTTATTATTGTTTATTTTATTTATTTTACTTTATTTCATTTCATTTTACTTTGTTTCCTTTTACTTTACTTGTTTATGTTGCTTTTTTAAAAAAGAAGAAAAAAAAAACAACCTTGGTTGCTGTTTTCTAGTTAATGCCCTTTCGCCTGTGGAAGCAGCTCCCAAACGTGACTGTTCATCTTCTGAGTGTCCCCTAACACGGTGCCCTTTGGGCGAGCTTCAGTCACCGGCGGGGCCACTGTCGCTGGGCCCGTGCATCTTGCTCCTACATGTATCTTTAAGCGCGCAAAGCAGCGTATCCACGTAGGCATGCACAGAGTGCTAATATGCCCGTATCACGTGTGGCCCTGCTTAAAATATACACAGCGTGCAGAGCAGTAATGCATTGCATTATTTACATGAGCTACTCTCGGTGCAAAAAAAAACCAACAGCCCTTTTTAAAATACTGGAGGCAATTTGCAGGCACTTCCTCTTCTACACCTGCTAGTCACCACTTTTTGAATGAGGTGGTCGTTATTAATAAACATAGAAGAAGAAGAAAAGAAAAGAGCAGTATAGTACACTGACGGCCTTCAGGTTTTCATAATTTTCTAGGTCGATATCCATTCATCCACAGTAACACTGTGCAGCCACACGTTATTTTTCGTAGTCACTTCACGGGAGGATGCATCGGGTAGCACAGGTCCACATTCGTCCTCCCACGGAGACTTCACCAGCATATTCTGGGCACAATGCTGCCGCCCTGGCTCGGATGCTGCACCCCTCCCGTCCTCACCCTCCTCGCCCCGGGAGAGACGCGGATGGAGCCCCTCTGCCGGAGCCCTGAGGAGCTCAGGGATCGCTTTTAGGGAGGGCTCCCCGCCAGAGGGAGCGCAGGGGTGCGCGGAAGGAGGAGGGGGACAGACACACGGAGCCCCCCGTGGGAGCCCTAGGCCTTTAACGCTCTGCGGTGGGCGATCATCAGGATCCCCAGAGTTGGGGGTGTTGGGGGACGAGGTGTTGGGGGGCATCGTTTGCAAAGCGAAGGGCAGGAGGAAGCTCCCTGCTTGGAGCTGCACTGCAGAGCGTGTCTGTGGATTCGCCGCGGGTGGACCCGCACATCCTCAGGGGAGCACTGCATGGTCAAGACTCTTGTTTCCTCGAGGAAATCCATGGGGTTCATCCGTGAGGGATGTGCACAGGTTAAAACACTAAACACTGGGCAGACAGAAGGCACGATGTTAATTTCACTTTGCTGTGGAAAGAGAGAAAAATCACTTCCTCCCACATAGTAAAGCCAAAAATATGTAAAGAACTCTTTGTATGAGTCTGTTAGATTATTTCTCAGCATATAAATGGAGTACATAAACTGAAAAAATCATAATAACATTTATTTTTTTTTTTTAAATGGGGCAGTCAGTGGTGCAATCAGCAATTTAAATGCCAGTTCTCAAGTACAGGTGTATACACTTAATATAGTGAGTAGTCCTAATGACGGATATGAAAACAGTGAAGCTGTTTGTATTCATAGAGCCAGTCAAGTGTGCAAAATGGTGAAGTATCAATCTCATCGGAAAAAAAAAAGAGAGAGAGAGAGAGAACATAAAAAGTAAAAGCAAACATACAGCATCCTACCATTGCTTAGTTTGAAAGAGAAGCACCAAACCTGAAAAGATTTGTGCACCAGATTATCTACTTAGCTTGCATACAGATAATCAACAACAATGTACAGGTATGAAAAATTAAGCATACATACATATATATATTATTATTTATTTTTTTTTTTCATATTGCGATCTCAAAGCTGAATGCACAGACCTTTAATTTGACGATTTTTTGAGACCAGCTTTCACAGGATTACATACATCACTCACATTTCACGGTTCTTGTAATGGATAGTGGGTTAATGCATGTGACTATGTTTCCCCTAGTGGTTTGCTCTAACTACTGCAAGATCTTTTATTTTTTTATTTTTTTATTTTTTTGCTTTTAGCCGAAGCAGACCTTGTTTTTGGAGAGGAAGGTCTTGAATACATTCTCAGCACAGGAATGTAGCTGTTGTACATATATGTGTACACAAATACACACGTTTGTATATATACATATATATGTTTATGATTTCTTAGAATAGGAGCAATTCCAGTGACTTCAGGTGAAGGGTTGGGCTGAGAGAGGTCTATAATGTGAGATCTATCTGAAATAGTTGAAACTTTTCATCAACATCCTGAAATTGTCTCATAAGATTTTATTTTATTTAATTTTATGACCCAAGACCCAACAACAGTTTGTATTCCCTCTTTCTGTAGAGGAAATGGGAGTTAATTCATAAGTAGGGAACTGATTCTAACAAGGGAATGAATGTGAAGTGAATCTGCTGACTGCCAGAACTTTTTGTGCATTAGCTCATGAGTTAATGTACTGATAGAAGGATATTGATTCTGCACATCCTGGAAGGACTAAGTTTGGCTATATGCTGCTTCTAATGCACTGTATTTCCTTAGAAACTTCAAACTTTAATTGATTGCCTTTCATGTCTGTAACTTTTTTTTTTTTTTTTTTTTTTAAAAAAAGGTAATGCACATAAGAGAGTTACGGAATTTTTTATAGGAGCTTGTGATTAGCTGCAAAGCTTTTTGCCTACTGATAGTTCACTAAGATTCTCAGGGCAGACCAGGACACTTAGATGTAGTGTACAGAAAAACAGAGAAGTCTTTACGGTGAATGGATGGATTTTTTTTTTTAATGGAGAAACATATATATATATATATCTGTGATTCAATACCATTAGTTTTGCTTTTGTGGTTTTCATTGTAATTTACTCAGGAGACATCCCAGAATTCCTTAAGACTAGAAAATTAGTGAAAGCAATACATTCCGCATGCTACTGGGAACTCATTCTGGTGTGACAAGGAACAACATTGTTACATGTGAAAAACAATAAATGCTACTTGGGTTTGGAATATGCATGGTCTGCATCTACTGAAAGTTGGTCTCCCGCTGTTAGTGATGGGCAGATCTTCTGGGATTAAGCTACTGTCATTCAGATATGGCTAATAATTGCCTGCTTCCTTAAAGGTGATATAGGCCAGAAACTTCACCCCATCCAATAGTTGCTCTGGTACATGGAAGGACAGTTGCCAGGAGAATATTTTTCTTGTTGAATACAACAAATGTATTTATGTAAACTTAAAAAAAAAAAAAAAGCAAATCCCTTTCCCGATTCTTCTGAAATTGCACTAAAGAATATGTACATTTAGTATTTATAATATAATGTAGAATTTTTGCATATAAATTGTTCTAATAAAGCTAGTATGTTCTTTGATGTGCCACTCAATATTATTTGGTTATATTTGTATCCTTGATAAAATCAGCATTGTTTTTTTGGAATTCAACTTTATAAAACTTTCCAGTTTATACAATTGATTTTATAATTAGTTCCCTTCTTTAGGACCTTGAGACCAAATGTTCCAAAGTAGAACAATTTGGCATGGGCAAGGCTAGGTATAATTTATTTGGTAGACTGGATTTATGGCATGCTTTTTCTTTTGTATTTGTTTGTCCTATGATTTTCCTGCTAAAATTTTCAACTGCTTTGGTTGAAATCATGAGAATGACAGAACAGACAAGCCATGTCTGTCAATATTTTAAATGCGGCACTTTCTAGCTTTATTTAAATTAGAGGCTAGATAACTCTGGGCTTGACTATACTAGACTTTTATGCAAAAATAACTAATTGCCTATTAAAATATTAATAAGTAAGTGTGCTAGCTTGGAAATTCCCAAAATATTTTTCAGCAGGATGTAGACATTTGTGTGTTGACCTGAGATTCAAGACTCGGAAGAAATGGAAGAGGTAAATATTAGCAGTTAAGGGAAATTTGGGAATAAGATTTTATGAAAAGACATTGTATTTCTGCTATGGTACAATTTGCAGCAGTTGTTTTTAAACCTCTGCAACTTATAGACTTTTTCTATGATTTGGAAGAGGAAAAATATCATAAATAAAGTGCAGACTTTTTTTTTTTTTTTAAAGAAAATTATAAATTATAAGACCTCCCATTTAGAAGTAGTCTGTAAGAATCCACAGATCACAGTGAGAAAACCACTGATGTAGAGATACACAAACTAGCTCTAAACTGCAATGTAGTGGAAAGGTAAATGAATTTCTTGTGTACTTCAAGCAATGTAGCTAGAAGAGTGCAGGGTGTCTGCTCTTCTTGGAAGGGCAAGGTAGATCTCATGGGTCTATGCTGTGACAGCTATGCAGCTCCCAGAATGTAAGCTACCTTTTTTACTGGAGGCTGGATTTCAAACAAGTAACTGTCAGAGATTAGCAATTGGTAGTATATAGTTTGCAAGCTAGCCAAAGGGTATGTACAAGTAAGACTTACAGGTTTGCTGCAAACCAAAACAAGTGAATTGAGCAATTGTTAAAAATTGTATCATAATTCTCCCATGTCCTGATTTTTTTTTCTCAGTTGTGAAATGTTTGTGTTCATTGCAGTGGCACACAAGAACATCCTGTAAGTGGAGGTGACATATGCAGTATAGAATCATTTGCAAGAGATGAATGATATTGCATCAAAAGGAATGATTGTTGCATCAATAAAAAAAATAAAAAATAAAAAAATCACTAAATATCCTGATGTCAGATCTGCATAGGACTGTCTTCACTCTCCTGATTATAATGGCAATATCAAGAACTATAATTGAAATGCTGAGTATTCTATCACAATTTTCCATGTAAATCTCAATATAATTTAAAAGAGATGTCACTATGTCTGTTTTATAGATGAGAAAAACAAGGAGTAAAAGAAAGAAATAACTTATTTGAAAAGTGAGATGTAGGAGTCCCAGATCCCAGTCCAATCTATCCACTCCACAAATGCTGCTTTACAAGAAGACTCATAGAGTTGTGTTCCCTAGGGGCTCCAGGATCTTTTGCACAACTAAAATTTCAAGATTTGTCTCTAATAGAATCAAAACACCTTAAAAGAGATTCAGAACAGTTAGATAATTATAATTATACTTATCTTACTAAGAGAAGGAAGAGGACAAAATGTTTGATTATCTAAACAAGGTTATCTCTTCAGGAGCATCCACTCCCACTACTTGATTAAAGAGTTCCTCTGAACTTCCGTCTCTACATCTGGTGTAGTTACTCCTATCTTATTTGTGGTTTTGTAATCATCTTTTCCTGTATTTTAAGCAGGCCTATTACTTTCAAAAGCCCCACAGAGGGAAAGGAGAACTTTGGCTTCTCGTTAACCGAGAAGCCAAATCTCTGAGCTGTTTCTTCTATGCAGGCCACTGATACCTTCTGAAGCTCAAGTGAAAGTCTGGTGCTCCAGGTCACGGAAGGGATCCATCTGCCCAGAGCGGCTCCCAGGATGGCGTCCTAATTAAGAGAGCTAAAAGAAACATCGAAAATGGCAGTGCAAACATGCACAGTAAATCTACCGTATCTGACAGTATGAGCTTGCAAAATAACCCCCCTGGAAAACTTCCTTCATTCTTGAGGTTACGTGTTTAAACTGTATAACGAATTCTAAGTTTTCTTATTGTTACTTGCTTGCAACACAATTCAAATTAACATAAATTATATCAACTTCTGATTATTTAAGTTGTGTCAAGGCAATTATGTTTTCCAAAGTACGTGCTGTTCATTTTTTTTTTCTCTTTTAGCTCTGTAGATTTGTTTTCTCCACATGGCCCCAAATTATGGTTCTATAAAATCTGTCATAGCCAAGGAAATTTCTGTGAATGCCTTCTTCAAAATCCTACTGAAGACAATTGAAATAAAGATCAGTGAGTTTGAAGGGTTTTGCATCAGGTACAGCTTGACATTTGAGAAAACAGAGTCTTCACCGAGTCAGAGAATAGATGCATTTAGACAGTCAACGAGTGAAAAAACATATAGTGATTGTACATGTTGGGCCACAACCCGGGCTGGCTTTAGTGCTTTCATGTTTTGTCAAAGCTAGAGCTTAAGTACCAAAGGCAAAATCTTCATTCAACCCAACTTCAAAAACGATTTATTTATTTATTTATTTATTTTGGTAGCAAAAAGGAATAGGAAAGCTAAAGCATTTTCTCTGTGGCGAAGGGGGCGGTGGGAGGAAGAATGCTTCCTTTCGCAGAGACCTTCTCGGTTTTAGAATTGCAGAAGCGGATTCCGAAGGCAAGTGAATGAAATCCAAACTGGAATTTCCTCAGCTCCCCTTCCTGTTCCTATCTTTGCCTGTCTCACCTTTTGAGAGCCTGATTTGTATTTGTATACATGTGTGTGATCCTGATTTCATTGTTTGCCTTTTCACACGGGCACTTTCACCTACATCTCCCCCCCTCCTTCCCTCCCTTCCCCTCATTTGGCAGCCAGTTGGGCTTCTTCCTGCCTTGAATACCGCATTCCCTGGTTATTCAAGCTCAGTCATTAGCACCCTGTCCCCCTACTGAAATTATGAATGAAAAGCCTTGTTGTTCTTTACAAATAACTCAGCCTTCCTCAGTCAGTCAAATTCAAATGGAAGTGACTGCCAGACAAAGCGCCTGTATGATGGACAGTCCTCCCAGCAAGCCGTCGAGGCTCGCAGGAAGTTTTTAGTGCACAATATAGGTACGGGCAGCACGGCCGATCCCCCCACCCCCCCGGACCCGCTCCGCCGGGCAGGGGGCGGCCCCGACGGGGCGCGGAGCAGCCGCCGCCCCCTCGGAGCTCGCCGTGGGAGCTCCTTACACCTTGCCCGCTTCTCAGCCGGGCCGAGGCACCGCCGCGGGCCGCCTCTGAATGCCGGGGAGGCTGGGGGATGTAGGGGGCTTGGGGGACCAGGGGGGTAGGGGGGTGGCCGGCCCCGAGCCGCACAACCCCCCGCCGCCGCGGCGCATTGTCCCCCGGCCCCCTTTTCACGGCGGGGGAAAAGGTAATTGACAGCCCCATTGTCTGCCCTGGCCCCCCGCGGCTTTAAAATACTCCCAGGCCCCAGTCACACGTTGTCAATAAGAGCTGTCGGAGGTGACGAGTGAAGAAGGGCTGTTCAGGAAACAGTTTGAGCCCTTCAAGTGGACAGGCCTCAGTGACTTCTCCAGCACTCTGGCTGCCAGAGGCAGCCCCTTCAAAAATAACCTTAAAACAATAAATCAGACGTGTTTCCTGGACTATACAAGGAACAGCTGGTTGTTTTTCCTCCCCCCACACCCTTTTTTTTTTTTTTTTTTTTTTTTTTTTTAAGCCTAAAAATTATTTAAGCACAGGAAACCAAACATGTCAAAGTTTGGCAAAGCAGTTTGGGTGATTTAGCAGTTACAACACTTCTTTCTGTATTGGCCAATCTTTGTGCTTTGACTTTTTATCTCCTCATTCCCACTGGTTTCTGCATTTGCTCTGATGGCTGTGATAACTCATCCCTTGCCTTCCGCACAGCGAGGAGTGCAATCTGCATAGATTGCAGAGAGAAGTTTGCTCTAATCCTCGTCTCTCACAGGAACGCTGTATCCTGGAATTCAAAAAGATGTCTTGGGCTTAGTCGATCTGTTTATTTAGGAATGAAAATCCTGCACCTGAGAATTACTGAAATTTCTTGCCATAGGCAAATCTGGACATCTGTGCCATACTTAGTGTTTTATACAGGCAGCACTCATTGCCTTTACCTATCTGATAGAAGCAGTGTTGATATATCATCACACATGACACATCATCATATGCAGTGTGTGTGCTTAATGATACATAGGATGTATTAATTTTTAAATGCAGCTTCTCCTCCCCCCCCCCCTTTATTTTATTTTTTTTCTTTTTCACCCAGAGGCCTTTGCAAGCATACCCTCTGTTCCTGCAGTTGGATCCGCATGGGTCAGCATTTATGTTTGTATCAAGCCCCTGTGGGAACCCACCTGCCTGGACCTGATTTCAGCCTTGGAGCTTTCCTTTCCTGCCATCACTTAAGGTAGCTAGCACATGCTAACTAACTAAAATCCATATGTATTAGAATTAGACTACTTAGTGTTGTCATTTAGCAATGCCCAATTCTGATGATATATTCAGTGCATGGCACTGATGGTGCTTAGGAAATAAAAGGCAGAGGTTAAATATGCTTTGCAATATTCTGCAATGACCATGCACTATGACTGAAACGTTGTAAACCATCCAGAAATGTAACTGTTCAAAAGACTGACAGCAAAACCAGAAACAGAGGTAAGGATTTTTTATTATTATTTTTTTTTTCTTCCCTGATAGTCTGGGCTATCTGAAACATAAATTAAGGAGAAAAGGAGATAGTTGATCCCCAGCAGCATTAAATTTTCCTTATTAACATAGCACTGGATGTATGTTCTTATTTCTTTACCACACCATCTATTAAAAAGAACCTTTTTGTTTGCTTAAGGATGACCAAGAGGCATTTAAGTGAAATAAATTGTCATGAGAAGTGAGGTGTATGGCAGAAGGTTTAAGTCTGTGATCTATATGCAGCACAGTTTACTCCATTGCACTAACACATCTACTCTGGCAGCTCTGTGTTCATGGGCCACGGGAAGGATGATTAGTGTATCTTTTTTATTTTTGGAATACTGTCATTGTCTATCCTACATTTGCAACAAGGGATGCAGCTGTTAAAAGAATTGCATCTCCTTGTGCGTCTAGTTCCATCTCACCTATTCACAGCACACTTCTTCCATATTTTAAAGACCAGGTTAACACAGACATGCTAAGTGCCTCAGAGTAGTTTGCAGGCAATTTTAGCCAAACCTTACAGCATGCTGTAAGACATGGTCTTCCTGAATACCTTTTGAAATCCTATGGGAGTAAAAGCTGTTCAAAACCTCAGAACAGATGCTTTCATAGGATCCAGTCTTTAGATTGCAAATTACTTCAGGCAAGGATCTCCTTCCTGTTTGGCAATTTCCTAGAACACATTTGCAGCAGGATAAATAAACAGTGTATTACACTGAGGAGATATTCAGCTGGGGTGATTTACCATTACTAACTTCCATCCTCTGGGAATCCACCTCCATGTGGAAGTTAGGGGTTATCCATATTCTGCAAAAGCTTCACAAATTGGGAATCTATGATGGCAAGATTTCACTGTATGGCCTGTTTTACTTGTTTTCTGTAATCAACAATTTCACATGCTTGTTTGTCACATTATAACAACCACAGTCTGCTCATGCAGTGTGTATGGCAGCATTTTGCTGTTAAAATTAAAAATAGTTTTATAATTCTGCCAACTGGGAGTTTTTGGGTGTGTCTTTTTTGCTGGGGAGTGGAACAAAAATGCATGGGTAGCAAGTTTGGTATTGCCTTTGCCCTGCAGTGCAGTGTCTGCTTGGACACTATTAGACCTCTGAAACAAAACAAAACAAGCAACAAAGAAACTCTGCTCTTCACTGACCCACATGTAGGAAGGCACTTGAAAATCCATTACAGAATATGTATATTAATTCCACAGAAGAGCTGAACCATTCATTTCTTAAATCTTTTCAGCTTTTTAGAGAGGCAGGGAAAAAAAAAAAAAAAAAGTTTGTGAACATCATTGGCAGAGAAAGCCAGTGTCAGTACTATCCTGACAGGCTTTTCCTTCTTAGCTGAGCTCATTTTTAATGGGGGACAAGAAGCAAGTATGACAAATATTTGTCTTCTGATTTACAAACAGGCCTGTGAGCTAAGGCTATGAATTATGCCTTCTGAAAAGTGACAGAAAGATGGCAGGAGGGTTGACATAGTGTGCTGAAAGAGTAGTGACAGCAAGGCTGACAGAGAAGCTTAACTGGACAGTCAAGCGTGCAGAAAGGGCAACTGGATGGGTGTCTTTATATGAGAAGATGGTAAAAGAAAGGGCCAAGTACTAGTAGCTGTCCCATAGGAGGGTCCATTTTATTTATTTATGTGTTTATTTATTTATTGCTTTAAAGTCACAGAGAACCATGTGCTATCTCTGATTTGCAGTGGAGAAGGCATTCTTGCTTTTACTTCGCCTTTGCCTCAGTCTTGCAGTCATACTCCTTTAACATTTTGTTGTGAAACCTAGACTCTGTCAAAGTCAACAGAGATTTTGCCATCAAGTTTAGGGTGGCCAGGAATTTACTCAATACAGAACTCCAGCATTATCAGTGATGCTGTACTTGCATAGACCACAACTAAATTTGGGCACAGGAAAAGGGAACATTTCTCACATTTCCCAAAATTGCAAGTTCCCTCTTCCCAAAAGAAAGGTGTAAGAGACTGTTGAAGGACGGTTAATAGTCATTAGTCAGATCTGTATGAACAGCGAGAACTTACAGGAAAAACACACATTCTGCAAGGTATAGGCCAACCATAGCCTGCAAGTTCAATCTATCCAGCTCATAGCCTGCTCTCAGCCGTCCCCTTTTCCAGGGGCAGCTTGGGAACAAACTGCATAACATATTCATGGTTTCTGTGAAACACTGTGCTACTTTGCATGCCAGTCCAATGGACTGGCATGTATGCTCTACCTCAGGCTATACAAGTGGTAAGTGCAGGAGTATAAAGCTTTCACTGGCTTGTAGAAGGAACTATGTTGCCCAGACAGTCAGAAAAATTGGGGACTACTGATTTAGATCACGGCACAATTTTCCTTAGAGATTCTTGTCAGTGCTTCCACTATTCAACCAGGAAGAAGTTGGGCTGCCAAATGAATTGAGGGTGAAACCTGTTTCTGAACATATCTTCAGGTTCTGAAGCACATAAATGTAACAGATGAAGTTCTGACTCTTTTGAAGTCTATAGGAAAACTACCCTTGACTTTGATGAGGTCTGAATTTCATCTTTTTCCCATCACCTACTTCTTTCCCCTTCACTTCATAAAATCAAAACTGAGGTCCATGTGTATTTTGGTATAGCTGTTTAGATTTCTGCTTTGAGCTATGCACAGGCATACAGGCTCCATTTGTATGTACAAAAGCCAGCTATACATATTCAATAGCAGTAACTGTGCATGAGAAGATCCTCTACAACCTACAGGCCTCAGCTTATGAAAATCTGATCCCGGAAGCTTTATGGTTCCTGACTCTTTTAGGGAGAATCAGGGAAGTGAGGGACATGTCTGTCTGCTAGATTTTGCAATGAGTGCCCTTTTTAGGAAAATAACCTGTAAAATGCTGAGCGCTGCTATTCCCTTTAACAAGAGTCTCTTTAAAGGCATGGTAAAGTAGGATTCAGTTCTGTGAGAATCTGATAATGAGAATCATGAGGAAAAGAAAAGACCTTTATTGACTCTGTCTTAAAGTTTTCTGGAGTCCTTTGTATGGACTTTTTAGTGTGTGGAAGAGCTTAACACACAGTTTTCATCTCTTTCATACAAGGAAAAAGCTGGAATTTGGGGGCAAACAGTCCCTACTGTTGTCAGCTGTTACGTAGCACAAATGTCATATGCTTCATCTTCAAAAACTTTTACAGTTATTAGGCTTGAGACACATGGAAATTTTACCTAGGCAATGACAGGAAGATCAGGCTCATTAGCTAATTAATTCTCACAACATCCAGATCACACCCCTTTTGTAGACATTTGGGCACAGGTGTTTTGGATCCGTGTATGTGTACAAACATGCCCTTTGGAAAACAGCATTTTTTTTTCTTTTTTTTTTTTTTTCTTTTTTTCCTGTGGCTGCTGTTCATAAGCGTGTGTTGTTCCACTGAGTAAGAATGATATGAAGGTATGTTTTGGGGATACACTCTAGCCACGATGCCCTGGTATATCTTATGTCTTGTCTCAGTGAAATTACCTGCTTGTGTCTGCTTTGGTTCCAGGTACTAAAAGTTGTTTACCATACAGCAATATGACTGTGTTAATTTACAGCTGTACTCATGAGACATAGAAAGGTGCTTTCAGCATTGAAGGTGCAATCATAATGTTCTAAAAATAATAATAAAAAATAGTAGATGGAAAATAGAAAAGAAACATTCACTTTCAGGTTTGAAGTCCACAAAAAAACAATGCTTTATACTCCCTCTGCTGGCTCAAAAGCAGCAGTTAGCCACCAAGACTTCCTCTCAAAGATGGAGTAACACAGTAAGATATTTGTACTATTTCAGCATTAAAATTAAAAACTTGTACATTTAATGTAACAGTTTCGTTTGTTTGTTTGTTTATTTTTAAGGTGGGGTATGAACCGTTTAAGAAACTTGTCAACTCATTCTGTTTTCCAGAAGTAAGGGGTTGAGGAAGAAATTCTGGCTAAGCTACATGATCCTGCATTTCTCCTTACATCTCTAGCCTGAGTGTACTACTTCTCGTAACATAACCTATGCTCAAAAGGGAAAAAGACATACGCAAGGTGTCAGTCACAGTGAATAGAAAATAGCATTTTATTCTTACTTTCTAATTTTATTTTATTTATTTATTTTGCTTGAGACCCAAACCTAGTTTGAATGCTGCTGTTCTGACTTCTGCTCTTCATTCCAGGTGTTTTGGAGGCTCTTAGGTTATTAGTAAAGGTAACTTATTTATATGATTTCAGCAGTATTAAATAATACCTTTTTATTTGCTTCTTATTTAAGAAATAATAATCAATGGTAATATTATCCTTTAGTAAATGGTAATTTGCACTGGGCTGTGAGTTGCTTAATGGGCTGTAATTTATACAATGCAATTTATTTCTTTTAACTACCCTGACTTTTAATGTCTCTTATTTCTGGAGATATATCTATCTATTTATAACTGTTGAATCAAAGAGAAGAATTATTTTTCAATTCATTTTGTTATGTAGTACTCTTTGATGCTGAAGAAAAAATAATGGTAACGTATTATTTTATTTTATACTTCTCTTATCTGGATATGCTTTCGTTTGCAGTGGAAGATATGATGAAAAGGAAAAAGAAGGTATTGTAGAATTTGTTTGTTTGTTTGTTTGTTTGCCTTTTTTTTTTTTTTTTTTTCATTCTCTTCCTTCCACTATAGATTTCCCAGCTTTAGCTAAGAGACAGTGCAAAACCTTGGGCTGAACGACTGAATTATCACTTACAATGTATATACCCAGAAGTGCCTCCCTCTGAGGCATGGAACAGAAGTGGCAGAGATGGCCATGCATGGGGTGCAGGTATTAGCCGCATGGTGACTCTCCCACATTGTCCTTGCTGGAGGGAAGTGATAAAGAGAGGGCAGATAGACACTGTCATACTTTTTCCCTTTTTTCCTTACACTTGTTACCTATGAACTGCAGTTCATTGTTCCTGTCTTCTGCCCTTTCTTTATCCACTTTTTCTCTTTGCTGCCTGTAAAGGACGTGCCTGAAAGGAAAGCTGGATTGTCAAAGGTCAGATCTTTAGCAGCTTTGGTTCAGAAAGAAGTGCAGTAGGGGCTACTTTGTTCTACTGCAGGGGTTCAGAGTAGCGCAGATGTGGAAAGCACACCTTAGTCTAGCTGAAGTCAGCCTTAAGTTTGACCAAGGTTGAAATATCAACATCTTCATATTACGCAGATCACCTAACTCTTGGACAAATCAGGTGACACTCCCACCTTCAGACAACATTACTGGCTACAGTCGCAGAAAACTATGATTAATTTTGAAGGTGCGACTTCTTCCTAAGCCATGCATTCTCTTCTCTCCAAAATCAATGACAGAGCTGGATGCCATGACCAAACAGACTTCTTAAACAGAATCTTTATTTAGTACTGAGACACTTCAAAGAAAACAGATTTGAAACCAATTAAAGAAATGTATGCATATCTAGCTTTTCCCTGAGGCTTATCTCTCCCTAGATCTGGGAGGGCCTAACAATCTGCAGCTCTCTCCATGCACTTCTCTCTCTCTTTTTTCTTAGCATGTTTCCCTAGACAGCTTCTGACAAGTAACTGCAACAGGATGGGAAATGTTTTTCCTATTCCACAGTGGGACAAGACTTTTAAAATTAAACACACAATATACATAAAAATAACCCCCCTCTCCAAAGACAGCATAAATATATTCTGATAATCTGAATAATATCTGAATTATATTCTGAATAAATATTCTGAATAAATAAAAACAAATGATCAGGTATCTGATACAAATGCAATTTCATGCTTAAACAAATATGTCGTTATTTATACCAAGTGGAATCTTTTCCATAGGCAATAATATACTGCTGGAAATCTTAAAAAGCTGCTTCTGTAACTGGTGCTGAGTAAGCCCTAGCACTACCTTGGCAGATTCCCCTTTGGCTCCTCTTAGGAGTTGAGTTAGAACCTTGAAGGACTGAAGGAAAGAAGTATACATCAGTTAAGAAGAGAAATCTGAGGGAATAGGATGTGGGTGAAAGCCCTGGTTTAAGTTAAGTAGTTAGGCAATGATTAGTAAAATGAAGAAAAGTGGAATTGCAGCTCAGCTTGTAGCTGGTAGATGTGTAACCTAAAGTAAAATCTTGTAGTATGAGCTTCTTTTTGATTTGGAGGAGGCAGGCTCGTGGGGAATCCTGAAGTGAGTGGAATAGAAGGGTCTCTGAATTTGACCTTGGTGAAAGACCAAAACATATGATTTCCTCTAATAATCACAGTTTTAAAGGAACCTTGTTAGAGGGCTATGTTCTGAATACAAAAAGCAAAAGGAAAAACTGTGTAAGACTGGTCTGTTGGTAAAACCTGTTGACAGTCTCAGAACAGACTGTAGTTTGGCTGCTAGTATAATGAGTTTGGTTATGATAGATAGCTGTTAACAATAATGGTTCAAGTTAAGTAAGTGGGTATTTGTGCTTGACTTTTCCATGTACTGTTCTAATCGGGAGTATGTTGGCCTCTCTGGAGATGATGTAAATTATGTTTATTTCTCTCATGTAAATGTGAGTATTTTTTTGTTTAGACCTGAGAGAATTCCTCAACAACAATTTGATCAGAAAAATTACAATACCTAAAAAGATTATCTGATAGGAAAAAGTGTACCTCCCCATTCCTCTCTAGCTTTAACAATATGACTGTATCAATTAAGAGTTTTTAAATTCATATTCTTTCCCCCACCTCCCACTTCCCTGGCTCCTTGGTTTTAAATAAACCTTACAGCAACTCATCAGAGACTGAATCATTAGAACACATTGCTTGATCTGTGATTTTCAAGTGTGAACAGAAGTGCTTTCTCTTCTGTGATTACTTTGATTACTTCTTTGAATTACTTCTTGGATTACTTCTATGAATAGCTTGGACTGGGGTACACTTCGTTGGGTTAAAAACTGGCTGGATAGCTGGGCCCAAAGAGTTGTGGTGAATGGAGTCAAATCCAGCTGGAGGCCAGTCACTAGTGGCCCAGGGCTCAATACTGGGGCCAGTCTTCTTTAATATCTTTAGCAATGATAACTCAGTAAGTTTGCAGATGATACCAAGTTAGGTGCATGTGTCGATCTGCTCGAGGGTAGGAAGGCTCTGCAGGAGGATCTGGATTGGCTGGACCAATGGGCTGAGATCAACTGTATGAAGTTCAACAAGGCCAAGTGCTGGGTCCTGCACCTGCACAACAACTCAAAGCAGAGCTACAGACTGGGAAATGAGTGGTTGGAAAGCTGCCTGGAAGAGAAGGACCTGGGAGTATTGGTGGATAGTCAGCTGAATATGAGCCAGCAGTGTGCTCAGGTAGCCAAGAAGGCTAACGGCATCCTTGCTTGTATAAGAAACAGTGTGGCCAGCAGGTCTAGGGAAGTGACCGTCCCCCTGTACTCAGCTCTGGTGAGGCCGCACCTCGAGTACTGTGTTCAGTTTTGGGCCCCTCACTACAAGAAGGACATTGAGGTGCTCAAGAGAGTCCAGAGAAGGGCAATGAAGCTGGTGAGGTGTCTGGAGAACAAGTCTTATGAGGAGTGGCTGAGGGAGCTGGGCTTGTTCAGCCTGGAGAAGAGGAGGCTCAGGGGCAACCTTATTGTTCTCTACAGGTACCTTAAAGGAGGCTGTAGCGAGGTGGGGGTTGGTCTGTTCTCCCATGTGCCTGGTGACAGGATGAGGGAGAATGGGCTAAAGTTGCGCCAGGGGTGTTTTAGGTTGGATATTAGGAAGAACTTCTTTACTGAAAGGGTTGTGAGGCATTGGAATGGGCTGCCCAGGGAAGTAGTTGAGTCACCATCCCTGGAGGTCTTTAAAAGACGTTTAGATGTAGAGCTTAGGGAAATGGTTTAGTGGAGGACTGGTTAGTGTCAGGTCAGAGGTTGGACTCGATGATCTTGAGGTCTCTTCCAACCTAGACAATTTTGTGATTCTGTGTAAATTCTGTGATTTTTTTTTTTTCATTGGTCTTACAAAAACCTTTCCTAAAGTCATTCAGAAAATCCTCATAATTGAAGATGGTGGTACTGTCATTTCCTTTAATTGGCCAAATCAAAAACATCATCCCAAAAACAAATATTCCTGATATATATCAGGCTGATATATAAATATGTATATCAGTTGTACAACTGTACAACCACAGGTACCATTGTGTTGTATCAAATGTCAGTCTGGCTCCAAAGTTTGTGCCAGCTTTTTGAGGGAAACATGGTCATGCACAGATTGCAAAGCCAGGCAGTATTTCATTTCACAATAGTAAACCAAAAAATGTTGTTCTCTTTGTACATACACATTCGGAAGACGAATCTTGCTGTACTATTAGCTGAACTTTGGAGTGATGCTCTGGTCTGAAGTTGCTGCTCAAGCATAACCTCAAATAAAATGGTTTGTATTCATCTAGCCCAGAGAGTCATGAAAAATGGATTTTGCAGACAATACATTATTTTGTTACGTTACTCAATTTAACATTATTCTTATATGCTCATTAGTACCACTCACTCCATGGTTAATTTAGAACAAAGTCACCCAACTGGTAGCCTACAGGTTATTATGGCCCATAGATTGGTTTCTGGTTCTCTGGGCAGCTACATCATCATATAAGAATTATTTGCCCTGAGCAAACATCTGTAATATAATCCAGCCCACAGTTGTCAAGAAGTTGTACAGCCCTCAGTTAGATCAGTTTTGGGAGTCTGAACAGGTCACATAACATGCATAGCATGTGCACAGTGCGGAAAAGAACTGGGTTATCATGGGGAGCATGGATGAAGGATAAATCAAATCCTACTGAAAATCCTACCTTCAGCTGTGGGAACCCTTATACCCAAGCACTGGAGTCACACAGCGTTAGGTCCCAAAATGAAATTTAAATGCACTGGCACAAAAAAAAAAAAAAAAAAAAAAAAAAAAAAAAAAAAAAAAAAAAGAGAGAGAGAGAGAGAGAGAAAGGTTTGAGCCAAGGCAGATGGACTTTGACAGCTGACCAAGCCCCTTCTCATTTTCAGTATTAAAGACCAAACATTAAGGTAAGAGATGATGAAGGAATCAGAGAAAGGCTAAAAGATTAAATGGATGTTTTAAATTCTGCATACTGCTAAGTATTTTTATATTTATATTCTTTTCCCTTTTTACCCCCTCCCTTTTTTTTTTTTCCCACTTTCAAATAGATACATTGCCTCCCAGACACTTAACCTTATCTGTAGCTACACAGGAAAGTTGGGATTTATCTTCAGAAACTTGCAGTATCATTAACAGAGAGAAAGAGGCACTTTTAGAGCACAATTCACTGGCATATTTCATATGTCTGTCACAGGTTAAGATGAGTTACATCCTGCAAGTGCCTGCTGTTGCCCTCCAGTAGCTATAAAGGAAACCAGGATGACTAATTTGGAGGTAGATGTCCTTGGGGCACTATGATAGTTTCACTGTGGATGTCTTTAGGCAGGCAAAAAGCATTGTAATTCAACTCCTATCTTCAGGTTCCTTCCTAGTCTTAGGTTGAGAGAACGTTGGTGATAAACTGGTCTTTCATATAAACACATTGGACTGCTGTGAGAACAATATCCTGTATGCTTGAAACAGAAAGGAAAAGAAGTATTTATCTAAGTTAGTTCTATACCAGAGATACATACTGGAGCAATTGATATAATCTAGGATAATATTAAAGGGAATAACAATACAGCTGTGGTCGTAAACCTCTTCTCTACACCTGCAAATAGAGAAACTGATTATTCCCTTGGATAGTTTTGCTAGATTTAGCCCAGAAAGGCTTATCCTCTCTGTACAAGAAACAATATTGACTTGTGTTGCAGCGTACACTGGCCTCTGGATCAGCTGTCACTAGATAACAATGTATAATTGCATACTGCCTACATGAGAACATCCTGTTGCCTTGTCTCCAAGAATAACTTTGCTTCAGGGTCACTGTCAGTGAAGTCATATGCTGGAGACCTCCAAGAACTGTAACAGTTACACTAGCCCAAAAATCCATGTTAAAAATTAATTAATTAATTAATTAATTAAAGCAAGCAACAAAAGGACAAACCAAGTAAAATATAAAAGTTAAAAGTGTTCTTGTCTCTACAACCTTAACATTCCCTTTATTCTACAACTTTCAATCACATGATTACATGCTATTTTTTCATTTGGGCTTCTGCCTCATTTAGTGTACAGCATAGATCATCTTATTGATTTTCTGCTTACTTGACTTTTCCTAGGAGTTATTTTATACTACAGATTGTGAATTGTTGACAAATGTGTTATAATTCAGACATCTTTGTGCTGACATCTTTTTTCCTGTTTCTTGTTGACATTAGTGGCAGTTGTAGGTGTCATAGCTGTAGAGGTTAAAGTCTTGCATGATTGCAAAGACGTTTTGTATGTGTATGAGTGGAGAGATTCATATTTTTCCTTTAGAGCATTTTAAGTGGTATCTCCTCTCACTGGCACAGCATGGCTTAATTTTTCTCTGTTTCCTATAGATTTGCATTGCTAATGAAACATACAGTTGTCACAGTTGTGTTATAATGAACAAAGGTAAATAGAAGTGGACTTTCTTCACTTTTCTGCATCCATAGTGGAATGATTAATTTTAGATTACTGATTACAAGTGAACAGTGTTCATCACTCAGCTGTTACCTTATTTGCAAAGTGTGTACTATATGGTATATATTGCATTTTATCTAACAAAATATTATTTTCCTTAAAAAGGAGGAATATGACAAACATTTATTTATTTATTTTAAAAACTGTTAATGTAATGAGGAATGTAGAATGTTTTAATAAGATAATTTCAAACTGAGCAAAATACATTAAATCAAAATTGGAATTTTTAAACTGGGTTTCCAACCAATTCAGTGATACCAGTTTTCCTGTTGGATTCACTGGAAGATGCTGATTATGCTGTTCTTTTCTTAGAAGAGAATGATTGTTGGGAAAATAAAGCAGTTTTGTTTGACATCAGAAAAAGTACGATTCACATACATATGATACAGTCTTAGTAGACCTGAAATAGAGGTCTACTACACATTTCTCCATGCAGCTTTTGGCCAATAGGTATTACCTGTGCTCCATTTCATAGAATCATAGAATCATAGGATATCCCAAGTTGGAAGGGACCCATAAGGATCGTCGAGTCCAACTTCTGGTACCACACAGGTCTACCCAAAAGGTAGATGGAGATGACAAGGCCCACCAGGGTGATGGTATGTTGAAGGCAATGAATGTGCACTGTGTTTTCATTCATGCTGATGGATCCCTCATGTTCTCAGCATGGTGCCATTAAAGGTGTTAAAGATCTCTAAATCATTTCCTTTCTTTCTACCACAAAATACTTTTCCAAATGCACTCTTTCAATAGCTCACATCTCCATAATATATACAATCTAAAACTTCTGAAAGCAATTAGGAGTACATTTTTTCCATTTCATCCCCTTTGATTGAAGAGATTAGGCATTGACAATACCTCATAGGTCTTTTACTTCCTCTCCTTGCCAATGTCAGCTTTTTTTTTTTTTATTATTATTATTTTTTTTTTATTTTTCCCTGTTGGCTTAACCAGTCAACTTTAGGTATTTCTAGTAAGACGTTATTTCTGAGGTTATTAAAACTCACTACTGAATGTTTTCTTAATGGTTAGCCTGACATTCTTCTTTGTTAATATTGTCCTGTTTCTTCAATCTACTTTCTTAAATATTTTTTTCCACCTTCTTCTGGTGAAATCTTAGTCAAGTTCATGAGAATTTTGGCATCAACTTCAAAGAGGTTAGGATTTCACACTTGTAATCATCAAAGTGTACCTGCATTTTTCTGGGTGAGGAAATCATATACTCAGTGCTTACCATGAAGTTTTGGGAAAGTAGGATTAGAATGTAACTCAGCATAAATTAGAATAAAAAACCTAAAAGGATACACAGTCTACATCTGATACAAATACTATTTTCACAAAGATGATACACTACTTCTACCATTACAACAACAGCAATAACAACAAAACAAAATACATCAAAATCAAAAACACCACCACCAAAATAACCAACGAACCCCCTCCCCTACCCCCCAAAAAAAGTTAATAATAGTCACCTGAACTTTTGAATTTTCTTTCATTTTAGAGTCAAGTTTTCAAAACTTGCATGCATTACTTCAGCATTCTAGATTTTCTAGGAAAGCAATAGTGGGATTTGCCATATTTGACTTGTGTCAAGTGTAAACAAGTTAGATCACAGAATCACAGAATGGTTGAGGTTGGAAAGGAGCTCTGTAGGTCATCAGATCCAAGCCCCATGCTAGAGCAGGGCTGCCTAAAGCAGGTTGCCTAGGAGTATATTCAAACAGATTTTGAATATCTCTAAGGAGAATGTCTAAACCTAAGTTAGGCTGCTTTTTATACTCACAGAAAAAAAGGTAGATATCTCTGGCAATGATGTGTCTGACCTTATTCCAGAAGCCATTCCAGAAGTATTATGTAGAGGCTAATTTCCTGCTTTTCTTCGTTGATCATGAAAAACCTAGAGGGACTGACTCAAAGATACTGGATCCTTCATTGCCTAAGATAGAATACTTGAACCACACCACCACACCTTAAATTTCCTATTCCCTATGCCAAGGATAAGTCTCTCTCTTTTTTTTTTTTTTTTTTTTTTTTTGATTTCTGAGTATCTCAAAAGTATACTATGTGTCCCAAAGTGGTCCTTTTCTGGACCTGTTCCCAATAGTTGAAGACATATTTGGGGGCACTGACTGTAATTATCTATAATTCTTTATTTTTTATCTTAGATGAGATACACAGTTCAGGTCCACATCTTGGTTTATTGTTCCACCTTAAATTTCATCTTCTTTCCATTTTCTTTCATTGGTATAATATCTTTTTATCTCTCTACATCTTTTCCCCTTTCTGTTGCTATAAAAGTCCTCTTAGTCTCCTTTTCCCTTTTTGGTCTATTCAAACTTAAGAATGCTTGGATTCTTTTCCTGCCACTCCTTCCTGTACATGTACTTTGAACTCTGAACAGCCCTTGGGAAGATACCCTGACCATTGGCTTGCCTTTTTATATTTTTTTTTCTCCCCACAGATGAATTTTGATCCTTATGCATTTTTCCCTGAAGTTGCTTTTTTTTTTTTTTTTTTTTTAATTATTAATAAAAGTACATTTAAAACATGTTACCATCCTATGTTCAATCATTTATGTTCTCTAAAATCTTTCTGAAAGTGGAATTGATCCTCTTCACCATTTTGCTTTGTGAATTATTTTCTTTCTGTAGTGTATTCAAATATTCTAGTTTTCCATAGTTTAATCATCCTCTTCCCAATAGGTGAAACTTTGGCCGAACTTTCATCATCTTTATTCTTTGGAATTCACTGAATGAGACCAGTAGCTTTGCATGGGTATGTCCTAGCCAGAGACCTAATCAATTAAAATCTACTCAGAGGATTGTTTTTTGCCTTTCCTTTTGGATCTGTTCCAGAATGGTGTCCTAAGGGAAATGCTTGCTATTATTTATTTGTTTTTTCTTGCTTGCTTTTTTTTTTTTTTTTTTTTTCCAAATTGTATGCCTACTGAAGATTTTCACCTTTTTACTACTGTCTCTATAAAAATTATAGCATATTGGCTTTGAAAGCATTATATAACATTTTTTTCACCCATAGATTTACTCCACACTGCCTTCCCATACATACTGCATCCTGTCATTTCAACACACAGGAATTATCCCACTAAATTTCAGTTAGTCTTTCTAGATCGTAATCTTCTTTATTTAGTACAGCACCTTCCAGTTGTTGCTTGTTTCTCCACACATTTGCGTCAGGCATTATATTCTTGTTATCCTTCATCTTTTGCTTCAGAACAATTTTAGTTTCTCGCTTAATTTGTATGTTGGAAGTACAAACTGGATTATTCAAATTAAGTGAAAGCTTTCCCTTTCCCTCCTTCTCCTGAAGGCTTACAGCCTGCCTAACAGGCCCTGCCAGTTCTGAGCCTAAGAGATTGGCAACCTGTCTGCATAAGTGTAGACAGCACAATCCAAACAGTTGGCTCCAGCTGCAGAAGGCATTCCAGTGTTCTATGAATTTAAAACCATCCAATCTACCTATCTGATCCCCCATTCGTCAGTTTCCAGTATCAGCATTTTACTTTATTCATCCATGTTTGGCATGGGGAAAACTTCTGCAAGTTACTTATCTGCACAGTTCCTTTTTTTTTTTATATATATATATTTTTTAACTCTCTGAAGAAATAGTTACTTATATATTATATAAATGTACTTCACTACTGTCATTTGTTCCTGTAAAGAATATGTTGATTAGAAATTCCAGAGCATTACTCAATAAATCTAGCAACACCTTTGTTATGACAGTTCTTTGTCCTGGCTCTGTATTATGTTTTCCTTATGTAATATTTTGAACTACTTTCCTTGTATGCAAAGTAATCGGTTGGGACTGTTTGTCTACTCTGTCTTTCTGCCTTTCTGACAGGTCTCTTTCAGTGTTTGTGCTTTGGTCATACATTGTTGTAACTGCTGCCTTCATATCAAAAGAATAACACACCTGTTGCAGGTATTAACAATGTTTCCATACATGTTTTCCATCTGTTTTCTGACATGCCACAAAGCTTTACTTTTCTCCTCATCTATATGCAGGACCTTAGTTTCCTCATTCTTTCTTGTTAATTTCTCCTCTTGGCCTGTGTCTGGTCCCTGTTTCAGTCTGCCTATCCAGTTTGCATTTCATTTGGCTGTTCCAAATGATTCATTTGTTAAATACATTTATTCCCCACTTGATTTGTCATGGGAAGATCACGGGCATTTTTTGAGCAGCTGTTTCTTCCTGTTTCTTCAAGCTGTTTAGCAGCTCACAGCCTTTTCCATCCTTTTATAAGAATTGCTACATTGCGTTTATTCTGTAGCAATTCATTAATTCCCATCACCGCCAGGTTTTCTACCATGGTTTGCCATGTGTTTGATGTGAGGTGATGTACTGGACCAAAAATAAGAGAGTAGGAAAAGTGGAGGAAAAGTTAGCCTATAGTTTACTAAGGAGATGGCATAATGTCAAACAGGTTTTCCTGCTTCAGCTGGCATAAAGGTTGTTCACATTTCCTTTAGCTTGGGTAGATTTTGCTGCCAAATGCTTTTTTATTTTTGGGTGGTCTCCTGTGAAGCCAGGAGCTGGACTTGTTGATCCTTGTGAGTCTCTTCCAGCTCAGGGTATTTTATGATGATTCTATGGTTCTATCACGATTCTATGATTCTAAGAAAGCTAGATATTCTGTTATAGCCACGAGTAATCAAAGTGAGGGAAAAGATAAACATGTTTAGCTAAGCATGTGCAGTCCCTGTAGCACTCACCATAATATTTAGTTTTCAAAACATTTGAGTGACCAGGGAATACTGTTCCTGTGGAAGTACAGCCATCTAGTTTGAGGATAGATCACCTAATGCAATGTCCCCCTCCATAACTGGGAGGAACCAACAGTTTTCTTTTGGTTGGCCAAAGGAAAGACACTTAAGCAGGAAAAAAAAATAAATCTTATTCCTGAGACATCAGGATTCATCAGGACCCTAAGATCTGCTTGAACTTCTTTGTCCTGCTGGAGGTGGGCAGGAGAGGGGGACAAAGTGTTGCTTACCTTCCTCTTGGAAATGCTAGTCGTCTCTGTATTAATTACGTTCCTTTTGTACATGTATGTATATTACCTGGCTTTCACTCTCATACAGCAAATACATGGTAAGATATAGCAGAGAATGGTGGAAATATGGAACTTCTCTCTGAGTCAGGGCTGATTACCTTTGGATTTACCAAGTTTTATAGGAAGCATGTTTGGGACCCGTGATGGGATTCCTCACAAAGAATTGTGATGTGGATTAAGGAAACTATATTCTGCTGTACAAAGTTCCCAAGAT